>NC_141468.1:82780769-83493269 GCF_009769465.1 Tauraco erythrolophus
GATTTAAAGTTTTTTTCCTCAGCAGTCATAGTGATGCCATTCAAATCGTAAGTAGAAGCAGTGAGTCCGATGTGAGTCACGTGACTTACAGAATCTCAAGATTCAAATAAAACTTGAATTACCAAGGAAAATTTGAGACTGAACACTCATTAGTATCTTATAAATATCTATTTAACAGAACTTGCCTTCATCATGCACCCACAGCCCAGACAAACATTTGCAACCAGTCTTAGATGTCTCTCTTCAAACAGTTTCTCTGTCTGCATTACTGGTCTAGACACAAGTATTTTCCCAGTGAAAAAAATATAGCTTGTGTTTTACAGGAGATTAGATTAGATTAATGGTCCTTTCCAGATGCAAAATCTATAAGGCTGTTCTTCTCCACTGCTGGAAGCATTTTTGATAGTTCTCTTCAAGCAGGACTGGCTTTCGTAACACATGACTGAAATGTTGCAGCGGTAAAGGAGAGGACATTCTGAAGCAGATCTAGGGATGACTAACTCGTACCTCTGCAGCAAACCTGGCACATGTGGATGCATCAGATCAAAACTGCCTGCACTGTGGAGTCCTTGCGTGCACCCGCATCAGACAGCCCTCTGGCAGGTCTGCACCAGTCCAAGGCTCTCTCAAGTGCTCTCGTGGCTTTTGTCTACGACATTCCTGCATGACTGGGGTTAACTTCATGAAAAAGTCCTGCAAAGCAATAGCATTGCACACTTTCGACTCCTCCTTTAAAGAACCTGTGTGACACTTGACAATGGCTATAAACACCACCAGCTCCTTAGGGATTGTCTTGTGTGTTGTATATAATATAGGATTTGCCCAGCAGGATCTAGATCTCCTATTAAAACCCCTGGAAGCAAATCCACACAATAGTAAATAAAATTTATTTACCTGGATCAAAAGTCTCTATCACAATTCCTGTCATTCTATGAAGCTACATTTGGGATTAATTTGGCCCACTACAATTATTTTCACATCTGAACACATCATAAAATCTCTATAAAGAGACAAATTAAATGGGGAAGAGCAGCACAAAATTATTTACTATAAATTATGAAATAAAACTAGATAGCAAGTAATCTCTGCACAGATGAACCACTAAAATGTAATTAGTGAGACTCTGCAAAAGACTGTATATACTGAGATAGCTTTAACATGTCTTGAATAAGATATGATCTCAGCATGCTTTTAAATCTCTGTTCAGCTCAATCGAGAAAAAAAAAAGGAAAGGAAGGAAAAAGAAAAGAGAGCATGTCAGAGAGAGATCTATATGACTGGAAATCTAAGAAGATTACTAATGGGATAAAGAATTTTCTATTATAGGTTACTAATCTGAAGGCAGTCCAGCATCACAGTACCCCAAAGCACTACTATTTCATATTCAGATCAGACGATGATGGATGGATGGCCAGATGGAAGGAAGGAATCGGAGGCCCAGGATTTAAAGACATAATTGCCTAAGTTAGGCTGCTAAAACAATGACCTTATTTTCAAGTCAGAATCATTGCTAGTCTTGCTGTGTTGGACTCCTACCACCTCTCTGCAAACTCACTAAAATGGATTTAAATTACCTACTTTCAAAAGCTAGACAATAACTTAAAGTTATATTATCCCTTTCCATAATGAAGTGAACTGAACCCTGGATTTTATGTTTGCTGTACACGGCTATCTATGCTGTAATTATTTTCATTTAACTAAACGAGTGGAACTTTCTAAGCTAAAGAACTATAGACTAGGAGCCTATACACTAAAAATGTTGGAAACAAGGTGAAAGACTGTTCCTGACATCTGTAGCTCTGTGGCACCTCCACATCACCTGTCTGAACTCACAGTGACATCATCAACAGGGCAATCACTTAAATAAACCCCTCCCACCAACTAGAACTTCACTAGAAATTTATCAAAGTCACTCAGCTTTAAAAAATGTGATAGGAAAATAAAGGGGTCTTATACTATATCCTGGAGGTAAAGTTCATATAAATTTGACCTGTCAGCAAAGGCTGGTCTCACCTGTCAAGGTGGTGCATAGGAAACAGAAGACAAGTATCTCGGGACAGAGACTTATTGACTATTATAAACCAAAATGAACATGCTTGAATTGCAAATCAGAAGCCAGAGTGGCCAACAGAGAACTGTTTGAGCGACGTGAGCCTCATGTGTCTTATACAGCTAATTAAACATTCAGCCTCATTTTATTACTGGCTGGTGCTCACATAAGCTCCTCGGTTCTCCCTGTGGGGCGAACGATTGCAATCCAGTTTGGGACGGAGGCAGCATCAGTGCACGCAATGAGAACCCACGACAGATGAGAAATGCTTTAATCTCCCAGCTAAACAAAGATCGAAAAGCATCTCTTTGCCACAGCCGTTACTTGCGCGATTGGGAATTCCAGAGCACACCTAGGCGGCCAAACTCATTAGGAAACAGCGGACACGCCACTTCAGCAGAGGGATGGCACCCGGCACCAGCTAGATATCGCAGGGTATCCTCATCACCCATCGCCACGGGAGCACTGCCAGCTTCCCCCTCCCATAGTCTGGCTCCAGGAACACACAGCGTTTACCGCTCAGCCTGGCGACAGAGAGCGCGTTACAAAGCTGAGCAGCAAGTGTTAAATGATGACAGAACAGCATCCTCGTTGTTTGATGGTTAGATAAGATTAGTTATCCCAGAAAGGGTGTTTGGGGATTAATGTTTTCATAATACCCTGCAAAGACAAGGACTTATGAGTTGTAGATTAGGATGAAAGTACTCACGATGTTCCTCATGTGTTTCAACATTATTGTCAGACGGGTGCTCTCGTAGGATATGACTAACTGTACCCCAGGCTTATGGTCAGCAGTCTGAGAACCTAAAAAACGCCAGAGAGTTTGATATTTAGTTAAGCTCAGCAGAAGCACGTCTGTAAAATATTGCAGTACATATGAACTAATATATAAAAAAAGAACTGTTCTGTGCTTAAATCGGGAATGAAATTAGAAAACACTGATAAGGAGTGTGATGGAAGAAACTGGTCTGACATGCCCTGCTCATTTTCTTTCCTGTTTATACATTAACAGTGAGGTTTTGTTTTCCAATTGCCATCAATCTGAATTTCAATAGGAAATTTATGCCTGAGTGAAAAACAATTGGTGGTTGGTTGGTTTTTTGTTTGGCAATCATTGATGGCACTAGTCAGTATAGTTGTAATTCTTCTGTCTGGTTAAAAACGCAAGATTAAATTTTTGTTAGTTCCCAGCAGAAAAATAAATAAATAAAAACGCAAGTTTCCAGACCAGTTCCAAAACAATCAAAGATTCACAGAAACAACATCTATCTAACATATAAATTCTCCCTTCCTCAATCTGCATTCTTCTTGATCCAGGCTGGTTTTCATGCAACCCATTGCTTTCATAGATTTTTCTACTAAAATGCATTTGCAGAGTTTGATTCCATTCCACTGAAAAACACATTTTTCAGTTCCAGCAAGAAGAATCAGTCTCGTACGGCAGAAGAAATGACTAAGCACATCCTGTTCCCTTCTCTGCTGGAGTGAAGTACATGTGGGTCGCAACGGTGGCTTTTCTGCAGTAAACCAGATAATGGTGAACACAACAAATTCTCCTCGACATCTATCTGACCATCTATTTGCAGGGTTAAGCCTGGGCAGGGTGGACATGAGCCATTTTGCACCACTTGGTCTGAGACCCTGTGTTCTCCCATGTGATCATCACCAAAGACAGCCCAGGCACTACCGGTGTGTTCGAACTAGCCTGGTTTTACGTATGAGACAGGGCTTCATTTAATCAGACCAAAGCTCCATTACACTCAGTATTACATATTTACCATACTTAGAAAAATCAGAACTCAATTCTGCTAACCTTACGACAAAATAATGATCTCTTCTGAGCTGGGCTCTGCTCTGCCCGCCTCTCTCTTAAAGAAGTAGCTGACCTTGAGACCTCAGACAGAAAAGTCCTGCTCCCCTGCACATGCCTGGGGATCTGTCACTGGCACACCAGCCTTAACCCCACCGCAGGGTGAGATAACGACTCGAGACAAACGCTGTGGTCATAATTAATTCTTTAAATAGAAACATATCTTTTAAGAAGCGGAAGGAATGAGAAAGGATGATGAGGACGAAAGAACTGCCATCACACGTGAGGGCTACGCACTGGCAAAAGTCAGCTTTTTAGGGAGCACCAGGACTGTTCATCCTCAATCGCAGGCAGGATTCCCACGTCCTTCCACACTTGTGCACTCTCTGGCGTGTTCTTGCTCCCTTTTCTCCACGTGTGCACCAGAGCTCTTACAGCCAGGGTTGTAAGAGTGAGAAATCAAACTCTTCGCAGCCTTTACTCTCTTGTTCAGCAGAGGAGGCAGCGGAGGGGAAGTTATAATGAATAAGCCACGTTGGCTGTATTTTTCTGAAGAAATGAAATGTGTAACCTCTGGAGTGAACAGAGGCTAAAATAACAGCTAAGCAAATAGAATTACAGTGGTGTCATATACTATTGACAGCCAGAGAGCTAGTGCAATTGCCATTTGTGCTAAGGAAGGGAATTCAAATGAATTAAAAATAACACAGTGTGTACATACAACTGCCATAATATAATTTTTCCAGGCAGCCTGGATTTCAACCCTTCTGAGTTTCCGATGTTTGGACTGGAGTTTTAGAATATGAATCCATCTCCAATTTCTTCTCTTTAGAGACTACAAAAATACATTTTTAATCACATCCTAATTAGAGAAGGGCCTGAAACAGACTCTTGAAGAACTGAAAACTTATGAAGAAATCACTAAGTTGGGACTTAGAAGACCGAGGTGCAGTTCTTCATTTGTTATTCTCCTTTACGAACTTTGACAAATCCCTTAGCCAGACTATACCTTATTTCATCTCTTTTTTATGTAAATAAGGATAGGGAAGGATAGGGGATGAAAACTCCATGAACAAGTCAATCTTGAGTTTTTTCCAGGGTAACAAAAAGCTCACAAAAATCTGTTCTTCCTGCCATCATGCAAATTCATTTTACCATTTTTTTTTTAAAGTTGTGTGCCCTTTTTTTCTTTAAGTTGCAACAGGAAAGGTAGAATCCTAGACAATTAAACGTAGTGTAACACAAGAAGAGTTTTGTTTTAACATGAGGGCACAATTCACTTGTGGGGCTCTGTTAACTTTGTGAATTGCGGTGGGTCATCCTGAGCGGTTCAACAAAAGCAGCAGATTTCAGAGGCTACATTACATCACTAAAATTCAGCTGAAAACCATGTCTTTTCTCACCTACCAGTACTACCAGGGCTTTTTTTTTCTGTTACTTCAGTTTTATAGTGTGAGTGCTTACATCCAGTCAAGAATTTCTCTGTGGGAGCTGGCATTTTCATTTAGAGAAAAACAAATTTAAATAAGTTTCTAACCAAGCTGAAAAAAACTGAAGATATGGAGAGGAAAATACATTTCTAATTGAGTATGTAAAATGAAGACTGAAACAGACACTATGGGCATGGCTATTACTAAAATATTTGCTCTTGCTATGTAATAAATTGAGCAATAATGGAAAAAAAAGAAGGTAAAGAAAAATAAGAGTAGAGGGAGTCTGATAAACATGGAAGAAACTGCTATCACTTCTATTTCATAATAAAAGACAGATACTGTTAGCTACAGTCAGCTGTTATATTTTAGGTTTTCCCACATTCCGTGTTAAATCATAACCTCTTTGAAGTCTAGGTGATTTTAGCTTCAAATGATTTTCAAATACACATACAGTAATTACTTCCAGTCTATCCAGCTTGGGCAGATGGACTTGTGCTCAGGCCCTACATTTTCAGGAACTCTCATGAGCTACTTGCACTCCATTCATTATAGGCAAAGACCAAATGCAGGTCTGTTGTAGGTACAGGACGAAGCTCCACTGACTTCAGCTGAAGAAGATTTCCCTCCCAGAGATTGATTCTTTGCTCGCTGGCGTCAATGTAAAGGCTGTTAAAGATCAAAAGAGGAGCCAGGAGTTTGGTTGCTTGCAGACAGAACGGCCCTCGTAGTGTGTTTTTCCGTATGACTTGTGTCTGTGTGTGCAGCACTCCGCAGTGGACGTCAGTCACCAAGCCCTACTGCAGAAAAGCTCAAACATCATGCCAGTTTATAATCTCTTCTATCAAGGAAGACAAACACTAGAAAACTGTGAGTCCTTTCTTCTTTTTGAATGACAAAATTAAGGCAATTAGCGTTCCAATTTCTACCGAAGGTGGAAAAATCTTCAGAGCAGCCAAGTATGCAGTTCTTCTCTTTATCTGGATGGTCTTTTCTAGCATATTGGAGAACTACCAGCTCTATATTCTATAATTTGTGTGATGTTTTCATCAGCAGCGTTTTAAAGCAAGCTCTGCATTATGCTTTGCACAATGCATGAGAAATACAAACAGGAAGGAAGATGCTACACAGAAGACTGACAAAATCAATAGGGAAACTGTAATTTAATAATACGTTGCATTTCACACGTGGACTGCAAAGCAACGTGAAAGCACTAATCAACTAAGTGTCACAGTACTACTGTTAGGGAGTTAAGTATTATTCTGTATTCTGGACCCTTGGATTTCTCTTAGGCCTTTCTTCTTGGTGATAGCCTGTTTGAACACCTGGCACCAAAGGGTACTGGGGCTTGTCTGGTTTGCCAGGGTGAGAATAGAATGCCCCAAGCTAGCCAGCTACCTGCTTTAGCTACAGCTTGGGTTTATGAGCCTCCGATGCGCTCAACTTCAGCTACTCAGCTGTAAATACACTATCTCACTGTTTTCATCCCTCAAGCCAAGAAGAGGTGCTTCTAGTCAGCAAAACAGCCTAAATGCACCTGAAGTAGGAAAGCAACTTGTGGCAAAAGCTTTGCATCGAGAATGAGCAACCACAGCAGATCGAAACACTACGTAACGTGAGCAAAATAGCCAACTCTCCTGGGGGATTATTCATGACCACTGAGTTTCTGCATGGAGAGGCGTCTTGTATGGTACTTTTTGGAAAGTTTGGATCCTCCTTTAGAAGGACACAGAGCCAGTTTCTCTACTGAACTAAATGGAGAGCAGCCCTTGGAATGAGTGGAGCACTAATCAAACACGCCAGAATTGGACCTGGGTTGTGCACTGTTATAGCTAATAGTAAAGACTTCATGATTTCAAAACTTTGGCAAAACGGTCTGAATTATTAATATTTTCAGGAGATATAAACTCGAGAGAAGAAAAAAACAAGATTTATATAAAACTGATTTTGATAGATTTTCTTTCTTCCTTTTTTTAAAGGGTCTTTATAAAAGGCTGTCTGTGAAATCATTCCTGATATCTTCTCTCACTCCCTTGTAGTGAGCTTTGTATAATGAAACGCTGACAACATTCAGTATAATTCAGAATTCACCCCACTGGGAGTACTGAATCAGTATTCATGTCAAAGTAAATTTAGCACCGATTTTTAATCTCTTCATTGCTAGGAGCACAGTACAAATTCATAAATTTTAATTTTTATTTTACTTTAGTAAGTGTAATTACCTACAACATTTGTAAATTAAAGCAGTGTAAGAGAAAAAGCTGTCTTGATCAAAATTCATAACCTGTTCTATTGGGCATTCATTTTATTTTATATTGATCGTAACTAAGAGACAGATGATTTCCTCGCATAAAGGCTGAGAAAGAAATCACCAGATTCATGGAAAGCTACAGCCCACATTAAACCTGAGCTATTCTTCAAAACAGGCAAAAGTTAAGGCCCCTATAAGGTCATAAAGCAATGAAAGGAAGGATGCATTCTTTTCATGGAAATCGCCTCTCTCCTGCAGGCTCGGTGAACTTAATTCCTGCCCTAGACTGACTATGGCATTACTACAGGGTGTACTTTCAAATCAAGAGTGTTTCAGGCCACCCTCAGCAAACAAGAGCCTCCAGGGCCACCGTGCTCTTCCCAGCAACTCCTTGTTTGCTACCTGGCATCTTGGCATGATCAGCCACTTCCTGCCTTAGCTGGATTCGTGTCGTCTTCTTCTCATGGGACAGATGATAATAGGGTGCAGAGTGCCGTGCAGCAAAGATCTCAGTGAGCTAGCTGGGGTATGGCAACATTCTAACTCCAACAAGGAGGGGCGAAGCATGGACTAACAGATATGAAAATAATTTTTTCAGGTGGGTAATTAGCACATGGATGGCTGGTCTTCCTCTGATAGCTGAGCTGGCTCATTTACAGCTGAGCTCACCTCCTTCCACGGTGCGCTGCAATCGACTGCCGACCAGAAGAGGTGCCATGCCCAGAGCTGCTCAGCCCACTCTTCTTGTCCTCTGTTTTTACAGAGTCTAAACTCGTTGGGTCCTGATTTGGACCTTGTGTGCTACTGGTATTCTATCAATATCTCTTCTATCTGGTATTCTATCGGTATCGACTGGTATTCTATCAAAATCTAGAAATTATAGCGATGACTTTTCTAGGCCAAAGAGAGGTGGATTTTTGCGTGGTTTTTTCTCCTGTGTTAAACAAAGGGTTTGTCCTAAGCCTAGAACTGAAGTGTCCAAATTTTAAAAGACAGAGTTTCCAAGCAGGAAAAAAAAAAAATCCCTCTGTAACCATACTGCTTGAGGCCAAAGACACATTAATGTCCCCTGACCAGGTTGTGACCTTCACTTCCACTAACTGTACAGTGAACCAGTAGATTGGGATACCTGTCACATAGCTTTCATCAAACTAAACACGTTATTACCTCTGTTTATTTTCTTCTCTGATTTTGATGTCATGGACAACAAAAATAAAGGCCTTACTCTTCAGACTCTACTGGCTTTGGACATCACTGTAGGAATTATGAGGCTGTAATTTATTTCTCAACTTTATCACAGACTCAGTTCATGCTTTTGCATAAGACTTTTACATCCAGATTCTCTGTAACAAATAGGCACCTAAATATTAGTGAAATGTCAAAATCCTTCTAAAGACCTGGGACTGTAACTCCTTCAGGGCTCAGCTCACTCGCACATGTGCCTGCATCTTTGATTAAAGAGTCTACAGACCCAGACTACATGTTACATTTGAACTCTGGTTTGGATTTTCTGTCAAGATTTAGCCTTGTATATTCCTAACACCTAGGACATCTATGCATTATCTCCCCATTCCTTTGTAAAAGAGCAACCACTAATAATTTCCAATAGTCTTAATGGATTTAATATGATAATGGCATGCCCTAATCAAATAAACTCTACACAGGGGGAATCTTCCAAAGGCTGAGAAGCCAGAATGGGATTTATTTTGTTCTGATGGATTAAAAAAATGGTCCCCAAAAGAGATAATGAAGCCCCTGTCTGCAGAGAGATTAAATTAACTTAATGGACATGTGAACTAAATATGCAGAGATACTTGCATTCCTTTCTGAAACAAGGATAACTGGTGATCTTGGAAACTATCCTATCACTTGGAGCACATCATAACCAGCTGAATTGTTGTGGTGCAGAGTGCAACTGCAGGCTTCTTTGTGAGCTTTTATTTTGCCTAAAAACTCACTACAGAAGATTATTTTCAGTGCAGAACCAGCGCAGTGGAAGACAATAAACATCCACGGTTTACATTTTATGTTTTATGCTTTGGCTTTTAATGCTGTAATGCCAGAGATGAGATTAAACTAGGTGCTGGACAGAAGAGGGAAATGGGTTAAGTATTTAGATAGGCTAAGGGAACAGCGCAGAATCTCATTTAGTAGGAAGTGAATTACCACTATCATTAATAATGTATGCCTAGGCATTAGCATAATGTTCTGTTATTTACCTGCTCCACTCATTTCGAAAACGACTTTAGAAGTCATCCCTAATTTTCTTCGCTTGTCCAAGCACACATTGTGCTTTGTCATGACTCAGATCCTTTCCGGCAGTTTCTTCTCTGAGGATTTTATTTTGTAAAACAAGAAACCTGCCACAGCTTGTGTACATAAACTTTTACTTTGCATGTAGGCATGTTTATTCAAAAAGAAATGAAGCAAGGCTGAGAGAATATGTCAAAGTGAAAGAAAGCGACAGGTCCCATTACCAACACATTTTCAGAGACCTTGAGAAATCAGCAATTATTTGTTGGTATCTTTATATCTTTGAAACAAAGCCACCTAAACACTTTAGACTCACGTTTGCATTATGATATTAATATTATTAAAGAAGTCCTTCTTAGAAAACCAGTAAGATTGGTAATCCACATACCTAAGGTCACAAATGACGAATCTTCTGCCAAGGTATTTTTGGACCAATCAGGAAGAAGCTGAGTACAAGCTCATTCTGAAAGAAAATAAAAATACTTTAGGGAATATAATATGTTGTGCTCTGTTCCTAAAATTATTCCCCTCTGAGCAGACTGCGGTAGGCTCCTAAGTATATGTGGAGTTAATGATAAAGGGGAGCCTTTCCCCTCTGCTCGTGGGTAAGGATCCCAGGGAATTATTTCTACAGAGGTGCTGGAAGACAACAGTGCCCCTTGCCACTGGCTCAGGGATGCTGCACGAGTGCCTACCTGGCCCCCTTCTGTCACCACACTTCCAAACAGCAATGTGCCACGTGGGCTATAGAAACCTATAGCATTCCTGCTTGATCTCCAGCCTCTCGAGTTATCTATTAGTAGCTGCACCGACTTTTACAGAGCAGCCCATCTGTCAAACAAATGCAGGAGAACGTCTTTGCTGTGTACTGTGTAGTCAGCATGAAACTTGCCCTTGGCACAGGATCGACCTGGAGCGTCTGACCTAATGTGTGCCTCCCCGAGGCGCAGATGTGGCACATCCCTCCCTCACATAGCAGCTTAATGGACACTCTGCAAAGCTCCACAGAGTTAACTCCCACCAGAAACCAACGGGGAGTGAAAGGGATGATCGTATTTCGCCATCCTGTTTAAAAGAGTAATCCACCTTATGTACTGCACTATAACTTTTATTTTTATGTACTGGCCTGTGCTGCTCTAGTGAACATATAACAGGTAGTTACATTCAGCTGCAGAGAATTAAAACAATAAACCAAATCCCCAGATTTAGGTATTGTGCAAGGCAATAAAAATGTGAATTCTGAAATGGACTCTTATGATTTTGAACCAAAGGTGGACAGTAATTGGATTTTATTAGCTTTTTCATAATGCTGTATTTCAGAATGACCATTCTTTAGGATGGTTAGAATTGCCACATTCATACTGATGCTACTTGTGACACTGTAATGAATGAGTAGAATGAGAGACTTTTCAGATTCTAGCATTAAATGTCACCATTGTTTTTTTCCAGGCTGTGGGAAATAATGTGTCTCTTAACGGCAAGATGTACTTCATTTGTCTTGTTTCAATTTGACAAGATGTGGCATGATTTGTGCAAGGAAAAGAGAAAAGGAAGAGTTTAGTGACAAATGCAGCTAGTGAGGAGTTAACGTGTGGTTACAGCAGACTGAGGAATAAGATGTATATGTTCAGCATAGAGATAAGATTCAGCAATCTGGATTTATTTTAGCAGTTGTCTTTTATTTTTCATTCTACTGTTTGGAATTTTTCCTCCCACACTGAAATTTTCTTTAAAAGAAAAAAATCGGGGGAAAAAAAAAAAAAAAAGGATACACCAACAGAATTGTTTTCCTTGAATTGAATGCCAAATCCTTAAGCTCCTAGCCGGGCACTGTCAACAAACCTCTCAGTTCTGAGCATGACTAATTTTTCTCTCATCTCATGAGGATAGCTTACAAGGGAAAGCCCATACACCTGCTTCAGCTTCCCGTAGTTTTAAACAGCTGAATTATTCCCTGTGGGACCTTCATTTGCTCTTGCAGCACAAGTCCCTAGTGTAGGAAATATCAAGGGTTGAAAGAGTATATTTTTGGCAGCACAGCCTTTATTTGACAGCATGAAAATAAGCAGAGAAACTTAAGTAGCCTTTCAGTTCAAAAATCTTGAGAGAAGTGAGCAGGAAGTGGAAGGAAGGATACACTAACTGACTTGAAAGAGAAATAAAAAATTCCACGCTGGGCAGCCTGGTGTTCTGGTGTTCTGCTCCCCCTCTACTTACTCTTTCAGCAGTAAGTGGAAATATATGAACAGAGAGGCCTGTAAGCAGGAGGTGCAAGGATTGTTTCAGGTGATACTTCCAAATTCTTATTTCTAAAGGAGACAACACTCTGAGAAAATGGCATTTGGTTTAAGAACAGAAATGGAATTCGTGCAGATCTTACATCAGGCATGAACATGACAGGCATGTACCCTGCAGGTGCCACAGCACTGATTTCAAAGCTTTCCCTTGTCTGTGTGTCCATTGTACTCAACAGGTTTCGAAGCACGTGGGGAAGCAGCGAGGCTAACGATCGCAAATGGAAAGCTAAACCATAACAGGTCAGGCTGCAGGGCCAAATGTAGCAGTCTATCCAGGGCAAGGTGCTTCAGAAGCAACAGAGGTGATCTCCTACATCTTTGCAGAAAAAGCCGTTTTGCACGCTGTTATTCACGAGACAGCAATTTCTCCCTGAACTCCATCTGCCTGCTGCAGGACTGCACCATTTAGATTTCCACCAGTACAGTGTGTTACCTTCCTAAGCTCACCCTTTGCCTGCAGACCACCAAAGCACAAGCTGAACTTTCAGGTGATTCCTAAATCAACGGGACTTCAATCGATTGGACCGCAGTCAAGAGGACTGTAGAGTGAGGCATGCATCTAATTACAGTGCTAAACAGAAACAGGCACAGCAGAGCCTTGAATGTTGTATGATCAAAAGCACAGTGTGTTTAGGTGGATAGAGTCCACGTCTAAACAAGCAACTGTTGTTACAGAGATGTGACCATAGGTGGGAATCTTGGTGACTCTGAGACAGTCCTAGCAGACAGGCAGGCACTGAGGATGACCACAAGCACTCACCTAACCTTTTTTCCCTGGAATTATTACCTTTAAAGCAGTAAATCGAAATTCCCTGAAATATTGCCCATTTGGGGGTTTTCTGGAAAGCCTCCTAAGATTTGTCTGATATCATTCTTACCTAATAAGACAACAGTCTTTAACAGGTAACGTTGATATATTTCCAGGTCACTCAACAACACACCTACTGGGGAGCAGCCAGGTATGTACGGGTGCATCAGCACTGGTCTGACTGGACCTCATGCGTGGCCTGTATTCAGCCATTAAATTCAAAAGGGACAATTTCCTCCTTCACTTACACTGGGATACAACTAAAATAAGCAATTTCAGTGGCATCAAGGGAGCTGGCACAGCCCTGCACCACTGCGGCAAGCTGGAGTTTGTCTGCTGCTCTCCATCAGAGTCTGACTAGAAAAGCACTCTGCTGTTAGTGAAACACAGCCAGATTTCAAGCCAGATTTAATTTTATTAGAAAGAAAGCAGCCTCTCCTCTGCTTTCAGCTTTCTTTTCAGCTGTGTTAGAGTACATTTGGGGTCAGAGAACACCCATGCACCCATTATACTTTAACAGGATGGAGAATCAGCAGGAAAGAAAGAAACCAGAAAAAGCTGACCTTGCTGCAGCTATTATAACTTCAGGAAAGGACAGCGGAAAAGAGAGGACTTTGAACCCTCCCATTTTGGCTCTGCTGGGTGCCTTGCTGCAGGAGTATGGGAGCGATGGGAGTTTAAGGGACCCACACACCTCGGGTGCACTTTGTACCACCGCGTTACGTACCTCCATACAGGTACTGCGGGAGCTATTTTCTCATCTCTGTAAAGCCCAAGTAGCACCAGTGAATAGAATACAAATGAAATATGGGAAGCTTTTATCAAACTTGATTACTTTTATAGTGTAAAACATTAGTCACTCTAGAACAATGCTGTGGGTCTGGTTTTCACTGTATGCTTGAAAATGAATGAACAGAATTTACAATCATTTCCATGTAAATCCTCTTTAAAGCCCTTTTACACAGCCTATAAGTCACCATGAAGCTGTTTATAGAATCTGTCCATAACTGATACACTGTCACTGTTTGCTTACATGCTTGCACTCGGTTTATCTTTGGCCCCAAAGTGCTTAGATAATTTGGATACTTCAAGAGAAAATTTTTATAGAGGTTAAAACCCAGTATACCTTATTTCTTCCAACTGATTAGCCTACTGTGCACCTACTCTTGCGAAGACGTTTGCCAACCCCCCCCCCGCCCCCGATAAAGAAATCCCTCAAATATCCATGCCCACTGAATTTGCACACAAAACCAATCTAGGTGAAAGATGTAGGATAACTACATATGCTTATTTAAGGCTATGTAGCTTTGCAAGATCAGTAAACATATCTAATGTCTGAGCTATGTTATCAGTAACAATATCCACAAATTAAATGCCACTGCTCTTAAATGATGAGAGATGGGAAGATTATCCATAAAAAGTTACAGGCTGGCTGATGGCCCTAAATACACATGGTTGCTATATAAAACATTGCTTTAAATTCAGCTTTAGACTTTTCGTTTATAATGCCCATGCCAGGTGCAAGTTGTCTTTTCAAGATAAGCATGAAGACATTCAGCTTTGTGAATGCTGCTGTTTGACATCGGGGACAAGAGCAGGCTAAATTCATGAAGCCTTACCTTGCTTTTGTGTCCCCAGGGAGTGTACAACCCTCCTACAACGCAGCGTTAAAATGACAAGCCAGTAGGGTAGCCCTAATTTGTATGATATCTTACAAGATTTGGGCTGCAATCGCCATTCAGCCCATCACTCAGCTGGAGTTGGGTGAAATACAGAAAAATGCAAAAGCAGCCAACAGCAGCTACATTTTCTTACAGATTTGATTTATACTTTGATAATGCATACTTTTGTCCTCCTCCCTGTTACCAGCTTTCAATTTATTGTTTCTTGATGCTTCACCTATTACTGGTGGCATCATTTAGTCGTTTTGTCATTTAACCAAGAAAAACTCCAAGAGTCTAAACATTGTTGAGTATGTTGCCTTGCTGATCTAGAAGACTCAAGCATTTCAACATATGCAGCTGATCAGCCAGCCAGTAATGGTGCAACTGGCACAAAACTAGATATTATTGCAGTCATAGAATCATAGAATTCACACATGTTGCCACTGGTTTGGGGAGGAGTAGAACGAAACTGAAAAAGGTGCTGAAACCTAGTTTTGATCCTGTCCTAAATGACTCGATAAGGCAATGAGGGTGCATCAACTTTTGCATGCATTTTAGTGAGTGATGTAACGAATATAGCTTGTTGGTCATGTATATAATCTGGCAGTGTAGTTATTTATAACTGAGGGGTAACCTGAATTTAGAAAAAAACACTCCTATTCTAGGCAACTCTTCAATGAATCCTCTTCTAAGAGGAAGTCAATGAACGAGACTGGTGCTCAAAGTAAACCACAGACTTAAAAAAATGCTTTGAATAGGGATGGACATGAGCATGTTTGAGCATTTAAACTGGCCTGATAGCAAATATCTCCATCAGCTGACGTTTCTGCATTTATTGGACCTGAAACTAAAATTCAGAGATAGAGAAAGGTGGCTTGAAGTTTCTGTTATTTAAAGAAGGGTTTAAAGAAACATTTAATTCCATTTGAGCTACAGTGCAAATGAGAAGGTGGCTATTTTCCACCTCTCTTCTCTCAGTGAAACCATTTAGCAGAAAAGGTCCGTGACATTCTGACCTATTCTTAATTATAACACAATTTTCATAATCAGAACTTAGTCTGGACTAAGATGCATGCACTTAAGGCATGACTGAGGAAGGAATTTGGATATAATCCAATTCTTTCTTTATTTCTAGGATTTTTAATTACTTAATTGGTAGAATCAAGCGTGCAGTCAGTCTTGTGTGGATTAGACTAAACTTTTCAGAGCTGAAAATGGTGTCTAGTCAATCAGGGTAATGTGTTTACAGTGACAGCAAGAATAGCAAGGGTATTTTATAACAAAATAAAAGCTCTTCTCTCCATCTCAGACACTGCTCCAGCATACCGTACAGTTACAATACAGCTACGATACTGCACAGGTAAAACTCAGCAGAAAGAAATTACTATGTCAAGAAAGTAAAGGGAATCTTTTTCTACAGGCATCTGCTCTTACAAGATTTCTTCACAAATTTCTGAATTAATTATTTATTCCTACATAGTTTTACTATTTCCTAGGAATGAGTTTGGTAATGCTTGAGAACAGACAACTCACTAAACGGTTTTGGTCAGGCTCCCTAGCAATTTGACTGCAAAGTTGTCCAAGGCACGATCGAGACAAAAGAATTGTATTCATTTTTATCAAGAAAGCCTCCTAGCTTGGCTTTCTGCTCAGAGTAAAACCAAGAAGAGACCATGACATTTCAAAAGAGTCATACCAAAGGGAAAAGTGAAAAAGAAGCCTTCACCTGGGACTACAAAGGAAATTACCCACTGACTGGTCTCCTTGTTCTAAGTGGGTCAGACACGTCAGTATTTTCTAAATTTCTCACATCTCCCAGCAGGAGAAGCATACTGAAGTAAAAATAATGATTCCGTGTTTATAGAGTATCAATAACTTTAAAGGTTATCATCTAGAATTGCAGGTTAGCTGCATGGTGGTAAGCAAGATGATTTCCAGCATGCCATAGCACTTTACAGATGGAAACAATCTGCTCATTACTCCGTTTCATCCTGCCCTCAAGTCCAGTAGCTGTGCAGCCCTCTTAGGCACAAAATCGTTTTATTCTCCTCCTGGTTCAGTGCTACAGGCTGTACCAGACGGGAACGGTTTTCAGCAACCCATAGTCCAGCCTGTCTGAACAGCCCCGCTGGGCTGGTTCAGAGCCACACCAGTGCACATCCCCGAGCACATCTGCCCACAGTTCCCTCTGAACACCCTATTTGTGGTTGTGTCCCAGTGTCCCAGCACCAGCGTGCTGGGAGAACTTACCCAGCTCCACCATGCTGGGAGAACTTATCCCCTCCACGGGTGCGTGCTGCAGGACCATAAAGAGAGGAGGAAAGGCATTAGGAGGCCCATTGCTAAGCAGCACGCTCTGGCTGATTACCAGCCCCTTCACAGACCATGGAGCAGGAGGAAGACGAGAGCTCCTGTACGTGACCGGGAAATGTTTTTATTACTATCTCAGGGCTTTAAGCAGTCTAATTTTTCAACCGTGGATTAGGCTTCTACACAGCAGTTCTTGGCCCAAATTGAAAATCCATGTACCTTCCAGCAGCCCAGAGCACAGCAGAAGATACAGAGCTCTTCATTTCTAGGTCACTGGCTTATATCAGTTTTTCCTCAACTGTGACCAAAAGGCGTTAATGTAAAATAAACTCACGACCCTAACATGAGTGATAGAAACTGCACAAGAATTAACCCTAACTTGTGAAGTTTTTTTGGCAAGGTCAGTTGAGGGAGCAAGCACCCAAGTCAGCTGTCCCTACCAAATGAAGTGTAACTCTGTGAGACACATTATCTGTCCTCTTTGGAAATCTTCTCAATTTCAACTCAGGGCAGAGAATTTATATTAATAAGAAAACTCCTGTTTATTTTACAAATGGACAATTTCCTCTTTAATCTCCATTACACAGGTCACACTGGGAAAGTGACATAGTTAGGCAAAAAATATTTTTCTCCTCCTGCAAGATGTTTGAAATTTGGGAGAAAAAACATCCTGTCGTATCCTCTTTTAGCATCCTAGACTGTCTACGCTATTCAGCTTCATTAGATGATGAAGAGTCAATGTTTGTTACCATTTCAACTTTCCACTTTGAAACAGAAGATCCAATCTCAGAAAACAACAATGAATAAAAAATGAAAAACCTATTTTAGTGGACACAATGTATCATTCTGATAGTATTGAAACATTATGGTTTTGGTCTTATGTTTACAAAACAATTTCTTCTATGCGTTAACTAAATTTTGAAATGAAGAGCATTTCCGGACTGAGAGAATGCAATTTTTCATTTAAAAACTGTCAAAAATCAGACTTTTCAATATTTCAAAACTTAGTTCTTTTTTAGACATTACATTCCTCAGAACCTGCTCTGTACTGTCAAAAATTCAGTGAATCATTTCTTTTGGATGGCAGCAAAGGAAGAGAAGTTTTTGAAAAATGCCTTGCCAGGTCTAATAAACTATTTTTCAGTCATTCTTGTCTTTATCATAAGTTCTGATGAATGCTACAACGGCTCCATTTCAAAAAGGCTGCATTAGAAGAGTGTCATTTATAATTATTTTTTTTTTTCAAATGAGGCCGTGAAAACCTTCCTGAATCTTTTGGTACAATGCTACTAAAAGTCATACGCAAATAAAATAAATACTAGAAGTGCTCACATTAGCCAGTTTCCTGGATCCACTTAATAGCTGCTTCAGATAGAGATTCAAATCCTTCACTCTTTTATGTTCAAGATCTGTAAAAGGTAAATGCCATGAGTGGGGAAACCTGCAAAAGAAGAATATTCATAAGTATAACTCATACTGTATTTGCTGAAAATGTTTCCAGCTCTACTTAACAGCAGAAAGTTAAGACTTTTAAGAGGTTTTGCAGGTAGGAGAAGGGATGGGTACAGTGTCCAGAGGATTGTTTACCCTCGACTCTGGTTCTTCTAATAAGTTGGAGATATTTTGTTTCATACTGTACTCCTTTTTCTGTCTAAATCATTAATTAAAAAATAATAAGATCGATAAGCCCTAAAAGGCACTTATTTTTATTTATGGTATCTGAATACCTCTAAAAAATTGGCCCTTTTTGATGCAGTAAACATTACCCTCCTCATTTTTTTGCACTGTGTACAGCACAACAGATCTCTGATCTCAGCCCAGGGCTCATGCTATACAAACTTTTAGTATAGAATATGAATACCAAAGCCTTACAGTAACACTGTGACATTTTATGAATATATCATTGCTTGCTTTTTTACCTCAGCTATTTACAGTGTAGATAAGTTTTCAGAGCAGGTCCCTGATCCCATATGTAATTTCAGGCACAAGTATAATAAAAGTAATACATGAAAACAAATGATCACCACAGTAACAAAATCAATCTCAACAAAAGCAATAACAAAAATAATAGTAATGTTCTTTCTGAATTTTTATTAAGATGAATTTCATTTCAGTTTAGTAAATAAACCAGATATGCATAGAATGGCCTTATGTCAATTTTCAAATGCCTTGGTGATTGAAAATGTCAAAACCACATTTCTTTACTTGAATCATCTTTGCATTTTAGGGACAACGCACATTAGATCAGTCAAGAGGTTAGATTTTTAACAATATATTTAATCAATTTATGTTAACCTTGCCCTGACAAGGACTATTTCTCTCTCAGGTTGAAGGAGTGTTAGAAAAGCTATCTGTGCTACATTGTGTGTAATGGGTTTTGTGATATCAATTGCTAATATTTGGATTCATAACTAATACTATAAATCATAGAATGGTTTGGGTTGGAAGGGACCTCAAAGATCATCTAGTTCCAACACCCCTGCCATGGGCAGGGAAATCCTCCACTACACCAGGTTGCTCAAAGCCTCATCCAACCTGGCCTTGAACCTTCCAGAGATGGGGCAGCCACAGCTTCTCTGGGCAACCACACACCCTCACCACCCTCAGAGTGAAAAATTTCTTCCTTACATCTAATTAAATCTCCCCTCTTTCAGTTTAAAGCCATTGCCCTTGTCCTATCACTACACACTCTTGTAAAAAATCCCTCTCCAGCTTTCTGTAGGCTTCCTTTAGGTACTGGAAAGCTGCTAGAAGTTGTCCCTGGAGCCTTCTCTTCTCCAGGCTGAACAGCCCAACTCTCTCAGCCTGTCTTCATAGCAGAGGTGCTCCAGCCCTCTTATCATCCTCTGGACCCGCTCCAGCAGCTCCATGTCTTTCTTATGTTGGGGGCCCCAGAGCTGAGTGCAGTACTGTAGGTGGGGTCTCACGAGAGCAGAGTAGAGGGGCAGAATCCCCTCCCTTGACTGCTGGCCACGCTTCTTTTGATGCAGCCCAGGACATGGTTGACTTTCTGGGCTGACAGTGCACATTGCGGCTCATGTTGAGCTTCTCATCCACCAGCAGTCCCAAGTCCTTTTCCTCTGGGCTGCTCTCAATCCATTCTCCGCCCAGCCTGTACTTGTGCTTGGGATTGCCCCAACCCACATGCAGAACTTTGCTCTTGGCCTTTTTGAACTTCATGAGGTTCACACAGGCCCACCTCTCCAGCCTGTCAAGGTGCCTCTGGATGGCATCCCTTCCCTCCAGCGTGTCCACAACACACATCTTGGTGTCATCAGCAAACTTGCTGAGGGTGCACTTGATCTCACTGTCCATGTTGCTGACAAAGATGTTAAATAGTGCCTTTCCAAAATCAACCCCTGAGGAGCACCACTCATCCCTGGTCTCCACTTGGACATTGAGCCATTGACCACAACTCTTTCAGTGTGATCATCCAATTCCTTATCCACCAAGTGGTCCATCCGCCAAATCCATATCTCTCCAATTTAAATACAAGGATGTTGTGTGGGACAGTGCCAAAAGCTTTGCATAATTCCAGGCAGATGATGTCAGTTGCTCTTCCTCTATCCATCAATGCTGTAACCCCATCATAGAAGGCCACCAAATTAGTCAGGCAGGATTTGCCCTTAGTGAAGCCATGTTGGCTGTCACCAATTGCCTCCTTTTTTCCATGTGCCTTAGTGTAGTTTCCAGGAGGATCTGCTCCATGATCTTGCCAGGCACAGAGGTGAGACTGACTGGCCTGTAGTTCCCTGGGTCTTCCTTTTCCCTTGTTAAAAATAAGGGCTATGTTTCCCCTTTTCCAGCCGGTGGGAACTTCACCACCCTGCCACGACTTCTGAAATATGATGGATAGTAGGTTAGTAACTTCATCTGCTGGTTCCCTCAGGACCCGCGGATGCACCGCATCAGGTCCTATGAACTTGTGCACCTTCAGGTTCCTTAGACGGTCTCAAATTTGATGTTCTCCTATAGAGGGGAGTTCTTCATTCTCCCAGTCCCTGCCTTTGCCTTATGCTTATGACCTCTGACCTACGTGATATAGAAAGGTAGAAGTTTTGATCTGGTTGTATTTCATGTTACACCACCACTGTAAATAGTTAACCATGTCTTGTTCACAAACTTCTTTTTTTTGGTACAATTTCGTTTATCCACTAGATTGTAAGAGATATCTGAAGGCTTCAGGCAAATGACTAAAGAGCCATCTAGCAGTGCAATACACTGAAAAGAGACCCTTGACCAGTCTTTTGAAAGGCAGCTGGTCAGATCCTATTTTGAATAGGTTTACCCAATTCCACAGCTCGGTGATAAGATGTCATCAGCTTTTCAAAGGCCAGCCAAATAACAGGACATGGAGCACTGGATTCCATCTCCAGAGAGGAATACTGGCCAGCTTTGCAAGCCACCCATCTGTAAAGATGGCAAACAGCAGCCTCACCTCGTGAAAATAAAATGGCTGAAGTTGATTAACCCACAGTTTTTGTTACCAAGAGATTCGATGTAATTAGATTTTGAACTGTAATTAGACCTGTTGGGTTGGGCTCTTTGAAGCTTGTTTTGTAACAGAAGGGCTTTTATGAAGAGAATACTGATTAACAAGATATTGTAATTCTTTTTAGGAGCAGGCAAATCTTTGCTCATTTTTTTGTAATGCTTCTGAGGAAGAACTCAGCACTGGTATAACTTAGTCTGCAACTAAACCAGAGAGGGGTCAGGATGATAGCAGCATATTGTATGTACGTATGACCTTTGGATTATTTTTGCCTATAGCACAGAGAGAGCAGAGCTCCGTTAGGCTCTGTAGGAATGAATAGTAAGAAGAGGTTCCTGCCCCACGAAATTACAGTGGCATGACACCAACGAGGCGGGCGAAGAGCTACGACCCAGGATCATGACATATATGAGCTGCACAGATAAAAATGACCCAGGTCATTTGGCACACATAGTTAGCTTGAGTGTTCTGGGTTCCTCTGGGGCACAAAAAGGACTTCTTTCATGAGATGGTAGAGAGGATCTGTTTAGAAGCAGCTTAAAACTCATTAGACTGTGTAACACAAAGAGAGGACTCTGGCTGTAAAATGTAGGCATTTTACATGCATCCTAAAGATGCATCCTAAGCATAGCGGTCAAACAGAGGATAGAGAAACTCCTGATTGATAGCACCAATAGTTCTGCTGCAGTGAAGGACAATATGAACCTTGTGATGGTACTGAACACTTGTTTAAAAGGCCTTTGTGCTTTTGCTGAATCGCGCCTATGGCTGAAACTGACTTTGCACTTGTGAACACATTTGTGTTAGAAAGGGTTAACTTCCCAAGCTGATTTTGAGCTTTGTATCGACCTTAAGTAGACTGGAAAAATATAAACTTGTGTCACACGCAGACATCCTGCATAGCAGATTCCATTTCCTACTTATTAGCTTGAAGAACGTTCTGTATAATTGCGTCACCTACATGCTTTGGTGGGTGAAAAGATTTTTGGCCTTTTAAAAAACAGTAATTAAATGATTAGTACTCTGTCCAAAATCAAATAAGACGGAAGGTGCTAGAGTGCAAGGGCTTGCTTGGGGCAGCTGTGCTTTGACTTATAACCATGGGCTGAATGTTACTTGTCAATAGCAAAATTCCAGATGCTGAGAACTCTGAGCTTTCGCCATTAGTTTCTTCTGATATATTAGTATTAGTATATTAGTATATTAGTATATTAGTATTTAGCACTTGTGTGAAGCAGACTTATATTACATTATTTCTTCCTAACGACACATGAAAATATACGATTTCACGAATCAATACAAAGCAATAACCAAATTCTTTCTATTAGCAGTTCCAATTATTCTAGTAATATTAGACATTTTACTTTTAAATCATACATTTCAAACTGAATTTGTGGTTACATTATGGAACAAGGCTTTTTCCTTCCTTTGAAGCATCCAGAGTTGGAGCTTTGTACACAGACAGACTAATGGTCTGATATGGTATGGCAGTTTCAGTGATAACTTCCTATAAAGAAATAATTAGGTTTTTATTATTAGAATAAAATCTGGAACACATGAAAAGCCTCAAACTGATCAACTTCTGTTAGAAAACAAACCAAACTTTAGCATTAAAGAACATACATATAAAGAAACATCATAAAATGAATTACTTTAATACAGTCTCGGGAAAGATCATACTGTGACAGGTTACTGCTGGACTGAATTACGACAACAAAGCCCTGGAGCTCTTAGGCACAGCCTCAGTATATGCAGATTAACCCTCTGTGAGTTGTGCAACTCTCTTTTGCAGTGAAAATGTTGTGAGGGATTTTATGAAGGTAGATTTATCTGGAAAATGGCTAATACTATTTTTGAAATTCACTGCAGGGTTTCTGAGTCTATGCGTTTCTAAAGAGAAATATGTTTTCCTTCAAAGGGCTCTGCTCACCACAGGAAAAAAAAATCATAAATAGGTACTTACTATATACTTTATTTTACACCTAATAGTTAGTGTGCAGATATCTCCAAATCAAAACTGTGATTCAAGGACTTTCAGTGTTTAGTAAAATTCTGATTCTCACTCATTGCTGCAAACCAGTTCATGTGAGCCAGTCATAATGAGTCAAGCTGGAGTAAATTAAAACCTCCTCAAGTAAGAGATTCTCTAGAATTAGCTAACCTAAAGCCATTTAATAGAATGCCTTTCATAAGCTTGGGGGAATATCAAACCTGAACCTGAAATTCATGGATTTTCTTTCTTAACTCAAAACCATGTTGTCTGCGGCCATTTACTTCAGGTGAAACCTCAAAGACCTTTCAGTTTTTCAAGCATATCACTTGAATCTCAGCTTGGTTCAAGTAAACTGCTTGTCTTTTTGGCCAGCTTTATGTTTTATTGTAGATTGAGCTTGAGGAGAGGATTGTACCACGTAAGTCAGCGTGACTGTTAAAGAGAGGAGCACTTTGTTCTCGGTGGCGTATGCAGTGTAATGTATATGGTGTTTGTAGAACACATAACTCCACTTGTGTTACCAAAGGCATGGACAATCATTACATAAGGCAAAGCTGTTTTACAGAGGACAGAAATAAACCATAGGGCTCACTGTCCGTCCCAGGAACCTTTGAAGAAATTACATTCAGAATATGAAAAGCAGGAATAGATATGCACATGGATAAACAGTAATATTCAGAATTATTGCAATTAATAACAGCATATTTTTCAAGAGATATTAAACTGAATTATGTGAGCATAAAGTATTGGGTTTGGGGGCCAAGGTGGCACATAAGATTATTGCATATTTCTTAACTGGGGAGTATGTGCAACTTTTTGTAAAAAGGTTGATCACACCAGCCAGTGTCAGAGACTGACTTGTTTCTGTTCTGACCCAGTGTGAACATGCCTGCATTGTTTTCATAGACGGATTTTGCTGTGAGTTTTGACCAGTATCTTGCAGAAATAAAAACCATTAAAGGCCCTATCATGCTTTTAATGAAGTCAACCACTTACCTTTGATTTCAGGAATAGCTGTGTCAGGCCCAAGCTGTTCCCCCCTTCTCCTCCCATTAAAAAAGGAACAATAAAATATATTCAAGTTAGACTGTCGCTGTGGTCTATGATTGGGTTTCTTCTGAAGCTGAATAGAAGACTTGATAGAACACATCACATTGCCTTTGTGTTTCTAAAAATTCGTCTGCTGTACATTTTCTCGCATTTTTATCTGTGCACAGAGAGAACCATTAACAGCAAATAACATTTGCTAATATGCTGCCTTACTCTGGGAGGTCATGTGATGGAAATTGCTTCTGGAGATGGCTGTGAAGTTTTGAGAACTGGTCGAATGATTTTTCCACAAAAGTGACCACACTGCAGGTTTGCACCACCTGGACTAGATATAGCTGTAGTGGGGAAAAGGGAGAGGCAGAAAAGAGAAATGATCAGAGAAGCACATTAAAAAAAAATGTACGAGAGAAAATATAGGGTGATTTTAACAAAGAAAACCTTTGTTTAATGTAGTGCCAAGTGCCCGAGAATTCAGTTTGTAATTTATAGTCTTTGCTGCACAAAAAGAGAAACCTGCCTGGGTAGCACACAACTCAAACACTGAAAGATCACTGCAGTGCATGAAAACTAATAATGCACCATTAAAGCACCATATAACAGCCTCCGATTTCTATTAGGCTTCCTAATTTTGTGCCATGCTTTCCTTCTGGATGCTTTAATTAGCTCTTGATTTATTTTTCACTATAGGGCATGAACTGTCTTAATGGCTCCCTGCTAATAGCTGTCTGCCTGGTGTTCTTTCTCTCCAGCTCATTGCTTATGGCACTGCTGTTCATCCTGTGATCCTTTTCATGTGGCACAAGCACGTCTTCTAGAAAGGAGGAGGGAGAGTATATAAGCTCACAGAAGAGTCGTTAAAGATCAAGGCAAATGAGGGCAAGAAATGAACATAATACATACACAGTCAGACTTTCTGTTGAACCCCAAAATGGTGGCTCTTGAGATTGACTTCTCTGTGTCCAGCATTGTCCATTCTTGGGGAACAGTCTCTGGACTTGGAGGCTTTGCAGAACCTGTCACTGACATCTGTACAAGTGCGTGGATCAAGTTATTGAGTTTAACAGGAAAGCACTCCAAACTTTCCTTTATTTTCCTGAAGAAAAAACAAACAGAAGAGGTGCTACTTAGGCATCTGTTTTGTTTTCAATTCTTGATCCTTGGCTTCATGGATAAAAGAACCAAAAATACCTCAAATTCTAAAACCTACCTCACAGGAACGTGTACCCACATACATACCAGTCACGGCTATCTGGAGCAATACAGCACATCCAGCCCCTGAGCTCTACTGCTTTTAGGAGTGGTCGTGCCATAACCTGTCTCACGACCTACCTTGAGGTAGTTAGTCTTCATGAGCTAGACACCATCAGCCTTCTTCTGGACAACAGAGAGGGACAGAACATTTCCATGTGTGTTTCGAGGAGTTCCAGGGCTGAACAACATGTGCTCACTTTGACAGGTAGAAGACAGTGCCCTAGCACTGTGTTTTTGATTACACTAACCTCACACGCACTTACACGTGTTTGCACAAGGCTTTTGCATTCAATTTGTGATTAGCAGTGCATGAGTTGCTAAATCCTCTCCCCAGTTCTTAGCAGCTCTATCCCTGTGGAGCTGCTGAAGATGAAAAAAAAAACAGAAGAAGAAATTTTCTTCCCATGTCCCCCATCTCATCTCTGTGCAAGAGGAGCCAGAATACACTTCTAATTTCCTGGAGTTTTAAGATCCTTCATCAGAAAAGACACAAAAGATAAAAAATAACTAGATATACATGTAGATATGTACCACAAATGTGTTTTAACATCAAAGTGAACTCGACTTGAGAAATAACACTGCAGGATAATCACTGGTCTTTGAAGAGTACTCATTAGAAAACACTTGCCCTCTTGAATTCAATTGCTGGTTAAGATCTATTTAACTTGCGATGCTAATGTGGTTTTTTTTTTGTATTTCCCTGTTTATTCCTACAGCTCTCTGAAGATATTCTGCATAGGTTCTGATGTTATAGAACAACAGCCCATTAGTTTCAGGCCACGGCAGCAAACCTCTACCAAATTGTCAGGTGGGTTTTTTTTTTTTTTTTTTTTTTTTTTTTTTTCTTTTTTTTTTTTTTTTTTTTTTTTTTTTTTTTTTTTTTTTTCTTTTTTTTTTCTTTTTTTTTTTTTCTTCCAGTTTTGGACTATATATAACTAGCTTACAAGGGCTGACAATACCCTTAACCATTTTCATTATCCCCTGTTCAAAGCTGAGCAAATGCTTCACCTGTCATTTTAAATTAAATTCTTATTCATGGGTTTCAGTGAGTGGGCTGGATTGCATACTGCAATCAATTGAAATCAACTCCATTCATTGCATTAGCCTAATTTTCATGATCTCAGATGCTCTGGCTAAAGTCTGTAGCTTCACAGATGCAACCATACCCAAAGAACATTCTACCTGCAGATAGCTCCCCAGTTCACCTCCCAAAATTGGGATTTCATTCAAAATACTGTGTGAATTTATCATACACCAGTTAGGCATACTAAACTGAGGAGAGAAGATGTATATGTTTTTCTTAATGTAATACAAGAAAGGGTATCTCTGAATTGATTCAGTTAATTATCTTAATTATTAATTACATTCTCCCGAAACAGATACATACAGACTATTTAATCAATGACACAAATTAACACTTAAATGGAAAACAAGAAAACAAATCTCATTTAAAAATTAGTACAAATCAATTCAGTGCTGATTAATTAGCTTGCAACTGTGGTGAACTTTCCTTTTTAACTCCTATGTATTTAATTTAATGCGTAGTTTAAACTCTTCCTAAATCACTGAGACATGATTTAGGTTATAGAATTTGTAACTTGGTCATATTACAGCAAAGCAGTCAGGGAATTTGCAGTATTACTGTAAGAGGCATGTTAACTTTGCAGTTAAATACAGTGCATTTTAATTTACGTATGTGCTATGTTTATGTGTGGGGTTTTGGTAGTAGGGAAGGAGCTGCAATGGAGAGACAACTGAGATCTGAGAGAAATGGCCATGCAGACACCAATGACAGTGAAGATGGAGCAGGAGGAGGTGTGCTGGGGATGGAGTGCGAGGAGGTATGCTGGGGCTGAGACTCCCCTGCAGCCCGTGGTGAGATGTCAGCGGTCCCCCTGCTGCCCGTGGAGATTAACGGTGGAGCAGAGACCCACCCGCAGCCCGTGGGAGAAGACTACACACTGGAGCAGAGATGCCTGTGACTAAAGGAGTTCATAGAAGACTGTCTGCATGGGAAAGGACTCTATGCTGCTGGAGATTGGTGATGGAGCTGAGATGCATCTGCAGTCTGTGGGAAGGGACTCCACACAGAGCAGGTGGCTGCGCCCTAAAAGTCATAAGTCTAAGGGAAATGCCACGCTGGAGCAACCTGATGGGTAAGGATTGCATCCTGTGGGAAGGGCTCATATTGGAGAAGTTCATGGAGAGTTGTCTCCAGTGGAAAGGGCCCCACGTTGGAGAAGGGGAAAAGTGTAAGGAGTCCTCTCTCTTTAAGAAAGTAGGAGCAGAAACAGTGTGTGGTGAACTGACATGCAACCCCCTCATTCCCCTTCCCCCTGTTCTGCTGGGGGAGGAAGTAGAGCCAGGAAGAAGGGAGGGTGAAGGGGAGGTGGTTTTAAGATCTGGCTTTGTTTCTCATTATCCTCTCTGAAGAAACTGATAACCAATTAAATTCTGTCCCCAAGCCGAGCCTGTTTTGCTTGAGGCTATGGTTGGAGGGTCATCCCCCTCTGTTCTTATCTCAACCCTCATGCCTTTTGTAACATTTTTTTTCTCATCTCCACCCCATGTGGAGGAGTAAGTGAGTGGCCACATGGTAACTTAGCTGCTGGTTGGGCTAAACCACGACAGTATAATGCAGACCTCAGCTTATAAACTAGTATTAATTCAGACATCATCACTACGTAGAACAGCTGATCTTAGAATTCCACTATTCTTTCCATGGGTCCATTAAGCTTCTAAAAGGCTTTTAACACTCAGAGGCTTTTAACACTCAGATTGCTAATCAACTACTTTAAACCTAAAGGAGGCTTTTGTTGTCATTGTTGCAGATTTTCTCTGCGAGTTAAAATAAAATAAGACAGAAGTATGTGCTGTTTTCCTCCCTTCTCAATATTCTATTTTCCTGTAGGCAGTCCTCCCTGTTAGAATAGAAAATATTAAGCAATATTTATATCAGTTATCAAGATGACACAAAGAAAGAAAGAATTGAAAACATCTCTTAGCTCTTCTGTGACATTCTCACAGCAAGTAGAACAACTCTGGTTATGGTTGTCTGCACTTTCTTCAAAGGAAACTGGTTTAAGAAAACTCTCTTTCCCACAGTCTCCCGAAAGCTGTCTCCTAACTGTCCATGAGCAGTGGGGTACATCAAACCACACGTATTTTATCTTTTCTAATTTTGTAGTTAATTTTTGGCATGGATTAGTCACTGACCCAGTTCAACGCATTGTGGCAATCTGATTCCCCTTTCTGCTAGCATTTTAAAAGTGCATCCTAGGATCAGTGGTGAAACTTTCTCCTTGAACTCTTTGAGATCCCCATACACCTTCTTTCTCTACAGCCACATTAAGTTAGCTGTAGGTGAGAAGTTGGTATGGTCATGGGTATTCTTTGCTGAGATCCCCTGGCTACCTAGACCGAATGGTCCCATCTTTGCCTGTGCCTAAAGCTAGCTCTGCCTTCACAAAGATGACAAAAAGTTTCTTAGTTATGTCAGAGCTCTAGTAGCCCAAGCTGCTTAGAGAATTAGTGTCTAATGGCTTATAGATGGGAAAACTGAAGTGACCTAATATGGATGGCATCAAAGCATAGGTAATCAGAAGAAAACAGGAAAGCGTCATTAACTAGAGTAACATTAATTGCGAATCACAATATTGCTAACAAACGGTTTTCAGGCAGAAAAATGATTTTTTTTCCACATGACAATATTCTTTTACCACCCAGATTGGTGTCTGACCTACTTCTCAGAAAGGAGAGTTAAATATTGGGATTATTGAAAAGTAATGATTTTCAGCTTTCCACCTGCTGAACTGACTTGATTTCAGAGTTGGCTCACAGTCTTTCTACAGAACCGTCAAATTACGGTAACAGGTGAACGTGCACAGACTGGCTGGCTGCTTGTGTCAACAGAGATAGATGAAAAGATTGGCTAACATTTCCGAGAGTGACTAGTGATAGTTGGTGCCTTGATTTTTAGGAAGTAAACATTTCTTATGGGACAGGTAGTCCTGAGAGCTGGTGCTTAGATCTTTTTTGGACACATCAGCCTTTCTCCACAGCCTTTTAAGAGTACATACATATACATATATACCAAGACTAGTCAGTAATAGATATTCACTCCAACTCAGAATAGTTTTCTTTATCATTCTTGATAGCATCCTGCTTCTTATTTCCATCTAGGCCTGAAATAATTTAGAGTATAATGAGAAAAATTTGTTTCCATGGGATTCTCAGATGTTGACAAACATGGTGTTTCATTTATACCCAACTTTTCCATCCATGAATTTACCAGGTTCCATTTTAAAACAATTAGGTAGTATGCCCCCAACAGTTCTTAACAGAGTTTTCCAGAATATTACTGCTTTCAGGGACAGACCTTTTCTATTTTCAGCAACATTTATTCATGGACAGTTGATATTCTTTTTGTGTACAGTAGTGATAACCCTTCAGTTTAATATCTTATTTCCCACTGTGGTATTACATGGGCAATACTCATACTTTCTTTACCCCTTATTTTGCTAGACTTCAAAATCCAGGTTTACTTCAGACTAACTCTGACCTATAGGCTGATCACGTACTCTCCTAATGTGCATCTTCCAGTCTAGTTTCCTACTAATCCTCCTATGCACTTGTCCCAGGACAAGGGACATTCTTCTCCCCTGAACTGGTGGCATGTGGGGTTCATACAACAGTACAAATGCCTCAGACAACATAAATTCAAGGAGGAAGTCTGGTCCTGCTCCTCTGAGGCACATATACCACGATCTTACAACTGCTTGAATACTGCTGAGAGAAGTTTAGTACTGTAGTTTTGTCTATGCTCTCTCAGAAGTCACCAGCTTTCACTGGTGTTTCAGCTTTTTGGGAGATTTCTTGCTGCAATATCTGCAGCCACCTGAGAAGCAGGGATCCATGATCAGTTTGAGATTAGAGTCATGTTTTGAAAGGAGTTACTCTTTTGGAATTGTCCAGTTTTGCAGCTGCTGGCATTTGTGGTTTGGAGTGGATAGGCTTGACCTGGGCAATGACAGATATCTAACAAATGATTCTGTTAATGGGTAGGTAAGATGGCAGCTGACCCGAGCAGCAGCCCCTGAAGATATGCACCGTGCTTTGCTGGTAATTGTCAGCTCCACCGTGCATTCTTATTCATGGGCTTCTATGAGTGGGTTAGACTGCATTCTGCAATCAATCGAAATCAACTCTATTCATTGCATTAGGCTAACTTAATCCCTTAAAAATCATTTCAAATATACATCCCTTTACAGGCACATAAAATGTCAGGCAGCATGTGACATCATGCTGACATTCGAAGACATCTGCAGAAAACAAAGAGGAAATTTATATCCAGAGGTAAGATGGGTTTCCAGTTTCTGGTAAAACTCTGTTGTCAGGCGAAGAGGAAAGGAGGGAAGGGAAAGGATCACATTGAGTTTCAAGGATCAAACTGAGTTCAGGGCAGATGCTGGAGAGACAACAATGTTTCATTTGGCACTAGGTGCACAGAAGTGACCAGCAAACACAGAACTCTTGTTTAACTCTCAATTGGTGCATTGTTTATCCACGATCTGAGGGTGTGACCTTCCAGAAGGCTGTAAGCTGTGAGGCTTAACACTGCCGCTCATCAGCTCATAACAGTGAACTGACCCAACGTCAGAAGAACACAGCTCACAAATGAGACCACAGCTTGCTGAACATGTCTTAAATCAAGCAGGAGAGCAAAAGAATTTGGGAAAACATAGAAGGTTTTATGATCCTGGAAGGGGTCAGTATGTTACAGTCCAAACTCCAGTAGCATCTGCTGGCTAAAAAGGTGACAGCAAAGAACAAATTACATTCTTTTGCCAGGAATATTTGCGACATCGTTCCTCATTTCATGTTGTTTTTAAAAACAGTAGAGGCAACGTCAGTATTATTGTTCAAACCAAACTCATGCAATTGCTAAAAGCAACCTATTTCTACACAAATACAGAGAAATGTTCTCCTATTTGGACTAACAGAAGATTGGAGTTTTCAGCAGATACATTATATGATCGAATCTGAAAGATTACAATAACTACCTTGTACTTAGAACAAGAAATAACTTTCTGTTGGCAGTGTTTAACATTCCAACATCCACACTCCTTCTCTAGAAAAAAAACTTTTTAAAAACAGTAAAGGGCTTTTGGAAGTAATTACGGAGAAAAAAGAGCTACAAACTGTGAAGGATTTGAGAGCTGCTGGAAGTTATGCGAATAATCAGAACTTTCAATTTCCTCGGCTTTCTAAGGACAGCTTGAAAACAAGACACAGGAATAAGCTACAGAGTGACCAGGAGAAGCGTGTAACTGGATTCTTTCTCACCTGGACATTTGTATAACAAGGAGGTAGGGAAGACTTTTTCTGAAGAACAATAATAAAGATGATGCAGGGAATGCAAAGCTCACAAAAATCTCAATATATTAGCATCCCTGGGGGCAGGTTGGAAAATGCTTATATAGAGGGGTAAGTTCTGCATGGATCCGGGTATCAGGCCATCCCAAAGTCTTTATTTTGAAAAGTGCTTGTTTTGAGAAGTTAAAATACTACTAGTCATGAAGCCTGATGTTCTGCCTATATTTAAACATGCAGAAATGTTAGTTAATACATGTGTTGAATTAACATAAATTATATTCAAACATGAATAGAAATTAGAATAAAGCAAAAAAAAAAAAAAGAGCTCCAAGAGAAATGAGATCCATGGAAATTCATAACCTAATGACAAGAGGCTTTCTTCTTACAAATAAGCATATATAATACAAACATGCCTGAAGAGTATTAAAGAACAAAATATGCACCCTAGCAACATCTGACTCTTCTACATGATGTTATGATCTCTAAGGACAATTTCAAATCTACACTCGAGCATTTCAAAGGAAATTGAAACAATAGCTCTGGAGTTCACTAAAAACATTTTAGCAGAAAATGAGGTTTCAACTCAGAACAGAGCCCACAGCTCTGCACAGATCTGCACATGGATGCTGGTTTTGTTGGTAAGCAGGACTTGAGTGGCGTTTACACTCTGAAGGCCTTCATTTTCTCAACACCAACCCTAACAAGAAGTCTAATGTGAAGACAGACATGCTGGCCTCTGAGACCTACCTACCTATACCCTCTCCAGAGTGAACAGGCTTTCCTATACCCAACACAAACCTCTACCAGGCAAAAAAGCACACCAACTCTTCTTACTTCCAATACAGTGTTGAGTCATATCTCCTTCCTAACGTCAGCTGTTATTGCACACCCTTTGGCTGAGAAAGATTGCAGGTGAATTCTCACTCTGAAGTCCCTCACTTCCTTCACCCTAACCCTCAAAACGCCACAACCATTTTGTCCAGCTCAACAAAAGAGTGTGGAGCTACAGCTCTGTCCTGAACCCAGCCCACATCCTTCATTTTCTGGCTAAGCAGGACTGCAGTGATGTTAACCGTAACCATAACCTTAGTCCTACCCAACTGAAAAGCATACAGATCCTTTCCACCTCCAGAAGAGCACTGGGCACTATCCTGAGCTTTGCATGACACTAACTCAATTTTCACTCTGAAGACTCACATTTCCCTATTTGTTATGTATATCCTGGCCTTTTTTTCCACTAATTAAATGAATTGGGTTTTTTACCCATGAGACAGACACAACCACCCAAACTATTTGACAGAATCAAGACTTTTATAATTTAATTAGAAACTGCACGTTTCCTATTTGAAGTGGAAATATAAGTCTGTAATGTGGGAATACGTGAAATTTTAAAGGAAAGGATAAGGTAGGAGTTGGCAGTAAATGTGAAGCTGTAATTAAATTTGAAAATAAAACAATCTTGCGGAGGGGCAAGAGTGAAAGCATATGAAAAAGCAAGTGTTAAAGGAGAAGGAACTTGGTGCTCTGCTGTGTGTAAAGTAATAGAACAATAGTTTTGTTTGAGAAGTTCCTCTCTTCTCGTCAAAGAAGTGACGTCCTTAAACCCTCTAGGTCTCTGTTCCAGCCTTCTCCAAACCTGCCTCCTCAGTTTCTGATTCTAACATACGCAAAGGAGACATATAAACAATTCAAATTGTCCAGAATCTTCATCTGAGCCTCTGTAACAATAACTGGCTCAGCTGCTCCAGTTCAAGCTTTCCTCTCATTTTTCATTGCAATGTGCCCTCTGGCTGTGCAGAAGGGTAGGGTCATTGCTCCTGCTCAAGGCAGTTTGCAGAGAACTGCAGAGAACTCATGCCTTACGGGATGGGATTGTCCTTTAGGGCTCTAAATTTGAAACGAGCCCTTCACTCAGAGGCCAGTGCTGTGAACTGGACGCATGCCCTGCACTGCACCAGAGGAGGAGGCCAGAGCAGTCCGGCTTGCCTTGCATGTGTACGTGGTGCGCAGGGTGCGGGAGTTCACAGGCTGTCCTTGGGAAATAACGGTGCTGCGCAGGGCAGGCTCGGACAGGCAGATTTTTTTTCTCATAGTGTGCTTAGAATGGGAAAATGAGTTTCCAAATCCAGACAGTCTCCATTAGCTCCATCTAGAGCATCATCACATCAACAGCTGGAATTATATGTAACTCAAGAGGCCTGGCCTGAAAGATCAGGACTGAGGGCTTCAAATTGATTTTATACACGTCATCTGCAGCTCCTCATCAATAATCCCCCGTTATTATCACAAACAAGTGAAAGGTTTCATTATCCTAACACAAATCAAGCTTTAAACATACCTATATTCACGTACAGTGCTTTCCTCTGATAGATCTGCGAAGTGCTTAAAAGGAAGAATCAGTACCAATTTGGAAACGGAGAGTGGCTAACAGAGGGAAAGTAACTTGCCTGAGGCAACATAGAAGGTCGAAAGAAGAACAGAAAAGGGAATAAAATGCAGGAATTCCAAGACTTGGCTCAGTCCACTAACAAGTAGAACCTTTTTATGCAGTCCAAATCCCATTGCATGTAGCTGCTGCATTTAAAAGTGGAGAGGAACTCTTACTAGATATAAGCCAGGATGGTTTCACCATGAAAGCTGAAGAAGTCTCTAGGCGCTGAATTAAGTGACTTGTTACAAGTGTACCATAAATGCACAACTCTTTCTTCCAGAAATTTGAGGAGATTGGTTATAACATGCATAAGGAATGAACTTTTTTAAAGTAAACACGTGAAGACCAATTATCCTTTTGTGTAATTTCACTGATTACAACCTCTTAACAAGAAAACTGATTTTTTTTTCTTGGTGTGTGTTTTTTTTGTTTTGTTTTTTTTTTTTTTTAAATTTTGACAGCTTTACTTTATGCCTGAAGGAGAAAAAGTTTCTGGATTATATTCTGGTTTTACCTTGTAAAGTAGCTTGTAGCCTGGAGGTTTGAGTCTTGAGGACGGAGGTTATCATACACATACTTCAGATCCTGAATGCTGTTTAACTCCGGCAATCCTGCATGCAGCATCTGAAAGGAGAGAATATCATTAGTCCACTGTTCTATTGAAAAGAAATTTAAATGAAATAGGGCTAACTGAGAAAATAAAGGTTTTACATAGAAAGGTCTTCTTGTAAAACAAAGTTTTACTGAGCTGAATAGTGATTCTGATGCTGCATCAATGCCTGGAATACTAAAGTGAATATATTGCATTGTAAACCTTCACACTGAGGTACCAGAAAGAGGCATGGGTCAAAATCACCGATTCAATTTATTTATTTTCTCTTCAGATGTTGTAATCTCAATGTGTGCATTACTAAGCTTCCTTCATAGCCTTCTAATGGTGTTAGAGGGAAGGTGACCAAATTCAGCCACCTGAACAATAGGAACCACATTTCTGTTATGCTCACAGTGTTGTCTTAGTCCTAATTCAACTTAGTGCAACATCATCTTTTCATTTGTAACTACTGATTCCACCGTCTCTGCTCTGGACTCTTCTTGTCAAGGGGTCGTAGGTTCACTCCCTTTACAGCCAGTGGAGGAGAAAGGTTCCTTCAGACATCGATTCATAGCAGAAGCCCTGACTTGGGCACTGAGAACTGCCCTCTGGAGAGGGTATCATTCTCCATCAATGAAGGATGGAGCTAGTTAGCTGGCCAAGTTACATTCAACAGACAAATAATGAAAATATTCCCCTTGCCAAGTAACAACACGAGTAGGGTAGACAACTGAGTGCGTCCAATTGCCCATACAGCTCTCTCCAGGCATTTTAAAATGTCAACAACAAAAATAATTTTGACTCACGTCAAAACCTACTGCTTTTTCTCAGCAATCACAGCAAGTTGAGAGCAACACTTTGTGTGTAATGGAGGAAAAAAATCACTCCTTCACATTCACTCCTTCACTCCTCCAAATGTACCTGAATTTGCAGTCAGTGCTGTGCGTTCTTCATTGATATTTATGTCTAGCTTGGACAGAAAGACCCACTGAGTTTTGCAGATAAAAGCAAAAAAGAAAAGAAGCACTGCTTTAATTTTAAGGTTTGGTTGAGAGATGAATAGAGTAAGGGGAAAAGAGATGGAAGGGTATTTTCTTTATTCCTTCAAACCTCAATATTTTAAAGTCAAGTTTCAATATTTTGTATATTTTCTTTTCAGCATTATGAGGAAAATCTTGCTTCATATCTGACCCAAACTATACCACCACTGGACAGTTAGAGTGCTGTCTCACACAGTTCTAGCTAGCAAGGAGCAGAGAGGCAGAAAGCTCAATGAGGTGAATTTAAGTGAGCTGAGAGCAGGGACAATAACAACACTCAGCACTTAAGGACACACAATGCTATTTATCTGTATGCCTTCACCCCATTTATGAAAGATGATGACAACTCCTGTCCTCTTTAAAAAAAAAGAAAAAAAGAGAGAGTTGTTGCTTAGGCAAATTAAGCTTCTTGCCCTGCATTAGAAAAGGGAACAATGACAGATATGAACATACTCTGAATGATCTGTACTGAAAACCAGTATTTTTTTAGGTTCTCTGCAATGCAGAAAACCACTTGCTGAAGCAGAAAAAAAAATTCTTTAGCTGGACAGTACCTACACAGTGCTTTGCTGGCTGCAAGGAGGTCCTAGAGGCTTATGCTGCTGCATCCCCCGTGCTCCATATAGCATATTTTTTGTGTTTCCAGTCCCCTGATGGAGAACACTACAGATAGTGATACCAGATGCTAATTAGACAAGACATGTTCAGAAAACAACTACAGGTAGCCTAGGGCAACTCAAATGACACTAGATACCCAAGTTTAAGTGCTTGCACTGCTCCCATCACTTGGCCACACACCCGCCTTGACCTATGACATTGGGTTATACCAGGCCTTCTGACCCACTGTGTGGAGCTGCCCATATTCACCTTGGGCCTGGATTCAGAGCCGGTGTGTGACACTCATCCCACCATCCCATGAAAACTGAATAGTCCTGGCATGTACTTTCCATGCATTAGATCTCCAAAGCGGGAATTTTTCCCGATCCTCTACTCCCAAATGGTGTTTTTCAGTTATAGAAGGGTGAAATTACTTTTCCAGGTACACAGGATGCTTGAGTCTTAGATCTGCTCTGTCTAGGTACTGTCTCCTGGTTTACACTGTTAGCTTGACTATTTCTTGTCACAACAGAGGCAAGTGGATCAATTACTTGCTGTCTAGTGTCACCTCTAAGCATCTTTTAATAATTTTCTATCTGAAAAATCTTTATAATAGTAATAGATTTTGCATTTTTTCAAACGAGTCGAAAGCTGTTTGTGTCCTGCAATCATTCTCTTTATAATAGTTCACATCAATTCTTTAATGAGAGCAAAGCTGATGAACTACAGGGATTTACGCAGCTGAACTCTGCCCACAGACTCTTGGGTCTCTCACAGATGTTTCTGCTTTTGAAAGTGATGGAAACTTCATGGATTATTTCTTACTCCCAGTAGCAAATGTCAGAACAGTTCTAGAAACACGCTGCTCACTACCAAGAAAATGCATTAAGTCCCAAACTGGGCCAAAAAACCCAAATTGTTGTTCGTAATTACAGTTTGCTAGACTAGACTAACAGTTATTGATAATCCAGAGAGCAGTTTGCTACTCCTGTGCTTTTTGGAAATTGCCTTATTGTTTGGATTTTTTAACCCTGGTTTATAAATAGCAACTCAGAAAACAGAATGTGGGAGGGGAAGGAAAGATTAATGATGCAGATTTCCAGATATTCAGAGAAATCTTAGACTGTCATTGATACAAACAAGCAGTGGTTAGTTTATCTTGCCCCTTCATGATAACATCTGATAATTTGCATGGAAATGAATACAAAGTGGAATATCTTTACAGCCTATTTAGTCCTCAAGAAATGACACATATAACTAGAACATTTTGATACTTACACTTTCTGATCAATGCCCCATTTCACATGCAGACCCAGACTCAAACAAGTTGGCAAACTTGTCTTGTTTGTTTAATAACCTTTTGATATGAAGTGCTCGTTGGTGGGGTGTGAGCACACCTCCAGTTATTTTCCAATTATGAAATGCAACACAACTGACTCAACTGCAGCCCACTGACGAATGTTAAAACATATCTACAAGCTGACTTCTAGCTCAGCACTGTTACCTCTCCGTAAAGATCAGCAGAAGCAAAAGGAGATGCAGCATGTCCTGAATATAGACAAACCTGAGCTATATCCAGACAGAGATAGCTAGTTATTTCAGACCTCCTGCTGGGAACATTTTCCTAACACTCTCTCTCTATTATCCCGGAGTAATCTAACATCATTATCTCTGCTGATTGCAGAAAAAGAGACTGCACTGGAGACAAGGAGGTGGGAAGAAGATGTAGCTATATTTGCAGCACGTGGTTTTAGGCAACCTGTTCAGAAATGCACAGATTACAGCTGTGGAGGAGAGAGCATGGGTGCTCCTGAGTTTTCCAGAGGGTATTTAATTTAAGACGGTACATCCTACTACGGTACTCTGCACTGCTTCCAGCCAATACAGTTACAACATAATTGGGTAAAATTGTGCTTTATGACAGGAAGGCAGCTTACTGCAGCTTGTGCCTACTCAGAAGCAGGGTCAAGAGGTCTGGGGCAATCCTTCCTGATCCATATTGGCAAACCACAAAATGTGCCACTGCATGAGAATCCATGGACAAGACAGAAAAAAGATGAGCAAATTCTTGCCCTTTCTCCCCACCCCCCATTACAGAAGTTAGAGATGATAGAGCAGTGTTTACAGAGCAACATCTTGGCGGTACACCAGCCTCAGCAGGGCTTCTGTTCACGAGGTTGTGTGGATTTTTCATGCGCAGACCAGTCACGTAGATTTTGCACAGGGCCCTGGACGTAAGTTTTAGACTAATATCTTAGCCAAGCAACTTGGCAAATATTAGTTAATTTAATATTCTCATTCTACCCACCAAGGGGGAAAATCATTAACCTTTCACACACAAGTAAACAGAGGCATAAAGCAGTTATGGAATCTGCCACAGTACACGAATCAGTAGGAATACTTAAGGGATAAAAACTCCTAGAGGTTTTAAAATCCTATGCAAAAGATTTTCAAACTCGTGTTAATATGGGTAGTGCTCTTTCCTTCCTGTGTTTGCCATTCTAAGAAGGGAGTGTGGAAATGCACAAAAAAACACTCTAATGACATCATTGTTAGCTGCAGTGCTGCTAGGTACTGTCACATCACTCATTCTGTGAAATATTTAGTTTAGTTTGTCTTGCTGCAGCCATGAATGAGATTGGTAAATGATTGCTTGAAGACCTACAGAAAAACGTGCTGAGTAAAATTCCTGGCAGTGAAACTTGTACCTGACTTCTTTTGCAGTTTTCTGCTATTTGGTAACAAAGAACACATTAGAAAAAGAAAAAAAAACAAAACACCACCACCACACAAACAAACCCACAAACTTTTTTTTTTTTTTTTTTTTCAGAAAAGTACTGAAATTGGACAGGTTCTTTGCACAGGAAGTGCCAGCACTAACATTTCCAGCAGAGCAGCTGATACCTCTTCAAATCATAGTGCTACTGGAGGCAGCAGAGAAGAGGTGAAAGGGAAGAGGACACCAGAGGAAACTGATTTTTTGTTTCATCTCAGACTTCTTACCATCTCCAGCAAGTTCAAGAGCAACTGGCTGTGTTTCCTGACTATATTATAAGCTCGACAGCAAAGCTCCACAAACTCTTGAAAACGCTGTGGGTTTTTTCCACCTTCTGTGATGAAATACTCCATCTCTGAGGTGAAGATGAAGGGAGCTCGATCCCTTGAAAAGAGAAGAATTATGTGAGAAATTTCACCCAAAATAGCAAATCATGCAGGACAATTAATATTTGTGACTCATTTTTCACTTTGTTTCTCCAGTATTACCTTCCTCATTATTTCATCTCTCTGTTCCTCGATGTGGACAGCTCTGTAGCTCTGCCTGGTGTCACTGACTAATTGGGGCAGAGACAGGTCTCACAGCAAGAGCTTCCTAGTGAGAAAGCCAACAACTGAACAAGGTTGGAACTAATGTGTTTTCTTCTGGCTCTCCTTTGCTTTACTTTTTAAACTCTCATTGCTTTAATTTCTTGACTCCAGCCTGAAAATGAATCTGGAAACAAGTGCTCTCCTGTTACTGAAATATTTAAAAGTTGTTCTCAAAGAGGATGGGATATAAATATCAACTCCCTACTAGGCAAGAAGTGAATTTAAGAAAAAAACCTACAACTCCACAATACAACAATGAGAAAACTACAAAATGTGATGCTATCATTAAATATACATCATTCTGAAAGGATGTTTCTGACCCCAGTTACAACAGAATAAACTTAAATACATTGTCTTGTTTTCTGTACAGTTACTCTGTATTCATCCTAGAATAAATGAGGTGCAGGATCTGACACCATGTCTTCCCTTTTTTTCTTATCACTACCATAGTTTGTGGCTATGGCATGCTCTTGCAGAAGAAAACAGATTAGCCAGGCTTCTGCTAACAATCCTATCATTTGATAGTTTCAAGAAAGGCCTGATATACTGCATCCCTGCACAGACAAAACCACTGCAGTGATTTACTCATCTCAACTGTGTATACAGAGGCACGTAAACAGATTAGAGGGCTATAGTCCAAGGAAATATACACAGTGCGTTAACCCTTAATTCAAAACAAACTTGAGTAAACTAAATATTCTTGGGAAGCCTGAATGCAGAAACAAATTTGAGGATCTATGTTTCTTGCTAAAACCTCCAAGACAGTCTGTGTCTATACCCACTCCGCTTGCTGATTCATCCATAAATGAGACAGAGAAGCTTTCCTAGGAGTTTTCCTCATTCTCCTACAAAAATACCTGCCTTGTATTATCATGGAAAGTGAAGCAAGTTGCCATGAAATTCTAGGCTGCAGCTGGAATGTCACAAGAAATGTTCAGATGGCCTTCCCTTTCTTATATCTGGAAATTCTTTCCAGTTTACATGCAAGCTAACTTTGAAAGCAAACTTTTTATGGGTGTTGTTCACCTCACAGCAGTCTCAGCCATTAAAGTGTTCTGTTTCTTTTTTTTTTAATATATTATTCAATTTCAGCTAGGTAGTACTAGGAATGATGCAGGCCCACAACAGTAATTCTTATTCTTTCATTCCACGTTTTTCTGTATTATGCAAGATGTGAGTTCACAGCATGACAGTTATGTTGCAGCACGACTGCTACATACTTATTGTGTAGTTTTGTGTTGTAGCTAGCAGAGGACTAGAAACCTGTGTCTATTACTGCAAGACCAAAATTTTCCCAGAACTTTTTCCATTCATTTATCTTTTAGCTTCTCTTTTGTTTAGCAGTGGTATTTAAAATAGACATTAATTATTAAATAAATTGATGTAACTAGAGTCACAGAAGTCTATTTGTTGAAGCCAATAAGAAAGAGAGAGAGAAATGTTAACTTTTTCACTTATCTGTGGACAAAAGTCCAATCTAAATCCTGATTTGAAAGCATTTTAGCATCTTGAGAATGTTTACAAATCAAATCTGTTTCTTTTTGGCATTTACATTTTGGGCTAAAATATTGCAAGTCAAAACTACTGCTGCAAAGGTCTCATATGATGTATTACGTTCAAAATTTGTATTTGATTTCTGATGTCCAACTGCATCAAGAAATATGATTACACTAGGAAAACAGAGCCCGTTTTGAGCTAGTTCAAGTCTCCCACATTAAGCTACTTGAACCGAAAACAGACACTGCAATCAGAAATCACTTTCCTGGAAGAAATATGGTGTTTAACATTGTTGGGTTGGGCTGTTGGCCAACTTCCACATCATGCAATGACTGCAACGTTAGTCAATTCTCTTTTTGTTGTTGCTAAAGGATCAATTTGAAAATATAACTGATATTTATTATTTATGGGTTAATTTTACTTGAAAGATGATTTTAAGCAGTTTTACAAAGTTCTTAAATTTCCCAGTATCATTAAAGGCTGTCTTCCAAGGGGGTAGGCCTGTCCTCCCTTGTTAACTTGCAAAATATGATACAGAAATTTGCTTTCCCTGTTTTTGCTCAAGGTCTTGAAATATCAGAGCCTCTCCCACAAGGTAACCCCTGGAATCAGTCAGATGCTGAAGCTCGATTCCTGCATATGTCTAAATAAGCTGGCTGCTCACAAAGGGAACACTTTGCATTTGAAATGAAAAAAACACATAAAGCCAACTAAGTATAGGAGACAAGATCCACTAGAAGGAACAACATAGTCATTTCTCATGTTAATATTAAAAAGCAGAGTTTCAGTGGGAGGAGATGCTTACTCACTGAAGAGTATATAAAGGATTCTGAAAAAAATAATCGAGAGGGCTGAATGTCTGCATATAGATGCAAAATGTCCCTTGCTACTTTCACAAACTCCTTTGGAATATAAAAACATAGAAGGGCATAGTTTAAAAATTACTCCAGCAAAATTATAAACAGCCAAGTCAAGTCACTGTCCATCATGCATGGGAAAATCTACATCAGCAAACAAGAGGCTGGTTTAGCCTACACAAGAAAAAATGCAATGCATGCCATGGTGTTGCACGAGCATTCTAATTTATCACACACACGTGCAAATGAACCTCACCCCAGTGCACGGCCTGTATTTCTATATTTAAACCAGTACATTTCTAACTGATGGCCTTTTTTGTGGTACATAGCTAAGATCATATTACATGACGGCATTTATTCAGGAGAGACGCAATGCATCCAAAGGCGTGGTAACAATAACATGAAAGATATCAGTCATTTGGATGTAAATCTATGACATAGCTCGCTCACATGGTGTTATCTAGAAGATATATGCATGAACTACTTCCTACCCCAAAACATACCCTCCAGATTGCACCTAAGCCCTGTAATACTTCACATTCATAAGATGTTCAAAGATCATTGACTGTGTTACAGGCAGTGGGACAAGAGTCCCTTGGCCTAAAGTGTGTATCTATCACAACTTGCCACTTGCATCAAATTAATGAAACGACTGGCATCAGTTTAACAAAACTGGCATGATGAAGAATCTTCAAGTAAAAGCCTTTTATCATATATCTGTAGGGGACCAAAAGCTTTTTTTTTTCTTTATGGTATGCTAAAGAAATGCAGAATTGATGCATTCTTGAACAATCTCTACTAGATAATGGTAATGATGGGTATCATCATTTCTAGGAAAAAATCCTCATTGAGAGAACTGGTGTGGCTTGAAATAGACCAAAGATATACAGCTAATAAACCTCCCAAAATCGTTAAAGTTATGCTATCACAGGTCATTCACTCCTTTTTTTTCCTTTTTTTTTTTTTTTTTTTCACCTCCACTGAAGCCCTAGATGAGATTAATAAGCCCTTTGGTTTTATAATAGAAATCAGTCAAAAAGGTAATACCCCCACTTATGACAGAATCTGATTGCAGTCCTGGACCTTAAAGGCTTATACTTTGCTATGGCTGTGACAAAAGATTTTATCACGTTATTCAGTGAGAAGCAAGGCTAGTTTCATGGTGGTTTTATTCTTTTTTGTCTTGTGTACTGCTTTTAGAGACTTAAGATTTTCATGGGAATGAGTTTTGCAGTTCCTCTGGAGATTAAGAATGTTTGGATGATACATTATGAGGGGGAGGAAAGAAAGGAAACCTCAAGCAATTGAAGAGATCATCATGCAAAAACAAACTTGGTCTGGGGTGATGGGAACATTTACTGGGACTTCATTGTAGGCTAGAAATATGTTGCATTGCTAGAAGACCATAAAATTATCAGGATTTATTATGAAACACTAGATGTAAACAGATTAACAAAGCTTGTAAGGTCAACAATGATATTATTTTTTCCTACCACGAATCTCACGGTACAGAATGTTTAAGAAGGATACATGGACTTCCTTTTATATTAAGTAGCAAAAGCATATGAGATAATCAACATCAAATGACCTTTGCTCTGATTCAACCTAACTTCATAGTACTGTAGTTAGGAGAAGAGCATGTTAAGCACAGTAATACAGTGAGACCAAACCAGATGTCGTCCAAGTTGTCAGATGGACATCGGAGACAGTGTGTGAGAAACCATACAGAACTGTTTGCAATTTACAAACCAGCTCCTCGGCAGCATACGCCCCCATCTATTTCCTGACTGCTTCAAAATCATTTCGACTGAGTCAGGAGTGACTGATGGTAAGCAGCACGGCTGTGTGGAGTTCAGATGCATCCAGTAAAATAAGAAAAGCTTTTAGGGAGTTTTTGAATGCTGTCCTTTACTCTGCAGCAAAAGCCAAAAGCTTATTGAAGAACACACACAAAATAAATGAATATGAGTGCTTATTTCTCTAAGCCAAGTGAAAATATCTAGTCACAATAATCATATATATTAGCAGAGAGAAAAAAATACACAAGCAAGTGTATTCCTTTTATGTATTAAAGAATGAAACAGTGAAAAACTGCACAATACAATTCATCTCAAGCAAGCACATAAGAGTCATTAAAAAAATACATCTGGAAAGGGGACCGCAAGAGATGCTCCATTTTTCTGCTTTTCAGGACAAGATCAACCATAAACATGCTTCTGAGATACTAATTAAGCCTATTCTCAAAGATTTTTAGTGACAGAGTTCTTCTCCAAACTTCCTATCAAATTTCTGTTCCAATATCTCCCATCACAGAGTTTTTTTCCTTAATGCCTAATCTAACCTTGCTGCATTTTCATCCTATTAATTCTCGTTCTTTCCTAAGGGAACATGAAGATCCTGTCTTCTTTACAGCAGCCTCTAATGTATTTGCAGACTGTTATTTTGTCTTTCCTCAATCTTCTGTAGACAATTATTTCAACCTTTTCTCGTAAGTCTTGTTTTCCAGATGTCTGATAATTTTAATTGCTCTTCTCTGTACTCCTTGTAATTTCTCTGGACTCCTTACCCACATCTCTTTAGAAGTAAAATTTTCAAATGTTCCAGCTGAAGTTTTACCAGAGTCATGTGAAGCAAAAGGATTACTTTATACTTTATGCTTTTCAATTCAGTATTCTCTCATCAACTCATATTCAACTTGTCTGTAGTATAACTCTCAGATCCCTTTCTGAAAAACTACCTATCACTGCTAATCTCAACTTTCATCACAGTCAAAATTTCTTACAATATACCTCTACTAAAAAAGTGAACAAACATGTTCTCTATCCCATCATACTGGCTACTAATGAAAATATTGAAGGATATCAGTCTCATCACAAACCTTATGGCGTGCCATTTGATGTATCTTCCATCTCAATACTAAAACACAAGCAGGTACTTCTCACGAATGTTTGTTAAAGCAGTTCTGCACTATAATGGTTTTATCCAGGCAGTGCCTTCTTAACTTACAATAATGTTACCTGTGAAAGTTACAGGACCTCTACTAAAGCTACATTAACTTATGTCAAGTTATATGATACCTATTCTTCCTCCTTTACTTCACAAAATGATCCTTTCCTGGAAAAAATAACCACTCAAGAAAGGTGAATGCTCCAGCAGAACTCTGCAGTGCTTATTACTCTTCTGATCACCGTTATAGGAGATGACAGTCTCTTCAGTAAACATAGAATCTAAATGGTGTAAATATATTTTAAGTGACCTCATAACAGAGCAGTAGTTCTGAGCCTTGAGTGAAATATAAGCACTTTACTTGCTGGACTTGACAGCAGTTTTCTCATTCACTTCAATGGTAGTTGATACAACTTGCATTTTCACTGGCTTATATTGCAAATCTGAGTTCAGATTTGTTTAGAAAACTTTTCTGTTTCTTTTAGTGTAGAAATCTTACTAACTGTCCCACAGATACCTGTCTGCTCCTGAAAAGTGTAAACAGTTACTTGCTGAGACTTTATTCCTCAAATCACCCAGATCTGATGTATATCCATCCATTTCTAAATAAAATGACAGTCTAAATTTAAATTTCCAAATAGTAATTACAATGTTATAAAAAGGAATAGAAGAGAGAAGTGAATTAGCAGATTTGAAACAGCTTTCTAAAAAAAAACCCGGAATTTATTTATCCTGAGGGATTTACTCTCAATTGTATTTTTAATAGCTTTTATTTCCAGTAACAGACAGATGGAGATTTGCTTGCCCAAACAGGGAACTCATGACTAAGTGTCAAAGAAAAAAGAACATAATAGGAAGTGGAAGTAAGGACTGGCTACAAAGGAGAAATATAGAAACTCTGCCTGGGCATGCAGAAGTGGTGTTAGGAAAGCCAAAACTCAATTAAGAATTAAAACTGGTGGAGGACATGAAGCGCAACAAGAAGTTCTGCTGATACATTGTTATTAAAATGATGAACAAAGAAGACGTGGACCTGCTGCTAATTGGTGATGTATTGACATGGGAGCACAGACAAGGCTGAGGTGCTCATTGACTTCTTTGCCTCAGTCTTCACTGACAAGGCCACCCTAGGTGGTGGGCAGCGAGCTGAGCATGGGCCACTGGTGGGCCAAAGAGGAGCCCTGGAAGTGATGAAGGCTAACAGCATCCTGGGCTGAATTCGTGGGACAGCAGCCATTAGATCCCCTTTACCTGGCACCTGTTAGTCCATATCTTGCCAAAACAAGAAAGATGTCACTAAACTGGAGTAAGTCCAGCAGAGGGCCACCAAGATGTTTGGTGGCTAGAGCACTTGTCTATGAGGAGAGGCTGAGGAAAGTGGGCTTGTTAACCCAGGAGACAGAAGGTTTTCAGGAGACCAAACAGCAATCTTCTGGTATCTATAGGAGGTTATGAAACAGACGGATCTGGGCAAGAATAAGAGACAAAGTCAAAACAGCTGAAGTTCTGACTGGCCATAAGAAAAAAATCCTTCACTATGAGAATCATTAAATATTGAAACAGGTTGCCTGGAGAGGTTATCCTGGGAGGTTTTCAAGATTCAACTGGACATAGCCCTGGGTAAACTGGTCTGAATTTAACATTGACCTTATTCCCTTACTAGTCACACAGAAAGATTCCTGAATGCCCTGAGCATCCTTGGCTCTGGTAAACTACATGGCCTGGATATTCAAAACATGCATTTAATATTTTTGACCTACATTCTTCAAGCAAATGACCAGAAGTCAAATCTATACCAGATAACATGGCTTTAATTCTATTTTCTGTAATTTCTGCTGCTGTTTGAGATAACTACTGCATTAAAAGGTTTCTAAATACAAATTTGAAATCTCATTTCTGATTATAGTTTTTCTCATATTATTTTTATATTAACATCTATATTTAGAGGCAGAAACATAAAACTAGAAGGAATTTCCTGAATTCCTTAGGTAACTGAGGACAGTTCTTAAACTATTATGGTCTTATTTATTCAGTTACTTCAACTTATTTGTATATCATCTTTACTGTTATCATTATTTTTCACTAACAGAGCCTTTGTGTTAGCTTTCCAGTAAAATCACTGCGTTGGACATACCCCACTATTTTGATCAGTAGTAAAAGAAATATTTCACACATTGGACTGGCCTATTCTGAAAGATTTATCTGTTTCTGTCAGTAATTGAATTGGTTACATCGAGATTTAATCATGTTTAATGGATGTGGTAGAAAACAAGCTATAATCCTTGTCAAAGATAAGGGTTCTGATTCATCATTCTGTTAACATCTAGTTTCCCCATGTAAACTGGGCCATAGCAACTATTCATTTGTGTCCCTTTGCCTGTGCAAAGTGAGAGGGAACGTGACTTAATTAAAATCCCTTTCATTGCAGGCAAGCTGAAGTTAGTGAGTTCGTAAATCATGGAGATTTGTTTACACCTGGTCCCACAGGATTACTATGCTAAGTGACAGTATAGCTAACAAATGTGTGCAGCTGAGGTTACACATGGTTACAGTTCTTAGCGCAGACCTAGTATCTGGAGTGTATATTGCTACAGGAACTCATCTGGAACCTCACCTTGTAGCAAGAAAATTGGCAATAGACTTGTGATGGTAAAGGAGAAACTAGTTTGAGGCATCTCTTGATGTTTTTCACTTCGGCTGCATTGCCCCAGTCTCTGCCGGGATGGCTAGTTATTCTGCAGTCTGACCATAGAACTTATTCACAAATGTCACAGAATTTCAATCGCTTTGTACAGTCAGCTGCTTGATAATTTTGGAAGAATCCAAAAAAGATCCTCCCTGAAAGAGGTACTCTGCTTTAAGAACATACATGTCTTCAATAGTTTCAAACATTGTCCAGTTGCAACCATGTGTATCTTATGTTGACTGGTTAAAACGTACTACGGTGTCCAGCTCAGGCCTCTTCTGAGCTGATTTAGGATCCTGTATTCAGATAGACACATACAAAGCAGCCTCCACTCAGAGCCACCAGCAACCAGGTTAAGGTAGATTTAAATCTTTTATATACTCCACGTTGGGTATCTATATTTGAAAGTGCTCAGAACACCATTCCTGGTGCCATATACCATTTTCTAAGGCTATCAAACTTGCCAGGTCTGTTAGGAGTTTATTACTGACCCTATTGATAAAACACCTGAGAGTTAATTCCCGAGAAGATTGGAGCAATTTCTCTTGTTAATAGAGATTGCTGGACAACTGCTTTTTGTGTTCTGACTGAACCTCAGTACTGAAAAAAAAATCATAGAATCATAGAATCATAGAATGGTTAGGGCTGGAAGGGACCTTCAAAGGTCATCTAGTCCAACCCCCCTGCAAGGAACAGGAATATCTCCAACTAGATCAGGTTGCTCAGGGCCTCATCCAACCGGGCCTTGAACGTCTCCAGGGATGGAGCATCCACCACCTCTCTGGGCAACCTGTTCCAGTGTTCTACCACTCTCATGGTAAAAAATTTTTTCCTAATATCCAATCTGAATCTACCTCCCTCTATTTTAAAACCATTGCCCCTTGTCCTATCACAACAGGCCCTCCTGAACAGCCTCTCCCCATCTTTCTTGTAGGCCCCCTTGAGGTACTGGAAAACCGCTATAAGGTCACCCCGGAGCCTCCTCTTCTCCAGGCTGAACAGCCCCAACTCTTTCAGCCTGTCCTCATAGGAAAGGTGCTCCAGCCATCTTATCATCTTCATGGCCCTCCTCTGGACCCTCTCCAACTGGTCCATGTCTTTCTTATGTTGGGGACTCCAGAACTGGACGCAATACTCCAAGTGAGGTCTCACGAGGGCAGAGTAGAGGGGGAGAATCACCTCCCTCGACTTGCTGGCCACGCTCCTCTTGATGCAGCCCAGGACGCGGTTGGCCTTCTGGGCCGCAAGAGCACATTGCCGGCTCATATTGAGCTTCTCATCCACCAGTACTCCCAAGTCCTTCTCCTCAGGGCTGCTGAGAATTTCAAACTCAAACCTAGAAGTTGCTTTAAAATAGAACAAGTGGGCTTATACCCCATACCTATCAAATATTCAGCTAACAGGTCTTTTCAGTATGAGATGGTATTCGGAAAAATGCAATAGTAGATTATTGCAGGATTTTTGTGCATTACCAGGCAAAACAGAGAAATAAACCAGTAATGAAAAAGTTGAATTGCACAGAAATTCTTTAGGACAGAGGACGAAATCCTGCATGAATTAAATATATCAGTATGCTTTCCAGTTAAGGATGAAAAACAGGCTTAGTGTGCAGAACAAGCAGAAAAAGATACAAAGACCAAGCAACAGAAATTGATTCAAAAGTGCTTGATGTATACTTGACTGCGTGTGAGAACAGCTCCCCCTGAATATAAAAAGGCACATATATAAAGCTTTTGGAGAAAGAGATGATACAGTAAAATGATTCAGATGGGTGCTGGAAAGAGAAAATATATTTCTCTGTTAACAGTTGTACTTTGAGAAGGATAACAAATAAAATCATTTAATCAAAATGGTCAGTGAACGTGATGTCTTTTTCCTCTTTTATTTCTGTTTTACTGCTAAACTTCCAGCTTCTAGAGTCACATTCTACAAAAAAATCACAGGGTGATTAATAGAAAGAGAAGGAGAGATGGGGAGAGGGAAGGAAGAAATCTCTGAAGCAGGAAGTTGATAGTGAGTTACTTAAATAACTCATGTGCAGTAAATCTCCCAAAGCGGAGGGAATTCCTTTGGTGGCTCTGAACACATCAAACAATTTCTCTAGCCCAGATAATTGTTAACAAGAATACATGATAACTCCTTCAAGAAAGCGGCTGTTCCTCAAGATAGGAAAGCAGTTTATACGATGCTTGAACTGAACAAAATGCCAAGAAGAATACTGAGAGTTGCAGCAGAAGAGAACTGGGTTCCAGGGAACTCAATTCAGCAGAAAATCACTCACTTGCATGAACAAAACTGGACAGAGTCAAATCTGTACAGATGCTGTATGGGAAAAAAACAGTGTCTCTCTTAACTGTCTGGGTACTTTGAAAAGGATAACCAAAAGAATTCAGGATACAAAGTGGACAGTGAACATGATTTACTCTGATTTCAAAAAGCTTTACTTGAATATCCTCCACAAGAGGACATTACTGAAAATAAATAACCAACAGTAAAGGGCAAACCACTATCCAGGCTCAAAAACTAGAGAAAGCACCAAAACAGCCACAATAAACACCTACTTTTTGAGGCAGACAAAGATAACAGAAGTGCATCTGAAACTCATGACTGCAACTTGTGCTACTCATATATTCTCAGACTTGACTTGTGCTTTTGGGGTTTAATTCAGGGCAGTTACAGACACATGACTTTCAGAAGTGATGGACTTGATTCATAAATTCAAGCCCCTTAAGATCTTGTCGCCTTGGAGGTTTCGTGGTTTCACCTTTTGGTCTTTATGTATATTTCACCTTTCAGTCTTTATGCAAAGACTTACGTGTATGACTGTCTTTAAATATCTTAAATTACTAAGATCATTGTGGCTACTAAGGAACTTTAAGTCATGAAATGAAATCTTTCCAGGATTTCAGCGAGAGATTTTTGGAGGGTGGCATACAGGAAGTGCTGAAAGTGGATGGTGGCAAAGAATTAGGAGTTACCAGTTCACGTAAACTAATAACTCCAGACCGACCATGTCAGAAAAATAAATTTAAACTGCAGAAAATTAATTAATAAATAGGCATAATGAAAACTCATAATGAAATCTTTCAGCAGGTAATACAGGTTAGTCCAAGAGTTTTCATGCACAAATTCAGACACAGGCACAAATACAGACTGGGTGGTGAATGGATCGAGAGCAGCCCTGAGGAGAAGGACTTGGGAGTGCTGGTGGACGAGAAGCTCAATATGAGCCGGCAATGTGCTCTTGCGGCCCAGAAGGCCAACCGCGTCCTGGGCTGCATCAAGAGGAGCGTGGCCAGCAGGTCGAGAGAGGTGATTCTCCCCCTCTACTCTGCCCTCGTGAGACCTCACCTGGAGTATTGCGTCCAGTTCTGGAGCCCCCAACATAAGAAGGACATGGACCAGTTGGAGAGGGTCCAGAGGAGGGCCACGAAGATGATAAGAGGGCTGGAGCACCTTTCCTATGAGGACAGGCTGAAAGAGTTGGGGCTGTTCAGCCTGGAGAAGAGGAGGCTCCGGGGTGACCTTATAGCGGTCTTCCAGTACCTCAAGGGGGCCTACAGGAAAGATGGGGAGAGGCTGTTCAGGAGGGCCTGTTGTGATAGGACAAGGGGTAATGGTTTTAAAATAGAGGGAGGTAGATTCAGACTGGATATTAGGAAAAAATTTTTTACCATGAGAGTGGTAGAACACTGGAACAGGTTGCCCAGAGAGGTGGTGGATGCTCCATCGCTGGAGACGTTCAAGGCCCGGTTGGATGAGGCCCTGAGCAACCTGATCGAGTTGGAGATATCCCTGTTCCTTGCAGGGGGGTTGGACTAGATGACCTTTGAAGGTCCCTTCCAGCCCTAACCATTCTATGATTCTATGAAATTCAGAAAATGAAAAGTTTTTACTTTCAAGATTTAGATTCTTCCTTTGATGAGTACCCTAAATAAAATTTTAAAAAGGGAAAAGGTAAAATATGAAATTCTCAAATGTCTATCTTCCTTCTTCCCTGCTTTTTCCTATTTTTAGGAAAAAAGATGGAACATATATAGATACAATGTAGTCAAAGAATGTAGATATAACTTATTTTTCGCTGACTGTATGCTGACTTTTCTGTTTTAGAAAGAAATACCTGAAAAGCATGCTTTTTTTTTTTTTTTCCAAAAAAACACTTCCAGCCAGACAGTAACACTTATTTTAGGTTATTAGCAGTAAAAACGAAATGTGCTACTTTTGAAATAAAAAGAGGCGCTTTTGCTTTTCTACATGCTCAGACTTTTTAAAGTGCTTTTCAATATAGGAAAACACTGACATAGGAAGAAAGTGTGGGAAAAATAACTTTCTCATATTTTTAAAACTTCCTTCAAAAACCTGGAATTTCCCAATGGAATACTTAAGCTGCCTCTAGTAATTAACTTTGTAGAAGAAAACCATCTTAGCAGATTTAACTTCTGTAACAACCATGCCAAGATGCAGGATTAGTTTGGCAAAGAGACAAGAGGGTCTCTGTGATTCAGATTAGGGAAAAGAAAGGCCAGTGAGTGTTGTAAATAATCAGAATGACTGGGTATTGAGGAAAAAGAATGGACACTTAGCTTATCAAAAGGTGAATATACAGTGTGCTGCCAGCTGGACTACTCCATAGCTTGCCATCAAGTGTCATCATTGACTGAAAAAATATAGACAACAGTGCTGGAACAAACTGGTAAAGGAGAGGATGAGACTGCTGAAGTTTAGTTCTGTTAGCACAGGATTTAAATACATCTCTTATTTCTTAATTCACCAGAGAGGAAACATTCAAAAGGAACTAGTCAGAACTGAAAAGAAAACACAAGCAAAGAAAGCATGGCAAGTACAACCAGGAGCCACATGTCTTCTTCTGTACCATTTGGTGATTGAACTAGTCCCATGTGATTACCTAGACAATATTACACCTATTTCAGTTGGCATGGGTCTAAGATAATTGCCACTGAATACTCAGTAGATAAATAATAGGATGGTTCTATGAAATAAAATGAGAAATGTTTCTTCATACATTTTGAAGTGTACCTGCAGAATTCACTGCTTTAGGGAAATGCAGGGATGGATTAGAGAATGAAAGGAGAAGTATTTTATTACCATTAAACAAAATGTGTCATCCAGTATGATTTAAAAAAAAAAAAAAAGAAAAAAAAAGAAGATAATGAAATCTCATGGTTCAGTAGGAAAGTTCCCTGTGGGTCTTTGGGAATAATTCTTCTGTCAAGCTCTGCTGTTATGCTATTGGTTAGATTCATCATACGTCTCTCCCCAATACTTCTGAAACATTAGTTCTCAAACCTGAGTAAAGGCAGGTTATTAGCACTATTTAAAATATTTGCTGCACTGTGAAGGTACACGGAACTGGAACAGATAGAAAGTTCTTGATTTCTTTCCCTCTGAAATCAGTAAGAGCTGAGCTACTGATTTGTGCCTTGGATTCAACGCTGAGCAGATTTATTGGACATCATTTAAAGATGAGGGCAGGAATTAGAAAAGTTCACTAATCCCTTGTTGGGGTGTTATACAATCATGAATGCAAAAGTGAGTATGACTGTATGAGTCATATTAGCTTCAAAGGGTTCTCTGAAGACTCATATTGGATTTGACAGAAAGAACTGCTGCCCTTGCATGACAGCATGTGATTCTCAAAGCTGCCATATATGCCTTTCGCTTTATTTACATCAGAAGAGATGCTCCATATGCAGAGTACTGGAAAGGATCTATCCTCACGAAACTTTGTGAGGAATAAGAGTTTGTTATTGGCAGAAAGCACTCCCTGAGAACAGAAGATGGACAACTGTGGCAAGTGAGATATCTTCCTGAATTCTGAAAGGAATGACGATTTTGAACAGTTCAGATAGGGACTCCTTTTCTATAAGTCTCCATTCATTTGCACAAACTCTATTAAAAAAAGTAATTTTATTTGTGTTATGTGTGTAAAGACCAGTTGCATGTATAGGAATTTGTATCAGATACTTTTCGTTCTCTGAAGCCACCTATAAAATTTCATGAGTATGCGTATAACATCTACTGTACAAAACCCTAATGGTAAGCACTAATAATTCCAAAGATTTGAATGCATTGTGCTGCTGTTCTAAAGCATTGTGCTGCTGTTCTATCAGTATCATTTTAGGGGTATTTTATTGTTGGGGGTGCAAACAACTCCAAAAAAATCTAACAAGAGCTCAAATAAAAACCTAATATAAAGAGCTGTTAAAGAAACCAGAGGCTAAACCTATTTCAGGACTTGCCTTGTGGGAATGAGTAGATACAAATGGCACTGAGTGCTTCAAGTTTTGAGAAAGCTTGAAATTTATGGGATGTAGAAGTGGATATTCCTGTGTTACAAATAGTATGTTGCATTCCGTGAAGGTGCATGCAGCTCGTGAGAACTGGAGCCATTAATACCGTATCTGCTCAGTTGCACGTAGGTATGAGGAAGACAATCATTGTCCTATGATGTTCACAACCTACTGTTAAGTGTGAGTCCTAGTTTTACTAAGGAACCACGAGAGCACCTCATGAATGGAGGTCCTAAAATGTAACATTTTATTTTACAGTTTAAAAGCAATATACTGCATGCAGAAACAGGGAAAATGGCTGCTGTTTAAGTAATTTTCTTAGACTTTATAAGAAGGTGTAGCATGCCTGGATTGTAAAACAGTAAAATTAATACCTACTTTTGTTATTGCTGTTACACGATTTCTGTTTAAATTTGGTTGTTGCGTCCCCTCCTATATTTGTTTCGTTCCATCATTCAAACTAAATAATTCTTTCCTCATGTCAAATTACTGCTCAAAGAAATTCCTGTTAGGCTCCAAAAGGAGGTTTGCTGGAGTGAGGGATGCAGCACTTGACTCAGAGTGTGCATGAGTATCTTTTTTTATTACTTTGTTCTGCTTTATTCTTTCCACAGCAAATAAGTAGGATTAAGGGAGCATATCTTGAATGACTGACGATAATTCTGAGCACTGCAACTAAATCTTTTGACTGCCTGGCTTAGAAGTACTTATTAGCCCCATCAGCTTCCCTCATATCAATACTCCCACGCTGTTATTTCTGTCTAACACACTGAGATAGTCTAGAATAGTCAAAGGCCAGCTTAAAAAAAAAAAAAAACAAAAAACAAACCACAACAAAAACCCCTATTAGCTCAAACTTCATTCTGGGACTAGTTCTGGAAATTAGTAGGAAATATGGAGGAAAGACACCCCTCCCACACACACACACTACTTCTCCTGCCAGTGTTAGGGATCATATCTGCTATACAGATATGCTCTACTCTGCTATAACAGCTTCTTTAGGCTTTGCACATCCTAGCATTTATGGCACCAATCATTCTTATCCAGCTGGACTGAGTTGAGCTAATGAACTACTAATTAACTACTCAACTCAAGGTACCTATCCTGCCCACAAGAGGCAGGCCATTTCCTCCTGGCTGTGGAAGATGCAACAGCGTCCCTGGTGCCGCAGCCCAGGCTGGTGAGCGACAACTGGTGACCCCGAAATGATACATCCATGAGACCCTGGGAAGCCCTGACTCCCTCGCCGAGCCGAGAGCCCTGGCTGCAAAGGAGCCCGAGCCAAAAGAGCCGGAGCCGGGAGCTCAAGCGAGAGTCCTTCGGAGAAGAAGGTAAAGCCGCAAGCCCCGACGCGGTATTCGCGGGAGGGAAGCGTGCTGGAGTTGGATGAATGAGCCGGGTCTCTGCTCACCCATAAAGCCTTTTGTGAAAACAAAAAACGGTAAAACAAAAAGGGGGAATTATGGCACCAATCATTCTTATCCAGCTGGACTGAGTTGAGCTAATGAACTACTAATTAACTACTCAACTCAAGGTACCTATCCTGCCTACAAGAGGCAGGCCGTTTCCTCCTGGCTGCGGAAGATGCAACAGCGTCCCTGGTGCCGCAGCCCAGGCTGGTGAGCGACAAGCATTATCCTATCTATTCCTATTCCCTTCCAACACATTCCTCTATCGTATGTTCACATCAGGAACTAGAATCCATGTTCACAGTATTTTGTCTCTCTTTATCCTGAGATAGTTACATCACAGAGAGATACAAACACAGAAAAATCACAATCTTGTTTAGGTAAAATCAGACATTTGCAAAACAGCCCTTGAGCAAAATCAGACATTTGCAAAACAGCCCCTGAGCTCAGTGTAGTTAGATGTAAAACTTCAAAAGACAATGGCAAAGTTTGTAATTTTACCCACATGGCATAATATATTTATTCTCCATGTCTATTTGGAAAATTTGGTTTCTTCTCTAAATACGGGAAGAAAATGGTCAATTAGGTACATCTATGGGTTTGGATCCTCTGCTAGAAAAAATAATAGACACCAGAATTAGAATCATAGAACAGAATCATAGAATGTTTTGGGTTGGAAGGAACCTCAAAGATCATCTAGTTCCAACGCCCCTCATCCAACCTGGCCTTGAACACTTCCAGGGATGGGGCATCTACAACTTCTCTGGGCAACCTGTTCCAGTGCCTCACCAACCTCATTGTAAAAAAATTCTTCCTTATATCTAATCAAATCTCCCCTCTTTCAGTTTAAAGCCATTGGCCCTTGTCCTATCACTACATGCCCTTGTAAAAAGTCCCTCTCCAGCTTTCCTGTAGGCCCCCTTTAAGTACTGGAAGGCTGCATTCTTTTGACGTGGTAACTGCTGAAATGCATCATTCAGATCTCTGACCAAAGAAGGATTTAGATCTTTTTGTTAGACTGAAAGATTTTCAAAATTTCATCTAATTCCTTTTCCAGTCATTCCTATATTATTTAGAGGTTTTGTAAACAACAAAAAGATGTTGTTTTGGAAAATTCAGAAAGGGAAAAAAGCATGATCTCATTTCTTATTTTTTTCCGTAAGTGTTGATAAGACTTAAATTTCAGAACACTGCTTTAAAGTTTAATATGTGCGTTACTATAGACACTAACCTTCTTATGCTTCCAAACATCTGTGCGTGACCTAAAAATCTTCCAAAATCTATGTGGAACATGTGTCCAGCATTTGTCAGCATTATGTTGTCACTGTGTCGATCACAGACTCCCAGAATGAAGGTAACAACACACCAGCCAGCGCAGGAATAAAAGAAATTCCTTATTGCCTAGTTAGGAAAACAAAAGCACTTACTGAAAATACACCGAGACATATTTGTTTGTGACACTAACACAAAAATCAAAAATTGTAGTTCTACAAATGCTATGCATGCTGCTAAAATTTTAACAGACAGGTGTTTGTAGGAATGGTACTCGAAGTAATACACAAGTTTCAAAGTTACAAAGCAAGAACAATTTTATGCATGAAGTTTTCACCTTGTGTTCCACGGATACTTGGAATTCTTTGGAAAAGTTCTAAGGTGAAACGTACCTAAGAAAAGCAAGCTTCTTGGCAGGAAGCTGACATTTTCTGTTCAATAGCCTGCATGCATATTGTGAAAACAATTGTTTGGAAATTAGTTGGAAATCGAAAATTTAACCATATGCTTTGTAAAGAAAGGTTATTTTACACCCACTGTACTGTTTTGTACCCACATGGGTCTTTTTTCTCCATAACTCAACTGCATTTCTCAAATCCTAATTTATCAAGACTCACAATATTCCAGCCTAAAGAATTAAAACACATTTTACAGAAATGAACTGAAACAAAGAAAGGCTAAATTGTTTTTTGCTCATAGCATCTATGACTAGAACAGACTATGGGATAAAACCCAGTGTCATGCAGAGAGACCCAAGAGAGCGATTACACCAAAAACCAGTCTAGCAGTCACATTTAATATAACACTGCTCTGATGCTCTTTCATGTTGTGGAGATGTGTACTTTCATGGTTAGTCTGATTCGTGCAAGTAGATTGGCTCATTCAGATCTATCTCATGGATCTCTTTACAACATCATATTGTGGCATTGCTCTTTGCGAAACATGAACCCATGGCAGACGTAGGAAAACGTACAAGATAATGATCTGCTCACCAGACACTCAACACACTTGGATTCCAAGTTTTCTGCTAACTTCAGTGTGAAGTATTTAAAAACTGCGACTGCTCCTAGTAGAAGAATCTATCCAGCCTCTTTCACAACACACAAATTCAGTGTCTTCTCTCAGTGGAGAGTTAGTCCTGCTTCAATTGATGATGACTCTTCTACCCCAGAGCATAAGGAAGAGTTTTTCTCATTTTTTAATCTTACCTACTGCAGTTTAAGAACTGAAAATGCAGTTCTTATTCAGAAGTCTTAACTTCCCACAAATCACTGTCACAATGTGACTCATTTGTATAGAAACCCAAACAATCCTAATCTGTGATTTGGATTGGATTGGATTTGGAAAATCTACATTCACCAAGGTAAATCATTATTTAGGAATTGAGGGTTTCCCTGTAGACACAGGGTGCCACCTGCGATGGCCAATACAGATGACAGCACTGTAGAAGACTCAGGCCATAGCTCAAGAGTTGGCCGAATTTTATGTCTAACTGTACTGCTTACCCACTTCGGTGACCTTGGACAAAACACCTAAGCTTTCTGTGATTTTGTTCACTCAACTGTAAAATGAGGATATTAAAGCTTATTCTGCATGAGTTTTTTGAGCACCTTAGAAACGGTATTGTATGAGTAAAAAATTATTAAGGAGTAAAAGAGAAATGTTCATTCACTAGCGAGTGCAAGGTGAATGTAGAGTAGTCATTTCATGCATGCCCTATGCAATCAGACCTGACTGTATTTTATACATTTAAAAAATTGAAATAAAATGAGTAGAAATTGGTTTTAGAATATTCCACATTAATGGTAGTTTTTATAAACACAAGCAGCAGCAATAAATCAGGTTTCAATCAATAACTAATAGTGTCTCACTTTTCAGTTTAAATGTTGGCTGCACTTCTACTGTAACACTGTAAACAAACAAACTTGTAAAAAAAAAAGTTCTATACAGATTGTTCCTGTTTAATTGATTCGAGATGAAATACTAGGAATTCAAGTGCTCTTACTGAAAATGTGGTTGAACAAACATTTATGAAGTAATTACAAAATTACTAAAGTTTATCAAACACATTTACGCTATACAACTACTAATAAACTGCTATAAAAGCACTTCATTTTCAGAGGGATAAATACTCAAAGCTCCCCTTTAAATTTAAAATTTTGGCTACTAATCTACGGTGGGCATTGAGCGGGTTTTTAAAAATTGTCCCAGCAACACAAATATTAACATTTCATGGGCCTCAGAACATGCTCAGACAGCAAAGAATTAATAGAGTTCCTTGGGAAACTTCTGCTTGTACAAATCAAACTTCAAATTTCTTGACTCATGCATAATATCTAGTTTCATAAAATCAGATGCTTTACATGGGATTCCACAAGGTGATACGAAAAGCATGAACTCGTGTCATATACCTAGGTAGTTTTGATAAAACAGCTTTCTAAAACTGTGTGTATTGACATGGCAGTTTCCAATTACAGGAAATCCACCGAGACTTTGCATGGTTTACATAAAACAGAATATTCAGAGAGCTGATCTAAAAAATAAATGGTTTTGAGTTCAATACTTAATTTCTACTTCAGCATCTCTTCACTTTGCTACTAAATTTCAAAACATCTCTATGAAACATTTTTATACAAAATGCATTACAATGCACCTGATCCAGAGCAGTGTTTCTGAGGCAGAGATGGCATTTAAGTCAATTCCCTGGCTTCTATGCATGTGACTTGTTTATCTTGTGTCTGAGACATTTGATTTTGCTGCTTACTGCCATTTGGTGGGTTTTTTCCCATGGGAAAACACAAAATGTATAACAAGCTTCATTACGGTGTTACCTCTTGGTAACTTGATTCCAGAGGATGGTGGTGACAGAACCATTTTTTAATTGTGTTTTCTTTCAATGGTCCCACCAGCCCAGACTCCCTGTGGATCTTCGCTAGTGTGGTAGCATCTGGCACCATCTGTACCAATCCTAATCAGACAGAAAAGAGTTCACATGAAAAACCTTCACCATTAAAAAGATAGAAAGACCATCAGTGCATACTGCCTATTGTTGCATCATTCCATGAAGAAAAAATACATGCTTAAAAGCTTATAAAACAATGAATGTAATAGAAAATATAGATCAAGATTTTTCTTTCTCTTTTGCTTTGGACACAAAAACCAAAGGACGCTTAGTAAAAAGCAGCAGTTCTGCAAATGAGAAAGAAAAACACCAGTAGCAATATTGTGGAAAGAACTGCCTCAAGGTACCAACAAGGCCTACAATTTAAAAAGATTCAAAGCAGGTAGAATGTGCACACAAACAACAAAAATCTATAAAATACAGGAGCAGATATTTAATATGCAATATAAAGCTATTTCATATACGTTTCTTGTATAGAATGTCGCACAAATTTTTCTGCAGTATGTGATGCGAATTACAGCTGGGAGAAAGGACACTAGATAATGCAGGAATTAGTCTGATCCAAGATGACGTAAACTGGGATTTTGAAGTGCAGAGGGAAGCCAAGCATTTTGCAATGGTTCACTTGAATCCTCTGCCTCTACTGCATACACTTAATTCCTTTTTTGGAACTGAGACCTGGCTTGCTAGCCTCCTGTCCCTGTCCCTGTGTGTGGGCCCCTGGCACGTCATCCCACAACTTTGCATTAGAAGAAGGGCTTCCTCTAACAATTTCAGTTGGTGACAGGCTCCTCTGCTATATTATACCTGGAAAACAGCATCCTGCCAGTGCTTTATCTGCTTTTCATGTTTTTATGAAAAGCGATTTCTGTGTTCCTATGACTATGAAATGATCATCTCCTCTCTCCCTTGCGTAGAAAAGGTGAGTTGTTAGCCTAAGACCTGGAAGACCTGAGTGCACAAGACATATGTCCTGTATGGGTCACAGGCATGTTGTTTGGTCTTTTTATCCTTAACCATTAACTGTAAATCAATCATATTAACACTACTGTAGTTCATAAGGAAAGACATTGTAAGGAAAATCTGTGAGACAGCAAGAAGTTTTCTGCTGTGATGGTATAGAAAGGAGTAGACTGGCAAGCAGAGAATATTATTTGCAGATGATCCTTGTCTCTGTCTTGGCAAAAATCAAATTAAGTGTTAGGATATAAGAGAGAATATAATATTATGTTCAGAAATGATATTCTTGTATTATTTGCCTTTGAAACACAAGCTTTCAAGCTTTGACTCCCACTTCTACAAAGAGGGGAGGAGTCGTCGTCTTTTAGGTCACCTTAACCACCCACCATGAGCATGAACTCATCTATACTTTCTCCTAGCTCATTCAGATCATACATCCTCTCTCATTTTGTCTCTGTGGCTCAGAAAGCAATGAATTTTTCTTTTTTTTTGGGGGTAGTTTTTATACAGCAGGTGATCCAGATACATCAGTCTTCTATTTGTGCAAGGATTATTTTCAGTAGAAGATTTGGAGAGTCGGTAAAAAATAGTAAGCTTATTGCTGTCAGTAAATTTCTTTAGCAAGCAATTGGTATCCTTGCTACAGTTCTGCTATAACCACCATAAAAGAGAGAAATAAAGCTTCCAGACAAGTCAGGCCTGCCCTAAGAAGCATACATCACAAGAGTAATATTTCAAAATCAACACTGAGAAACTTGTCTGAAGATACTTTCCATAGCTGTATGCATCTATGTTCATTTAAACATTTATGCAGGATCACGCTGGATTAAAACTTTAGTAACTATGGCAAATTTTCTCCAAAGTTCTCTTTTTGATGCGTGACGTTATTTCTAAGAATATGGTGCAAGCTCATGGTGTTGAGGCTTTTGGAAAATTCTAGCCTAAGTTGCTACAAAATTCGACAGGTTTGGTTGTACTTCTGAAGAGGCAGAATGAATAAACAAAACGAACATTCAGGAGTAGGCAAATACACAATTTAGGGCCTGAGTAACAGAAATTCTGAGCGTGTTTTTTCCCTTGATGGGGAAGATAAATAAGACATCCATAAGAATAAAAGCTAAAGCGAAGATTTTCATATACTGCTGTTTACATGAGATATGACTAGTGTAATACAAGTACCTTTCACAATGTAAAACTGACCTTGGCCTTTTCCTGTAGATAAACACCTATAAATGATCATTTGCATATCCAGTCCCTCTTGGAGCCAAATGCTGTCCATCACTCGAATAATTTGCAAAACCAGCATATCTTGACGTAGATCATCACCTATCTGTGAAAATTGCACAAGAAATTCGGCTTTCTCCTTCAATATCAGACAGAAAAGCTTCCTATTTCGTTTTGATTTTTTCTCTCACCAAAATGGCTATGTTCATTTTACAGTAAATCCCTCTTACTTTTCTTCAAAGTTGCTGCTTATTTTTCTGTATTGGAAGAGGACAGAGTAAATGGCACACATAGGCAGAAACAGTTTTAGCAGCCACTGAGAAGATAACAAATGCTCCCTGATTAACTGCAGCCTTTCTGCTTATTATTGCTATGTAATTATTAGAGTTTGAAAATTTAATCCGAAGGTAGCATCCTAATTTAGTTACATTTAAAGTCTACCTAATGATAGATCCCTTTTCACAAATGACAGCATTTGTCTAACGTTAAGCTTCACAACTTGGTATTTGCAGTAGGCTGAAGGGGAATTTTATCATTAATTTATATTTTATCCATGATATGATTCATACTCAGTTTCAAACAGCGATGAAGTGCTGACTGCTCTCCCCACGAGTTGGTCAAACAACATTCTTAGTGAAATGGGGCTTTAATTGCAGTCACAAGAGGCAACAAAGAGATTATCTTCAGCCATGGCTGCATAAATGGCCTGTGAAAACAAAAGCCCTGCTTTTTTTCTTTCCTTCCCTCTCCCCACCCCATCTAATATACATGTTATTTTTACTGGTATTTTCAAGTGTTTTATTCTTTTATTACTTTTTTTTTTAATATATATAAGCATTCCAATCTACAGATATTTAATGCTATGAAATGAATACTGAAGGAGACATTTCTTGAAAAAAAAAAAATAAACCAAAGTCCATTTTTCTTTCATGTAAAGGTAATCTTAACTCCAATTAATTCTTCTTAGTACCTAAACCTGAGAAAAATCTTATTCTCTTTAATTACCTTCTCCTCCTTCGCTCACATATGAAGTCAGTAGAAAATTTAGTACTGTATCAGTGCTTATCATTTTATTTATGTATTATCCATCACAAGCAAACAATGGAACTATAGTACAAGTAAAAGATACTCTAACACAATGGTTTGCTGACAGGAGAAGGTGATGTCAGCTACAATACCTCTACAGCAACTGGACAGTTGAACGTTACTGAGCAGGGAAAATACTGTCTACTGTACTACCAGGACAAATGTTTAAATGTCCCATGAGCAGGTATTTACTCAAGTTGCTCAAGTAAGTAGGAATATGTCTATTTAACGTTGATTCTCAAATGAAATAGTGTAAGAACCAGCTTTCTAAATATTCAGAAAAAACATTGTTAGCCTCCCCCTAACACGCCTGGGAAGAATACTTCTATTCTTGAGAATCATAGCTGCTCCAAAGGCCAATTTAATTCAAGATGGCCTAGAAATCTTTTTTTTTTTTTTTGATTTATTTTTATCTGGTTTTAGCCTTCTGGTTTGGAACGTATTACTACAAAAGATCTAGGAATAATGTCTTTGGCAACACTGATCATTTTGTATCCATCAGCCATTTTATGAACTTCTGTGTTCTTCTCTAAAAATGGTGTCCACTGTAATGGAAGACTTCTGCTCTCTTGAAAAAGAAGTAACTTTAGGTTGCATATATTGTATTTTCTGGATGGACACAACACTGTCCTGAACTTTGAAGCTTTTCTAGGTGACAGCTGGTGTTTACTCTCAGAGTGAGTTTCTCCAAGTAACTCCAATGAGACAGAGCTTCTCTGCTGTCCCCTCCACCTCCCTCTTCCTTAGCCCATTCCCCCATGCTGGCTGATAGGGGCAGAATTAGTTCTCTGCAGAAAATGCAGTCTCTAACATTCCAGTAGTTTTATTTATTAGAGACATATGGACAAGGCTACTGGATTCAGTCATTCTGAACTCTCTCTTCTCTGAGACTTGCCCTCTGACTTCAGTGCGATAAATAGTAAAAAATATAATATGAAATACAAAAAAAATATATAAAAAATATGGATAAAATATAAACTTTATATTTTACCCTGATTGTCTCCACTAAGAAAAAAAACCCTGCAAGATGTCATTTGATTCTCTGCTGATCAAAAAGTTGATAATTCAGCGCACTGCCTCAGTATATTCCATTAAAAGTTCTAGTGTCAAAAATAATGGGGAAAAGTGAGCAGCAGAGTCAAATCAAACATTCTCAGACTCAAGGTTTAAAACACAAATTAGGTGAATTTCAAGTCAACATTTCCCATACGAAAGGAACTGAGGATCTAGAGGAAGAACATACCTTAAAAATAACATTGATGTTTCTGCTTGGAGCGTTTGCGTTGATGAAGGAGATTTTTAATGGAAAAGCATTGGATGTAAAATATGAACATGACTTCAGGGAAAAAAAAGAAGAGAGAGGAAAAACAACAACGTCACATATAGAAAACATCAGGCTAATACAATACTTCCGAAAAAGGTACCATCTTTAAATACTGCTCAGTAGCATTGATAACAAAAATATAAACAATTATTCATCTTATTGACTGTTTGAGTCAGGATAATGAGAAATTCTTATTCCCAGACAATTTGTTTCACTCAATAATCAGATTATATGGATGGATAATATTTTCTGTACTAACTTTTTCATTTCCAGGCCTGTTAATGAGAAACTTTGGCTGGGACTGAGTGGATGAAGTACATAAGACTGATCTAATGAGACTCTGTAAAGCATTGAAAAGCCTTTGGTCCTATTATTTTCTAAAAAAAAAATAAAATTGCCCAATTGTACAATCTTTACAGAAGCAAAGAACTTGCTAATTTCTTTAGTGACTTAACTCTGGCTGAGGATACAGGAAATTCTGAAAATCACAATCTATTTTATGTAGAATTTATCTTAATTAAACATAAACTCTGACTTCTCATGCCCTACAGCTCCTTCCACCTGAAGACCTCAAATGGCTTCAAAAAGCATTAATGAGCCAAGCACTGCAAATCCGGGGTGAGTTAGGGTTGTATTATTATCATCATTAAAAAACGGTGTGTGTGTGGGAGGAAACCCACTGAAAAAACAACTGAAGACAATGGTAAATTAATGGCCTGGTCTCCAGAAATAATGAGCGCCCCACAGGAGCTACTGGTCTCTGTACTGGGCGGAGTGCAATGGAGGCTAATTTGAACAAAACCACTGCTAGACACAGCTGTCTCTTGCTTTTCATCTAAACATCTCAAAGCGTGGTACAAGCATGCAAATATTGCCTTAGCCACATTGTACCCCTGAGACATGCAATACCTGTTATTGATGATGAAATCCTGACCCCCTATGGAATTTTGCCAATTGAAATGTCTCAATAAGTACTTGAAAAGGTTACTGTGAGATAATGCATTACTGATAGAGCTGGCAGCAGTGCTTACTAATAGTAAAACCAAGAGATGGTACCAAAATTAATTAAATTTAGGTAATTATAAGCACTTAAAAATGCTAATTTGTGTGATTATACTGATACAGTTCAATCAAGAAGCTGCATATATTTATAGCAAGATAATGGCCTATAATGATATAAGAAAAATAAAATACAATAATCTCTCTTCAGATACTTATATTTAAACATTTTGTATTTGTCCAGCCAAGCTGGTGCAGTATAAATGGCGTAACTGTACGGTGAGACATGTTCCTATTAGTCATTATTTCCAGAAAGCCTGAAAGCAGTGAGAAGCAGCAGGCTTCAACTTCTTCTGACTTGTATCATACGCAATTGGCCCAAACCTGCGGGGTGCTGGAGGACCTCTGTTCTCAGCAAGATCAAGGCTGAATAGCAATTACTTGGAGAATCACAGGTCAAAGGCAATTGAAGGGATCAGCACCTCTTAGAATCAGGTCCACTGTGGATAATGAGCCAGAGAACAAAAATAGAGCACAAATTGCTGTAATTAGACAGCTGTAACTGATAATATATATGGCTCTTCAGGTTTGTTTTCTCTTGCTGCTGGATAGCTTTTCCTTCTCCAGAGCTGGAACAGCTTATTCCTGACAAAATATTGTTTATCAAAACAGTTCTAAACAATGAATAACTGAGTCGTTATACTGTGGTCCAAGTAAAGTCAAGCAGCACTAAACAGTGTTGTTGTTTCCTTTATTTTTAAGTCAGTTTTAAGAGTGGTCATAGACCCAGGTAAGTTACTGTGAATATATAACATTTTAGCAGTTCTCAGCCATATATCAGTAAGATCATTTCTCAGCTGTTCCCTCCCTCTCTCCCTTTAAACTTAAAAAAAAAATAAAAAAATTACAAACATAATTCATTGCATGAGCTAGACTTACGTCTGCCTCTATGCCTTGGACAACAAGTGCAGGATTCAGGGGAAGTCGGCAAACTTTTACCTCCTGGAAGAACCGCTGAAGTCTGTTCAGTTCCACTTTTAACACCTCCTGCAACATGTGAATCATTACGGTGACATGAAAGAACGTAACGGCAGCTTTTAAGCCATTTACTGTCTTTCTGTATTTTAAACAAGCAGTACAATTTCTGGAGACAGTAGCATTATAGCAGCTAATGAGGTCACACCGAGGTGCAGTTGTTAAAAATAAGAACTGTGATTTTACTCCACATTCATGCTTTTACTGCCTAGATACACTCCCAGTTCATGGTGCCATGTAGGTTCAGGTTCAGTACCCTCCATTAGAGGCTGATTAGCGTTGCACCTGCTCTGCTGCAGCTCTTGTCTTTTTTGACTTGCTGGACAACCTCACAATTTGTTGCTTGTTGCCTCAGCACTGTGATCTCCTTTGCCTAACTGTAGGTGTGTTAAGTGCAAGGTTTGGGAGTTTCTCAGCACAGAAACTGCAGCCTTGAGATTATTCTCTAAAATCTGCATTATGCATAAATAATGTATAATGTATCATTACTCTTTCTTTTTCTTTACATGGATTTTTCTCTTTGCAAATATTTTTGTCTTCTTACTTCTAAGTTCGCTTTCCTGCTCTCAGTGGCAACATAGAGTTTTCCGAAAAATCCTTTGAAAATCTTTGAATCCTTAACAAGGCAAAAAGAATTCAGGATAACTTTCATGATAACCAGTAGTGGCAGGTATATTTTTATTTGGCTTTTCTGAGACCTCAGCAAGAAACAGTTTTATGCATTAGGGAAGTAACAACAGCTGTCATGGAAAATTAACAGTTTTGAACTGGAAATGTACCTAAGCAATACAAAAGCTGCACCTGCTGGAGAAGACTGCAAGACTTCAACTGCCAGGGATGCAGCTCTGAAGATATGCCTACAGTATTAATTGCCTAATGCTGTATTTGAGATACTAAGTACAGGCTACTCCGGTTGGCTTTGCTAAGAAATGAGGATGTTCAGTCTGTCAAGGACAACTCTTGGCAAAGTTTACAAGAAACACTGCAGCTCTGCAGGGGTCAAGCATGTTGGGATGAGGTGCTGAATGTGAGCGTTCCTTTCAGTAAAACATTAACCAGCTTTGTTGCCGTTGTTTCTGCCCACCTCCAAGTCTGGTTGAGAAACCATTGACGAAGGAATTTAAATGGCTTAGAAGATCTGCTGACCTTGAGAGTACCAGTGATAAGAACTGGCCCATTAAATACATGTGTTCTAGTTTTCAGAGCAGCAAAAAATTTTAGAAATTTTAGTCAAATCTTGGGTTTACATATGTAAAGGGCATTATAGGAAAGAGGTGTCACCTTAGAAAAAATAAAATTACCTGAAGAAACTTAGATGGAAGGGGAGGTATTTTTTAACAAACCTTTCTTTTTGGGTCACTGGCAGCTTTTACTTTTTTGGCAATGTCTTCCAAAATTCTGATAAGTTTCTCCTCCTTAGAAAACTCATTGTTCAGGGTTTTTCCAGCACAGAATTGGAGAGCAGCCAGTAGTTTCTGATACCAGATTTTGAAATGAACTTCATTCTGTGCGTTCTTCAACAGCCTGAAGGAAGGAGGGGAAAAAACATCTGTGTATCTAAAACTGATTTTTTATTTTATATCACCGTTCGCAGGAACAATATAAACACACTCCAGACTAATCTGTATTTGGTGACTTTGGGTAGCAGAGAATGAAAAAAAATGTTTATTTGTTGGCACTACTCAAGTCCCATTTGATAACTAATGAGATTCCGAGTGTGTTGAATCAATAAGAACTTGCCATTTCTTATTGTCATACACAGTGCAGTGCCTTTACTGCTTCTTATTTCTGCAAGAAACGTTTCTGAAGTGAAAATAAGTTGGTTTCTTTGAAAGCCCAGTTTAAAATATATATCCCAAACGATATTGTTTTTCTCCTGCCAGTACACTTACACAATCAAGCACGTCTTTCAGATAGGAGGTGGCATTTAAAGACCATTTGAGTCTCAGACATATAATCACTTCTAGAAACTTTCACTATTTTAAGATGAAGAGACATTTTTGATATTGGCTATAGTGGTAAGTATTGGTCTAGAACAAAACCTCAGCTATTAGTTCTACTGCAGTTTGTGAAAGCTTTGAAACTGGTATCAACATAAAAGTCAGAAATAACCCCCAAAACATACTTCCCCCCCACCATGTTTACCATGTGATCTACTCTGATTACACATTCATTTGGGTCAGGAAAGCTGTAGAGTTTGGTTTTTTTTTAGTTAATGAACTGATCAATGGGAAATTTTTTCCTGAAGTGGGCCAGAGGTTTTGCACACATTTGATTTATTTCTATAAGTGTAGACAGAAACAGCAGCTTTATATTGCTACTAACATCCTGCCCATAGCCTGAGACTTCCCTTTGCCTGAAGGACTGATGAATTGCCCTTTGCTTTTGTCTGAACTTTCCTCCCCATAACTTCATCCTTAAGAACATCTCAAACCTTAAATTCCTTATAACTCCTGAATCCTAACGCAGTTTGCTTTACCTGATGAGGCTATTCAAACCTGACAAATTATGCTAGTTTTCACAGGACATAAATCAAAGAAGCTGTTAACTTTCGAGGCACATCACATGTGAATATGTCACGTAACAAAAAACAAGGTACGCATCAAGCACTGATATTTAAAGGTAAAAAAATCATAATTCCTAGAGGCACTTCAACTCTTTCAAATCACATATAAGGCATCACAATATTGCTACAGCAGCCCATGCACCTTTTGGTGATGAGGGATTCTTGTCACCTTTTACAAGGCAATGATTCTTCTGTGTCCTCGTTTCCTATATAATTCAATGCAGAATAATATCACCTACTGGTTTCTGAAAAGCTTTTCCAGTTGCACAAAACCTCTGAACATCTAAGGGTTTATAAGTACTGAAAATCTTAAAAGAATGTGTGGTGTTTCTATCAGAAATGCCTAGACATGAAAGAGAAGAGATATGAGAAGTTTATCATCAGTACTCTCCAGAGGAGATTGAAATGACACTTCTTTCTGCAGACTAGTAAAAACAAACAATTATTTTTTGAATTGGAAAGAAATACAAATTGTCATTGCAGAGCCTGGTGGAAGGCAAACGCCAGTGCACAGAGGCAGCTGTATTGTTATCCTGAATCCCACACAAACTGAAGGAGGCTGAGAGCACACACATTTTAGATATCTTACGAAATCCTATTTGGCCTCCAGCTGTTGCCTTGGAAGGGCATGGATCCACTACAGGCAATCTCTCACGTGTGCCGCTCCCATGCAGATGTCTTGAATGCTGTGTGAAATAGCCTATGTACTATTTCACTATGTAGGGTACTGAATCGCACTCTGCAGTGGCCATTTAGCTCAGTTCTAAGCAAACAAGGTGATTTTAAACAAAACCATACTCTGTCCACTTCAACAGCAAGTCGGGAACAGACTTGGTGATTATTTTTTTAAAAAAAGTATTACTGGCATAGTCCAAACTGTCACACAGGCAGGAATTCTATTCTACCAAAGCAGAGCCCAGCTCAGTCTCAGTCCAGCTAAACAGCTTGCATTTCTCTTGGGGCACAGGCAGAATGAACTTGCCTTGCAAAGACAAGTGCACCTAAGAAAAGTTGGCATCACTGTGACACCTATTTTGAACTGGCCAGGTTATCATAGAATCATAGAATGGTTTGGGTTGGAAGGGACCTCAAAGATCAACTAGTTCCAAATCCCCTGCCATGGGCAGGGACACCCTTCACTACATCAGGTTGCTCAACACCTCATCCAACCCGGCCTTGAACACTTCTAGGGATGGGGCATCTACAACTTCTCTGGGCAACCTGTTCCAGTGCCTCACCACCCTCTGAGAGAAAAATTCCTTCCTTATATCTAATCTAAATCTCCCCTCTTTCAGTTTAAAGCCATTGGCCCTTGTCCTATCACTATACATCCTTCTAAAAAGTCCCTCTTTATGCTGGTGCAGAATCTTCTGTCTGCACTTAGGCTTGCATTAGAATCAGCTCCTGAGCATCTAAATCATATTAATTCATCTACTTTGTTTTTAACAGTACATATTTAGGGAATCCAGAAAGGCTACCTTTTCATGTTTGAGATGTCTCTTTAATCCTCTCTTTTATCCTCTTCAGACATACAGAACATTAAACCAACTTTTATTTCCCTAAAATGAAAGGCTTAGGATTTAGGACAAAATAGCAAAACCAAAATGTTTTCCTGTTTTAAACAGAGCTACTCCCTGCATAAGGCAGATCAACTTAGAAGATCCATTTATTGATTAGTCTTATGGCTGAGTAGTCACAGAAAATAAGCTTATACACAAATACGATACAAAGATTTTTTTTTTCCGACCTGAGAAAGGATTATGGGCTAGATTCAGATATCTTATGCATAAGGTGTACATGAGGACAGAGGGTGTAGAGAGTCTACGTCCTCTCACATATGCTTCTTGAGCTCGGTCCATGGGGAAAGTTGAGGCAGTCATCACGATGTCACTGGAAAAAACCATTTCCGTGTCAGCTGAAGCCCAGCGCACACTCCAGAGTCTGAACCCACATGGCATGTGCTTCCTCAGCAGCCCTGCGACAGACTCGAGGCTCTGCACTCAAAACGTATCTGGCGACCGCGGTACTGGCAGCACAGCTCCTTTCTGCCTGCCCACGGGGGTAGGTGTGCTTTTAAAAGCCTGTAGACCTTAATTTGCAAAATGATTTGGATTAACCATGTCTGACTTTTATGTTCATCTTATAAAAGCAGTCCCAAGGAGGATACAAAGGACAGCTTCTAACGTGATGACTCATTGTAGGCTTTGCTGAAATGTTTATTCAAGAACAGAACAAATATGCAGTTGTAATTCTGTCTTCCCAGTTTCCTGGCCCACACATCTTCACCCTGCCGTTGCGAGAACTCAGCGGAGATAGGAAAGTCTGCAACTTCTGAGGTTGCAGGATGGAGAAATGCTCAAGACACTAATGAAATTTTCAAGTTAGGACAGGATGCCTAGCTGTGACAGAGGAAGACAAAATTGAAATGATTTAAAACTCAAGGCTGCCAGTAAGGAAATATGTGAAGTTTTTGGTGGTTTTTTTCCCACTGATAATTTTCACAGGGCTCTGCAAGACAGAATTCAAAATAAATTCAAAAGCCTGTCTTTATGCCAGGCCTATACAGAGGATCTTGCTCCAAACAACAGGGAGATTTCCTCACTCTTCAGGGTTCTCTGATTTGAGACAAACGCCATTGTTCTCAGCAAGGCCAGGCTAACTCAGATACACTGTCCCAAGGTCACTTTCTGGGAAATAGCACAACGGTGCTGGAAACAGAAGGATGCTGACCTGAAATTTGGTAAAGCACCAAACTAGACTGCCCCTCCTTAGCAGCAGTCAGAGGATCCGAGTCAGATTCTGGGGTGTCCTGAAAGGTGCCCCCAACTTCCTTCTGCCAACAGCTGCTTCTCCTCCTTCCTGCATGAACCTGCTCCGTTCCTGCAAGGTGGGTCCAACCCCCTTTTCTGGCACTGGCAGCTGCAGAAACGCCGGCATGTGTTTTCTGGGTATGGAAACACAAGCGTGCTGGAGAGATGTTTGCCACAGGTCAGAAGGGAAGGTGGGGTTGAATCAGGCTGAGCTGGCTGCTGTGTCAGAAAAGGAGAAACAGGGCTAAAACCAGCAGCTATGGAGAAAAGGGAAATTTATAAAAAAAAAAAAAAAAAGGAGGGAAAAAGAAGGAAGGAAAGGAATGAGTTTGGACGGATCTTAGTACCAAAACAGGTGAGCTGGCCTCATTCTCCTGTGGCGTGGGGACAGAAGGGAGCTGGTGCTCTAAGGGCCTTGCAGCAGGCACAGTCTGCTCTCTGAGCTGGATTTGGCAGACAAGTGAAAGAATGGGGCTGCTCAGGCAACTCTGCTGCTTGAACATCTGTTCCTTGTCTCCTTCCAAGAGGGGAACAGGGTGAACCAGAGAGTAATGCCTGACAGGACAGATTAGCTTGGAGGTAGCCTGTTAAACCACATTGTAGTAAAAGAAAACCAAGAAAAGGCCAGAATTTCCAGTATCTTATTGCAGGTTTAACCTCTACCTGCTGTGAAAGAGAGAGGTACAGTTTGACTGGGTTATTTACATGCGGCGTCAAAGTCATAGCAGCAAACCCAGTTAACTGGTTTTCCAAGCTGTGTCTGGTACGTATTACACAAAAGCTGTGCCTACCAGCACACATGCTGGGTACTCTTTGTTTAGGGTGTTTTGAGTTCAGAGCCATACCATGAAAAAGAGGTGCCTTGGGGTTTCAAGGGGAGTGCTGTCGTTGGTCAATCTTTGGTAAACTTGACCAGGGAAATCAATATGCTTTGTTGTGAAGATGTGTTTCATGCTCATTTTCTGTTTCGCTGAGCTAAAGGCAGGACAAGTCACAGAAGAAGAGAATATTACTACAAGACTGCAGCTCATTATAGCAGTAATTGTTTTTAAACGATTCTCCACAGCCCTTCGTATCAAAGATTACCACACAAACACACTTCTCTACCACTCCACAGCTTCCATGTCTGAGGTTGCCATCCACCTTGATTTTCATTAGACACCCTGCAGCACTCCCAAGCTCTCCTTTGTGGTCTATTGTGCCACGGAGCTATGGCACATACCTTAAGCATATGATGGATTTCATTTTTGACTCCTTGAAAAAACCATTGTACTGTTTGTATTCTTAAACAGGAGAATAAGTAACAGGAGTGGTTTGCCAGTGGGGTTGCATTGGGGCTTTGCAGCTTAAGTCCCACTGCAAGTTAGTTGCAGACATAAGGATGAGAGAGTTGACAAAAACGTGCAGCTGAAGATTAATACCTCCATCTAGCCTGTGATGGGCCATGAGGATGAGTGGGCAACTGCTGCTGTTAATTACTCGGTTGCAAGTAATACCTTTCTTAGTTTTTTATCTCCCCTAGATTATATTGGACAAGGTTTTTACTTCCCTACCAGTGATAACGAGAATAATCCCTTTGATAGAGATATCAGCATAGCAAGCACTGCACAAAAGCTGTGAACTCCAGCGAATTCCAGGTTCTAACAAGTACCTGTCATCCTCCATCCCCTACGCCCGCAACTCCCCTTAGTCCTCTGCAGACTATGCCAAGTCTGCAGAACTTATCTTTTCCACTTGCTAGCTGGTCTGCTCAGGCATGGCCTCTTTACACACAGCCAAACTCTAAGGCAGTGGAGTGCCAAGCTGGCAAATATGACCGTGGCTTTTCTGATCTCTTTGCCAGTGCCTAGAATGGATGACTGAACTTGCTGAGACTCCCAGGAAAGTGTCTGCGGGATGGCAGCTTCAGAGAACAGAAAGGAACATTTGCACTTGTTGCAATGTAATCTCTTTTCCCAGCCTCCTTCGCAGCCTCGGTGAGATAAGCCTTCACGGGACAGCAAAATTTAATTTCATTAACCTTAAAGTGGTTCTGTTTTCATGGTCCTTTGTTATTCGAGAGAAACATACCAGCTCTGTCTGTCAACTTCCTTTAAAAAAGAGATACAGGATAACACCTCCCTTTTTAAACTAGCCCCAAATTCTAGAAAGGTGTGATTTATGAACTACAAGTCAGAAAGGAAAACACAGAACACAGCAGCCCTTGTTCTGTGTAGACCTATTGGAGCATGGCAACCAACAAAGCAACAAGAGATAAAAACAAACAAACAACTGAGAAGCATGAAATGCCTAACGTGTCGAGAACACCACGATTTATGCAAAGGAGAATGGGGAGCAAAGTCAATTAGGCAGAAGAGTTAACATACAGCAGAGGTGGAAGGGACACAGCAGTTCTCCCAAATGACTGTAGTACTGTGTGTTTTCCATAGCTTTACAGAAACACAGCGCGAGGCCACCCGCTTGACTGGGAGGACCAGGATGGAACTCCCTTTCACTCTCCCTCTCTTTGACCGAGTACCAAGCCAGCAGAAAGGGAGAGGCACGAGAGAGCTGGCAGAACTCTGCCTTATCTGCTGATCTTTCCTCTCTTCTTTCCTTCTATACTAGAACAAGAAGAGAATGAAAGTTTACATTTCTTGAGTAGGCTGAGTGGAGCACGGTACAATATTTTCTCTGACTCTGTCTAACCAAGTAAGTCTCCAGGATGGAAGAACAGCAGCTGTTCAGCAGCTTGCAGCAGCTGTCCACTTTTGGCTCTTTGCACCTCTCGCAGAAGACACCTGCAGACAGTTTCATCCGCTGCCTCTCATATAACAGAGATGCTTTTGTAGACTCAATTTTCAAAGTAAAAGGAAAGGAAAATATCTCTGCTTAAAGTGGAATTTTGTTTTAAAAGGCCATGCGATACATTTGCTTTTGTTTTTGATTCTTTTTTTATATAGTATAACTTAGAACAGATGTCTAACACATTGGTTTCTCTTAAACAATGAAAAAACCTTGCAGACTTATTATAAAGTATGCTAGTTAGACTTGAGAAACATATTCCTATGAGAGCCAAGGGACTAGTTGCCATTATTTGTTAATCTTCTCTCAAAGGTGTTTATGAACAAGGCAACACAATTTACATACAGACAAATCACTTGATCCCAGGAATTCAATCAACCCAGTTTCCCCCACTCCTGCTGAATGTGTTAACTGTGGAATGCATGTCCTGCTAACCCACAAAAAATTAGCAGATCAGTGAAAATGAAGGCTATGCTACCCTATGCAAGCAAGTTTCCGAACCCTGCTAAGGTTGCCTAACAAAAAAATGTTTTATTTGATACATAATATAGTTAGTTGCACACACTTTTATACTAAGAAAATAAACTCCAGATAAAACTGGTTTTGTCTGGAGAAGAAAGAAGATTTACCTTGAAAATCAACTATGTCAAGAATTAACAGGAGAGTATAACAGTGCACAAGTACCACTATCACTACCAGATAGTAGATGCTACCTGGTCTAAGCAAGAAATGATCACCCACAGAACATACCTTCTCTAAGTAGTCAAATGGACATGTTAACATCAACATAAGTTTTAGGAGAAACATCTAAAAAGAGGTAATAACAGTGTGTCATGGTTTTATAATAAAAGGACTGAGGGTCGAGACAAAAACAGAGAGGGAGCACTCACCAACCATGGTCCCGGGCAAAACAGACTCAGCTTTCTTAAAACAAAATGATTTATTAACAGTTGCTTAAAAGGACAAAGGGAAACAAAACCGGTTACTTGAGAGGATAAAGAGAAAACAAGGCCAGATCTTAAAAAACACCTCCCCACCCCCCTTTCCTTTTGTTTCCAACTCTACCTTCCCCCCAGCGGCGCAGGGGGACAGGGAATGGGGGAGTGCGGGTCAGTTCATTCCATGTTGTTACCCCTGCTCCTTTCTTAAAGGAGGAGGAGTCCTTACACCACTTTCCCTTGCTCCAATGTATCCCCTACTCACAAGGAAAACTCCACAAACTTCTCCAGCGTGAGTCCTACCCGCAGGATGCAATCCTTCCTCCACAGATTGCTCCAGTGCGGGCTTTACCACAGTCTCGGATACTTAGGGAGTTGCAGTCACTCGCTTCAGCATGGATCGTCCCACGGACTCTAGATGCCTCACGACCTCGTCGTGCATCCCACGCTCCACTAGTAACAGTTACTCGTCATGCATGCCCTGCTCCATGACCTCTCTAAAGCTCAGGCATCTCTTCCCCGACGTGGCTTTCTCCACAGGCCGCGAGTGGGTCTTTGCTCCGCCGAGCCCATCTTGGCTGCAGGGGGGCCGCTTGCCGTCTTGACAGCGGTTGCAAGGGAAACTCAGCTCCAGCACACTTCCTCCCGCTCCATCAGCACTGACCCGGTGTCAGTGCAGCTGTTTCTCTCAGATCTCTGTCCTCTCTGGGTGAACTCGGCCCAGTGGGCACCCCGGGAGCCAAGTGCTCCCTGAGTTCCCCAAACGGCTCCATTGCTGCCACCTTGAGCATGTGGCACCGCCTGGCACAGGCAGTCTCCCAGCCGGGGCCAAGGAGTGAGGGCAGTGCCCTCCTCCCTTCTCCTCGCTCCGGGGCAAAGCACCTTTTCCTGTTCCTTTGTCCCAACTTAAATAGGGCAATTCGCAGAGGCGCCGATGATTGGCTCAATCCTGAGAGGGACGGGAGTCCGATCTGGTGGCACAGGGAGCAAATCCCCTCTCCTACCACCAGAAATCCCTCCCCCACATCGAACTATCACACATTGTCTGTCTCTTTCTGCTCTGGCTTGTGAAAAAAAAAAAAATAAAAAAACCCCTCCTGAATTGTTTGCAAAGTTGGTCTCTTTCTAGTCTGCTCCTCTTCATTGGGTGCGATCTGCAAGCAGCAGAGGACTAAATTTATTAACACACTGCCATGAACACAAAAAATACCTGCAGCAGAACACCAACATAACAGAACTAGTGGTTGTTTCCAACAACATCTGTATCCAGCAGTATTGACCTTGGATAACTTCAGAATCCGAGAGCAAGGACTCACAGTCCACCAAAGATCCCACCCTAATAGAGCATCAATCCAAAGCTACAGAAATGAAATGCCTTCACCCTGGAATATTGTTTATGACAGGAGTGACTTAAGCTCAAAATTGCAACATCTAAATACATCTAAATGCTCTCAATTATTAACAGAAGAAATACCACAATCTCAATAAAGAGGATTAAAGAAAATGATTAACCTTGTTCTCCAAAAATTGTATTCAGAATAATTAAAAAAGAAAGCTTCCTAACAAATGTATTGCATTTAATATCTGCATGAACATTATCAATGGGGCAGTATTGTTTTGCATTTAATGAGAAACACAGCATTCAGTTCTTGCACTAATTTTGAAAAGTTTGGTTCCATCTTTGCCAGTGCTTTCTTCACGTGGCTAGGTACGTCCCTGTCCAAGCTTGTTTCAAAATTGCTGATTTTCTCCTCAAAACAAACGCCACACTGTTATCAGAATGCCATGCAGTATCTTACTTACACCAGAATCAGCAAGCCTGAAAGCTACAAATCATCTATCTTTGTAATAGCTTAGAGTAAATTTGTGGCACAGGAACCAAAACGCACTATTCATTCCAGGCATAACAGAAATCGTTGTATTCTTCCCAGTGGGTAAATGCATTGGAATCTTGCAATGAATGGGATTAGATGGGATAATCACCACTAAAATAAGCAGACCCAATGGCTTTAATGGGATGATATCCAAATATGCCAGCAATTAACTGGATACAGGAGGTGACTAAGCTAGTCTACTTTCAAACCATATAAATAAAACACAAAATTAATTCAGGTTCAAGCAGCCCACTGGAGCCAATGGAGTCACTAAGCTTTGTACTGTGTTTGAATTTAGGCCACAGTTATCACAGCAGTACACTGTGGAGAATGTGAAAATGTTTTTCTTCATCTGTCTATTGTTTGGGTAGTTTACGTCTACCCAAATGGCTTTGGATAGCTTCTGTAGCTTCCCATTAGCTTCTCAGCTGGAACAAAAAAAAATCCTTCACGACACTGTAGAACAAAATGTATGACACACAACTAATTCTGTATGGTTCTGCATACACTGAGCAACCCAGATTTACACAAAACTGCAGAATTAAACCTGAGTTAGGCTGCAACACTTTGGTGAACTTCACTTTAAAAGGCTGTATGCATTTTTTTGGTTTTGAGTTTGGTTTTGTTTGAGTTTCTATTTACATACTAATAGAGAAGTAGCTTCAGGGAGAAAACTAAAATTGTCTCTCTACAAGGTCGTTATGGCCTTTAGCTGCTCATATTAGGAGCAGTTCCAGATTTCATTCATACATTCTGAGCCAGATCTGTATTTGTAATCCTAGAGTTTTCAGATTACCATTCTTACGGGGTTTGGTTTTCGGGGTGGAGGGTAGGGGGAATAGGAAGAGAGAGTGACATTGTTTTGCAAATATTATGTCGTTCAAAAGAATTTATTCAGCACAGCAGATCTTCAGATGGGCTGTTAATTTTCCTATTTGCTCTGCACTCAGTTACAAGAATTTGCTTTGTTTGACAATGTCTACAAAGCTGTTATCTTTCAAGTAGAAGCTCAGGTTTTTACAGACAAGGTGCTCAGTTGCCAAGAGCAAAGGAAGATGAGATTTGAAACATTCCAAACATATGTGGAGCTAACATTTCTTTTAAGGTAGCATCACTTCTACCCCTCTGGAAGAACCCATTTGCAGATCCATTGTGTTTTAAATGCAGGTAATACAGGTGCAAGAAGAATTAGAATCCTGATCCCACATTACTTCCCGATATAGCCGTGTCTTCTGGATCTTTACTTTCATCTGGTCATCTCTGCTCTAGCTAGTAGCCTTGCTTATCTTCTTTTGTCAATATCTAACAAAAGGGACTTTTTTCACATCGCTGCCTACACAGGAATAGGGAGGAATAATGAGCCTTCGGCAGGTGCTACTTGAGGTGTTTCAGCAATGACGGTACCTCAGTGTAATTACAAGATTGCAAACATTTCTGGTTTAAGTATTCCTCTCATATTCGACATAGTGTGCTTTCTGTCAGAAGTAGAGTCTTCCTTTTCTGGCAATTTGCCATGTGGCATCTCATTAGAGAAGCCTACTGAAGAGTACAGCTTCAGTAGCAGGACCAATGCTGCACAACAAAAAAGGATGCACAGATCAGATTGTCAGATCACAGCAATTTGTTACCTCTGTGCATGTGTGTGTGTGACTTTGTCAAAAGAACAACTTTGAGAGAACCTCCATAGCTGAAATAAAGTGGCATCATGAAGACATATGGCCCTTTACACTTCAAAAAAAACCTAGCAAAACTCATTTGTTTTCAGGGAACAGAAGATAGAGAATCAGACTTTTCAATAGCAGAGTCTCTAGAGTCCCGATAACACTTTTTCATCTTTTCATGTTTCCGACTTTTCTAAGGGAGAAATATCTTCAGACTGCAGCTCTCCTTATGTATAAGGCTACTCTGCAGTCTTAATCGAGACAATACCTGCCATGTTTTCATTTAAATAAAGTAGAAGAAACCATAAGCAAGGAACTGACAAGGCTCTTGTCAGTGGCAGGACAGAAGAATAAGCATTTACATTGTAAAGAAGAGCATTTCTATTATCTTCATATCGCTTCTTTCTAGGCCTGTTTTCTTTCTTCCTCTCTGGTTTTATTTTTCTTTCTCTTTTCTTGGTCTCTATTAATTTTTCACTCCCCCTTATATATAGTAATAGTATCTTTTGCATGAGTAGAAAAGGAAATATCTTTAGATTTCTCTTTTTTAAATACTGATCTAGTTCTGGTCTTCCTTCCATTTCACTGCGTTATTGCCACCAAATATTGGCTTTGTAAAAAGAGAAGTGGGAATTCGAAGTTAAGCTCATGTACCAGGGAAAGCTTGCTGTAAGATATTAGTAAGAGAAAACTTTTCTTCTTCAGTCAGCCCAAGGGTATTTTCCTAGTCAACAGCTGGCCTAGTTACCATGGAAAGCAGAAGAGCTGGAGGGCAGGCACAGTAGGAAAGTGAGGCATAGACTTATGTGAAATTAGGTTGGCTTGGTTTGCAGAGGCTTGCTGAAATTAATCTCTCATTTCAGAAAGCTTGTTGCTCTTTCATTGCTGGGTGGTAGACATTAAATTTCCTCTAGGTTTACAAGTCCATCTTAGCTCTGCTGAGTCATGTTCAACTGTGGGATCAGATCTGAATAAACTTTCGAATAAGCTAAATTCCCTTTTAAGGAACGCCTAACTAAGAAGGCATTACTTCTTAAGCTTTTGTCAGGGAAATCTTACATGACTCTCTTTAGATCAAATCGTAGAGTCTTGGGGTTAAAATTCATGGATTTTCATGTCAGAAGAATTTAAGGCAGATACAGGAAAGAAAATCCATCTTGAATTCCTGCTTTTATTTGCCGGGTGACCTTGGCAAAATTCTTTAATTTTTATATGCTTCTGTTTTCCTTTTCAAAAGAGGAAAGGATTATTTACCTTCTCTTAGGATGCTGTGTTTGTTTGTAAGCTGCTCTTATGCCACAGAGGTAAATGCCACGGCAAATAGGTCCTCTTAATAACATTGCCACCACCTTCCCATGTGGTACTCATATATCCAGTGTTTTCCAATCATATAGGAGAAAAAAGCAGCCCTGAGCATTTTTTCACTCATGAGAAAAGCAGAATTAAGATTTAGTTGCTGTGCTGAAAAGTTCAGCTCTAGTTCCAATATTCACAACCACATTGATGGAAGTATTATTGCAGTAAGCAGACGTCATATTTCCATGTGTCCTGAGACAGGTGAAGAGCGGAGCGCTCTCTCCAGGGGCAGTTACCGCATTGGTGGAATAAATATAGATCAGTCATCTGACACAAAATGCTGCTGGGACTTTGAAACTCACTGGCTGTGCTACAGGTGCCTTTCTTGCACTGGGAGTGCTGTCCTTGTGCTCAGTCGATGTGAGGGTGCAGCTGGATAGCAGGCTGGGAGGAAGAAATCATAACTTTCCTCCCTTCTCCCGCCGTACACGTGCCCACTCGCTCTGTACTGTGTGAATGCCCCTGTATCAATCACATTTCTCCTTAGATGCATCTCTCTGCTGAGAGTGCAAAAACCTGTGTGTGCCAAAAATTAGGATGGATAAGTGCCGTATTATTTCTACCAGTAAAGCAGTGGCAGTACTCACAGGGTGGCAGCCATGGGTGAGCCTTGCAGAGCCAGGGAAATTACTGTTTAAACCTCCTTTAAATTGCTGTTTAAAAAACTCCTGACAATAAAGCAGGGCAACAGCTGAAGACTGCATGTGTCAGCTTTAAACTGATGCAAAAACTGATATTAAAATAGGCCTTTATTTAAGTGACTTTCCAGTTTCATACCATGACTAAGCAATGTACTTCTGAGCCACACGCAGCACAAAGCACTGACAATTGCAAGAAAATTTGCCATGATGGCTGCTTAAATTCATTTCAACAAACTGCCTTATCGACAAAAACACATACATGAGATCTGTGGGTTATGCAAGTCGCCCAGAAGCTGGCTGAGCACTGCCTATCAGAAAAGTTTAATTAATAAAAATGCTTCTCCTGATAGGAATCATCACACACACAATGGAATGACATTGTGGAGAAGGTTGAGTAGAAGAATAAATACTGACTTCTAATACCAGGCTCCACAAAGGAAACGTTAACAGGTCAAAGTAGAAATTAGCTGAGCTAGGTAAGCAGAGTTTTATCAGTTGTCGTTATGCCAAGCCCTAAGAAGAGTTGAAACCTTGTTTACTGTCTGACCTCTTCTGTTCCCAGTGCTCACAGGATAATTATTAAAGATGGTAATGCCCTGTTTCCCAGACAGAATCCCACTTCCCTTGCTGATGTACAAAGAAGGTCTTCCCTCAGTTAAAAATGTATAACATGTTACAGCACTCATGATGAGGGACTGTTGTTTAAGTTAATCCACGTCCATGGATTTGGCTCTGGAAATCCCCGTTCAATCCCTTCTGCATTAGCCAAGATGGCAGCTGCCACACTAAAGCTAATGAGCCTGATTAATATCGATTCAGTAAATTAAATTTTTATTCCAGACATCAGATAATTCTATACCAATCCAGACATTTATACCGATTTAATATCAGCTGACATAACATAATTTCTCATTTAACACTAATTGAAAACTACTGGTTTCTTATTTCAAAGAACATTTGCTGTCACTTATAACTTATGGTTTCTTACATAGCTATTTTTCAAATAATAGCATCATCAAATTTTATGTTTTCTGCCTAGTTGCAGAACTTTTATATCCAGGCATGTGACTGGTGATGTGGGCAGAATGGAATGATCAGGTGATTTCTCTTAAAGGTTTTCATTTTAGCAATTTTTCTTCATATTTTCTATTACATATTTGTAAAATTCCTGATTGAAACAAATGAATAAAAGTATAAGAAATAAGTCTTCATATAACTAGTACTGAACTTAGCCTCTCTGGTTTTTGGGTTTTTTTACTAAATAATTTTGGGTTTCTTCAGCTTGCCTTCAGGCTTAGTTTCTTCAGATGCTACAGAAGAAAACGCACATCCCTATTGCTATGCCATTTGCTCTTATTCTAACGTAAAAGATAAAATTCCTCACTGGCTACAACTCAATGCCAATATTTATATACCAAGGAACTGACAAGAGGTGAAAGGAAGCACAATTCCTTACACTTCTGGGTGAAAGATAGTAACAACATTTGTGCCATGGAGCGTTTGCAGTGGCCCAACACTGTCATTGCTGATGGCAAGTGGAATTCTTTGGGGCTGAACATATCACTCAACCGTACCTGCCTGTTTGGGATCCTATCCTGTGGTTTTCACCATGATGCTGTCTTTCAGCTGTAACACGACCTGTGCGGAGCACTATAGAAAGTTACCGATGAAAATCTCCCTCCAACAGATGATATTTATTACCAAGTTACTTATTGAGGAAACATATTCTCAATCCTTCCTAAGACGAGAGCAACCTTTCTGCAAGACATTGTCTAAGGACCACCCTGATGGCTCAGAAACTGAACGATCGTGGAAACTGAATCAGTAAACAAGTCAAGACAGTTACAGAATTCATTTGTATCTTACAGAAACACATAACACCTGACATCAGGAGGGACCACAGGAGGTCCTCTGGTCTGTTGCCTGTTGAAAGCTAGCTCTGATATTGGATCACCTTGTTCAGAGGGCTTGGCCTCAGCAGCAGGTTGGGAGAGTTTCTGAGACATATGATGATGAGTCCCCAGAACACGAGTTGGTTTCAAATGATATGATCCAACGACAGGCAGGCCATCAAGCCTATGATGGTTCATCTTAGGAAGACTTGAAATTCTGTTGATCATCATAATTTTTTGGAAATAGTAACATGAATAAGAGGACATAGAACTGCATTTCTAAGTTGTGAATGTCACTCTGATCTGCCTTCAGTCCCATCAACTGCACTGCAACTGAAAGGCAATTTTTAGTAAGCACTTCTAGCTAGGGTCCAACTGCCACAGGAACAGCAAATACGTCAAAATTTCTGCGATATAGATTAATTTTAGGGTATGAACAAAACCTCCATATTATTCTTTACACTGTCTGAACCATATCAGTCAGAACTGTCCTTAGGTACAGCATAGCAGAGATTGAGGTTTTGCCTATGCCACTGCCTGGACAACATTCTCCTGCATGTTTGCAAGCAAAAACTGTAAAAGCTTCATTCTCTGAATGAACAGCTGACTATTTAGTTACCAGTATTTTGCCTGAACTCTTCCAGATTACTAGAAAAGCTGTGTCAGGCAAAGGAGAACAGTTCAGTCAGAGTATTTGCGTGAAATGATCAACTACGAGTCTCCAGTGACTCCTCTGAAAGGGAAGTTGATGGCTGTTTGTTTTCAAGAATCAATAACTTAGACTGAGATAGAAGCACAGAGTGGTTACACGTCTAGCACAAGGTTCTCCAGAGGAACATGTACAATATAGGTAATCAAATCAAAATTACACTATATAGAGAAGGTAGAGTAACAGCACAGGTTATACTTGAAATAATGCTTTTTTGTAAAAGCGGTTCAGATCTGTCAGTTCTCTCAGGAGGTCTTCACCTGACTCTAAACTTCACAGCTGGGAAGAATTAACTCTCTTATTTCTTAGAGAACACAGCAGAACTATATTACTTACCGTACTACTTATCTCTGCTCTCCTCTTGCTTTTCTGCATCTTTCCTCCTATATTCTGCTTTGCTATCCTTCTCAGTTCCCTCCGTCACTACCAGTGACTACTCTTTTCGCCTCAGCCTGCTTGAAACCTCTTTTGCATCACTTCAAAACATAGTTCCACACTCCTGCACAGACACCGGGATCACTGTGGCAATTCCCTCCTTTCTCAAACCAGTGAAGACTGCTCAGACTTCGAGCCTGGAAGAAGAACTGGGATCCTGAAGCAGGAGAGACAGAAATGTTTGCAGTGCCGGGTGGAGGGAATTCCCAGATTCAACCCTTCCAACTGCCAGAAGCATGCTGCTTTGCATGTTACATCCTCTACCCATTTCCAAGTGGATCTTGAAGAAAGCCCTGTTTCCATACATGATACACATGGATTAAAGACTGCATGCAGGAAAGTGTGTGCACCAGTGCATGTGTATCTGTAAATAGAAGAACATCACTGCATACACATGAGAATGGTCCAGGAACAGAGAATAAGGAGGTTTTGGGGGAACAGTTATTTTAATATCACTCGATGACAGACTGTGAACAATTGCTGGGGGAAGCTGAACACAAAAATTGAGCACTTATATAAGGGAAAAACAGACTTTTTAAAAAAAAAAACTCTACTTGGATATAAGCCCTGCTACACAAGCTAGAAAAATGAAGAGTAAGAAGCATAAAACAGGATTTTATTGAGAGAAATGTGAAGGGCTGCTTTGCTGTTTACACTGAAATACTTAGAGTCATCTATTATGTCTAAGGATTTGAACTCTCCAAGCCATTTATTAGATGAAATGAGAAAGGAAATCTCAGTTTGTGAGAAAGGGATGGTGCTGATTCAAAAAGATCATCCACTTGTGTATGTGCCATTGTTTCCTTACTCAAGTGACCATTAAACTTTTGTTAATGTTATATTGTTATAATATCTATCTCAGTACTCTCTCTCCTTTTAATGAGGAAGACTTTACTATCCTTAGCTTTACTAACAAGATGGTTCATTTACTTGCTTATTTACAACTGTTTATCTAGATCCTTATAAGGGAAGCAAGAACAGTCAGCAGTAGAGAAATCCTTTTTCTACTTCAGTCCAGGCAATCTCTAAAAGCCATGTCCTAAAACTTCTTAAAATTCATTATCTCTGCAGTTCTTCTAGTCATTAATAATGTTAATAATACTAACAAATAGAGTTGGTGTTACTTGCACATCTGTTTATCCTTACAACAGAACCGGCACCACTCTACAACTGCAAATGCTCTGTTGCATTCTGCTCACATGGCTCAACCTCACCTTGGAAATTCACTCCTCTAATTTTTTTTGCTGATGAGATCAACAGAGCATTTTATTTTGCTTCTGTCTACCCACATCCTGAACTGAGTAGAAACAAATTCGTATGTGCCCTTTAAAATTTTCAGTGGAGGTAAATTGTATTAGCTCTTTGAAAGAAAGATGGACAAATGAAAAACAATAACTACATCAGCACTGAAGCTTTGTGATCAAATTTACAACCAAATAATTTCCAGTATATATGCTGCCAGCAATTCATCCCATCTTAAACCCCACCCTCCGCTTTACAATACTTTTTTTTTTCCCGTCAAGTAACAGCCAGCAGTGAACAGCAGCCAGGTGACATATGGCACAGGTGAGATACCAACAGTATTTCATAAATCATTATGTTTAAATATAGTCTGTTTTCTAGCTAAGAAGTGAGACAATATGTTAATGGTTTAGGATGGAGCAATTCAGATGAACACCAAGAGGAGGAGATGAACCTGATATAACAATTTTTGCATTAGGAATTGCCTTAAAATATGCATTGCATCTCCTCTAGTTGAGTTTAAAACAATGCTGGCAACTTGCTTTAAAATGAAGGTGGTCCTTTTCAACAATATAGTGTGGGGGGAAAATAAATAATTCAAAATAGCTCATCATGGCACTCACTGTGTTACCTCAACCACAAGCCTCTACCTTCATATTTCCAGTGGCTAGTGTAAGTATTAAGACTTTTTTTTCAACTTGATCTGGCACTTGGGATACCATCTGAAAATGTTTCCATCTAAGCTCAATATTTCTATGAAAAGCTTTGATTTTGATGAACATTTTTCAAAATATTCAGTGAAAAATTCCTTACTACTTTACAGTAATCCTTCAGCCTTAGAATTATTTCAGCAAAACTACCACTATTGATATAATATTGTGATAAAAAATCTCTGAATATCTTTTTGTAGGAACAATGGCCTAAGCCACAACACAGAGATAAAAGTCAATTCTTGTAGCTTGATCTTCCTTCTGAAACAATGAAAAAATGTAATGAACTTTACCAAATAGCATTTTGAGTATTTGATAGATACCACAATGGAAGCTAAAGAACAATTCAACTGTCTATCTTTGACAGAGATGTCTACTGGTTGTACAAATTATTGGGTAGAGTTCTACAGGCTTTAGATTTGGAAGGAATCTTAATTCCTTTAGATTCACTAATCACTTTCTGTTATTTAACTCAAATGTCCAACATACATCAGTTTAAACAAGTGGGCTCTTTGCCAAGAAACCACGGAATTAGACAATGTGGGATGTGGTCCGTTGTGTAATTCTCTTGCTGAAAAGGGGGTTATTGCAACACGTTAGCAGCAGTGTTTGAGCAAAAAAGCCACGCAAAGACAACTCATCTGATGGTTCCTTCTTTCCTCTCTCAGCTTATTTTTAGTTTGGTCCCCGTCCAACGGCGTAATACACCATTTAGTACTGGTGAGCATTCAGAAAGCAATTAATGCTTAAGGAAATATTTTCAAACAGCAAGGGTTTTATGAATTTAATCCTCAAATACTCATCATCTGCAAATACCCAAAAATACCGAATTATAATAATTCTGCACTGTTGACCTGGGAAGACCTTTTATCAATCCTTCCCCCTCTCCTTCCCAGAAATACTGCCGTTTATTACAGTTTTTGATTTTTTTTTTAAATTAAAATCTGTTAATAATTATATTTGGTTTTACATCTGAGACCTCTTTTCTCAGAAAAATTCCCATTAGTCACAAAATAATTTTCTGTTAAATCATGTACTGATGGAACATATTCAACAAAGTCTAATTCATGATTCTCCTTTTTCTAATGCTTCAATCATTTAGACAAAGGTCCAAGGCTCAGCTTTCATTCTGGCAGAAAATGAGAATTAAGCCTAGAAATATTAACCACAGAAACATACAACCGACAGTAATGTTAAGATGTCAAATAATTCATCACACTGAATGTCCTGTACCCACTCGAAGCCTCTCTCTGTTTATTCATACTTTTTGCTAAATATGTCATAGAAAGTGTTCAGAAATAGGAATGATTTACCTAACTCAAATCTGTCAGACAAGGCTGTGAGCAGCTGCATGATGACTATAAACGAGGACTCCCAACATATCAATGCAAGAAACTCAGAGCCCACACTACATTTATTCAAGTCATGTGGTAAGAACTTTGCAAGACACATTCAATGAAAAATGGATTGAAAACAACTCTCTAGAGTATCTCAAGACAATTTTTGCCAAAACCTGACTCAAACAGCTATAGCTAAAACACAAAAACTTTCCAAGTCAGAAAAAGACCTGTAACAGAGCAAGACCTATAAAATATTTTACACAACCTGATGAAATTTTGAAACATCTGCAGATTCATCTTGTACATAATAATTGCCCTTTTTTATAGAAAAAAGCTTTATACAAAGGAGACTATAATGAGATGGTTTCCACATAGTCACAATAGGTAAAAAGTGAAAGCGCAAGCAAGAAATGGGAAGAAAATAAACTTTAAATATTAGATCTGACAAATTTAAAGTGAGGTGTCCTCTCCTAACGTCTCAGCTCAGCCATCAGGATCAGGTAGCACCACGGCCCTGCAGCGGAGCAGCAGCGTGCTGGAAGGCCCCTCTCTACTGCAGGATTGCAACATCTGCCAGTGAAATGCACCAGCAGCTGCTCAGCTGAGAATCCCAGGAGATTCTCCATGCTGTTTGCTTTCCAACCGAGGATTTCACTCTCCAAAATCGTTACAGCCTGATTTGGGAAATTTGTGTCACCTTTAAATTGCAGCTACTGTTATTATTTCTGGTTTGGGCATTTCAGATCATTAAAACTGGTCACTCTTCACATACCGGCGTAGCTCAACAAATACTTAAAGTAAATTTAAGACTGAATGCTTCATGGATTACTTTCAGTCATCTTTTTTCCAGCAGTCTTTCACAGTATAAAAACCAAAACAACTCCTCCACATCTATCAAATTAATGACTGAAAATTATCCATTTGAAGTGACAGAATTAGATGGATGTTTTGTCACAAGCTTCCCTGATTTATTACTACTCTGGTTTATATCCCCAAATGTTCCTCTGGGACAAGCAAAGATTATATGAAGTATCCATCAGGAAAGATTTTGGCTCTCTGTTTTGTTTTTGAAGGAAGCAACAATAAAATATTTTTAATGGAAAAAAAGATGAAAGGCACAGATGAAAGCCTGGTGTGACGTCTGCACAGGGCCCTGCTCTGAATCTCTTCCTCAGCAACACCTGCTCCTCTTCCTCAGTCCTGTTCAACTCCACAAGCGGGTCATTATAGTCCATCCCATCCCAGCATCGGAGACGTAGTAACACACCACCAAAATGGCACGTTCGATCCTTTCTACAGAGAATATCCAAAGGACAACACCCATATGCAGTTACATTATTGGAAGGATTATCATAGATATGACTTGAAGCTAGAAGGAAGTTTTCCAGCATAACTGAAAAACTAGATTTGTCAGCTTCAACATTTCTAAATGTAAAAGGAGTCAAAGCAAATATAAATCAGACAAGCAGTGTTTTGAAAAACAATGTACTGAAGAACATTTTCCTTAATGCTACCTTATAAATCATGAAGTAGCAAAAGTATTAAGGCCAGCTGCTCTTTTAAAAAAAATAATATTTTCAGAAATCTTTTAACTTTTTTAGTTTATCTTTTCAACTCTAAGTAGGTTCACTTGTACTCATACATAGTGTCATACTTTTTTCCTTACAGTAACACGCACTGATAATTTTGGCATTCTCAGGCTTTTTTATGTTGCACTTGATAATATTAATCCTCCTCAAACATGATTTTTGGCATGGAATTTCCTCTGTTCCAAAGGACACACACACACAGAGCTATCTCTATATTCTGAAATCTATTTAGCTGCAGCTGAATACTTGCCCACGCAAATACAATCAATGACATGAACGATCACGTTTCACTCCATTCTCATCTTGATATATGATCACAAGGATGCCTCACCTCTTTCTTTTCATGCTGGCACCCAACTTGGAAAAACACGTAACATTCCCAGATTTCTAAACATTCAAGAACATATTAATTCTGCTAAGCATCATTAAAATAATTAAAAACTGACACATGTACAAATATGTTATTTCTGTGTTTTGTCAAGGATTCACCAGATTATATCATATTCACTGAATTACAAAAAGGCATAGCTTTGTTTGATCTATTAATTTTTAAATTAATTTCTTTTTTAAAAAGGTGGTAATTTTTAACAGAGTGGAGACAAAAACCTTCCTCTTCATATTTAAAATGTTAAAATGCCATGTTTGAGTTCTTTGTTAACCTTTTCCGCTTGTGTTTCTAATTTGTTTTTTAATTATTTGGAATTTATTTTCTATTTCCTTTTAGTTAGAAACTTAGAAGTCAAAAATGTTTATTACTTTAGTTAGAATATTTCAGTTTGTAAAGAGAAATCATAGCATCTGCAAAACTTTTGGTAAAATAGATGTTATGTGCAAAACCCTTTAAACAAATGAACTTAGTTTTAGCAAAACATATCTCACTCTTAGTCCCAGAAGATAACTGCCTGATTAAAAAGCCACTCAAAACAATGGAAAGAGTCTCATAAACTGCAGAGATGTGTGGATTCCGAACAGTATAGACAGCAACTTTATAAATATTTCTATTAAAGGGTAAACAGTTGCCAATCTGCCTGTAGATTTGCCTGAAATGATTGTTTCTAGGATGCAAACCAGGCTGCCCAGCCTCTGGATTATCTCAGTTAATGTCAGTCTATGTTGTAGGCTACATTTACAAGACTGGGAGACACAGGTAGAAATTCCTGGACCTGGAGCCAAATGGCACAGACGTAGTAGGTGGAGTTCCCTCTGCAGCACACAGGCTGCATCTTTCCTACCCACCACTGGGCTTTGGGACTCCCTGGTGCTTCGTGTGCTGCATCCTGTAGTCATAAGATTCTGTGCTTGTGTGTTTGAGCCCACAGCTTCAGAAACACTGTGATGGTTATGTTATAGTCCACAAATGGTACAGAGATTAACAGAGAATGAAGATCAGTGTTACCTGACCCAGATGGTTCACACAAATCTGCAAGTATGGGTAGGGCAGTGTTGGAGGACAGAGTGTGCCAAAACTGGAGCACTTTTGCCCATCTGGCCTTTTAGGGCTGGCCTTTTAGGGGTGGTTCCTGGAGTGAAGTATTTCCAAACTGTGCTCCAGTGCTCTCTTAGAGAAAGCAGTCCAAAACAGACCCAGAGAGGAAAACAGTAGATACAAATTATGGCAGACCAGAGGTCTAGTGCCTGGTCTTGCTTCCTGGTCCTCTTTTATGGAGCAGTATTGACAGATTCTGAGTAGCTACACATTGACAGTAGCTGGCATTGGCAACCCAGAGCTGCAATATACTACGTCCTTTTATCAATTCCAGCTGCAGTCAGAGTCAGCTCACTCCTCTCTTTCTTCAGAGCTGGAAAAAAGTGAGTCTGAAATAGCATTGTTTTTTCTTGAAAACTGAAATGTTTTTACGTCAATGCAAGGTGTGGCTTTGTTGATTTAAATGTACCATTTGTCCACTCTGTCTGTAAATACTGACTGTCAAAACCAACAGTTATGTTACTTTGTACGTCTTCATAACAAAACCTCCTTTTTTCATTAGACACCACCTTTTTCTAATATTGGAGTCTGAGAAAATTGAAAGTCTGTAAATTAGGAAACAAAATAATTATCTGCCTGTTTTCCGAGGCAATAATCCAAGTCCCACATGGCTAACAATGAAACACTTAGCACATTAGATGGTTGAATCACTATCTCACAAAAATAACAGTCTAATGGTGTTATTTACTAAACACACAAGTAACTAGAGAAAAACGGTCATCAAATTGTTGGCATTTCATAAGTGAGAATTACAAATTCAGAACTAAAATCCCTAGATGTGGATCTTCTCTATGACTGAGGTTCTCTGCTGTCCCAAGCACTATGATGATGACATCAAGTACTTTGAATTCAGATTAGATTTATAATCATCACTTGGCTGAATGACACATTGCCTCAGAAGGTTGTAAGACTGAGCAACTCCAGACTTGAACTCAAATCCTAATGCAGACTAGCAAAGCAACTGATCAAACGTATAATGAGACTGGCTATACATGGGTTTGAAGTCACATACGTGATTAGATGATCTTCTGATTCTGATCAGTGAGAAGGACCAAATTTACACAAAACAAAATAGACGTCTTTTGTATTTACATTAATATCATTTTAATGGTTTGGGCCTGCTCTACACAGCTATTTAGGAAGTTCATTAATAATTAGCAGACTTGACAACTTCTGACTGTGAGAGAAAGACACCGTAATATGAGAAGAGAAAAGCTGGAGATGGCCACCTGTTTAATGTTCAGATAATTAAGAGTGCTGGGCAGATGAGTATCTGCTTGATTTATTCCTTCTTTTGAAGGCTTCAAGTAAATTACGGTTAATGTAAGCCAGTTTTGACAGCAAAAAATATATTTCCTTTCAAAAAACATGAAGGAATAATTTGTTGTTCTAGTGCTGGAGTGCTGAATGAAACAAAGTGGTAATGATTTTGGAGAACATAGTATTAAGGGATAAACCTCCCAACAGCAGAGATTTTAACTCCGTATATTGGTTACCTTCTTTTAGATTCTTAAAGTTCTTTTTATATAGAAAAAGAAATAAAAATAAAATATTATGTTCTAGCCCTGAAATCAATGGACTAATCCATATTGTTTTCAGTGTGCTGGATTTCACCAAGAGTTCTTTTTTAATATCACACTCTTACTTATCTACAAGATATGGACTGGAAAATATAGAAGACTACGCCCTTTTCTCTTGGTTGTCAGTCAAATTAAAGAAATGTTATAAACTAGAAAAGTCCTGTAAAGTTTTAGTGACTTAAAACTCTAAAAGAACTTAGAATACGAGCTACAAAAGGACATTTTGCTTTCAGCAAGGATTTCACTCGACCTTTTCTTTTCATGAGCTAAGCATATCAGATTCTCATGTTCCGCCAAAACTTACAAACACTTGTACACTTTCACAACAATAAAACCTGTTTCTTAGCACCACCTTCAAGCAGCTGCCACAGCTCTTAGAGGACACTACACTTCTCCCTGTTATTCAATCCTCCTGTGGAAGGCAACCATCTGTGAGACATACTCCTGGCCACCTGCTGCCCCAGCCAGCTGTTTCGATTGTATGCTGCAGCTGCCACCTATGAAAGTAGCTAAAAGCCAAAAATGCTCAAGCAAGTGGGAAACTTATTGGCAGGTTGCCAGAGACAGAGGAGTGGATTAAAATTCCAGCACAAAAGCTGACAAAAAAAAATCCCACCTGTATGTGAAACAATAACAAGTAGATAAACAGACTTTTGGCAAGTAGAAGGGCCCAAAGGGGCTCAAAAGGTTTCTTTCTCCTCAAGCAACTTTTCTGCTTTGCTAGAACCAGTTTAATAACTTTCCCCATTCTCTGGAGCTACGGTGAGAGGAGAATTTGCTAGAGCCTTCTTCCCTCCCAGGAACTCTTATGGGAAAAGACCAGAATCAGAGTGACTTTCTAGAGGATGGTGGGGAAGGGTAAATGTTCCCGATGCCCCATGCACATTAAGAACTCTTGAAATAAGATTAAAATGGGATTTAATTGATACATGGGCCTGTTCTGGCACTGTACACATGGGCAATTTTTAGTCTCCTTGAGAAGGGGAATGCAACAGTGCCAATGAGGAGTTGAAATACTGATGGATGCAGATGGCCCAAATTCATCAAGAATTTAGAGAAGGCAAAAGTCACACATGATAAGGAAAAAACAAAAACCAAACACAGTGTAAAATCAATTACCTTTTCACTCTAAATACCAGAATTAATGGGACAAATCTGCAGCAGACATAAGCAAATAACAGACTAAAGTTGTCCTGATTCACAATAGTTAAAGATGTGTCCCTAGAATGCATATTCTGTCTTGTTCTGTCCACCTTTGCCAATTATTGTCCCATAATTTTTAAATAAATTCTTCAGACTAACTTATCACTGTGTGATGGAAAGGAGTTAACAATTTACTATCCAACATTAATATTAAAAAGGTGATGAGCTGGTAGAACATTGTTGGGTAACTGCTTATCTCTGGTGTGCAGGGAAATTGAGTCAATTTTAAATAACTGAGATACTGTTATAAATTATATTTGTCATTAAAATAAGTTAGTGTTGACAGTCACCTCCAGTCCTAGTCACTAGTTTCTAGATATAAAACAGTGTTGTAAAACATGGAAGTTAAAATCACCTGACATTCTCCCTGTAGTCCTGAAATCACATTAGCAGTTTTCTGAATTACATTATTCTTCTTTTCCAAGTTTTATTTTGGGCAGGTACAATATGTACAATGTTGTATTATTTAATAGTGGAATGGTAATGTCATTCATTACAATTAAAAATAAATATAACCTTGTTACTAAAATTTGTTATTACTAGTCCTTGCTTCTTGATTGCTAATTTGGTAATGAAACAGAAAGCAACACTTGAGAATAAAATGTTACCTAATCACATTTTTTAAAAGAAGTTGCATGAGTGTATATGCACATGTGTTCCCCACATTATTAAATCACTGAGCTTCTTTCTAAAAATCTCTTCAGAGATAACTGCAAGAAAATGTCTGTTTTCCATTACTTTTATAAGAACTGAAATTCCATTTGTGAAGTAAAAGAAAGCCTTTATTAATAAAGGGTTTATGAATAAAAACTATGAAATTACTGGGTTTTTTTAATAGAATTTATGACTTGGGAAACTGCCTTTTAAAATATTGGAACAGGAATATGAATAATTACATAAATTGAAAGGTTACATAGAAAAAAATTTACTACTGAAGAACATGGTGGAGCAGAGTAACCAAATAAAAAGAAGTGTAGAGTGCATCGAATACAAGAAGCAAAATGTTAAGAGATGTGTGCCACATTTAAATTCTCAGTTTAGACTGGAACAGTTGAACAATAAAATCTCTATAAAAGAAGTACTCCTCCTTTCACTACGTGGAATGGGACTACTAGATGCTTGCACAATTACTTTGTGCAACTAAACATAAACATTATACTCAGAAGTTTAGTCAGACTGTTTAAAATTTGTCAATTTGAAATTGAGAGCAGCCAGTCAGCAAGTATATCACATGAAACAACCTCCCCACCTAAAACTAATGGCCATTCGGTTTGTATTAGGTGTACACAGCTCTACTACTCTACTTCCAAGGATGGCTCCAACAGAGGTGGCTGCTATTATTTCTGTTTGCTGTATTTGCTCATGTTTTCCCACTCCCCCAGGTTTCGCCATATTCTAAGACATCACCGTTATGGGAATTTGTTGTCAGAAACAAGTCATCTGTTGCAGTTTATTGACAGGTCGGTCCATGAAAAAGAACTCAAAATATACACACCTGATCCACTATCACAGTGTTTCTCCCTCCTGATATTATCTGCTTTTTTTTGGCTAAGGAGATCCTACCAAGATCCTAATGCTGACAAAATTACATTCATTTCTGTCTTGCGACTCAGTAAGACAATACTGAACTGAAAGACAGTAATGAAGAACAATGATTAGAGAAAATACATTTTTGTATTATAAAGAAAAAAATTCCAAAGGTAAATCTTTTTGAATATTTCTAGAAATGTATGTGTGTATGTATAAGTTTTAGATACATACACATATTTACACTTACACGCATACAAATGCATATTGATTTTAAGATTTAACCAAAAGCTATCATTCTAGGAAATTAAAGTTCACATTTCAGGTAGAAGGTAATGTTTATTTTGGGATAAATAGCAAATCATTATTTATGTAATTAGAAATATCATTTATGGGAAGTGTCTAAAACCATGTGCAACTCCAGGACATGTGTAATTAGAAACAAGTTTAGTAAACTATTTCATTTGCAACTAAAGCAGAAGACGATAACCAAAATATTTAACAAACACTGACTAGTTGATCACTCTATTTGCTAATGCACATGGGGAGAAAACGTACTTGAAAAACAATCCACAGTTGGATGACATGAACAGGGCTACTACCAGTTGGAAGGCAGAGAGTAAAGTGAACACTGAGAAATATTCTGTTTGATGTGGGCTTGTATAGTTAAGTTATATATAAAACAAATGTATTTTGCCACATTAAATTGTACTGTGCCAGATAAGTATATATATTATTCAACATGAAATATCTGCTATATATTACTCAAGATTGTAATATTGGACAGATTTTGCAAAATTTGGGGAAAAAAATGGGGATCTACACAGGTTTATGCTGCAAAATAAAGAGGAAGAAGACCGTAGATACATAGCAGTCTTCCTTCTGAGAAAAAGAGAGGAGTTAAAGAAAATACAGACAAACTGATTATGTTCCCACTGTCCATTGAACTCTAGAAATAATTTGTAATTGCACAGGAAAACTACCAACTCTTTGGGCACATTTAAGAACTCTAGACTGGACATTTTATATCCAGTATGACTAAGTTTAATATGGGGTAGTTGAAATGGTCTCAGGCATATTTCAGGCACTGTCAGAAAGACGGCTCGCTAAATGTGGTTCCTCTTTATTTGACAGATATGCTCATTAGGCATGTTATTGTTATCCTACTCATTTCAGCAAAACAAACACATTCATAATTCTCTTTTATCCCCACTAACACTTCCAGAGATTATGCAGGTATAAAAGTATGATCTATGCTCTTTCCGATCCCACACTTCATCAACCAAATGGTTACATTTCAAGGTGCTGTCTCTCCTTTGCAGGGAGGAAACCTTTTGTTTTAAGGGGTCTGAACCAGTTGAACTGTAAATGAAAGCTCAGTTCATCCATCACTACTACTAAACATGAAAAAAAAACCCCCAAACACAACAGTTTGATTTTCAGATCACAGGGCAGTTTTTCAGATAGCAGAAACTCACAATCCTATTCAGAGAGCCTTGAAGTAACAGTAGAGCAAGTAGAATAACTATCTCATACAATTACAGAGGTCCTTACATTGCGGAGGTAGATGTGAATGGCACTTACTGTCAGGACCGCTACGTTTCCACAATCACGAAAAGGAACTATTGGAAACTCTACCATCACGAGTCAGACTGATATGCAAAAGGATACGAGATACACTTTGACACACGAGAAGTCTGACAGCTTCAGGAGAGGTCAGAGAAATCACAAAAGCAGGATCCTATATAAATAAGCCAATGCTGCTTGGAGAATGCAGAGAAATAGAAATGGCATCTTAATTCAGTGAACAGAACTTTCCTTCCACCAGAGGCAGGATGAAGGCAGAGATAAGTAGGTCTTTTATACAATTTACCCATACCCAGTACTGAAAGGAGAATAAAGAGAGAACAAAAAAACAGGTTTTCTGATGATTTTAAACAAAAAGAGAGTTTGCTGCCAATAGAATCATGGAAAAAGTTCAATGTAACGGACCATGACCATGGTAGTAACAGCAAATGGTCTTACCAATAAAGTTGATGAGCTACTTGGATGCTCTGAAGAGAACGATTCAGCAGAAGTTTCACTAGAGGACTTTCAAGACTCCACTCAAACTTGAGAACCTTAACAGATAAATTAATAAGAAGAATCACTTGTATGTTGACTTTATTGTCTTTCCTTTATAAAAAAATTAATAAGAAATGACCCAATGCTTAGTTTGAATGAAGCAATCCATCATATAAAGACTGCCCTAGTGATGCACTAAGCAAGAAACTTCAGGACATAAGTGTCTGCACCATCTGTAAGACACGCAGATGCTGTCTTGATTCTGGCTGTGTTATCATATATGTAAATATGCACCTTTTCTGTCCCTGCTTAAAACTATCAATGTTATATTTAAATCTTTATCTGATTATCTGGTTTGGAAAATAAACTTCTTTGTGAAAGAGAAGCTGTGGAAAGTGAAAGGTCACATAAGTGTTCTACTGTGTGAATGCTGTAAAGCTGTGCAGGTCCCACTGCTTCACAGTAGTGGATTACATAAATATAGCCATACATATATACATATATAGATAGAGAGATAGATATTTGTAAATATGTGCATACGTTTACATAAATGTATATTTAAAACAACACAAAAACCCTGAGGAACTCTGAAATTGTAAACAAACCATGCACATGGTGTTACTAAGTAAGGGTGTAAAACTTCCAAAATGGCTGGTTCCTCCTTAACTGTAACACAGGACCCACCCAACCACAAGGTAATCGCTTTGGAAGCAGTGGGCCCATAACTTGTAAAACATTAATTTCCAGTGAAATGCCATGCATATCTAGAAAGAGACATTTCTACACCCAAATTGCCCTGGTTACTTTGTGCTGACAATGACTTTCCCCACGTACGTGGTATTAAGAAAACCATGATTCGTTGCAACACCATTTTCTTCCTTGACTGTAACAAAGTCCTGCAACCACCGGCCTCCGGTTTGCTGGTCATAGCAGAATTTCTCTTGTTCAGATGTACTTTTTATTTTTCTTTTTTTACTTGAAAATATCTTCTTGCAGTACACAGGAAAGTTCAATCAGCATGCCAACCAACTACGTTCTCTTGAGTGGCAAACAGTCTATAGCTCAGCACTGGTGTTAATTCAATCATTGCATCAGCTGACCAGTCTTTCTTATTTATTCCTCTTACAATGTACCAATCAAGCCGAAAGAATCAAAAGTATTTAATGAAGTTATTGATCTGAACAGAAGACTTCCTTGGCCATCAATTTCTTCCTTACCTGAACCAGCTGTGGGAGGTATTCAAACAATTCGTCATTTGACAGATTTTCTATTTGCTGGACTGCGGCTCTGCGAATATCTTGATCTGGAAAACTGGAGCAAAACATATAGATATCATTAAAAGCTACTGAACCACTGCAACTCTCCTGAGCTCTCACTAATATAAAATGCCAGGAAAACAGGTTTTCTCTCAAAATGGAACAGGAAAAAAATCAATTCATTTGCTTTACTTAACAAGAGTCAAGAAATATATAGCAGATAACTTAATCGGATAGACTGTTACAGCGCCATACAGGGGAAAAAAACCCACCCTGATCTTCAAATACCTTTTTTAATTTAAGCTATCATATGTAGTAATTTCCTTTATATGTACCAAAATAGGAAGCAAATTATGGATCTTCTCGTGCTGCTTCTACTTACCTGAAACAGGAAATATCTGTGCTAAGGGAACTTAACAGTCACCTGAAGACTTCTTTTGTTCTGAGCAACAACAAAAAAGCTGGAAATTTCCCACACAAAAAGGGTTCATTTCAGACAATTTATCCCAATGTCAGCTTTTCTAGTTCATATCATAACACACCAAAAAGACATGGCTTTGATGGATGGACCACTCAGTGGATAAGGAATTGGCTGGATGGTCACTCTCAAAGAGTTGTGGTCAACAGTTCAATGTCCACGTGGAGGCCAGTGACGAGTGGTGTTCCTCAGGGGTCGGTACTGAGACCAGTGCTATTTAACATCTTTGTTGGAGACATGGACAGTGGGATTGAGTGCATCCTCAGCAAGTTTGCAGATGACACCAAGTTGTGTAGTGTTGTGGACATGCTGGAGGGAAGGGATGCCATCCAGAGGGACCTTGACAGGCTGGAGAGATGGGCCTGTGAGAACCTCATGAAGTTCAACAAGGCCAAGTGCAAGATCCTGCATGTGAGTCGGGGCAATCCCAAGCACAAGTACAGGCTGGGCGGAGAATGGATTGAGAGCAGCCCTGAGGAAAAGGACTTGGGAAGGCTGGTGGATGAGAAGCTCAACATGAGCCGGCAATGTGCACTGTCAGCCCAGAAAGCCAACCGTATCCTGGGCTGCATCAAAAGCAGCGTGGCCAGCAGGTCAAGGGAAGTGATTCTGCCCCTCTACTCAACTCTCGTGAGACCCCACCTGGAATAGTGTGTTCAGCTCTGGAGTCCCCAACACAAGAAGGACATGGAGCTGCTGGAGTGAGTCCAGAGGAGGGCCACGAAGATGATCCGAGGGCTGGAACACCTCTGCTATGAAGACAGGCTGAGAGAGTTGGGGCTGTTCAGCCTGGAGAAGAGAAGGCTCCGCGGTGATCTTATAGCAGCTTTCCAATACCTAAAAGAGGCCTACAGGAAAGCTGGAGAGGGACTTTTTACAAGGGTGTGTAGCGATAGGACAAGGGGCAATGGATTTAAACTGAAAGAGGGCAGATTTAGGTTAGATATAAGAAATAAATTTTTCACTCTGAGAGTGGTGAGGCAGTGGAACAGGTTGCCCAGAGAAGTTGTGGGTGCCCCATCCCTGGCAGTGTTCAAGGCCAGGTTGGATGAGGCTTTGGGCAACCTGGTGTAGTGGAGGGTTTCCCTGCCCATGGCAGGGGGGTTGGAACTAGATGATCTTTAAGGTCCCTTCCAACCCTAACCATTCTATGATTCTATGATTCTATGATTCTATAAAAAGTATTTTTTAAACAGAGGTAATTTTGAAATGGAAAACAAGTTTTCTTTTTAGGTTTTCTAAAGGAAAATTTAGTAAAAATCAACATCTTTCTCCACAAAGATTCCAAGTCAGTGAAACAGCCATTTCTGACAGGGAAATGTTTGAGTATTTGACATAAGCTGTATTCTGAACAAATTCTGATTGAAACCACTGTGGCTGTAGCCTCATATAGATTTTTGATGGAAGTCTAACTGTAAAATGATTAAAGAGGAAAGCACGGTTCAGTAGCAGTGATAAAACAGGGAAAAAAGGCTGGAAAATATAGCTGGTCAAAACATTTTTCTCTAAAAAAGCAAAAGAATTAAATTTTGGTGTAACCTGACTGATCAAAACCGACTCTTCACAGAAGATTTTGAACAGATGTGCTCTACTGCATATATCTGCTACATGGTGTCATATTTAACTATCTGTCAGTACTTAAAGTTTGTCCATTGCCATTCCAAGATTATTTTCTGTCTTCTCCTAAAGCAAACTGGAAGTGTTCATTCAGATCTTTCAGTCACCAGAGCCACAAGAGTGGTGATCTCTGCCAAAGGGGCAAAAATGTCTTCAAACAGCACCACAGTCAATTAGAGATCGTTCAAAAGAGCTGCTGGGCTTGGATTCAGTTCTCTGAGGGAAAGTACCTGCCCCGCAAAAAGCCGTGAATCCCTCTGCTCTGAACTGATACGGCTATTAGGCTCCTTTGAAACTCTGACTTGGCAGTGTAGGCATACAGAGAAACGATGAGTAAAGGACACAGATTATCCTGTCAATTCGCCCTGGAGAAAGTCCTTTGAAATCAGAACCATCATGTGTGCCAGAAGGTGTCACGGGCCACCAGTGTTACTGCTTTATGAGCTCAACACAAAAACAGATTGCTCTTTTCCCAGCTGCCCATCCAGCACCTTTTGCCAACAATATACCCACTAGAAAAATAAATCAGAAGCGAAGCACGGGAGACAGTACCACATATTCAGTAACAACTGCTCATTGCTATCCAGAGAGGAAGAGAAGAAATTGTAAAAGTAAGTGCTCAGAAGTATAATGACACCTGCAGCTCTAAACTTGAGCTTTTAAGTTCGATAAAACAAGCTGAACAAAACAATATGTACACTTTGATCACTGAATTAACTACAGGCCATCAAATAAAAATGTGGATATTTTGGAAAAAAAAAAAAAGTCTAACAGTTGGACCTACTTGAAAGGCCTGGCTTCTGTGCTGCAATCAGTTACCACCTGTAGCACTTTCAAACCCTCTTCTAACACTGCAGCTAATGTCTGATTTTATTATGCTGTTTCTCTGTTACGGTACATATTTGATGATGTTTTAACACAGTTTATAATTGTATAATGCTGAGAAGGCTTGGTTGATGAGGGAGGCATTACATTATAAAGAAATTATCATGATAGCCCAAACTTAGTTGATTTTGCAAGGATTATTTATTTATTTATTTATTCTAGGCAACCTATTAGGAAGATGAAATTGTTACTTTAATATTCACATGGCTATTTAGAACAAAACATATTTGAAGGAAGACTGCATATTAAAAACAATGAATCCTTTTCCTATCATCCTATCTTCTAACTATGTGATTGCTCCAAAGGCTTGTGTGCCAAACGTGCAGATAATACAGAAACTAGTCTTTCTCTTCCTCTTCTTGCCCAGTTCAACAGGTTACTGAACAGTGAAATATTCTCTATATAGGTACCGAGTCGAGCAGAAAAATGTTATTACTTAGTGACTGCTTGTCCTTAACATCAGCCAGCATTTGAATATATGCAATGCTTTGATGAGAGAAATTCTTCTTTTTTTTCAGCTAAAAAAAGAATTATAAAATTATTTTAATCCCAACCTTTCCAGAAAATTCAACAGCTAATAATTAGTTTAGAATTAATTTAGTGTAAGTCAAAACTGGGACTACATCTAAGTTAGCAAAAGAATCTATAGAAGATGTGATTAGAATAATTATGAGCTCAAGTGCATAGGCACTCTGGTGAAAAATCTACAGGTTAGTTTGTTTCAGGAAACATGGCTCTTGTCACTCTTCTTGAACGGGATTTTGTTAATTTGCTGGGCCTGGTTACTAAACTGTTTCCTTCAGCTTGTAAATCTCAACATCAGCTTGAGGCTGAGTTGAATCTTTTTGAAAGAATGGGCACTTAATACGTTCTCTTAACCACCTGACAATTTGTCAAGCCCCAGATGTAATATCCATTGCTCTCTTGAATTTCAATGATGTCCAGGACCACTGGTACAACAGAAAAATATTTAATAGGAGTTGTTCTACCCTTTACGTTTGTATTTGAGCAAACATTTAACATCCTCAGAAACACTAGAATTACAGCAAATACTTATGAACTCAACAACTAGTATCATGTGGTGCTTATGCTATGTATGCTTACATACATAAGTTGATTTGCTAAAAGCCAGCAACAGGGTAAGGTCTAGAAGCAGATCTGAGTAAAAAATCCTACACTTCACATGCCTGGAAACTGTGCCATCTTGTATTCTGGTAATTAATTGAGGCTGGAGGGGTTTTTCCAGTGAATAGTCTTGCAAACTTTTGAGTGTTACATCAAAACTGATTTCAGTAATCCATAAATTAATTTTGATTAGAGGACACAATTAATTCATTTTTTGGCTCTGTGACTCAATGCAAGAGAAATCACTTCAGGCCTAAGGAAAACATCTTCATAGTCTGGCTATCAAACACAGAGAGGAAGCCTACAGAGGGTAGAAACAGAGACAGGTAGCCTGGGAGTAATACAAAGAAATTATCCAAGCAACCAGAGATCAGGTTAGGAAAGCTAAAGCCCTGATGAGTTAAATCTGGCCAGGGACATCAAGGGCAACAATAAAAACTTGCATAGGTGTGTCAGTGACAAAAAGAGGACTAGGGAATATGTAGGCTCTCTCTGGAAGAAAATGGCAGAACTGGTTGCCCAGGATATGGAGAAGGCTGAGGTACTCAGTGACTTTTCTGCCTCAGTCTTCACTGGCAAGAGCTCCAGCTGCACAGCCCAAGTTACAGAAGGCAAAGGCAGGTACTGGGAGAATGAAGAACCACTCACTGCAGGAGAAGATCATGTTTGAGACCATCTAAGGAACCTGAAGGTGCACAAGTCCATGGGACCTGATGCGGTGCATCCGCAGGTCCTGAAGGAACCGGCAGATGAAGTTGCTAAGCCACTATCTGTCATATTTGATAAGTTGTGGCAGTCTGGTGAAGTTCTCACTGACTGGAAAAGTGGAAACATAGCTCTCATTTTTAAAAACGGAAAAAAAGAAGACCCAGAAGACCCCGTAGAAAGCCACAGGTCAATCAGTCTCACCTCTGTGCCCGGCAAGATTATGGAGCAGATCCTCCTGGAAACGATGCTAAGGCACATGGAAAAAAAGGAGGTGATTGATGTCAGCCAACATGGCTTCACTAAGGGCAAACTGTGCCTGACAAATTTGGTGGCCTTCTATGATGAGATTTCAGCACTGGTAGATAAGGGAAGAGCAACTGACACCATATACCTGGACTTGTGCAAAGCATTTGACACTGTCCCACATGACATCCTTGTCTCTAAACTGGAGAGACATGGTTTTGACAGATGAACCACTCGGATAAGGAATTGGATAGATGGTTGAGGATAGAGTACTCAGAGAGTTGCAGTCAATGGCTCAATGTCCAAGAAAGGCAATCATATCCTGGGCTAGATTAAAAGAAAGCGTGGCCAACAGGTCGAAGGAGGTGACTCTGCCCCTCTACTCTGCTCTTGTGAGACCCCACCTGGAATACTGTATTCAGCTCTGGGGCCCCCAACATAAGAAGGACATGGAGCTGCTGGAGCGAGTCCAGAGGAGGGACATGAAGATGATTCAAGGGCTGGAGCACCTCTGCTATGAAGACAGGCTGAGAGAGTTGAGGATGTTCAACCTGGAGAGGAGAAGGTTCCGAGGAGTCCTAGCAGCCTTCCAGTACATACTTAAAGGAGGTCTACAGGAAAGCTGGAGAGGGACTTTTTTTACAAGGGTGTGTAGTGATAGGACAAGGGATAATGGCTTTAAATTGAAAGAGAGTAGATTTAAAATAGATCTAAGGAAGAAATTCTTCACTCTGAGGGTGATGAGGCACTGGAACAGGTTGCCCAGAGAAGCTGTGGCTACCCCATCCCTGGAAGTGTTCAAGGTTAGGTTGGATAAGGCTTTGAGCAATCTGGTGTAGTGGAAGGTGTCCCTGCCCATGGCACGGGGGCTGGAACTAGATGATCTTTGAGGTCCCTTCCAACCCAAACCATTCTATGATTCTATGATTCTATGATATTAGGGGACAACTCATCTCCAGGGTTTGCTACAATGAATATGTCATTATTTACACATACTGAAATCTCTGGAAGCAGAGAAGTGAGACAACTGTATCACAACAAATTCAATATTCCAGTCTTTAAGGGTATTGTCCTAAGAAAAGAGCTCATCGGTACCACAGCTCGTGTATATCAAATCAATTTTGCAAAGGATTTGAACCATAGATTATCTAAGACACTACTGAAAAATAAACATACGTAAATGATAATTGTTGGGTTTAGTCCTTAGCAACGGGCCACACTATGCAGGACTTCAAATTTCCCCTTCACAGCTCATTTCTCAACCTCGATTCTCCTTCAGTTATGAAACTGATTTCCTTTGCTGTTTAACCCCAGCACTCCCTTTGCTGTTTTGTTCTTCCCTCCTAGATGATGCTAATGATTGACAGCCACCCATTTTATAACTTCTGTCTATGCAGCTGTAGACTGGTAGGTCTCCCTTGAGACTTTAAAATGTTTTTTCGTAAAAGTTGACTTTTGAGCTGGATAATCATAGATTACAATTTGCTTTAGAAGTAAGAACAACTTGTAGTCTTGGATTCTTTTCATATAGATAGCCAGTTGGGAGCTATTTCTCTAGCTGTACCTTTCAGCTAAAACAGATTCAAACAGAAAACTAAGCGCTGCTGTAGCATCCTGTGGATTTGTGAATTTCCCTTGAGATTTTAGCATTTGTCAGTAGTGACTTGATTGTAAATGAGAAATAGATGTGCATTTCATTTTTAACAGTTTTATTATCTGAATTTTATTGCACTGTCTCAAATAACCCTTATGCTGGAAAGTATTTGTCAGGTAAATGGAGCTGTACAGTTCACTACATCTTCTAGCATGTGAAGATCTCTGTAGAGAACAGAATGGCCTTTCATGAGACATCTTTTAAGCTAGAGGCTTACAACATGCCACATATTTCTGCAATTCCCTTCACATTTTAAGTTCTGTTGCATTTTCAAAAAAGAAAGACTCTGGTCCCATGAAATGCATGTTATTAAGTCTGACACAGAAACAAGGAAGGCTGAGGTAGCAAACCTGTTGGAATGAAGATACCAATTCAAACCAAAAAAACCCTCTAAGTAGTAAAGGATATCATGTCACCGACAGGTGCAACTGGGCCAGGAGAGAAAGCATGGAAAAATTGTTTAAAAGAATAGACAGATACATTTTGGGAGGCAGTTTGAGTATTTTAAAAGTAATTAGATAGGAAGATAGAGAAACTTAAAGAATAACAATTAAGGAATTCCTTTAGTTTTAGCAAAAAATAACATTTGCTTTCTATTGGTGATTTTTTTCATTCCTTTGAGGGCTTCTAAAGAAAACACTGCATGAGTGTACGAAGATTAGAAAATGGCAAGGACTAAAAGAAAGTACAGAAAGATGACAAATACTCACAGTAAAAAGAACACTGGATTTTCAAAAATTTCAGTTGAAAAAGTATTATATTAACTCCTCCTTGTTGTAAGACATGCAAACACTTCCCACCGCTCCCACACTGCAAAGTTCGTGGTTAGACACACTAGCTATTGCTTTGGCTGACTGATTGGCAGATGGATCTGTAGAATTTACTGACACAAAATATACCTCAAGTAATGCTTACATAGATTTTCTACAATACATTCTTGCTAACACAACTATTAATAAGTTTAAGATGTCATGGAGACCATATGGTGAGCCATATCCTAGGAGAGAATAAGACAGGAAGAAATTCACGAAAAGCAGTTTTCTATTTGAAACCTGTATGATCTAGAAGATTCTTCCCTCCCCCCAGAGGCAAACTTTGTTCTCCATTTCATTAAAATGAAAGAACAAAACACGGCAAACTTGATTATTTACAGATTTAGCCTCCTGATTGAATTGCACATTTATGGACAGAAAGCATGTCATATCATAGAATCATAGAATGGTTAGGGCTGGAAGGGACCTTCAAAGGTCATCTAGTCCAACCCCCCTGCAAGGAACAGGGATATCTCCAACTAGATCAGGTTGCTCAGGGCCTCGTCCAACCTGGCCTTGAACGTCTCCAGGGATGGGGCATCCACCACCTCTCTGGGCAACCTGTTCCAGTGTTCTACAACTCTCATGGTAAAAAATTTTTTCCTAATCTCCAATCTGAATCTACCTCCCTCTATTTTAAAACCATTACCCCTTGTCCTATCACAACAGGCCCTCCTGAACAGCCTCTCCCCATCTTTCTTGTAGGCCCCCTTGAGGTACTGGAAGACCGCTATAAGGTCACCCCAGAGCCTCCTCTTCTCCAGGCTGAACAGCCCCAACTCTTTCAGCCTGTCCTCATAGGAAAGGTGCTCCAGGCCTCTTATCATCTTCGTGGCATAGTTATCCATTGTTAGTTGTCTTACTATAGCTGTCTCTTGTAGCACCTTCATATTTATTGCCAAGAAAATGGTTAAAGGCAGCAAAAGAAAAAAGGAATTGATCACATTATGATGCTCAAAATGAAGAGTTGTCTATTCCTAACAACACACACACCTTCACAAACATTACTACTAAATTTCACGTACATTACTACAAAGCAGTTGTAAAACTTAATCAGTAGTGCATTCCGTACATGAAAGTATCAAATTAATTGCAGGCTGTTGCTTTGTTCTTATCTTACTTCTTTGCGTAAGTCCGTGTTTGCTCTCCACATTGATATACACCTGCAGTATTTTCAAGCAAGTAAGATGCAAACAGGCAAGATACGCTCTAGCTGTATCTGTTTGATAGGTACTCTGTTGGGTGTTCCCTTGTGAATCTCAGGGAAGAGTTTAAATTCTGCATTTATTAAAAAAATGACAATCTGATTCAACACTTCTAAATCAAATTGGCTTTCAAAGGTGCAAGAACAGAATCTGGTTTCAAGCTATCATGAGTTTCACATATGTTGGTATATATCCTAACCTCTGAAACTCGATAAATATTCTGCTACATAACGTGAAAATCAACAATATTGTGAGAGTGAAAAGCTGAGGGATGCTACAGCCAGAAGAGCATCTTCTCTGGTCAAGGAGCGATAAGAGGGGTCATATCTTCTGTACTCTGCCAACTCCATATAGGGGATTAAGTAAGGTAGTATGAAACCCTTCTGACACCTTAATACGTGATCTCAAAATCCTCTGAATCGGCACACGGTTTTAAAGAAATGTCCTTTTCTGTGCACTTGCCCTGACAGAGCTAATATTTAGCAGGAAGTTTCTAGGAAAAATTGCTAAGCCTCCCAGGGAGGTTATTTGTTCACTTCCACCGTCTACTGATGAAAGTTCTCTCTTCAGAATGGTTGCAGCTGTGCGCAATACTGGAAAACGATGTACCTTCTTTGTGGCTGTTTCGTTTTTCTAGCTCAATTTCCTGACTCCTAGCTATGACGTCACACACGACTGCAAGTGTACTCTAGATATGCCAGGAAAACAAGGTTGGAGCAACATTGTCCAGCTGGAGATCAGTAACGAGTGGTGTTCCTCAGGGGTCAGTACTGGGACCAGTGCTATTTAATATCTTTGTTGGAGACATGGACAGTGGATCGAGTGCACCCTCAGCAAGTTTGCAGATGACACCAAGTTGTGTGGTGTTGTGGACACGCTGGAGGGAAGGGATGCCATCCAGAGGGACCTTGACAGGCTGGAGAGATGGGCCTGTGAGAACCTCATGAAGTTCAACAAGGCCAAGTGCAAGATCCTGCACGTGAGTCGGGGCAATCCCAAGCACAAGTACAGGCTGGGCGGAGAATGGATTGAGAGCAGCCCTGAGGAAAAGGACTTGGGAGTGCTGGTGGATGAGAAGCTCAACATGAGCCGGCAATGTGCACTGGCAGCCCAGAAAGCCAACAATATCCTGGGCTGCATCAAAAGCAGCGTGGCCAGCAGGTCGAGGGAAGTGATTCTGCCCCTCTCCTCTGTTCTTGTGAGATCCCGCCTAGAATACTGCGTTCAGCTCTGGAGTCCCCAACACAAGAAGGGCATGAAGCTGTTGGATCAAGTCCAGAGGAGGGTCACAAAGATGATCAGAGGGCTGGAGCACCTCTGCTATGAAGACAGGCTGAGAGAGTTGGGGCTGTTCAGCCTGGAGAAGAGAAGGCTCCAGGGTGATCTTATTGCAGCTTTCCAGTACTTAAAGGGGGCCTACAGGAAAGATGGAGAGGGACTTTTTACAAGGGCATGTTGTGATAGAACAAGGGGCAATGGCTTTACACTGAAAGAGGGGAGATTTAGATTAGATATAAGGAAGAAATTCTTCACTCTCAGAGTGGTGAGGTACTGGAACAGGTTGCCCAGAGAAGTTGTGGATGCCCCGTCCCTGGAAGTGTTCAAGGCCAGGTTGGATGAGGCATTGAGCAATCTCGTGTAGTCTCCAATACACAGTAGCCACTACATGGCAGGGGGATTGGAACTAGATGATCTTTGAGGTCCCTTCCAACCCAAACCATTCTATGATTCTATTTGGGTTAATGAATGTATTTTGGCTTTCATTTTCAATAATCTGAATAGCGATATAACCTGACAAAAATTTGTTAAGCACGGTTGTTCTATACATACACCATACATTGGCATGTTAGCAACACATCATAAATGATGGCATTTCTAACACCGCCTTTCGTTTCTTCCTGTCATCCAGAAAATTCTCTGAAAAAACAAGTGTACTGGTGTCATTTCCCTGGCTAGTGTGCCATGCAAAGTAGATACAGTTATAGAAAGCTCTAACTCCACTAAAGCTTGGCTTTTTACCAAGCTCAATAAGTGAAGTCAATGGTAAAACGCACAGGGCACCAATGAGCAGTGCTGAGTAGGAGGGACCGGCTCTATACCTTCTGCCTTAGGGAAAATTATATTTTTCAGGCAATGGCTTCTAATCACCCTTCCCTGAAATTAGAGGTAAAACTAAGAGTGTAAAATCTTATTCTACACTTCCCCCTGCCACTCTCTGCATCCTGTCTTTATTGATTAAAGGAACATTCATTGTTTTTTAAATTGTTTTTTTAAGTGTTGGCTTCTGGGGCTTTAAGAATCAATGCACTTGCTGCAAGTACTGGATGTGAGGTTGCTACTGAATTTATCTGTGAAATGTACCATGATTGTGTTTCCAATTTATGAAAGTTCTTCCTTTCCACTGCATAAATGAGGATGTCATCATTTGGCTGCCATGAGATGTGCCTGCAAAGTGAAGAGCATAAGCAGGAGAGACATGCTCAAAGAACAGAAAACATCTCTTAAATTGCACATTTAACTGCACAGTGAATGAAACATTTTAGAAGTTTCAGAAAGTTCCAAAGAGCTTTCTAATTCAGATGCATGATAACAAGGATTGATCCGGTGGGCCATGATACCCCTTCCTAAGCTCTGTGATGCTGTCTTCTAACCCAGGCAATGAGGTAGCCCCTCCAATGATTTTCATTTCTTTATCCTTGCAAATGTGAGCTTGAGCTTAATCATCAGGACAGATGCTGCTTTTTCGCTCTGAGAAGAAAGATAATTTAAAGTTCCCAGCCCAAGGCTTGCAAAAGCGACTAGTGATTTTGAGAACACTCTCTAAACTGTACAAACAGTAAGCACACACCTTCAGGAGGAATTCAGGTTCTCTTTAAGACACTGCAAACTGACAGTCCAGCAAAGGAAGCATACAAAATTCGAGTGATTGGAAACTCTTGGTCTCTTTTATAGTATGACTAATCATGTGGTAAATTGTAGTACATAGAAATGATACAACATAGAGCTGAACTGTGGATCTCCTTGCTACAGGATGTTCTGAAACCTCAATGTTTATGTGGAATCAAATTTTATTTGGAAAAAATCACAGAAGAAGAAATGCAAGAGGGCTCTTAAACTAAAAAAAAAAAAATAATCTGTATCAGGAATTACAGAATCATAGAATAGTTTGAGTTGGAAGAGTTGGAAAGAAGTCTGACCTTCAGATTACTGGAAGTTGGAAAAGCAGCAGTGTCATTATGTTTGGCCCATTTTCATCGTCTTCCCTACGTATCTGTTGTTGGTCACTATTGGAGACAGGATGCACTAGACTGATTTTTGGTCTGATTTAGTGCAGCTGCTCCTGCATTCTTGCATTATAGTAACAATACATGTAGGCAAAGATCAGCTCTAACTTATTTTACTTACCTGTGATTTAATCATGATGGTAACACATGTCCTTAAAATAGACATGAATATATAAAAAGCATTTCTTTTATATTCTGTTCATGTTTTATATGAACATGGATCTTTCTGCTGTGTCTCAGTAATCACAAGAAATCAGAGAACTGTCTTGTGGATGATAGAAGTGAGGAACTGAGTTGATGAATTGTCAGTGCCAAACATAATACAGGATAGAGCTGAATAAACCTTCAAAAACAGCTCAGTCACTGAGCCTAAAATCCAAAGTCAGTGAAGGTAACGGTGAAGGAAAGTTGGACCCTATCCAGTGCTTCTTTACTTTTCAAAATGATTGAAATCTGAGAAAAAGAGAACCAAGAGAAGAAACCTCAGAAATTCATTTATATGGAAAGTACTCCTCTCCTTCAACCCACTCTCTCAATTTGCATATACATGTCTCTCAGCAGTTAAATCATGCGACCTAGACATCTCTGAAGCTAGACATCTTTAAGGAAATGTAATCCTTCACTTTGTGAAGGTTAGCTTCCCAGTTGTTCATGCACCTAAAAAATATTGTGGATATGTGAAGGATAGAAATTTTTTTTGAAGAGGATTTGTACTGTGATCCAGAACTTTCTTCTGTAGCGTTAGCATGAAGCAAAAAAAAAAAACAAAACAGATTGATATTATCTCGATATTATCACTTGTGAGAAAGAAACCAAAGGGACAAACCAGCTAAGATGCTGATCAGAAGCACTTGTTTTTTGGCAGCACTGCAGGTGCCAGCCACTCCCAACGGTGGCACCAGGAGAGACAAAGTGATGACATCTTCCTGTCTTTTCATGCCAGAAGTCTTTGTGGTAGCCAAAATGAACAGTGTGTACACTGCATCCACCAGCACACTGAGAAGCTCCTTGACAGGCGGGGTCATATTAAATATCCTGTGAAGCACCTCACAGGACTGATATTCTGCACCACACCCTGATGCAGAGCTGCGCCTTCAAAGAATAATCAAGCTCTTCAATTGCACAAATGCCACCCATACACAGAAACAAGATTGAACAAAAGGTCTGATCTGAAAGCTTGGCATGCTCTGACAACCCGTCTCAAAATCTCTTGCTTCTCCAGGGTGTGGAAGACAACACACTGCCCATACACTCCTTTCTACATGGTTCTTTTATAAATTAGAAATTGACTCTAATAATGGTAAATAAGATAATGATAATATGCTCCAGAACCTGACTTTTCAGGATCTTTGCTTCCACCGTTCCCATTAAATGTCAAAAAGACACGTATGCAAACATGTGAAACTGTTAATAGTTCAGGTATAAACCTGAGACACAGGTATTCTTAGGAAATCACATCCAGAGGGAAATAACAGTCGATAGTCAGTTTCATATTATTAAATAACTATTTTTTAATAATGTGGAGGTGAGTGCAGACAGCCTTTTTTCAAGTAAAGCTTTAGGTGAGGCATATTTTTCTACGTGGAACAGAAATTGCAAAGCTGGTGCAGCTTGTGTTTACTCAGAGAAGCAAAGGCTTGACAAACCAAATTTGCTCAATCATTTTATCCGCACTTTTAATGTTTTTGCTTAATGCAAAACACCTCCCAAGCTTTTGGAGGAAATGTATGTGCTGACACAGATTCTGTCCCTGACATCTGCTATTACATCATAGGTAAAACTACCTCCAACATCAAGAAAGCCTTCCAAGTAACCAGCTCCCACTGCAGGAAAACAAGGGTGGAACATCAGGCGTCAGAACTGAATTTATTCAGTGTGGGGAACTGACTTCAAAGTTTCATCGTATCTACTTCAGAAAGATGAGCTACAGGTGGAACTGTACATATTTACATGGTATCTTAATCTGGAAGCATATTTCAGTCCTCTTTATCTCCCATTAGTCACTTCATGTCTGTACAGTAGTTTGAAGATATGGAATTCTATGTGAGTGCTAAGTATTTGTTTCATCAACTGGTACCAGAAACTGAATCTGCTAAAGACAATGAAATACTCTTTTTATTATCCTGAGGGAAAGAAAAACCTTCTCAGCGAAGAAGGCAGGGCTGGCACGTTCAACTCAAGGTCATCACAAGTTGCAACTATATCTTCACTTTGACACAGGCACAGAACTGAAAGCATAGTCAGAGAACAAAAGCATCATACTGTGCTGAGCTGAATTAATCAGCACGTGATCATCCTGCTTATTGCTATTTTTCCTACCTGGTTAATTTTCCCTTACCTGAAAGTCAGAAGGCCAAGTGCCTCCAGAGGGTTAAAAAATCTCCATCTCCTCAACACAGCATACATTTCTGCTACAGTCGTTCGATCCCAGCTGGGTGCACTGCCCAGTACCAGAGGAAGGGAGCAATTTTGATTATTGCAGTAGTAACGATAAAACCATAAGATTCTTCTCTGTTGCTCTGAGAGTCTGGAAGAGAAGACCAGAAATTCAGTTTCAAATTAAAACCACCTGGAGCTTTGTGTAGCGAGAATCTTTATTGTGCAGAGGGGCCAAGTCATACAGTACACTGTTTTTCGGCTAAGTATGCGTTTTCCTTCGGGTAGGATATCATTTTCTGCAGACCAGCTTTTATAAGAAAAGCGATACTTATACTCTGGATCTGTCAGCCTTGGGTCATATAAAAATGAAGTGTCAAAAGACACACATATATGGTTATTTCACTTCCCAAGCACTCTCATTTTTTCTTCTCCACTGTCTCTGTTGTTGATGTTTGTTTGTTTTTACGGGGTTTTTCTGACAGAGACAAAGAAGGTGCAGTTACCACCAGATAAATTATTGTTACATCCATCTGCTAGACATCATCTCTAACTAACTACTGTAAAGCCATAGCTTTCATTCCTACCCTTGCTTAGAGTGTCGATTGCAGGTGTGCCTGTTTTTAGTGTATTTGCATTTGAAATGGGGTTTAGGCACATCCATGCACATACACAAGAAGATGAGCACACACACGCACAGAGTGTGATTATCCCTAGCTCTGGTATGAGTTTGGAAAAGGTAAGGAAAGCTCCCAGCAACTTCTGTGTCTGTTCGCAGGAGGCCTAGCATGATGTGCTTCACTGTACTCACTAAAACCAATGTAATACCAAATTCCTCATAGAGATACTAGATATCTAAATGACATCTTGATAAAATGGTCAGCCATCACACTGTGTTTCGCCACAGTGAGAAATGCTTCAGAATAATTTTTGCCATATATCCTCTGATTTGTCGACAATTCAGACGTCTTTGCCTCATGCATATTAAATCCTAGGTTTTGATAACATCAGAAAACAGAAAAAGAGATTCCCTGTGAAATATAAGATCAATCTCCTTAATTTGATATCAGAGCCTTCAAAAGTAAGCTTTGAGAGTGTAAATTTATCTCCATTTCCACAAATCATTACTGAAACCAAGAGGAACATCGGTTTTCTTGATCATACTTGGCCAGATTTGTGATCCATCAACTTAATAACTGTGACTTTAAACAGACCTGGATATTTCAGAGCAAAGTGTGAGAAATCTTGTAGAAGGCAGTAAGTAAATAGCTCATTCCCAGTCAAGTGTTTCATTATCCAGATGTGCAAGCGGGGCTCAAAATCTAAGTGTTTACATTCCTTCCAAGGTAGTCTTCCTTCTATTTGCAATGTTTTGGGACGTTCTCAGCCAAAAAACTATCTTAGCCCCTACTCTGTCAAGACTGTAGCCTTCACAACTCACAGCAACGAGTTCCTTTGGCTCTGTGTGCCCTAGAGAACTTCTTTTTGCAATTTTGAATTGCCAAGCATTCAGGAACAGAGCGCGGCGGTACAAAGGTGGGCATGTTTTTTACTGTCACAAGAGTAAATGTTTATTTCTTTCCTTTAGGAGAATAAGCTCATAAATGCATGCAGAAGTGTGATACAAATTCTGTCCTGACTTTTAGTAATCATTTCAAGAAAAGTATCATCTTGGTAACCGTCTCAAGAAGCAGCTTCAGAATTCACAGCATGTCTATTGTGATGATAGATGTCTTTGTGTTTGTGTGAAGAAGTTACACACAGAAAAAGAGATAAAAGGAAGCCTAAGACTTTATTGCCTGTCTGGTTTCCTTATGCATTCAGATGGTATTCTGCAGGACAGTTCAGCTGAAGGACCCCTTTTATATGTTGACTTTAAACAGGGATTTAAGCTTTCACACAGCATCCTCCAAACCAGACAATCTGTTGTTCAGATTAAAGCAGCTAAAGCCCCTACTGAACTTACAAAGGGAGATAAGAAATCAATCCTTGTATCAGGTTCTCTGAATAACAGATTTCTCCCTCTGACTTCACTCCAGAGGTAATGCCATTTTCTCTTTCCATGTTTTAAAGATCAGAGATGAAATTAAAGGTTGGGTGGAATGGAGGGTTTTTAAGGTTTTAATTTTAAGTTTTTTAGTTGTAACAAAAGTTTACATATACATGTAATAGGATATTTAAGATGATAGCAAAAATATTTTGCATACATACAGCATCTGAAGGTTGTTATGCTAATAAGGACATTTCTTTGGCTCAATAGATATAAGATGCTAATAAACCCTCTGTATTTTATAAAAATGCAGTTTATGTTTTTTAGGTATCTAAATTTCCCTCTATATAACAGCTATATTAAAATACATAGCCTTCTACTCAACACAAATAAAAATAAAATCTCTTAAAACCTAAATAATTCAGCAGTTTTCAGTTTGAAAATTTTCATTAATCCCTTTAGCTAAGTGAAGAAAACAGCTTCTTTGAGAGCTTTGTTAGCTGGTCTTAATTATTATATTTTTGTGGAGGCAATGGCAAAAATGATTTTAAATGCTTCTGAACTGTTTTTGTTATTCATGTTCAGTACCAAAGCAGAACGAGACAAAAGGCAAAAAGAGGAAGGAGCAGTAAAGCTAGCAAATGCAAATTTCTGTCCCCTGGCACCGATTCTCACTTGCAAGTTTCTCTCCCATGGACAGACTAGCAAAGCGTGCAGCATCAACACAATTTTTTAGACCTGTTCCACTATTCACCCAACTGAAAGTAGCCTTTCTAATCACAATTCACAGCAACGGCACTCTCATGATGACTGGTAGGTAAACTAGATTCTAACCAGGTAAGTGGCAAAAAGGAAAAGAAAAGGAAAAAAGGAAGCTGAAAAAAAGGAAAAGTAAGGTAGAAGGAAAACAAAGAATGAAGGAAAGAAAGATAGCAGAAACAAGACTGTCATCTTCCTGGCTTCAAACCAGTCTCTGATCCTTACACTGGGAGCCACTGTGCACAAGCAGGCTATGCCATGTTTGAAGAGCAGCGATTATCTCAGATGGCTAGTTTTCTGGGGTTTGTCTTCCAGACACACTAATCCTAAAAGGAATCAAAGGCTCACATCTGAAATGTTTTCAGAAGTCAGCCAAAGCGGCTGGCAGTAACTAACGAATACTCCTGGTCCCCCCTCTCTTGCCTGGTTTGGTGATGACACCAAAGATCACACAGCAGCACACAGTGAGGGGCTCTGAGGAGCACAAGAGCCATATGGTGAACTTCATTTCCTTCAGTCCCATTGACCCCTTCACTAATCAACATCCAAGAGACTCTGGACACAGGGACCAGTGATCTGAGCCAGCTACCAGAGAGACAGGGATCCAAGAGTCAGCTACTGGGACCATATGTCTGGACCAGCTACTGGGGAAACCCACGTCTGTGTAACAAGAAGAGATCCAAGTGCCAGCAAACAAATTGGAGAGTGGCTGTGAACCTTGGAAGCTCGTATGTCTGAGTGTCAGCAGCTGAGGAGAGCAGCGAGATCTAGAGCAAGCTACTGGATAGACTGGGCACAACTACTGGAGCAATAAATATTTTGGTACTGTATATATATAGGTATGTGTATATATTCCACCAGCAGGCTTTGATCCTGGTCAGGCACAGAGGAGGAAGATACCGGTATAAGATATTGCTTTCTGACTGTGTTGATTTGTTGATATTCCTATCAGGAATATGCAGTCTACCTCTCCAAAGGCTGTACCTGGGGACACAGAGCCACAGCAGCTTTGCATTCATAACACTACTGGATTCAACAGCCTGCAACAAGGACAACCATGCAGCCATCTGTTTTTAACCACTGTTTCTTCTTTCTCTACCATAGGGTTAAGAACATTTTCTGTTCATTCACGTATTCCCTCTGCTTCCAGTAGGATGAACAGAAGGATCCTGACAACCTGAGAAAGGTTTCTTGTGTCTTCTAACCACAGATACCCATTTATTTCAAAATCATATTTGAAGCTTGTAAGCCTGAAGCATCATCCTACAGACATATCACCACTACAAAGCTACCTAGACTCCTCTCTTGTCTTGACATATGAAAAAAAGAAAGGAAGAGATCTTCAGATATCATGGTAACAATGTGTTTGGATACCAATATGTTGTTACGAAATTTTTTAATGAATATCTATCATGACTGAGGAAGGTAGAAAGAATTCCTCTGGTACAGACGCAACAAAAATTACAAGCTGACAGATTCTTCTTGATCAGAAAGTACCTAAAATAGAATTTCTTCATTCAAGCTCCAAATATGCCACCCTTCACCTTAATGATTCATTTGGTAGACCAGCTTTGCCCGTAAGATAGGATAACTGAAAACAACAAACTGTGGAAAAAAACAGGACTACCATTCTCTTTCCTCTAAGAACCTGTTATTGAAATTATCAAAGCCTTAACTCCAACCTGGTGACTTTCATTGGACTCTTGTCTTCATATTCCCACAGAACTCAAAATTGTTACATTAGGGATGTTATAGGGTCTATCCTTGCCTGGTCTTTTTAACAACTATTTATGAACCTGTTATTCATAAATTTGTATTTAGCCTTCAGGAATCTGATGACGTCTGTCTCTGCAGCTTTGTGACAGCAGATTTTAATAGTTTACCAGTGACTGTCTTAGGAAGTACTTTCTTCTAACTTATCTCCTACTTCTTTCGTTGAATGTCCTTAGTTCGAATATTGTGGGATTTGATGATGCATTCACCTTGTCCACCACCTTGATTTTATAAAAGTTAATCATACATACACGCACACCCTCTGGTCTTCTCTCTAAACTAAGGAGTCCCAGCATTTTTAGCTTCTCTTGGTCAAGCAGCTGCTTATTCCCTTTAATCATTTTAGTTGTCCTTCTCCATATATTTTCCTTTCCTGAGTTGTGGAGACAAGAACTATGCAGCACACTCAAAATACAGCACATCAAGGTTTTAGACTGCAGTGAAGTGGCACACATTGGCTTCTTCTCTACACCTTTCCTGATGATGCCCAATATTTTGTCGACACTTTTGGCTGTTGCTGCACGTTTTACTCATGAGTTCAGAGAAATATCAGCAGCAATGTCATGATGTATTTCCTGCATTGTAGCTGACAGTTCTGAGTTCAATGTCATGTACAGGTGCTTAGATAATTTTTCCTTCAATATATCTCCTTAAATTTATCCACACTGAAGCTCATCTGCCTGGTTTTTGCCTAGTTTTGCAAGGTCCTTCTGGATCTCCCTTCCACAGCACAGTGTTTGACAGTCTGGCAGAGCTTAGCACCATCAGCAAATCTGGACATTTCCGTGTCCACTTCCTCCTCCATGTCATCAATGAAGATATGGAATAAAACTAGTCTCAACCTTGAGCACTGGAAGACCGTGCTGCTGATTCTTCTGTTCTAAAAAGCCACCATTAAAGATCCAATCTTTGCCTTTAACCAGTTTTCTCTAAATCCATGGAAACTTCATTTCTTTAACAATCTGATGTGGAACCTCAGCCAAGTTTTTTGAACATCCAGATGCTTTATGTTCACCAAATGCCCAATATCCATGCACTGCTGACAACCAGTCAGGACAGCAATAGGTTGGTAAGGCAGGGCTTCTGTTCACAGAATACATACTGGCTCTTTCCTGACCAATTACTCCGTACTTAGCTAAATGCCTAATGATACTATTCCTTCTTATAGAACTCACCATTTCACCACAAATAGAGGTCAAACGCATTGGCTTGAAGTTGCCCAAATCACTTCTGGAGCAGGTTTTGCAGGTGGAAATTTTGCTAGCACCTTGCCAATGCCCTGGCACGGTGGTTATTCACAGTAAAATAATGACCTCCCATTCATAATTAAAAATAAAATAAAAAAGAACCAAATCACAGATCCTATGGTTAATAAAAATAGTTTTACGTTTCATCATGTCTTTTTAAAAGTTGAAGTAAACGTCAAATACACCAGCAAGTTTGTCTCTTCTCTTTTTTTAAACAAATTGATTTTAAAAAATCCCAAACAACACAGAAAAGTCTTCCTAACAGATACACCATGTCATACTGAGAGGGATGAAATGTCTTTAAGTTATTTAGTTATTGTAGGACTAATGCACCTTTTGGCCTTTGATGGGGGATTAATTCACACAATTAACTGTGGTTCATATAATGGCTCTCTGTAAGCACCTGTGTTACCAATTCCACGCTGATTATATCCAAAATGATTTTATACAGAAAATAATCCCAATTGATAGTATAACATACATCCATTTGAGTGTACTAATCTGCCTCAGTGTGTATATTTGTCTTTATCCACCTTCTGCGAAACCTAAACTTTCCATACTTTTTTCCTTGCTTACAATTTGGCACAGATTGTTTTAATAATCATATACCATTTAACTACTATATCTGAAGTCTGAGTGTGTTATTACTAAAGAAGGCTGACTCTCATACTACCTAAAGGTTTTCTTGCTAATACTGATACAGACTTACTGCATTACCTGAAAAATCTTATGTTTTGGATCAAAAATTATTTTCTTCTTCAAAGACAGGAAAAAATATAGTAATAGAAAGGGAAAACTAATCCTTTTCTAAACTGGTAAAATACATTGTCGCCTCCAGGGGCTTATTTAGGCTTTGCTGTTATCTATCCTCTCATTTAGAGGTGTTACTTCTCAAATCAATCAAGCTAGGCTCCTTCAGAGGAAAATTTTGTTCTTAAAGAATTAGATACATTCAGTTGTGATCGACAGGATAAGTATAGCGAGCCAAGAATCGGCAGGGCTAGCTGGGTACGACTTACAGCAAGAGCGAACGTGTCTGCGAAAGTCTTGCAATATGCTTCAGGCAGTCTTTGGTTGGCTCTTCAAGATTACCTCTTCTTTCTTCAGGTTCAAGTTTAATGAACTTCAAATTAGTTTCTGGAAAGTCAATCTTTATTTAAAAAAAAAAAAGAAAAGAAAAAAAAAGACAGAAGTCCTTTTAGCAATATGTATTCTCAGATACAACTGTTAATAAATTTTATCTTGTATTTGTACAGGAAGCATATAAATTATGAGAGAAAAAAGGGATAATTCTTTGAGGATGTTCACTGCATGTAATATATTACTTAAATACGTTGGTGATAAACTCAGCCTGTGAAAATCAGTGGGAGCTTTGTCACCGCCTTTCCTGGGAGAATTTCACTCACTGTATTTCTATTTTATTAGAACTGTGTGAACTCAAGGCTGAAGTAATTTTTTCTTTTTTTTCCTCCTTTCCTGGTTTTTAATGAGATGGGTCTTAAGTGGAAATCTTCCATTAATGTAGATTATTTTTGTTATGATTTTTTTTCTTAAAAAGTAGGAATAATTCTGATGTGCAGTTTGCTAGTGTAAGTAAGTGATGAAAATAAATTCTTGATTTCAATTCTGGATGTTCAATTTCATATCTATTGTACAGCACCTATCAATTTTTCATTTTTTACACTTATGTAAGGGTGTTAGAAATTTAGGGTAATGCTTTTAAAATACAGAGAAAGAAAACATTTAAATAAAATTGAAAAGCTTGAGGTGCTTGATAATCTGGATACACACTTATCTGAAAATTCAGCTTGTTCTTCAAAATTCAGCTCAATTTGCACATCTCATTTTGATTTATTAATGCACACAATAATCTCTTATCTATATTTATAGACATATATGTATTTGACATGCATCAGTCTTCAAAAGGTTAACAAAAAAGTTATTCCCTGCAAAATGTGTCATGTCAGTCACATCAGAAAAAGCTATCTTTATGACATTTCCAGCTTGTTCACAAATTGTGATACTGTCACATGTATGGGAATAACTGAAAATGAGAGGAGGAAATGAGAGATCCTCCTATCTCGTTTCTTGCAGCAGAGATTAGAAATTAATAGCCATTTACTCTCTCAACTTCCCTTTATTATTAATGAGAGCACTATTTTAAGAAGTCATCTTTGACTGAACTCCTCAGACTAGAAAACCTCCATTTGCTTGTCTATTAAAAATAGGACATTTTTAGATCAGCCTCATTTATCTGCATTATCTGCTTTTACATGTCATTTGCTAATAGTTGTTAAGATTTTTTATATAGAAAACAATTGGTTTTGCCCTTGAAGTATCCAGCTGCTAATTTAACCTGGAAAGGTGACAGAACTACCATGCAGACCTAATGCATTGCCAATACCAGGAGCACCATTCTGCCCAGAATGAGTAGGTGCTCAGCATGCAGCCATCGAGGGAGAGCTATACTGATGCCTATTGACAATTTGCTTGTAGCCACTTCTCTTACAAATCATTTATGCTTCTCAGTCTAATTGCAAGCCGCATGCTACATTTATAAAGGCAGGCAATTCAATAGCACACAGAACAAAAATTCAGATTTGAAAAGGCAGCTGTAAGTCAGGTGCCAAGTTATTAATTTGTGCCAAAAGTATTTTTGGAACCAAAATCATAACAACACAAATTACCCTACAAAAACCTTCTCTAGCCCTCAGAGGTGGTATTTGATATGGAAAGTATCATACATATCTGCCACTGTGCAGAATTATATGCTTTCATCTATTAAGATGAACCTTCTCCCTTTGAGCAGCTATAATGGAAATAGGACTTTTAATTTGTGTGTTCTTCATGAGTTGTGGGAACAATCCTTTTTCTTGTACTTTGTTAGAAAACAACTCTTTGCTTTCTTGCTTTTTTACCTGCAATGTTATGGAGGTTGGTGTATCAGTACTGCAGATGCCTGGAGTAATCATCGTTGTTTTAAGTGTGCTGCACAACATCATGCTGAGCAGCACAGTTCCGTGAATGAGCCGCCTGCAATACACACAGACAGAAACACTGCATCGGTGCCCGAGACAAGGTGAACAGGGTTTACTGAAATCACATCAAAGAGCACGGAACTGGATAGCTTAAAAGACAAGCAAAAGGAGAACAAACTTTTTATCGTTATGTGGCCAGTACAAATCTGAGGGCAAATACGTTAGAGATGGTGAAGTGTTAACACACTACGTAAGGTGGAGGGCAGTATACATTTATTCCACAAAAAGAAGAAATTCACGCAACATATTGCAACCATGAAGGACCCTTGCTGATTTTATGTGTAAACAGCAGGGAAGCACGACTATGCAATCATAGAATGGTTTGAGTTGGAAGGGGCTTCAAAGATCACCTAGTTCCAACCCCCCTGCCATGGGCAGGGACACCCTCCACTACACCAGGTTGCTCAAAGCCTCAGTGATAGCAGAGTCTCCAAAGAGCTGAAAGGAGTTTGAGTGGGACAGTTTGTATCACACGTGCTGTGTATGGTTTTTGGACAGATAAAGATTATGGTCTGAAGTACCAGTTTGAGCACTACATGTATAAGAAAGTCCTATCAGAAACAGGCATGCATGTGGTCTGCATATAAAAAAAAAAAAAAACCAGCATGATTTGGCAGGTCAACACAATTCAGTCTAGAGAACTTGAATAAAATCAGAAAGTTCAGGTGTAAATTCTAATCGTAACCAGTGCACTCAAATTAAGAATGCAGTATCTGAATAAAGGAAGATATAGAACACTGGGCTTACCCTTTAATTTGTCCACATCTTAATGGTTAGTGAGGTCAGAAATTTTATTATGTTCAACATCTCTTCTTTTACTGACAAATAATTTTTATAACAATTGTTCCAAGCACTGCTTACTCAAAACAACTGAGAGCTAAATTCTCTTCTGCTCATTGCAACAGAGACAGTCAGCCAGGCAGGTGAGTTTTGAGTGCACAACTTTTACTTGAGATGAAGATGTTAGAGGTATAAGAGAACCCAGATGGACTTTTTGATCCCACCATGAGTTTGCAACATTGATGTAAGAAAGTACCTTTTGAAATGCAAATTGAAATAAATTGTTGCTAAGTCATCTGAAGAAGAAATAAGAAACTCCTGCAAAGTCGTCTTTGTAGTCAATGCTACTACTACCTAATTCAGGGCTAATTTTTCTTTTTCACTTCTCAAGCTGCTCATGATTTTAGTGAAAACGTTTTATTTTATGGTGAGAACACATCTCAGGAGGATTAAATACAAAACCATTTTCTGAAGTTTCTTTTGCAGCTAGCTGTAAGTGCATTTGCAGGGGAATGTAGGCAGAAAAAGAAGCTGTGATGTGAAAAAGAGGGAACTTGGGGGAAAGAAGTTGTGGGATGTGAAGTTCACATTCAAATCAGTGGCCTAAATGTGGAAGCAGTGATCAGTGGTGGTTCAAAGTTGTTTTTCTGTGATGTACACTCAGATGACCTTTAATAAATGAGTTGCATCTCTTCAACCCCTCCTTTGTTGACAGGGGTTTACATCATAATTTGAACTAATTGGCACTTTCGTTAGAATGGAGAGGGGTGGCTGAAAACTGAATGGACATGAAGACTAAATTATCCTTGTGAGCTCTCGTTACTGCTAATCTCTTTCATATTGTGCTCTAAAACTATAGGGGGCTTTAAAAATAATCCATACAGTGGGTATTTTTCCTGGGAAACCTGTATAGACAAATGCAAGAAGTAGCACAGGCCTCAGAGGCACCATAGATAAGTTTAATTGAGACATTTCCTGAGCTCATTATTTTAACTCGTTTGCATCCAGTACAGATGTGGCTAAAGACTGTCCAGGAGGATAAGGAAAAATTAGCCAGTGGGCTTCTCGGAGTCCTCAGCTGGAGAAACAGCAAGTAAAGCAATGTATCTTTGCTGGACTGAGAAGACTTCATCTATTAAAGCAGATGACAGGACCGTGAGGAAAATCAAAGACATGAAATCACTTTGATAGCATGGAGATGATATCTCTTCAGAAAAAATTGATTTGTTTTGAAAACTAGACACATATTGTGCCTTGTATATCATAGAATCATAGAATGGTTAGGGTTGGAAGGGACCTCAAAGATCGTCTAGTTCCAACCCCCCTGCCATGAACAGGGACACCCTCCACTACATGAGGTTGCCCAAAGCCTCATCCAACCTGGCCTTGAACACCTCCAGGGATGGGGCATCTACAACTTCTCTGGGCAACCTGTTCCAGTGCCTCACCACCCTCAGAGTGAAAAATTTCTTCCTTATATCTAAACTAAATCTCCCCTTTCAGTGTAAAGCCATTGCCTCTTGTCCTATCACTACACACCCTTGTAAAAAGTCCCTCTCCAGCTTTCCTGTAGGCCCCCTTTAGGTACTGGAAGGCTGCAATAAGATCACCCTGGAGGCTTCTCTTCTCCAGGCTGAACAGCCCCAACTCTTTCAACCTGTCTTCATAGAAGAGGTGCTCCAGCCCTCTGATCATCTTTGTGGCCCTCCTCTGGACTCGTTCCAGCAGCTCCATGTCCTTCTTGTGTTGGGGACTCCAGAGCTGAACACAGTATTCCAGGTGGGGTCTCACGAGAGCTGAGTAGAGGGACAGAATCACTTCCCTTGACCTACTGGCCACGCTCCTTTTTATGCAGCCCAGGATACGGTTGGCTTTCTGGGCTGCCAGCGCACATTGCCGGCTCATGTTGAGCTTCTCATCCACCAGCACTCTCAAGTCCTTTTCCTCAGGGCTGCTCTCAACCCATTCTCTGCCCAGCCTGTACACATGCTTGGGATTGCCCCGACCCAAGTGCACGACCTTGCACTTGGCCTTGTTGAACTTCATGAGGTTCTCGCATGCCCACCTCTCCAGCCTGTCAAGGTCCCTCTGAATGGCATCCCTTCCCTCCAGTGTGTCCACCACACCACTCAACTTGGTGTTATCTGCAAACTTGCTGAGGGCGCACTCGATCCTACTGCCATGTCACCAACAAAGATGTTAAATAGCACTGGTCCCAGTACTGACCCCTGAGAAACACCACTCATCACGGGCCTCCACTTGGACATTGAACCGTTGACCACAACTCTTTGAGAGCGACCATCCAGACAATTCCTTATCCACCGAGTGGTCCATCCATCAAAACCATGTCTTTCCAGTTTAGAGACAAGGATGTCATGTGAGACAGTATCAAATGCTTTGGATAAGTCCAGGTAGACGATGTCAGTTGCTCTTCCCCTATCCATCAATGTTGTAACCTCATCATAGAAGGCCACCAAATTAGTCAGGCAGGATTTGCCCTTAGTGAAGCCATGTTGGCTCTCACCAATCACCTCCTTATTTTCCATGTGCCTTAGCACAGTCGCCAGGAGGATCTGCTCCATGATCTTTCCAGGCATGGAGGTGAGACTGACTGGCCTGTAGTTCCATGGGTCTTCCTTTTTTCCCCTTTTTAAAGATGGGGGCTATGTTTCCCCTTTTCCAGTCAGTGGGAACTTCACCAGACTGCCATGACTTTTGAAATATGATAGATAGTGGTTTAGCACCTTCATCTGCCAGTTCCCTCAGGACCCGCGGATGCACCTCATCAGGTCCCATGGACTTGTCCACCTTCAGGTTCTTTAGATGGTCTCGAACCTGGTCTTCTCCTACAGTGGGCGGTTCTTCATTCTCCCAGTCCCTGCCTTTGCCTTCTGTGACTTGGGCTGTGCAGCTAGAGCTCTTGCCAGGGAAGACTGAGGCAAAGAAGTCATTGAGAACCTCAGCCTTCTCCATATCCCGGGCAGCCAGGTCCCCCATTTCCTTCTGGAGAGGGCTTATAGAGTAGTCTAATTTACACACAAGTGAGCAATTTATGATCTTCCATCATTAAGTCACTCTTTGAACTGCACAGAAGCATTGATCACTGTGAAATCCAGTGTATGATTTCGAGGCACAGCTTTCCCTAGCAATCCTTGAGGCACTGTATGCACTGCACAGCTGACATTCTTCAGGACAAAGTCTGTTTCTGGACGTGCAAATGGAACAATAACAGGGGTCATGCAGGTGAATGAAACAGTAAAAAGATGCATCATTATTTTTAGAAAAAGGAAATGAAGCAGGAGAGCATGCAGGATCCATTCAGAAAAGGAAGGAGCTAGCATCGCGAGCAGGATAACCATAACCTTTACTGAACGGAGAGATTCCTCTCTCTGCTATCTGGTTCTGCTGATGAGCTCCGGCAGGTCACTCCCAGTTCTGCCTGCCAGTTTTCCCATCTGTCAGGTGAGGGCAGCGATACTGACCATTGTAAAGACTGTATAACGATCACAGCCATAGACAATGGCTTCTCTGTAGCGACTTCAGCATCAAGCACCTCAGAAGGTGAATCAACAAGTGCTGCTCTGCACCTACTGCTGTTTAATTATCTATATGCTCACGCAAAACCAGGGCAGTTGGAAACCCCGGAATGACACAGATTCCCAGCTCCTGTTTATTAAAAGAAATAAAATAAATTTCTTGTCTTATTACAGCAGGGGAGGGAGGACACTGCTATTTGAGGAGAGCTCAAGTTACCCTAACTTAACAAAATCAACTTTGTGTCCTGAAGTCACATGGGAGACTTCCCTCATCACACTCAGCAGGAAGAAATTCTTTTTGCTTGCTCTGTCTGATTTGGAAATACCAGTTCAAAATAAATTGTGTTGTTAGAATTGGTGAAGTCAGAGCAATGGGCACTGTGGGGGATATTACAACTCCCAAATTACCCCAAATGATGAATTTCTGATTTGTTAATTAGCTCTGGATCACTAAACCATTCAGCCCAAGAGACAAACATGTTTTTCTGATGTGAAGAAATGGAAAGTTGGCACACAGGCTTGCAAACACTTTTTGAGCTGCCTCTTGTGTCTAATAAGACTTCTTGATACAGATGCACCATGAAGGGCCTTATTGGTATTGATTTAGAGCCGCTATCTAAAGCCAACTACCTGCTAAGGTTGGGAAATGTGGATGTGGAGGCTCACTTACTGGACAAGTTGGCAGCTACGATCATTATTACCATGTTCATTCCCAAATGTATAAAACATTAGAATAAAGATACTGTTTAGACTGGATATATCAGGAAATGAGGACAAAATACAGTGTAAAAATAACATAATTATCCCCAAATCTGACCTTATAAGTCTCAGAAATTCAGAGATGAGTTTAGATTTTAAGGAGATTGTGATAGTTTGATGTGTGGGGGGGTGTTCTGGTGGCAGGGGAGGGGATTTGCTCCCTGTGCCACCAGATCTGAGTCCCATCCCCCCCGGGGGAGGTTGAGCCAAATCGGTGCCTCTGCGAATTGCCCTATTTAAGTTGAGACAAAGGGGCGGGAAAGGGCTTTTTGCTCAGGAGCGAGGAGAGAGCAGGAGGGCGCTGCCCTCGCTCCCGGCTCCCGGCCGAGCGGCCGCTCGGGCCCGGGCCGGCGCCATGTGCTCAAGATGGCGCCGGGGGAGCCGCATGGGGGACTCGGTAAGCGCCCCACTCCCGGGGTGCCCGCCGGGCCGAGCTTCCCCAGAGAGGATTAATATCTAAGAGAAAACAACCACAACGACCGGGTCAGTCAAGATGGAGCAGGAGGAGGTGTACTGGAGCTGAGGCTTCCCTTGCAAATCGGTGTGAGATGGCAGGCGGCCCCCCTGCAGCCAGGGTGTACTCGGCGGAGCAGAGACCCACTCGTGGCCCGTGGAGAAACCCACGTCGGGAAGGAGATGCCTGAGCCCAGGAGAGGTCGTGGAGCAGGGGATGCGCGACCAGGTACTGTTGATAATGGGGCATGGAAATGCACGACGAGGTCGTGGAGGCATCTGGAGACCGTGGGACGACCCACGCCGACGCGAGTGGCAGCAGCTCCCTAAGAGGCCGAGACTGGTAAAGCCCAAACTGGTGCGATCCATGGGGAGGATTGCAATCCTGCGGGCAGGACTTACTTTGGAAAAGTTTGGGGACTTTTTCTTTGTGAGTAGGGGATCCACCGAAGCAAGGGAAAAATGGTGTAAAGACTCTTCCTCCTTTAAGAAAGGAGCGGCAGTGAACAACATGGATGAACTGACCTGCACTCCCCCATTCCCTGTCTCCCTGCGCCGCTGGGGGGAAGGCAGAGCCAGGAACGAAAGGAAAATAGGGGGTGGGGAGGTGTTGTTTTAAGATCGGGCCTTGTTTTCTCTTTCTCCTCTCAAGTAACCGGTTTCGTTCCCTTTTGTCCTTTGTTTAGTAACTGTTAATAAATTGTTTTGTTTTATTAAGAAAGCCTGAGTCATGTTTTGCCCGAGACCATGTTTGGTGGGTGCTCCCTTTTTCGGTTCTGGTCTCGACCCTCAGTCCAAAAAAAAAAAAAACCACGACAGAGATCCAAAGCTGCTAAGCTATAAACCCCCTACAACTTACGGCCCAAGCACTCTCAACTCTATATTGGAATGATACTACGAAATAAGTGCTTTATTATAATTACAAATACTAAAGCATTCTAGATAATTCAAATTAGAGATACGATTTTCAACTGCAAAGTAATGCCAAATGTCCTACAGACACATATAAGAACCACATCTTCCATCCCCACAGTTTCTAGTTTAAATAACTTCCAGAAATTTGAAGCAAATACCAAATACAGCAAATACAAAATTATCAGATTATTTCAGACTGTTAAAACAAATTTGCAGTTATGTTCCTGATTTTTTCTTAATTTTTGCTCCAAAACAGAAAGTTAAAAAATAAGTGTACAAGCAATAATTTGAAGGTGAAAAAATACATTTAGGCAAAGATTGAGAAAATTTTCAGGAAGTCAGTTTTGTAAAGAGTGATACTATTTGTACAGAAACATGCAAAGTTGATAAGCAGTAGTCCCAACACACTCTTTTGATAAAGAGTAAAGTGACTGCCCTGTATATCCATCAGCTACTCATGTTCTAAATCTGCAAGACAACTGTCAGAATAGTGAGAGATATTACTAGAAGGACCTGGGGGTGTTGGTTGACTATCGGCTTGATGTGAGCCAGCAGTGTGCCCAGGTGGCCAAAAAGGCCAATGGGATACTGGCGTGTATCAAGAATAGTGTGACCAGCAGGAGCAGGGAAGTGATCCTGCCCCTGTACTCGGCACTGGTGAGGCCGCACCTGGAATATTGTGTCCAGTTTTGGGCCCCTCGCTTTAAGAGAGATATTGAGCTCCTGGAGCGAGTCCAAAGAAGGGCAACTAAACTGGTCAAGGGGCTGGAAAATAAAACTTATGAGGAGCGGCTGAGGGAGTTGGGGCTGTTTAGCCTGGAGAAGAGGAGGCTGAGGGGAGACCTGATTACGGCCTATAAATACTTGAGAAAAGATGGTGGGGAGGTAGGGGAAGGGCTCTTTACATTAGTGATGGGTGATAGGACAAGAGGAAATGGGCATAAGCTTAGTCAGGGGAGATTCAGGTTGGATGTTAGGAAGTATTTCTTCTCTGAAAGGGTTGTCAGCCACTGGAATAAGCTGCCCAGGGAGGTGGTTGAGTCCCCATCCCTGGATGTGTTTAAGAACAGGGTGGATGAGCTACTTGAGGATATGGTTTAATGGGGATTAGGGATGGTTGGACTCGATGATCTCTAAGGTCTTTTCCAACCTAGAAATCTATGAAATCTATGAAATTCAGGAAATTGAAATCAAAAATCATTCCTTTGGGACTTGAATGCTGAAAAATAAGAAAACCTCACAGGTCCTCAAGAACAGGAAGGAATCTCACGTATCTCATTTACCTTCAAAGGTGCCCAAGTGTTTCCTAATTAACTTATCATGTCCAATGCTCTGCTTCTGCATGTACTCAGCACATATTAGTTTGCTGGGGATGAGGACACCTGAACACTTCATCTCAAATTAGATTCTCAGCCAAGATATTCCCTCTATCTATTTCACCCTAAGCACTAGGATGGTAGATATACTCAAAATAAACATAATACATATGCTTTTTCTAAGAAGACACACACAATGGAAGAGTGAGTGATGTGCTCTTCTTCAGACTAACTTGATGAAAGAAAAGTCATTGAATAAAATGCCCAAGCAATCCTTGGAGCAGAGATTTGATTCATGTTTCTTTCTTCCCTTCAAGCTAAGTGCTCTAATCACTAAGTCACAGAAGAAAACTCTCTTTTTCTGAACAGAGGAATCTTGAATTATCTTCTGAAAAGATGGGAAAAGCCTCTAGCCATTCCAACCTATTTTCTAGTGTTTTAAGCCTCTCAGTTTAAAATTTCAATGGAACCCAAGGTCTTTCAAACATAGCAAATTCATACGTGCAATAAGATTTTTTGGTTTAGTTTTGTTTTAAATGGTGATTGCCCCCATATGCAGAAGTAGATGAAGATATCTCAAGATGAGGAAAGAGCAATAGCTTAGAGATGGACGCTAATGCAAAAACTTGTGGAGCTTGAACATATCCATCAATTGCCCAGAGGGCATGCAGAGCTACAGAGTCTAAATAAAAATGAAGTATAATTATAAAGGCTCGATTTACATTCAGATGTTGCAGTGTTACTAAAATACACTCAGGGCACCGCAGAAAATTTACCTTAGATCTCTGTTTATGCATCACTGCTGAGACATTCAAGGCTACAAACATCTTTAAATCACTGTTACACTGTGTGCTGTGCAGAAATAAGAGGTTAAAAAAGAGGAGAAAGCTTCTAAGGTGGTGTGTAGAGCAAAAGGTGCTCGTTGTGGTCATCACTAACTGCCCCACTCTGAGCAGAATGAAGGGGTGTGAGAACAGAATGCACACTGAAAAAAAATCAAAAAACAACCGTTGTGAACAAGAGGCTACTTTGAGAAGGATTTTGAAAGCTACAGGAAAGCATACAGCAAGGTCTTTCCACAGGCCTAAGGAACTTTATTGTGAGTGTTAAACAGTTACATAAGCCAAGTTCAAAACCAATGTATTGGAAAGAAAGAAAAGCTTATGGATGGGGCTCTTACTGGCACATCAAGAGCAGTTTACTGGAAGTGACTGTCTCAGTCTTATTACAGCAAGGTCCTGAAATTACTATTTCTGTCATCTTATATTTCTCCCAAGTTGAGTGCAACACTACTCAAGAATGTTCTTTTCTTAAGCTGTCATACAAAACTGAACTTACTCTTTTGGATACAATGGGGAGCATGTCCAAGCAAGCACTTCCGTATTTTTAGAGCCACTGTTTACTCCAAGTAGTTTTATTGTCAGCATAGTTTCCCTCGGAAGAGCCTTTATTTGTAGAGGAAAGGTGATTCTAAAAGAAAATCAGAAAAGAGAAAAATGAAAGTTAAAAAAAACCCACAAGTGAGTTATTTTTTACATTTTCTAGATGCCGGCCAAAACCAGCACACACATATATCAAGACATATGTTAAGTGAGTTGCATTCTGAAGGAAAATGCAACTGACAGATCTCTTCAACACACTGATGAGTATTACCAACCATTAAGTTGGGTCACAGTACCTAAGAAGAGGCATATAAAAAACTTATTCACTTTGGTGGTAACCCCCATAGCTGACAAAGGCAGGAAAAGCTTAGTTAAACTTTTGCTTTAGAATTACTTTATCAATGAAGGGTTACTTCAGAATAAGCATCCCCTGAGAGTGAATTGTAAACTGTTATTTGCTGTCTTGTGTCTTCAGAGGAAAACATTACTTAAGAAACTAAGAGTTGTCTTGTGTCTTCAGAGGAAAACATTACTTAAGAAACTAAGAGTTGCTTGTGACTATGATAATCATTCCCCTGTTCAGATGTGCTTTGGCACTGTGGTATTTCCCAGCCACAATTTAGAGGCGCGTTTTTCCTTCACAGCAATCATCGAGTCACATTTTTATTGAGAAATTTCAGATCTATCAATATCCATCTCAGCTTTGTATTGACCATTAGGAAACTTGGTTGGTCATTCAATTTGTTTATATAGAGAACATGAATTGACTTAAAATCATAACTTAGAACAATTCTAATAAATAAGATACTTTCATGTTGTATGGAAAAATCATGTGTGTGACTAACCAGACATGCAAGCTTATATTTTCTTCTTCCTGAAGAGAAGGTTTACGGTAGACGGTGCATTTATAGCTTTTCCATTTATATTCAGTGCAAACTTAAATTTCTCAAGTGGAAAGTGAAATTAATTACATTTTACTGTATAAACAAAATCCTTATAAGGAGATAAAGGCTAAAAGAATTACTCCACATTGACAACATAAGCATTAAGAAAACAAAAGATCTGCATAAACTTGAGATTAGGAAAACAAACTAGAAGATAAATTTAACTAATATAGATTCCATTTGATTTTCAGATATTTGAACTAGCCCGGCAGAACAATGCAACTCTCAGCATTTTTAAATAGGCATAGTCAAACTTAAGCAGTAAGCAAATGTAGAAATCAGTGTTTAAAAAGTACAGTACCCTGCAAAACATAAGGATTATGGGTAGCAGAAATAAGACAAGGTAATAGTATAAGGTAAAATTAGCATAAAATTTTGCTCTTGGTTCCAAATCTGTCAAAATTCTATTGGCTTTGGGAAAGTTCCCTTGGATGAACTGAGGAGCCGCTAAAAGAAAGTAGATGGTTTTTAGCTGAAGTTCTGAAGTACTCCAAATTAACATCAGTGTCAAAATTTCAGATGATCAGTCCTAAACATTTGGAAATTATTCAAATTTGCATACCTCTCTCTTTGAATAACAAAGCAAGACAGTAATTTCCCTCTCTGTCTAATTAACATGAGTAGAATTGAAAAGCAGTTCTCAACTGTCTTCCCATGTGTACCTATTCATAGCTTTAAACTCTGCTTTCCCTGTCTCATGCCCTCTTCCTCACTCAAAATTAATTAGAAAAGTATTGGGAAACTGAACTGGTTTACATGCTATAGATAGTTTGTCTTTTTCACTTACAGGCCAACAACTCTGCCATGTTACATAAAACTGTTCGACAAAGTTACACTCAACATTAAAGCATCGTTAATGTTGTGAAGAGACAAAAATGAAAAATCAAGACATGCATATTCTGATACGGACATTTGTTAACACTCCTTGTAAACCTGGAGCAATGAAAAAACTCACAATAATCTCACTGCAGAACACAAAATCTTGCCAGAGGTTCCGTAGGACACAATATATAGCACCACCAGATATACACCAGCAGGAAAACAACCTGGAAACTTTGATGAGAGTTAGACATCCCAAGAGTTAAAGAATGAGCCAAAGGGGACCAAAATTTCCCTTCCAGTGACATACAATACACAGAGAAGGGGAATATCTATATTGTCTTTAAGAACTTGGATTAATGCTTTTCTGAGCTTACCCAGCTGGTATTATCCTTTCTGACTGCATGAGGTTGAGTCAAATGGATGACTAAGAAGAAGAGGAAATGGAACAGTGGCCAGAAATAAGACACCCTGTGGGTGAACTATTTCAACAGTAGTTGAGAAGAACAAAGAAACTACTTGCTGAGAAGGTGTTATTCACAGATGTTAGATAAAGTTGGTTTCAAAGGCCAAGGGCATAATATCATAAGAGCACTCAATACAGAAGAGCTCTGGGGCAACCCAGGCTTTGCCCTGAGAGAGTATAAACAAAACAGACAAGCCAAGCAAAATATTGAGAAGAGGAAACTCCAATATCAAGAAAGTATCTGAGCTAATGAATGGTAGGATAATGTTAATTCCATATTTCAGGTCTGTAGGTTTAATGTAAGCTACAGAGGATGGAGAAAGAAGAGATGGTGGAATAAATATATTTAAGAGCAACCAGCTAAGACAAAAGAAAGAAAGTAATTAAGAGGTCTTGTTCACTGAAAAATGAAACTGATGAGAAAATAAGGGAGCAACTTTCAGACTTTACACATTATCTGCTAGATAATATCAGCCTGTTTAAACTCTCCACCAAGGTGACAACCACATTTTCAAAGATAACGCACAAGTTCTAAAGCAAAAAGTATACTTTTAAAAAAGGGCAAACAGAAGAAACATTAAATCAGGCAACCTCCTTAGGTATCAAACAATCCTGGCCTTTTCTAAGAACATTCTGGGAAAGACTAAATATAATGAAAGGCTTCAATATGTGGTTAAAGCACCTGAAAACACAAATTAAATACAAGAAAATCAGCAAACAAAGCAAGTCTTGTCTTTGGTAGAAACTCTCTTCCCAGATTCCTGATAATCTACTTTCTATTTTTTTAGCTGTGTTCAAATCAATCCTATTCTAAGATCAGAACTCAATTTAAACTAGCTAGGTTTATCTTTTGGCTTGATCCCTAATTGTATAGAGAACGTTTGGCTTCCTAATGTAATGGAAGCTCTTCCTGGTGACCTTTTACCACGTGCATTTTCAATGGCTGTGATCAAATGAAGATAGCATATGGGTTAGGATGAAAGTAACAGGCAAGAAATTTTACAATAAGGAATCTCCTCTGTAAACTTTTCATGTAAACACATTCTCTTCTGTTTCAGAAAGGTGATGTTACAGCCAAAATATAGCTAAGAGTGAACATAACTTGGTGACAGTTTTGAGTGACCCAGACTTCCTGTGATAGGAAACGGTGCCACTTGATGACAGGGAAAAACAACTGCAGTAACACTTACTTCCTTAAAATACTCTACTTTTTTTTATCAATTCCAGCTTCAATTCTTGCAAAAACTCTTAATGAGTGTTTATATACATGCATTTATTATAGGAAAGCCAAACCATCCTGTTCCTGTGTATGTTTTATATTATACCAGTCAGGTATATAGCACCTTTAGTGACAACATGGCACCACCTCTACTGTTCCTTCTCTCTGGGTATTTCAGAATATTCTGAATATACTGATCATTCTGTCTAGTTTGGTGTTGTTTGTTTATTCCTTCTTACAGAGTTAGCAGCACAAATAGCAGAAAACATGTTTTCTCATTATAGAACTGTGACAAGTATTTCATATTTAAAATACATTAAAAACAACATAAACATTTTCTTCCCCAAGCATATTTTCATACAGAAAAGAACTTCTGGCATCATCATCTTATTTAATATTCTGATACTACACCAAAGTCATACTATGGTAAGCACAACACAGTGAAGTGGTCAGCTCCAGTTTTTATGTGAAAATATTTGATTTTATTAAGTGCTGTGTTACAATTGGAATAAGAACAGAATCTATTGTCACGATCTCGTGTTTTGAAACTTAAATCAGGGCCAATTGGTTTGAGGTGGAAAATGTAGAAATAACTTTGATGGTTGAGGGAAACACTGAAAAGCCTGCCAGACATATAAATTTTGGGGGTTGTACTGGGGAATTTAGTTGAATTGGATTTTGATAATCATTTTTGAAACTCAAGCAACAATAAAAAGTAAAAAGGTGTTCTTGCAAATTAATACTTTTAAGTTTCATACAACTCTACCTCTTGTTTCTGATGTTAAGAGTCTCTTACAAGCATCTATGACCTATGAAAGTATTTAGTCTGCATACTTAAATGCTTCTTTTCCTGAGAAGCTTTGTGATGGAATTGCAGACATTTAATACTGATTTGGTGGAGGGAGGGGTTTAAATAGAAATCCTGAATCTTTAGTCTGATTTCTTTGTATTTTCACAGAAATGAAAGAAGAGCAGAGTTTTCGTTCCAGTTACACCTAAAGAATTTATTTCTATTCTATCTTCTTTTATTTTAGAAAAAAGTTGTGTAAGATGCATTCCAGAAAGTCATCAGGCTCTCTTTAGAATCCAAAAATGCTCGTAAGCAATATAACCCTTTCCCTACACTTCACTTAGATCTGCCCACATATGCCATAAGGCAGTGCTTGATCAAAACTTGGACAAGGTGAAAATTCCTACAGAGGAAACAGGAATGATGCAATTTTTTTAAACATCAGGATAACAGTTAATTTCCAATCGTAGAAAAGATCGAGGGTTCAACACTTAAACTCTATGGAGTCAACTGAGGTGTAAAAGCAGATGTTAGGTCCTAAAAGAACTGATTTGGCACATTAGAAATGCACCTATTTTGTTTCTTCGCCGTAGGGCATACCTGCTAAGCTTCCTATCATCTGTTCAGGACTGTTGTGCAAGAAGGCTGCTCAAAATCTCCATTAAGATAGATGTGTAACAAGTTTGACATAAAAAGGGCTTATAAACTACACTTTGTACTCGATCATAATTTAACAAAGCCCCTTTAAGACGACTTGTAGCCCTTGTTCAACTATAGTACATCAACCTGCTTTCAGATTTACAATACAGTGAAGAGTGATGTAAACTAACGAAAATTTGTAAGACTGTAAATAGAAACACGTCATGCTCAGGAAGCTGGAAGAGAACAATATTACCATCAAAACATAGAAAATTGCCTACTTCTTCTCTCCCATCTATTGCAAGCATGCTTTTTGTCATCCCATTGCCTGAACTAAATATTTTTAAGAGAGCGCCTTGCTTTTCAATGGAGTTATTTTCCTCAAAGCAGGCAGGCAGACAGCAGGCAGTTGGTAGCTTTTACTCCACAATTCCAGTCTCAGACTGCAGATCCTTATAAGAAAAAAAAAAAAACACAAACACAACCACAACAGCCTTGTTTCTTCTAAAACAAAATCTTAAAGAAATGTTACAATTGATTCTCAAGTTGGATTGCATACCTATTAGAGGTAGATCCAAAGGGCAGAAGTCCTCAAAAAGAACAGAAATACAGCCTCTGGTTGGATCTCCTTTTGGTTCCAGTATTTCTCCAGGCAGCCCCCAGTGAATGAAAGCTATTCTTAGACCAGCTTAGTTTAGCTTATTGTCAGACCTGACTTAGCTTAGTCCTATTTCTCTTCCTCTGGCTGTCCCACTCCTTTCTCACTCCCATCTCCCTAAGTTTCTCTGAATTCTGTGGAGTTGAATTTGCTCAGAAGAAGATCCATAACAAAGATGTGGGTCTCTTTTTTTCCAGAAAGGAATATTCAGTGTGTAAAATTGTACGTCAAACACAGACCAAAACTTACTTCTCGTTCCAGTCAGCCAAGAAAAAGAAGGATCTTTTAATTGGCATATTTTTGCAAATCTTCACTTGACATATTGTCTTCCCAGCATAAGTTAGTGAACAGGAAAAAGAGAAAACTTTGTAGCTACAAAGGGGAAAAGAAAAAAAAATAAATTAAATTAATTTTAATGTACCCTGTCCAGCACAGTAAATTTGAGGCCAATCATTCAGAAACTTGTTTAGATTCATATTTACATGCAAACCAAATTAAAATAATGCATTTTGTACTAATGTGGGGTGGTTGTTTATTTTGGGTTGTTTGGTTTTTTAATGTTCAGAGTTCAAGAACAGTACTTAAGACTGGTTTTAGCCACGTTTTTATCATTAAGACTAATTTTGTCTTTTTCATTATTACAGTCAAGGGAAATTGGGATGTAGGTTTTGAAGTGTTACAACTTGCTCATCATACAACCTCTTTCAGCAGTAAATGTATTTATATTTGGTTTTACCAATCTGTAAAAAACAGGTTTAGTACTTAAGGGAATCTACATTCAGTTACCTAACTGACTAGCTTAAGAATCTAATTTGAGTCGGGCTATCTGTTGGTTTCATGTTCTTCTTAGTGAAATCTTACACAAATTTAGTCAAAATAGAGGAATAGTGTATAATCAACTAATATTCTTAATTGGTCTTGTAACTTCCAGATCTTCCTGCCACTCTCAGCTTTAGGCCACATTCTGTACAAAAATGATGAACATGGAAAACAGAGTCAAATCTCAAGAGCAAATTTGAAGGATTTGCAGATCGAAGGTGCCTGGCTTTGCCTATTTACAAGCATGATGGCTGATCTCTTCCAGAATATTACAGTAATTGTTATGATTGTTGTAGCAGATACTTTTTTCCCTTTCTCTCTCTACTTTCTTTTTTTTTTTTCTTTTTTTTTTTTTTTTTTTTTAATTCAAAGAAAAGGATCTGGAATCTGTAGTACCTATGAGGCATCAATGCAGACAAAGGAAAAATTACCTTACAAGACTAGGAAATGCTTCTGCTCTTAAATAGTGCATCTTTCCTCTAGAGTCTAAACATTATGAACAACTGGAGAATAGTGCTGGAAGTAATAGGTTTTAATACAATCAATTGATTAAGCAGTGCTGTTTAAACAGAAGTATCAATACACGATATATAGATATATCTCTGATTCATACACCATATAGAATCCAATCCTTGAAAGATTAATGCTCCAGTCTGACTGAAGTCAGAAAGGTTGTTCAGGGGGCATGTACGTCAACCTGTTTCAGGTATTTGTGGAGCATTTTACCTAGGTAGCCTCCCTGTGAGTTCAAAGGCATTACTTTCGAGTCGTGGCCCAAAGATCACTTTGTATCATTCAGATGTAGACAAGAATCTGATTTTTTGGGGGGCTATAGAAAAAAATGCAGCCAAACATGAAGCTAGAAACATTATGCCACTGGCAGCAAATAAGGCACATCTGCTTGGGATTTAAATGAGATAAAACAGTAAACTGATAAAAGAAACAAGAAGGAATGAAAATTCAGTAAAGAAAGAAATGTAATCAGTTTTGCAACATTATTCTGCAACTTATAATGTCTGTACCTATCTTTTTAATGAAGATCATAAGACTGGAATAAGAAATTGAGAGCATAAACATAACAATTGACAAAAAGCCAGTTCACGTAAGTGGACTCGAGATGGATTTGACAGGACACTAACATGATTCTGTGAAACATAAAACAAACAACTCACTCTCCCTTATCCCACATGATTAAAAGAAAAGCCCTTTATCACAAACTGGTATGTATAAAAAAACCCACAACGTGAGACCGCGAGGGATGTCAAAATTCTAAGATTTATATAACATTTATTACACATATGCAGGAATATATATTAAAACACATACTATGAACAGTAGTAGGATTATAAACTGTGACCTTCAGGAAAGGGAAGAGGAGAGCTGTGACATAGCCAGCATGAATTCATGCAATGTAGAAATAAGAACTGGGAGGATGCATGTGAATAAAGTTAGCAAAACTATTTGAGGAATGTAGGTGTCAGAGCAGCAGTCCATGTTAAGAAGTCCATGCTAGCTATGAATATTGGAAAGACTGGAAAGGGAGATTAAGGAGGAAGAGAGATTCTCGTTTTCACATGCTTGAGCACAGCGTTCGAGTCATCAGTGGCCTTTAGGCCATATGTAATTTCACATTTTTCTGGTGAAATGTAAAATGCAGAGAGGATGGTATAACCATCTGCAAAATCAGGATTGTGATTATAGTTCTGCATTTATTACCTTAAGTAATGCAAATTCTCTCGGATTTTTATTGAACTGCTAATTACAGCTAATGCTGTATAGCACACACTTGCTCACAGTCTAATGCAAATGATCCCACTGGTTTTTAATCATTTGGAATGGAAAGTAAAATGGGAGCAAGGGGAAAGTATTAATAAAAACTTAGAGAACAGCATTTTGACTCATAAAAATAACGGTACCAAACTGTAATCACCTGTCCTCCTTTGATTGCACTGGAGGGTTAGGAGGAGAACACCAGTTTGGTTCAGAGTAGGAAAAGCAGCTATTTGAAGAGACAAGTAATTTGAACAAATAAACAATATAGAAGAGAATACTTAAATTAATTTTTGTTAAAGTTATCCCCCTCTTTTCTTTCCTATGCCATGCTGATATACTAGGTATATGTGGACCTTTAAACTATACTTATTTTAATCACCATCTATAAAGAGGATCATCAATGCACATGCTTAGCCAAGTAATGCGGTTGGAATACATCAAGAGCAAAAATTGCTGATCAAGCCTCATCCAGATTGGGTCTAAGCAAAAGCACCCCTCTGTTTAAGTTGGTAAGCTGGCCTTCAGCCCTTCCAGTGACTTGTACTGCAGAGGCCACACCAAGTCTCGGACCAGCCCCTCTCAGCATGCAGCACACACCCCTTCCTTCCTCCCGCTGAGCAAGTCGGTCGCAGAAGCGTTTGCACACATACTCAGCAAGGCCAATGCTCACTGCTTCTGTTACCATCCTTCCACACTACTCAAGTGCAACCATTTGGGAAACTTCCTTGATTCTCCATCTATCTATGGAGCCTGGAAGTCTCCTAGTCAGTGAAGCTTAAACAAAAGCACTTTATGCTAGAAAAACAGTGGAGATAGATACACCTACTTACTCGGTCTCTAACACTAATATAGGAGTATTACCAAAACAGAGGTAAGCTAGTATCTATGAAAAACATATGATCTAAGAGACAACACCTCTTGTGAACAGCTGCTGGATCTCCTCCTACCTGTTCACCCAGGCTTCTGGGATGTTATGGGCAGCATAAACAGTGAAGCTGAGCTGGGAATCTAGACTGATGTCTGCACATGAAGGACTCTTTGGCATGCTGGCAAGCTGGAAATTTGCATCGAAGCTTCTGCTGTAAACATGGATGAGACAAGAGATGGCCATGGAGAGATCAGTCACAGCAGCCTGTATTAACGCTGCGAGGAGAGAGAGGAATAAATAAAGGTTAGCAATAGGTCATTTGTGAAGAACCATATTTATCTTAAACCATCAGTTACGGCTTTGAAATGCTTCCTAATAAAATTTAATTAAAATGACATAACCTACCAACTGAAGCCAATTAGCCATCTGGGCTTCTGAAACCAGCCTTAGCTCATTTCTGGTGTATCATTAACAGTCTTTCATTACAGCACTTTTAAATTAAGGCATTTTCAAAGTAAGCATTTTAAACTACAGCAGGTTAGTGTGTGCCTCAGATACACCATTGTAGTCTGCTAATTTTTGCGCTGGAAGGATTTTTATTATGCAGGTATTTTGCAATTTAGCTAAGTAGCTACTTAGTTCAAGGGAACTGGCAATGCAGCAGCAGAATGGAGAAAAGGCACTGGTTAAAATTTAAGACTACAAAGCTGTTGCAACTGTAGGTAAACAATTCATAAAATATATACAATAGCATCCAAAATCAGTCATAGTCAACATTCAGATGGTCATGGATCGGTCATAACATTACACAATGATGGACACTGTAATACGCATCTGCATGGATATACAAGAAATGCAGGCTGTACTCTCATTTATATCACATCTTTATTTATGTTATTTCCTTTGGCTTCAGCTCTGCAGTACTCTTTTTCTGCAGTTACTGGCTTTTATCCATTTTCCCTCTCTCTGTGTTTTTGGAGCAGCTAGGGATTGCCTGATTGCCAGTGTAAATTAAAATCTCAAGCCCTGGCAGCCTCCATCGAGTGAAGAGAGCTGGTACAAGCACTCACTTCTCAGGCAAGAGACAGTTAGAGACAGAACGTGTCAGAGTACACTGTATCATTCCAAGATCAGGATTATTTGTCTTCCAAGAGGAGGAATCAAAATTCTCCTTCCCTCCACCGCCTCACAGGTTCCTACATGATTAAGAACATACTCTCATCACCTGTGACAGTTTTTGACATACTCCCTAAACTTGTCTGACCACTATATTCGGCAGCTATCTATTAGTTATTTAATAGTATCTATTGAAAAAACTTTTTCCCAGGAATAGGAAGCCTGAGACTTCTTATATTAGCTTTTTATACTTGGAATAGGTGCAAGAATCTTACCCAACATCAGATACAGATATTACGATTCACTGGAGTTAACTATCTCAGTTTCCTGACAAATGTCTCCAAAAAACATGTGTTTAGTCTGATATTCCTTTTCTTTGATACCTTTTACCTTTAAACTAGCAAATACTTAGAATTAGAGTCACAAAATGCATGGAAAACAGTGTAAAGAAATTATTTCAGTCTTCATTTTATAATAAACAAGTTTTAACTATGTGACAGTAGAGATATACATACAGTCAAAATTTTGACGTTTAGCAGGGTTTGCTACTAGAAATACTGACAGCGAATTATTGCCCTCACGAAGGACTGGCTAGAATACCACACCTTGTCCATTGTAATCATCTTCCACATACAACTAAATCATTTTAGGGACTAACAGGTTAAGGAAATTCAGTCCTTTGACTCTCTGTTTATGTATATGTCTCCGTCTAGCACTTGTTTTTAATTATCTTTTTATTTATTCTCTTTACTATTTTCTCCATGTATCATCCTTCACCATAATTATTCTGAATAAATCTTTTGCTCTAATGAATTTTTCCGTAGGATATCATTTTGTTCTCACACCCAGTTCTCAGGGGTGCATAATACCTTAATGCCTTCCAAACTAAATGCTTAATTTGCACTGAATTCTTTTACATTCCAAGGAGTTACGTATAATCATATACATAACACCTTCTCAGGAGTTCCGGAAGAGGACATGAGTGGACTATTATTTTAACCAATATTTTCTACTTTATCTGAAAAGTAACACACTATTTACGTTAAGGAAAAACAGCTACTTAGGAGATTCCCTGGCTCCAATCTGTTCGAAGTGGCAGACAGGTAGACGAAGTGTAACAGCAAAGCCCTTATTTATGCAAATTAGTCTACCAAAGTCAATGATTGCCAAGTATATCTTTCTCAGCATTTTCTCCATAAGAGGGTGAGATGTAGTTCAGAATTTGTGTAAGCTTGTCCTGTATGTTGAAATGTACATACCCTTTCGGCCACCAGCAGTTTGTACACAATCTGTATTCTAGGCTAAAGGCAATGTTTCAAATTTTGTCTCCAGAACTAGAGGAAATGTGTCATATTTCTTCTAAGCCACAGAAAGAAGGAAATACTTCTTGGATTAAAAAAAAAAGAATAAAATCAGGAGAAACATAAACAGCAGGGTAAATTTTTTCTATAACAGAAAATTTACATATGCTGGGCAAGGAAGTGAATAAAATTCAAGATGCCTATCACTATATCCAAGCTATCTTGTCCCACTGGCCATGTTTGCAGAAGAAAAGTGCAATTTTTGCCTCAATTATTTATAACATGTTTCAATCTGTCAGTGGTGAGGTGAAAAAAGTTTCCTGGGTGTCAGGGACCTGTCAACCCTACAAGGTCTATGTGGATAGATGGGACAAGGTCAACAGTCTTCACTTAGTTGCAGGCTATGTCCATGAGACTCCCTGCTGATGGGAGCTGGGAAATGTTGTTCTTTTTCCTCTCTCTCTCTCAAATTTCCACTTTTCGCCTGTGGGCTAGTAGAACCTGTGCCTGAATGCAGAAATGGAGCCAGTTTGGAAGCAGGGGCTGTCTGTTCTGCTGAGATGGCACATAAGGGGGGAAGACAGCAACAGGGCAATCAGTTCAGCTGCCATCAAAGGGAGACAAATGAAACTTCAGCGTTATTTATCCAATTATTAGCAAATCCAGGATGAAGATCTTCTCAGGAATGGAGTTCCTCAGGTGTAAGCAAATGTCCAAATCTAACCTAGTCTGCAGCTGGAGGATTTTTTCTACATTCATTTTCTTACTCTTGTCCTCAGTTTAAAATTACTCTATGGTTTCTGTGTCAGTCAGCCCTTTTTCCCCCTCAGCCTGCACTCATTAAGCCCAGTAGCAATTAGCTAAATTAGAGACAAACATCTTGGCTAGTCTGTAAGCATTCATTACTCACAAGAGCTGGTCAGCATTTTTTCACTATATTTTTATGAGCTGCTGAATAGGATTTGGTACACTGAAATTATATTGCCCATTCATGAAGCCAGAGAACTTTACTGCTTTTTATGACTTTTATGATTAATAAATCTTAGATGAGAAAGGACTATGGTGTTTCACTGATGTACATAGCACAGGTTGTGATCTTCCTACAGTGGATTCACAGCTTCAGCCATGCCAGAGTTTGTTTTCTAGAAAGGTGTCCAGTCACGGCCAGTATCCAGGAGACAATGAATACACCACATTGCAAAGTGGATAGTGACCAAGACTAATAATCTCACAACTCAAACCTCCCCATTTAACTCTGGTGTGAAATTATTTGGCATCACCTTCTCACTGAAGGTGAGAAAAAATGAGACTTGTAGAAATGAGATGAAACCAAGGGAAGTGAACTTTAGCCACAGCTGCCAGATACGTTTATTTCTGACACGTGTTCCTTGTATGTAAAGTTTGAAGGAATAAGTTTCACCCTTGGTGAGAAACAGAACATCCCTAAAAGTGTTAATGAATATACTTGCAGGTGTCTTCAACATTTAGTAAGGGACATACTAGCATATTCCTTACAGAAAATCACTTTCTTCTCACTCCAGTATTACCAGTCACATTATTTTAGTCCCAGACCTTCCAACAGAGTGGATACTTTCCTGTTTTTGCACTAGCAGATTATGTCAATTTAATACATATTAAACACGCCCTCTCTGACTCTGTATGTACATTTTCTGTAGGTAAAACATGACAAATATCTGGTCGAACAGAATTTGGAATGAAGGCTTAAGACCCTTCTGATACCTTAAAAATATTGTGGAGAACAGGAGCTTGATATTGTTCCTTCCCACTTACTTTCAGAGAGAAGAAAAAAAGCAAGATTCTAAATACAGTTTAGGTCATACACACACACATGTAAAACCACTAGAAAAACACCCTTAAGATTTAGGTAAGGTGCTAAGCAGCATTAATTAGGCTGTTGTTATTATTATAAGAAAAAGGCAAAATATGAAATGTTGCCGTAACGCAAATATTGATCAGACATAGTTTCCAAGCACCAATATTTACTTTATTGTTTCTTCCTACTAGTTGAAGAATCCTGTGAATTATCCCTTGAGAAACTTAAAAATCTCCTGCTGTCCTGGTATCAAAAATGTCTCTGCTGCTATATAAGGCCTTGGTAACTTCTGCCTAATTTTTTTTGAGAACAGAGGGATTGTAGCTATTTAAATATTGGTCTTGGTTAAAAATCCTCTGGCTTTCAGAACATATCAGAATGTAACACAGCAACAACTTTGATGTAAAGAGCCACGCTCAGATTTGAAAATAATGCAGGAGACACAAAGATGAAATGCAATCTATAAAAAGCTCAACATTTTTCCATGTTCAGAAATAAAACCTGATTTTTCAAAAAAAAAACCCAAACAACTACAATGGCTTTGTGCTAAGAAAAGAAGAAAGTAGAGTTTCCAATTTTATATAGGAAAACCTTCAAAAAGCCTTCCTTCCATTTTTTTCCCTTCTTCCGTTTTTTTCTTTTTTTGGAAACTTTGTAGTGAGTATTTTTATGATCAGGTCTAGAAAGAACTATCAAATCCCAAGCACAATTAGGGAAACTTTACACCTTTAAATGTAATGACAACTTCATTAAATATATCGTCATCGAGATATCTAATTTCTGCATTCACTCAAAAATACAGCAATTTCAGCACTTCAGCTGGAAAAGACTGTTGATTCAACATCATCAGTTCCTGGTGCATACTAGACTTCCTGGGATGGGTCCCAGAGAACAACTGATCAAATTCCAAAAGCTGCTTATTGTGTCTGATCCAGTGAAATCCTTGCCTGAAGTAGCAAGGCTGTAGACTTTCTATAAACATTCATTCATCAGCTTTTGAGAAACACACACGGACTCAGTTTTGTACCAGCTTGCAGCCTGTCTTTGCACAGTCTGGATTGCAGCAAACTCCAATGCTAAATATCTATTAACATGGATAATCTTATTCTTTATTTCCTGGGAACACTTGATGCTGTAGAAAGATGCCAGTGTCTAGAAATGCCTATCGTTCCTCGCATTTAAGAAGAAATAAAAAAATACTCTGAGCACTAAAACATTAATATAATCTCATAAGGACTTCACACAGAGGAAAAAGAATATGATCCAGACTTAGGCAGAACATGGATAAGTACCGCTTTGTTCGCAGCAATGGAATAATTCGGTCCAGAGAGATAACGCTGTTAATAGAGCCAGTTATTGCAACACTAAATCAAGGCTAGAAATGTTGAACACAGTCTTCAACTTGCTTAGTCCATGGTGAATGACTAATATTAAAACTCTGATAATCTTTTATTAAAGAGAAAGCATTTTCTAAACAAATTATTAAGTAAGGCTTTAATTTTAATAGCAGCCTCTATCTTTTTCTCTTTTGTGGTACAGAGAAGCTGTAAAGAAGAAAAACAAAACTCTTATGATACTCAGGGTAATAATTATCACTTGGGGAGGAAGCAGAAAAGAAAAAGAAATTATTAGCTGAAGCAACTGATTGCTGGTTTTACTGTTCAAATTTGATCCTGTTTTCCTCAAGATAAGCATGAATCCATACAAGAGACAGAAAAGAACAGTACAAATGGAAAATGCAGTCTGTCTTCTCCTTGGATGTCAATGCTGACTTCATTTGCAATTGTGCTGCTAGAGAAAGCAAAGCACATGTTTTTTAGCTTCCCAGAGATCTGGAAAAATTTACCAGCACTAAACTAAGGCAGTGATTTTGCTTCACTTTTGGGTCACAGGCTTGCAAATTTTTGCATGCCTGCAATTCTAGCTGGCTAAGCAAATGAAGTAAAACAAGGGTGGGAAACAAATGAGGTGGAAAAGGAAAGACAGAGGTGATTTCAGCAGGAATGCAGGTCTCCCCTTCTAGTTGGTTTTCACTCCAAGCTTCAGCAGGTGAAAAGATCATCTGGATTCCTCTCAGGCTCAGTGTCCCTAGGTTGAAGGATGGGATGCCCCATGGCAGCATCACGAAGTTGAGCACTGAGAAGACGGGGACTAAGGAAAGCTCATGATCCAGAAAAGATGTGTAGAATGGCTTTGTCCACTTCTTGGGGATCAGGCCTAGGCTCCAGCAGATCAGTTTTGGTCATTGCTCTCACACTTTGTTTTTATCAAACATGCCTTTAACACCAGCTTTGATATGATAGATAGACTTTTCTATTAACGGCCTAAATTTAAGTATTTTGCTGGCTTTTAGAAGTTTATTTAATGGGTGCAGATATAAGGCATGTAGGACATTAAAAAGTACATTAAATGTATATCACCGCGCGTAGGAGGTCCATTTGAATTTTAGTTACCTTGGACAACTTTGAATGTAGGTTTCTCTACAGAATGACTAATGGCCTGGCAAGTTCTGGCTTGTGATCGGTTAAGTTGAAGTTTCTAATATTACACTACCAAAAGGATTCTGCAATTGTTATGAAATTAGGGTGTGCCGAGAACAAACAGAGAAGCATCACTCTTCACAGTTGAAGGTCTCCTGGCATAAATAAATAGGTACAGAGAAGCAGAGAGCAAAAAAATCTGATTCCTTTACTGTTATTCAGTAAATCAGATCTCCCTTTTGAAAGCTGCTGATTCAATGAAGTCCAAATTCAGAAATATCTTTAAGTAGAGCAATGTTTCAGATCCTTTCTAGCCAGGTTTTCTGAAGAGTGTGCAGAGGAAGATGTTTCTAAGGTAGATGTTGTTTAGTAACTAGTCATGCTTTTTCATCATCAACAATTAGTTGCCGTTAAGAGTGTTAAAAAAAACAAACATTGGATAAACGACTATATCCAAGGGAGAAGAATCCTACAAACTGTATTTGCCTTCTCCTAATTTCTGCACCTGTGCATTTTTCCCCTGCTTCCCAGGCCCTCGAGCTGTTTAGCTTTTCCTGGCAGCTAAGAAATATAATCGCTATTTCTTTGTTTGCTGTTCAGGAAGTTGAATAATGGTGCAAAAATAAGCCTGGCATTTAGAATCCTGCATCTGAACCACCTCTGTGTTTGAAAGGCTGCTGCAATCTTTGTGGTTGCTTCCCCTTTTTGCCTCTCTGAGCACACCACAATCAAGAAAAGCAGAGGTAGGAAAAAAAGAGGAGAAAAAAGCATCTCAGATGCCACTTTTTTCCTCAAACAGAATGGAGAGAGACCACTTGCCTCAGTCTGCAAGGTGCTCCTCAGTAACGCTAGCAGTACGAGGCATTAGCCAAGGAGTCTAAGCTGATTTTAACTGAGGAATGAAATAAGGCAGGGTCTGTGATTTTGTCCATTACCATGAATTAACCTACCGTTACGATAGCGTATCAGTTAATACAACACACTATTTAACACAAAAAAAACCAACAAAGAATTAAAGCTTAAGAAGGGAGGGATTAAAGTTATTGAAGTTGAGTTTCTCTGCAGAAAAAGTTGAGATCAAGGAGAACTGCTATGACCACCTCTATCTATAATAAGTTCTTTCACGCTACTATTCATTCTCCATATTTGAATTGCCAGATTACTTTTGGGAAATGCTGTGTTCTATTTACATTTTCAGTCCACTTAAATTTTAACTTGTCGTAATTACCTTATAATACAACTAAATAAGTAAACAGCTGCAATATGCCAACTTTAACAGTTCGCTTACACAAACAAATAGCGCAAGTTGTGCTTTGTGGTGATACATCTTGAATTAACATGTTTTAAAAATAACACTTTACCTTTGTCTGGTGTTTCCACACTTTGAAGTAGATTCTGTAAAGACAAAACCCAAGGGAAAAAGTAATCAGTTACTTCAGAAAAGACCAGATAGCAGTTATAACGGTTCTAGGAGCAGTCCTATGGAAAAAACAATGAGAATGTATCCTAATGTTATGATGATAGAAGACATCACTGGGATTCAGAGTACCAGGACCTGCTTTCCAGCTCTTCCACCTGCTTCCTCTACCATCTCAGACATGCCACTTAGGACCTGATTTCTGACAGTATTTAGGCATGTCAATATACATAGAAGCATTTCTCTACATTTTAGGTGCATGCACGTTTTAATCCTCTGTTTTAGTATAACAGAGATAAGAACACCCTCTCCATCCTTTTGCGTGCCTTATATGTTAATACATGAATTCCAAAACCACTCTGAGCAGGCAAAGCCTCAGCATCCTTTCAAAGCTGAGGAGCACCGAGTCTCCGCTCAGGTGGCCTACATCTCACCTATGTTCCCGTGCCAAATCAGCAAAAATCACTGTGCTCTTCGAAGGCATTTCAGCAGGCAGCTAATCAGAGACACTCCACAGGAAACATTAAGTGCAGCAATTTGGGGGGTGTTTACGCCCTTGGTGCCTAAACACAGCTCTTGATGCCTAACATTAATTCAGCTACTGGAACAGGTTGCCCAGAGAAGTTGTAGATGCCCCATCCCTGGAGGTGTTCAAGGCCAGGTTGGATGAGGCTTTGGACAACCTGGTGTGGTGGAGGGTGTCCCTGCCCATGGCAGGAGTGTTGGAACTAGATGATCTTTGAGGTCCCTTCCAACTCTAACCATTCTATGATTCTATGATTCCCACCTCTCATATCCCACTGCTGCCAGCTGGAACTTCTGGGTGCTTATGATCACTGAAAGATCAGGCCAGTTATTTAGACTCAATGACCAGCCTAACTAAACTTTTCTTTTTTTTTTTTTTTTTCCCAAAAGATGCTCTATTAAATCCCAAGTACAATAACTGCCATCAATCAGACCTCACTCCAGCCTTCTCAAACATTGGGCATAATTAAACGTTGCTACGCTGCCCGCGCCTCCCCATCTGCACGGGAAAATCCGCTGTCATGGCAGGGAGCTCGGCACATCTCCCTGCAGGACAGGGGACACCCACAGCCCCGAGCCCACAGGTGGGACCCAGCTTCAGCTCAAAAGCAAACGCGAGCAACCAGCTTCTCCTGCCAACATAGAAAGACGGTACTGAGGTGCAACTCTTGACCAGAGAGACTAGAAAGTTAATTCTGTGTTTCAGCATTGCCCGTGGCTTTGCACTCTGTTTGAACCCACATCCCCGAAAGGTTTGCTATCCTTTACGGTCATTAATCCCTGTACAGTGGGTTGAGAATGCTTTGTGTGCATACGTAGAGATTCAGCAAGATGCTGCTTAAAAATTACAATGCATGCAGAGGTGACATAAGAAGTACAATGCTGGATGTACATTCTGCCTCCGGAGCCCAGCTTGGAGCTGCCAGTATTTGTCTGGTAAATACGAGAAGAAGTCAAATGCTTACTTGAGGAGAGAAAAGCAACCCTCAGGCTGAGAAATATGTTTTCACAATCTTTATAACACAGTGAGACAAATGGGAACAGAGACCTTCGTTCAATTCTCTCAAATTTTGGAAAGTAAACAACCTTTTGGAACAGCACTTATAATTTCAATGTAGTGTAGCCCATTTAATATATAGTGGATTAGTGCCTGTTCTGGCAAGATTCGATCTCCTAGGACTTTTGTGAGCTGCTGTAAGAAAGGAAGTGGAGGGGAAAACAAAAAAAGAGATGAAAAACATTAATTGTGCAGCAGGTCCAGAGTTTCCCCTGAAAGGATTTTAAAATCCCAGAGCTAGGTTGGTTAGAGACTGAATGAATCACATTTATAAAGAGACGTAATCAGTTAAGAAGAAACTATCACTGGTGCCAGTTGCTTTCTTAATCTCTCAACCACGGTACAGGAACACACAGTACTGGCGGTGAGGAGGTAATAAGCACAATTTAATTAAACACAGAAGATTGGAAGTAAGTTTCTTTGGTTTTCTTTTTTTTTTCATAAAACCAGAATTAAATAGAAGCACATTGATATATATATATATTTTTAAAGTATGCAAGCACACACGTACAGATATGTATACACAAACATATCGGCACTCTCTGTAATTCGCATTGGAAGGGGTAAGCAGAAGTTTCCCTGAGGCATTATGTGCACATGGAGCTTGCCAAATGGGTGCATTAAAAGGTATTCCACACAAAACCACATCATACATTACACTAAAGCATCAGGAAACCATGGTGAAAAAACAATTAGATGTTTTTTCTAGCATTTCTCCCTTAGCCGACATGTAATGCTGTAGCACTTGAGATGTAATAGGTAACCTCAAAAATTTCAGTTTACTTGTGGTGCAAGTTACCTCCTTATCTGAAAAAAAGCCTCTTTTCCACCTAACAAAAAGTCTTGGGGGTACTACGCTAATAAACAGAATAGAAACAATTCAAGCAGACTGACAAGATACACTAATACAGCAGTATTTAATAATTTTGTCAGTACCCAGCATTCACATAAAATGCCCCTACACTTCAGTATGAGTTTAACTCAAAGAAAGTTTGGAGGAATTGGTACTCCATCAAACATCCAACTGCTGAGTACTAATTTTGGCTAAATATGCTAATACAGACAGGAGAGATGGTCCATTTTCTTTGTATAAATATAGATAAAATCCAACTCGTTATATTTATATACTATTCTATACATGAGGTAGTTGCATATAATGCGTAATCTCTGTTTTCATAAAATGGAGCAGCATGCGGGCTACAAAACATGCAGAAATATATTCTCCTGCTTTTATGACATTTATAGTTCAGTTGCTGCTGAGAAAGATGAAGCTCTCCATAAAATCTAAACTGAACTTTTTCTAGATTGCTGAAGTCTAATCGACTGTCCTAGCACTTATTTCTCAAAGGAGTAAAAAGCAAGCAGCAGTGTTTGCTCGTGCAGGAACAGTTTGACTTTTTTTCTTTTTACTTTCTTTTTTTTTTTTTCTCCATTTGTTTGAAGTCAGTTGTTAGTCAGGTCTGCTTCACCAAGGAGGAAGTTAAGGGGCAGATGTCAGTCAAGGTCATAGACAGCCTTTACAGGAAGGTTTCAAGGGACAGACAACTAGTTCAGCTAACCAAGCCTGAAAGAGAATGTTAAGGGAACAAAAACTCAATAAACTTAAAAACTTTAAAAAATAGGTAACAATCTAGTCAGTATTCTCCAAGAGAAACGTGGAGACGAGCAGCTTCTTCTGTGAATATTAGGACAGAAAAATATTTTAAGACTAGTGATAAAATATTCAATCAGGACAGAATCTTTTTAACATTCAGAAGAGGGTATTCAGGAACAATATCACTTCGCTCATTATAGATGAGCAAACACCATCATTATCATCACCACCACTTACCATTTTTACCCTCTGGAGATTGCAGGACCAGTACTCTACTGTGCTGGAGATTGTACATATAGATAAAGAGAGGCATCCCTTGCTCTGAAGAGCTTATAATTTAAATAGGTAAAACAGAAAACAGAAAGCATACGAGGAAGCACATGGATGGATGTTGGTTCAGCAGAACCTGTACATACTAGAGACGGTCTATGCAGTGGAGTTGGAAATTGGACACATGCTGGAGAATGAGCGATGGCAAGCTGGGAACACTTGGAGGAGGGTTTTTGTTGTTTGTTTTTACGACAGGATAGACCAGCTCATAAGTCAATTATTTGCCTAGTAACAATCACTTCATCTCTAAAATAAAAACAGTATTTGCATGACAGTGACCCAGAAGAGAAGGAGAAGCAAAGATGAACATCAACGGAAACCTTAGGCTTGGAACAGATGACCTGTACTCTTTGGTTTTGACCCCATTATCTTATTCTTCATGGCATGACATGGGTTTTTCTAATTGCTCAGGGTGGGCCACACTAATAGGAACCGATTTGGCTCTTTGACCACTATATCTACCTCTCTGCTGGAATCCAGAGAGGATGGGGCTGAATATGAACTCAAGGATGCTCAGTAAATATAAGCTAGTCATAGGAGGCAGTTTACACATTGGGTTCACAGAGCTGACCTGAATACTCAGAGAGAAAATACACTCAATTTCTCTTAACTCTAAAAAAAAATCTTTTTAACACATTAGTTCCAATATATTTCTTCTGCTCTAATTCCTTCCTAAAGGAGAACATGTTCTGTTACTGTCCTTTTTACTGGACCAAGTTCTTTATCTATCTCTTAAGAAGGATTCGGGGCTGACAAAATACTTTTCTTGAGGGAAAAACGCTGCTCTGCCTGACGCCTCTCAGGACAGCTTGGGGTTTAACTGAAAAGTAGATCACATGAATCCCTTGTCACTTCTTTTAGTCTCTTTCTCTGCTGTATTTGCCCTCTAATATATAGGAAGAACTTTCTTAAATTGAGATACTCTTATTTCCATTTAAATCAACAACACGCCAGATAAAACGTGTGCTGTCACAGACCCATTTATGCTGGAATTTACCCAGAACAGTGACTTCTAATAATTGATGCTGAAGTGGATGTGAAAAGATTTAAGATGCTACAGAAACAAGATTTGCAGTCAGTTATGACCTAGAAAGGAAGCAAGAGAAGGTACTTAAGTGAATCAGCTGGTCAGCTCTGAGCAACAACAAGAAAACCTAGAGCTACGTTGCTCCTTGCAGCTTGGGCCTTAACATTACTTGCCAATCCTCCAGAGAGGCAGCACCTGTACAACTCACTCCAGAAGGCCACAGCTGGTTCTGCACAGTGCCCTGGAGCAATGTCTCTCTGTGATCCCTAGTGTCCTCTGTTCTAGAAACATGGTGCAGGGATTTATTTACAACCCGGATCTGCAGAGAGAGCCACACTGATGTTCTACAGTTCATTTGCTGGGGTCCTGTGCTTTACATAAGTTGGAAGCTATTCCCTCCCCCTGCATCTAAGAGGAATAAACAGAGGTTAAGTACTCAGAGATTTAAGAAAACACATTTTCTGAGCATCACTGGAGCTTCTTCAACTAACATATTTTCTGCTCTTTGGCAAGTCTTTTCACCTCTCAGGAAGAAGTTAGCCTCTGTAAGATGGTAAGTATTTGAGGGTTTGAACCTTTCAAGAGTAAGTGTATATGGATTATAGTATGTAATTAATTTGCTATATATCACTCCTATGACACAAAAAATGTTATAAAAGAATTACGCTAGCTTCCTCCAGTCTTTCGTTTGAGACATCAAACTGTGTATCTGGCACAATTAAATCAATTCCACTTATGTAGCTAGACATGTTTCTAATTAACACTCATTAGTTAACTCAGTTAACACTAGCTATCCCACTGTTCACTTTACTGTCCTAGGTGTTCTTACACATATCACAAGCCATGGGCTAAAAAAAAACCCCAACAATGAAGAGAAAGAAGAAAAGTTTCGTAAGCAGGTAATGGTTTCAGAATACAAACATCTCGCCCAGTTTGGCAGGTTTTACTAAACAACATTTGCTGTAAGAAAGAACAACAAGACAGAGAACATACAAGAAAAAAATTCCTTAGTAAACTTTTTAAAAAAGTGTGAAGAGGGAATTTCATTAAATTGGAAAGGAATTAGCATGACTTAAGGTTACACCGAGTAAATCCAAGTGATTAATGGTTTGATATTCAAATTTGCTGAGCACCTGTATTGCCAAGGTGCTGACTTCAAAAGAATTTTTGGGTGCTCAGAACTTCTGTAAATCAGGTCGTTGTGACTTGTCCAAGGTCATATCAAAGCAGCTGGTGACAAAACTGAGAACAGACACCACCCTCCAAAATCCTAGTTCACAATTATACAGTAACTTCTGGAAAACCCACTTTGGTGTTTTAAGAGTGAGCATTCCAGCTAAAATCAGGACAATAGGATGGTGGTCCTTCTCTGCATAAATAGCAGAGACATTTCTATCTGAAAAACTCATCATTTCAGTCATACTTACAAAAGGAAAGTTTTTTATTGTTAACAACCTTTGTTAAATACATGAAAATCTAATACTTTGAAATCACATGATTTGGTAAATAGGTGATGTGGCAAAGTAGAGTTTGTGTGTTTGGTGGGAATAAGGAAGAACAACCAGTTACAGTTAAACACAGGACAAGTCCTCTGTTGCTCGTCTGTCACACATCATCAACAATCTTTTCTTTTTTTGTAGTGCCTCTACCTAATGCTTGTTAGAGGGAAAACATGTAGTACGACAGTAGAATAGCCTTGATCAATCATAAAATCAGTGACACCCGTTCAAGCTCTACTTTTAAAGAGAAAAATAGGACATCAACTTCCATCTTTTACCTGTGCTTTCACCGATGGCATTGCACGGAGTTTCTTTACTGCATCAGTAATGTCTCTGGTTTCCACAAAACCAAGGACACTGCAGATTACTTTAGCTGCTTCAATCACATTATCAACTTGATGCTGTTAAGAGCAGAGAAAGAGAAAAACAAACAAAATGAACAGTGAACACATACCATACATCAGAAATGCCTTACCATAAACTTCATGCCAGTGATTATGTAGAAAATCATATGTGCTCATGCAAAATTCAACACATCATGCATTAGTCTGGCTACACTGAAATCCCCAGTGACCAACAGTTTCTTTAGGATAGCATAATTCTTGTCGAAGTCCAGTTATCTTCCACTAAACGTGCCTTGGTGAAAACTGTGACAAATTTGGTATCTAAGACTGATTTTGAGGCAAAACGTTGATTTGTCTGAACTTCAAGAGCACAGAAGCACCGTAAAGAAACTTCTGAGGAAACCTAAACCCAAATGATTCACAAACTTTCTGAGGTTTTTACGATACTGTGAATTTATCCCTACCATTGTTCTCCTACCCATCTCTGTGAGAGCTGGCAGACAGCCATGTTCCACCTAAAAATAGTGACTGTGTGGGAGCCACATAATCTTGACACCTGTGGACTGAGTAGTTCTTCAACTAGCTTTTCTGCAAAATATATATATAGTTCAAACTATTAAATCTTATTGATAATAAATTTAGATCTTTAAATATTACCAGACGAAAAAAAAAATCTCTACATTAATAATCCATAAATACTTTGGGGAATTCAAAAAAAAAGAATTGATCTCAAAGGAAGGAAAATGCAACGTTCAAATATCAAGTCCTCTAAGTTCAGGAAAAACATAAATAAGAATTCATGGGTTTCCTGCATAGTTGTATCATTTCATTAAACCTTAAAAAACATTCTTTGTAGAAGAAGCTTTCCTATAAATATTTTCCATGTTTCTGTGCTGATAAATGTTGCTTTTAGTGTGCTACAGCATGTCTATGTTCTGATAAAACCACTTCTCTAACTCATTCATTTAATGTCTGAAAAAAAAATTGTACCAAGATGAACTATCTATTTTTAGGCTTAAGGTCTATATCCAGACCATACTGAGAAGGTTACCACCTGTCATTAATACAAATAAATATAAAAATGTATTGAAGTTACTAATTCCACATTGCCTGTCTTGGGCAGAACTAAAGCAGGAATGAATTGCATAAAATATCCTCAGGTATTTGATGGTCAGAATTCTTTTAAATATAAGTTGTTGGGTTTTTTTTTAGTAATTAAAGACAGCAACACCTTCTCATACTAGAGGTTCTAGAGAGAAAAAGGCTACGGCTGACTGTGACTTCTTCAAAACTTTAGACCTTGCTTTGGTCTGAAGTTAATTCATCCTTCTGCCAATTTACGATGAGAGCATTTTTTTTCTTTCATATTTCTTTCCTACCACTTAGATTTTAAATTGAACTCTTGCAGGATTTACTCCCTGTGCACACATACATTGCCATCAGAAATAGAAACCTGTAAAAATGGCATGATTTGTTTATTATGTATAACACTGATAAAGCCAAAACATTAAACATGTCAGTTTACTGTGCAGTTGTTGAAAAATGCATGTATACACACATATATACATATGTAATTTTTAATTACTATAATAGTTTTTAATTAAAAATTGAATATAATTCTAATTTAGCATTTAATTTAAATACATTTTAATTTCGTATTTTTCTTCTTCACAATTGGATATTAAACCAATTAAATCTGGATATTAATTAAACCAATTAAATCTGGATATTAAACCAGATTTTATGTCTATAAGACATATTCATGCAGGGCAATTTCTGAGCAGCACATGAGCAATAGACATACACAAGAGTAATCACTGAGTAGAGAAAAAGCTAAATAGCTACACAATTGGGTAGGGAAAAAAAAACCAGCAACCCACACCAAAAAAAAAATAGTTTATATATTTTTTGTACATACATATATATGTCGTTCCACAAAGAGAGCTGGGTATCTTGAGGAATGTATCTATTTCTGTATAATATACTATTCTGTTTAGAGATAAATTAACAAAGTACTTAATATTTTCTCGAAGATATTATTCCATAGACTTTGTTTAAATGGTATCTACTTTTGAGGATCATATTGTAGGATCAAGGAGAATAAACACATAAAAAAACTGTATAATACTGTATACTATGAATGATGACTTCTTTCACACTATTGCTTTTTTTTTGGATATATCATATTACAAGTTTTTCTTTTCCATATGTAGACATACGAAGTTGATTTTTGTCCCAAAGAAGGGAAGACAGAGATTAATTTCTTACAGAAGTTTTACATTTTCTGAAAGCTCAAAGTATTACAGTCAACATCTTGAATATGTTTTTTTTCCCCCTCTATTTAAATACCAGCAGAACCTTTGAAGGATATTTTAGTGTTTAAATTATTTATACGATAAAAAAAATGCTACTTCATTCTAGAATTTCTACACTCTGTATTAAAAATTTACAAGGTTTTCTCTCTATATTAATAGTACATTCTGAATAGATGTAAAAACGAAGTGCATGTCAAGTGATTATCAGGGCAACCAAAACGGTTAGTTGTTTGACTGCACACACTATCTGGGAACACTTTATATTTCAACCGCAACAGCTCCAATCCCACCCTCATCTTGTGCCAAACATCCTAAACCTTCTTTTTTTTTTTTTCCATTTTCATTTTAGAAAGGCATTATCCATCATGGAATGATTTTTCCATTTATTGGTCATTGCTAATAATAACGATAGTGGGCTTGTTACAGAAGTCAGAACTATGGGTATCTCCAAGTCTTTTTGAAAGACATCCTCGAACAAGTAAAGTTGGAAGTAGATAAATGTGCAAAAAATGTATTAATTTTTTGTTTTTTAACTGAGGATCTCAAGATCTGTCTGACTAAAACTGAATGCTTAAGGAAGTTCCAGCTGAGTACAGATGTAAGCAGGTATGCATGTACTTAATTTAGTATATTATAGTGAGTAACTCCCAGTGGCTTAAAGTTCAGAGGGAGCTGAGGGTGGATTGTGGTGAATCAGAAGGGTAACAATCCTCCCAGTGACACAAGTGCTGGATTTAAATATCAACATAATTAGTCCTATGTAACCTTGGGATAGGGGCAGTTATAAACATTCCAATTTTACACCTTCTTAAAGGAATCTAATCAGATGTTAGAGAAAATAAGTAACAGGATTCAAAGAATAAATAAAGAGTTCTCATTTTTTTTTCTTTTTTTACTATATATTCATGACTATAACTTATTACATTACCGCTCCATAATTTCTCAAGCCACTTAATAAAGCAAAGCAGTGACACCAGTTTTAATTATTACAAGTTTGAAAAAGTTCTTATCAGCTCTGATGCCTCCGAATGAAAATATCTGCATGATTATCTGAGCTATGTCACTAACTTGCAATCCTGCTCTTTTAAGCAATTCAATTGAGTGTCCCTCTGTAGACAAGACCTTGTTAAAGAAAAAAACTGCGGAGAAATTTAGCTCTAGAGTAACACATGCATATTTGTTGCATAGCATGAATATTTGAAAAACGTTCCGTCTTCCCTTTATAAAAAGTTAATGACTTCAAGTAATTGCTTACTCAAGGTAAAAATCTTTAGCAAAAACAAATTTAAGAGTGCTTCATTATAGGTCTGAGGAATATCTACAGAGCACCAGTTGCAGAGGATGGATTGTAATGCCTCATTAACGTTGAGATTATAGCTTTCTTTGAATCTGGAATCTTCCCACTTTAGGTCTAAAATTTCAAGTGAATGTGAGTAACTACACTGATGAGTCTACTTCTAGTAAAGAAATATATATGCACATTTGAGTCTGGGGAACTTAATTTGCCAAATGGTTATGACTGCATCACTTTTTATACACTAAATAGTCCCCTTTGAGAAGCTGCTTACAAAGCAAAGCTCAGTGAATACCTACACAATATCAAAACCAGAGCTTTACTTTGTAGCTAGGCACAGTTCAACAGCTTTTAAATTTGCATGTATTTTGCAAAAGAAAAGTGTCAGAGATTTAGACAAAAAAAATGTAGAATATTTTTATCTACATATATTTATTTACACATGTATTGCTATATATTTATGCATTTGTGTACAGGTCTGTATGTATATGTGCATTTATATATGTGTATATGTATACACACTTGTATGTATGTGTACATTTTCTGACTAATCAAAATAGAAATACCCATGAATCAAGAACATCTAGAAAGATTAAGATCTGGACTTGAATACAGGTGACAAATTTCTGAAGCAAAATAAGAATTTTACGTTTTGGCATGTATTTCAAAGAAATTCATACTTCAGCACAATGAGTTATAACCCTAGAAGGGATACACTGGAACACCTCCATGCTACATCAGTATTCTTTGGTTTTACTAACATCCTTGATTTTATTTACAGTTCCAAACCCTAGAAAGTCAGTTAGTGTGACAACCTGAAACTCAGATCAAATAGCCTTTCAGTTTCTTCCAAGCTATCACTCAAATAACCATTTGTCCTATAGGAATCTGTCCTTAAAACATTAGTTAGCAGAGAAGAGATTTTTTCCTTCAAGCATGTAACATTTAATTGGCAGCCCACAGTACTTTAAAGTAAAGCTCTTATGAGTTCTGCTGCCTCAACTTAATCCTGCACATTATTGCATGCATGAATATATATCCTAAATATGCAAACATATGGCTTGTGGGTTTGCAAAATCAGGGACAAATTTTGCAGATACATATAGTGTATTAAACCTCTATTAATTCCAAATATTATACTGCCAACCCAAATGATCCTGGTTTTCTTTACAGGTTCCTTGACACTTAGAAAGAGTCGTCTTTGATATTTTAAATTTGTAGCACTTTCTTCCTATCTCAAGTCAAGTATTACTAAGAGAATTTATATCCTTTGAAAAATCAGGTTAAACAGCCTTAATTAAAAGTCTTCTTTAATTGCATTTGAGACAGATTTATAATTAGACACCTTTCACATAGAAGTTAATGTTTTTCTGGTATAACAAACGGAGAACAAGTACCTCATTTTGCAATAGATACTCCACTTGACCTCTATATTTTGTAATAACTGAAACAAGGTTTTGTCTGGAAATCAGAAAAAAAAAAAGAAAACATCAAGTTAATAACAATTGGTCAAAAAGAATAATTAGATCAAGAGAACAGGCTTGCTTTTCTTTTTTCACATTCTATAAATTGAGAATTGTTTAATTGACAGCGATTTTATGTTGGTATAAAATAAGGAGAAATGGTTATGTAGACGTCACGTAATTGAGCCTGAATCTCCATATTTTTTTTGGTAGCGATTTGCCACAAAGCATAGATGTAAAAATCTTCTGCTTATACCTGGAGGATACACGTTTCCCAAGTGAAAGAGCTCCAGTAAGTGATTTCCTATTTCAGTATCCGTTGGACTCCAAATCCCATTTATTTTACTCTTAAAGGTTGCGCAAGTGCTTAAATACTCCCTTGAAGAAGGGCGGACTTAAGTACTTCTTTCTCTATCACTTCACAGACTAAAGCTGCAGAGAATCACGCAAAACATCTGGAAAAGCTCTACATTTCAAAAGTCCATACTGAGTCACAAATATAAAACTGTATGTTATAAAAAGGGACATCATTGCTACATAATTCATCAAACTTTATTTGCTTACAGCTCTCAAGTTTCCATGCTCAAACTGCTTCAGCGACTACCTTTCCTGTAGTATTACCTAAGCTGTGAATTTGTTTTACTTTTGCAGATAGACATATACCACTCTGTAGCCACATGACTTTGTCATGCTGCAGAAGTTACCACAAAGTTTCTAGGGGCAGATAGCTGTGCCTTAGCAAAGCTTCACGAAGTTCATCAGGATTCTAAAGAGGAGTATACACCTCTGTTCATACATGCTTCGGCTGTAAATCTCATAATTTTAGAACCACAGACTCCAAGTGCTATCCCCAACACATAACCAGAACCAGAGTTTTGCTTTTAAGAAGCATTTGGGTAATTTTCTGCATTTCAAGCACAGTGAAATTCTAGCTGTCATTTATTTGTCAGCTAGAACAAAACAAAAAAAAAGGTGCTTATGAGACCGTGGCTAAGGTTGTCACACACAGGAATACACCTTCCTTTTCCTTTGACAGCTTTCTCTGTAGAGTCAAATCTTCAGGAAATGTTGCAGAAATCTTAATTCCCACTTCCACACCCTTCCTTGCCTATTGATTGGTAAAATGGACACATTATTGCATTGATGGTTCTCAGTGGTGGGCAGGGTTTCCATATGCTTTTATGAAAAAGTGGAAAATTCAGTTTATAGTCTTTCTTCAGTGTTTGTTTGTTTTACTCCATCACTTTATCCTTGACTTTTTTTTCCCCTCTTATATTTCCCACTGAACCTTTGAATTAGGGTTCTCTCTCTTCAGAAGGCTTAAAAGGAATTCCTCCCCCTCCCCTCCCCCAGCCTCCATTTCAGTCTGGTAGCTGAAAGTCACAAAAGTATTTGGATTGCTTCAGAGCCAACGGGCTATTGTTTACAGAGAAATTGTGTGTCCTCATGTATCTTAGTTGGGCTGAGTAGTCAGAGATTAGAGTTGCAACTACGGTCCAAAGTACAGGTTTCATGGCATGTGGTTAGACCTTCACTACACATATTGTATGGCAAGAGAAGAAAATGGAGTCATTGCACTGAAATCATCATACAGAAGAGAGAAATGTTTGGTGGCCTTCCCTGTGCTCATACCAGAGTGCATTTCCCATGGATGCCTGCTATCCGCCTCTTCCTACAGGTGGCTTTGCCTTTACAGCTTTTTATTTCCAATCTGCACCAGCCTTACCTAGCCAGGCAGTTTGTGTGTCGACTCGCTGCCTGGCAGTTCCTCCTGTAAGCCTGTTAAATCATAGCTAAGACAAGTTGTTGCTCTGCTTTGACCAAGTCTCCAGGCACATCAACTTTTTCATAGCATTATCCAACTCAAAAGTAGTTCTGGATATATGAGCTTGCCTTGTTGCCTTGAAGCATACAGGTAAGGATGTTTATTAGCATGTTTGGCCTAAATGCAGGTTTCAGAATAATTTCATAAGTTATAACACTAGTTCAAAAATTAGCATATTTTCCATCAGTTTATTCTACTCTAGAGAATTTTCTGTATAAAGCAGCCATAATTTTACATAATTAATAGGAAACAAATCCAGCAACTTGTAATAATGATCAAAATACCTCCAACTAATGCTATCCTGGATCTTTGGCTGCTAGATAACTAATACCACACAGACATAATTCATACTTGTACATTTTTGATAGTCAGCCTCACCTCCATCCCTGGAAAGATGATGGATGATGGAACAACTAATCCTTGGTGCTGTCTCTAGGCATATCAAGGATAAGAGGGTCATTAGGGGCAGTCAACATGGCTTCACTGAGGGGAAGTGGTGCTTGACACACCTGGTAGCCTTTTATGAGGACATCACCCGGTGGGTGGATGATGGTAGAGCAGTGGATGTGGTCTATCTTGACTTCAGTAAAGCATTTGACACAGTCTCCCACAGCATCCTCACAGCTAAACTGAGGAAGTGTGGTCTGGATGATCAGGTAGTGAGATGGATTGTGAACTGGCTGAAGGATCGAAGCCAGAGAGTAGTGGTCAATGGGACAGAGTCCAGTTGGAGGCCTGTATCAAGTGGAGTCCCTCAAGGGTCGGTACTGCGACCAGTATTGTTCAACATATTCATCAATGACTTGGATGAGGGAATAGAGTGCATGGTCAGCAAGTTTGCTGATGACACTAAACTGGGAGGAGTGGCTGACGCACCTGAAGGCTGTGCTGCCATTCAGAGAGACCTGGACAGGCTGGAGAGTTGGGCGGGGAGAAATTTAATAAAATACAAGAAGGGCAAGTGTAGAGTCTTGCATCTGGGTAAGAACAACCCCATGTACCAGTACAAGTTGGGGACTGAACTGTTGGGGAACAGCACAGGGGAAAGGGACCTGGGGGTCCTGGTGAACAGCAGGATGACCATGAGCCAGCAATGTGCCCTTGTGGCCAAGAAGGCCAATGGCATCCTGGGGTGTATTAGAAGGGGTGTGGTTAGTAGGTTGAGAGAGGTTCTCCTCCCCATCTACTCTGCCCTGGTGAGGCCACATCTGGAATATTGTGTACAGTTCTGGGCCCCTCAGTGCAAGAAGGACAAGGAATTTGTTGAGATCCAGCGCAGGGCAACAAAGATGATTAAGGGAGCGGAGCATCTCCCTTCTGAGGAAAGGCTGAGGGAGCTGGGTCTCTTTAGCTTGGAGAAGAGGAGACTGAGGGGGGACCTCATTAATGTTTATAAATATGTAAAGGGTGACTGTCATGAGGATGGAGCCAGGCTCTTCTCACTGGCATCCAATGATAGGATAAGGGGAAATGGATATAAGCTGGAACATAGGAGGTTCCGCTTAAACATGAGGAAGAACTTCTTCCCAGTAAGGGTAACAGAACACTGGAACAGGCTGCCCAGAGAGGTTGTGGAGTCTCCTTCTCTGGAGATGTTCCAAACCCGCCTGGACGTGTTCTTGTGTGATCTGATGTAGGTGGTCCTGCTGCGGCAGGGGGATTGGATTAGATGATCCTTTGAGGTCCCTTCCAATCCCTAACATTCTGTGATTCTGTGAAAACATGGCAATGCTATCCAACCCATGAACATTCAGTGTTTCTTTGTCATTGAGGAAATTTTTGGAGCTTTTGGCAAGGCAATATGGTACAATAGTTTCGAAAATTAAAAAAAGTACAAACAGCTTGAGATAGTCAGTCTTAGATCCCAGCTGGTCTATACAGGAGGAAGACGACAAGTATATAGCATATACTTACAGCATTAAATTTCCAGTTTCCTGGCAGCAGCACCCAGTGTGGAGCAATGCTGAGTTTCCTTTCTAAAATGCTTTTTATCACCAAGCTGCCTAACTAAGCTGTGCCTAACTGCATGGATCAGACTAGCCACCGTGTTACAGCTACTGGCACCTCAGTGTCAGAGATTACGGGCCAATGGACTGCAATTCTTCTGGTGCACTCATTGATTTGCACTGTGTTTGGTTTTCAAGGTATGAAAATCAGTGCGTGAAGAGACGTAGGGCCTGCCAGTTTTATTTGTTCAAATTTGCCTGTGAGACCAAATCTGATTATTACAGTGGTAAGGTTCCAGTTCATTCTTTTTAATTCATCTCAAGCGAGTTCAAACAGTTCTTTTTCCTTCTCTGCTGGATCTAAGCAGACCGAGCATCTCAGTCAATACGTTCTTTAAAACACAAACATTCGTGTGCTACAATCAGAAATGTAACTACAGTACATGCAGACAACCCTGAGCATTATTGTATCTAGCTAATCTAAATACAGCTCTGAAGACACAGCAACATGGGAAAGTAGTCTGCTGGCCTTCCTAGGAGCCAGGGAGATTTGCACGGTCTGTGTTGAGTCCATTCTACTGCATCTCCATTGTATTGCATCCATCTACTTCATCTCTACTACAGCCCTAGCTAGATAATAGAATTGAGGAATTATAATACGTTGCAAACATACATCCCAGTGCAGAATAAGCACAAAGATCATAGAATCATAGAATTGTTTAGATTGGAGGAGACCTTTAAGATCATCGAGTTCAACTGTTAACCTAGCACTGCCAAGTCCACCACTAAACCACGTCCCTAAGTGACACATCTACACACCTGTTAAATCCCTCCAGGAATGGTGGCTCAGCCTGGGCAGCCTGTCCCAATGCTTGACAACCCTTTCTAATGAAGAAATTTTTCCCAATATCCAATCTAAACCTCCCCTGGTGCAACTGGAGGCCATTTACTCTTGTCTTATTGCTTGTTACTTGGGAGAAGAGACCAACCCCCACCTCCTTACAACTTCCTTTCAGGTAATTGTAGAGAGTAATAAGGTGTCCCCTCAGCCTCCTTTTCTCCAGGCTAAACAACCCCAATTCCCCAGCTGCTCTCTAGACTTGTGCTCTAAATACTTCATCAGCTTCATTGCCCTTTTTTGGACAAGCTGCAGCACCTCAATGTCTTTCTTGTAGTGAGGGCCCCAAAACCAATACAGTATTTAAGGTGCATCCTCACCAGTTCAGCAAAAGGAAGTGCAAAGTCTTACACCTGGGAAGGAATAACCCCATGCACCCGTACATGCTGAGGACTGACTGTCCAGAAAGTAGCTGTGCAGAAAAGGACCTGGCAATCCTCATGGACAGGAAGCTGAACATGAATCAGCAATGTGCCCTTGCAGCAAAAAAGGCTAAAGGTGGCTGAAGGTATCCTGAGCTACGTGAGGAGGAGTATTACCAGCAGATTGAGGGAGGTGATCCTGCCCTTCTTCCTCAGCACTGGTGATGCCACACCTGCTGTACTGCTTCCAGTTCTGGGCTCCTCATTACAAAGGAGACATGGATGTGCTGGAGAGAGTCCAACGAAGGGCCACTAAGATGATGAAGGGACTGGAGTGTCTCTCCTATAGAGAAAGATTGAGAGCTGGGGCTGTTTAGCTTAAAGAAGAGAAAGCTCAGGAGGATCTTCTTGATGTATATAAACACCTGAAGGGAAGGTGCAAAGACAATGGAGGCAGGCTCTCTTCAGTGGTCATAGGACAAGAGGCAACAGGCACAAACTGAAACACAGGAGGTATCAACCAGAGAGGTTGTGGAGTCTCCCTCCTTGGAGGTACCATCTGCACACAGTCCTGGGTAAGCCTAGCTACATCCAGACATAACTTAATTAGGTCTTATACAATGAAATACCTACTCTTGTCTCCTTTAAATCCGCTGCTTTCACTTAATGCTCCCTTTATCCTGCATTGGAAGATACAGTAAATGATCCTTTTCTGCAGATATTCTTTGTGCTCCTCAATCCCATAGACTTGTCATCTGTAAAATACCCATCTTCTACTGTGTCTTCATCAGGGCAAAGAATATTGTTACTTATTTGTTTCTCATATGGAAGGTATTTCATTCCTCTGAGCATCCTTGCTGGCCTTCTCTTCACTTTTTCAAGTTCTATTACATCATATTTGAAATGGGAGAAGCAGAACTGCTGGCTGTGTTCGAGATAAATGAACACCCTACACTGATACTGTGGCATAATACTGTTTTTTGTTTTTTTCATTTATTTCATAATAATTTTGAACATTCATTTTATCTTTTTTGCAGCTGCTGTGCACCAAGCTGACATTCAGAACTATTTATTATAAACCCAAGAACTCACTCCTGGTGATAAACGTCAACTCAGAGCCTATGATTTCATATGTGAACTTAAGACCGTTTCCTCCTATCTACATTCATCTTCTCAAAATTTCATCTGCCACTTTATCACACACTCAACTACGCATTGTAAAATCCTTCTGCAGATCATCACAGACAGCTCCTGTGCACATCATGGACAGCAAACTTTTGTCACTTAGCTATTACCCCTTTTTCCTCAGATAAGTTAGAAATGCAATTGAGAGCACAGGGCTTGACCACAGATCTTTCTGGATCATCACTGCTGGAAAACTTTTTCTCCTAACTGTCAGCAATCCATGTGACAAGCAGGAAATAGTGATCAAATATACTTCAAGCTTTTACTTTTTCAATATTTACTGAACTTGCAGTTGAAGAAAAAGTATTTATTGTCTGTACTATCAGTTATTCGTTGTCCTACAGTATCAGAAGAAATTTTGCAGACTATAGTTGACTTGCAGCTCAATGTTTTTTTATCACATAGCCTCTCTGAAGACTCTCTTTGCAAAAGAAAAAGCCACATGCTTTACATCACAAGAAATAAAACAGTCAATAAGTGTTGATTGGTTTGATCTCTTTATAGCAAGGACTAGAATGGAAATTTGGGCCATGCTCCTAGAAAACCAGATGGGTCCTCAGTAAGCACCAGATACTCACCTTGAACAAGTCACTACCTCTTTGTTTTCCTCCATCTGCTAAATGACAGGTGGAGCGTTTAACATTCTTGGCATAGTACTTTATATCACATTGATGAAAAACATTACAAAAAGTGTTAACAGGTTCTTTATCTAAATGCACGAAACAGAACATGATGAAAGTTGAATTAGGACTCTATCTCATTTAGTGCTTTTCCATGGTAGGTTAGCTTTAGAGTCGGATGCGCTTCAAGTGCCAAGTTAAAAACTTGTCATGGCTAGCCTCCGTTAAAAAAATAAAATAAAATAAAACTTCATTCAACTGTGAAAACACAGCCATAATAAAGGGCAAATTTATTACTTTTACAGTATTTACTCTTAAAAATTCTCAAAGCGCAATGCACACGTGAAAATCCTTCAATCCTGGGAATCTGTGGGAAACATGAGAGCTCTAATGAAACCTTCAATGATATGAAAGGGAGAGAATGGGGAAAAAAACCCACAGATCTGTAGATGATTATTGATTTTTGCTAAGAAATCAATAAGGTCTAAAAACAAGAGTCTAAAACATTGAACCAATTTTCATTGTCTTTGGTATCATTCCTGTCCCCAGTAGGTCTTGGAATTGTCCTTTGGGGTCAGGAGGCTCACTACAAATATGAACAACTACAGACAGAAATACTGTTAAAAACCAGTGTTCTCACCGAGTCAGTCTCCAGGCACAAGTGTCTTGTAACAGCTGATCCACACTGAACAATCTTTGGTCATCCTCATGCTGTGGAAGAGAAGCATATAATGAGAGACAGTATTCTGATAGCAAGACTGGCTTGGTCTTTTCCAAAATCAGCATGTTGTTCTCCTTTCAGAGTCTTCAGGATGTTTCAGGCTGAAACTTTATTTGGCAAATCTCTCTCATGTTACACTACGCTGTACTATATAACAGGCCAGACCAGATTGTCACGGCAGTTCATTCTAGCTACATATAGATTAAGACTATGGTCAGGCTTTAGTAAACCCTGCCTCTGCTTTCTTGTTGCAGACAGCAGAAGGCACCCCTTCTCAATGGCAATACACGCTAGGTATGAAGCAGAAATCAGTTTGCACCTGCATCCTCTGTGTTTCTTCCTTTTCTGAGAGAATAGAATGGAGAACATCTGTACCATCCTTCGCAATCCCTCTGAAGGCACTTTGCTTAGTGAAGAATCACAGAGACGATCAAGGTACTAAAGCATTTTTTGTATGAGGAGAGGCTGAGCTGAGACTGTTCAGTCTGGAGAAAGGAAAGCTCGGTGGGAATCTTAACAATAGATACAAATATCTGGCGGGAAGCAACTAAGACAAGGGAGTCAGACTCTTTTCAGTAGTGCTCACTGACAGGACAAGAGGCAAAGGGCACAAATTAAAACATATGGTATTTCATCTTCACACAAGAAGAAAAAAATATATGGTGAAGGTAGTCAAACACAGGAACACAGGAAGAGATTGCCCTGAAAGACTGTGGAGTAGGTTTGAATATCTACTGAGATAGATATTCAAACATCTGAAATATCCACCCGCTCCAGCTGGCCCTGTTTGAGCAGGGGGATTGAAGTAAATGGGCTCATGAGGTCCCTTCCAGCCTAAACGATGGTGTGATTTTGCCTTATTTGACACATTCTGCTGAACAAATCTCTTCTCATTCAGATATAGACCCTTCTCCAGCCTCAGGGTTCTGTTGCCTCTGGTGCCTTAACTCCTCCGATCCCACGGAGGTAGCTCAGCCCATGCTAGGCATGTACTGCCAGCTTGTAGGTACCGTCTTGTCCTGAAAATTCTACCCTTTTTCTGACTCATAGTTGAGCCCATATCCCTATAACTCATAGGGAAAATCTACTGAGAGGCTTGTGACAAGCACATTCCCAAATTCATTGGTCAAGGATTACAAGGGGATTGACACTTATGAACAGGTATAACCCTAGGAGGGCTGGGGTTGAGAGAAAAGAATTAAATAAGAAAATTGAAGCAGGAGAGCAGCACAGCACATAGGCATCTGGTGGTGATGAGCTGCTTTTTCCATAGTGGCTAGGACAGCTGCCAGACATTATTTTTCTTAGTACCTCTAGAAATGCAAATGATGGCTGGGATGGGCACAGCTTAGGCAATCAGGTTGCAACTTGTTTATTTACATGGGTACTGATCTAAAATATTTGTTTGCTCAAAGGTGAAGCAGAGGACAGTAATTATATCCAGCCAAGGATACAGAACAATCTGAAAGGTGACTCCATTTTAAGCTTGACTAAACTAATGAAACTTTCAAGTTCTTTGCAAAGGGAAGACAAAATGGTTTAATCTTAGCCAAAATATTTCAGTAAGAAAAAAAATAATCTTCTGTTCATCTTTTACTGTGATAACTTCCATACAACATACGATTTTTTTTTAAAAAAAAAGAACAGTATAATCCAACAATGATGAAATAGGATTCATTTTTCCCCATCCCCTTAAACAGAATTTGAAAGAAAATTTGTATTTTCTAAAGAAAAAAAAAAAAAGTCTTTTACTTGCTTGGCTAAAAAAGCCTTCTAATATTTTGAATGTTAGTGGATTCAAATATTTAAAGCTTGTTCAGAATAAAGTGACCACACTATCATTTTTTTCTAGTTGACTGAAGTATAGTAGTGCTCTAAAGCCAACATTCCTGAGCAACTGCTATAGTTAGATTCAATTTAAATACGTTAATCGACATGAGAATTAATTCACACTAATTCTGCTTTAGATTGCTATATGGAGATTTAGCAATAGCACCTTTCAAGGAGCAGGATCTTGCTGAGCTATATACACTACAGATGTTGTGTAAAGAATTCCCATCTGGAGCGTTACTATCTCTTTTATCACATAGTGGAAATAAGTGAGAGATGAATCAGACGAGCGAAATGGAAGGGGGTGAAGGTAAGAAAAACATTCTCATGCATTAAGCCTTGAACGTATGTGCCTTAGACCTGAGCACTAAGCTCCACTTTGTCTGGGCGTTTAATCTTCTACAAACACCTGTGCTCCTTATCTCAGTGCATTGACATGAGGGTGTCAAATTAGAGAGAAGACAAGGTAACTATTTAGAGGTTAGGGGATGCATTTGAGAGTAGGTGGGCTTTTCTCAGCTGATTTCAGAATCTGTCCCTGAACCCTACTGAGTTACCACTTTAAAAATGATTATGAGACATACAAAAATAGCTTATGGATGCCAATCTCCTGAGTGCAGCCCTAATTGTGCTCCACATGGCTCTGACCTAATAACTGCTGCTTTTGCTCACTCATGTCTTCTGCCCATACCGTACGCTGGGGCTTGGAGCACCAGACCTCTCACAGCTATCATGCTGCTTCAGTGCATGCTAGAGGACTGGTACTATTCTCAAGGTCTGAGATGTTATTTGTAGTCCTACCATAACCAGAAACATGCATTCCAGGAAGGAAACTGCACCAAGCACTCTGTGTTTGCTTGCTATAACAACAGAGCAATAGTCAACCACGTCCATCTAGACTCCCAGTAGATCATATTCTCATTTTATTGTTAATTTTAAAGTCACGTTATCCTACAAACAAGTAGGCTACATGTTCTGCAAAATCCACCCTGCACTTTTATAATGTCACTACATGCTTAGCTGCCACCTCTGGAGACCCAGCAAATAGCAGAGCATATCTGAACTGAGCAATCACAGGGACAAGGCTTGAAATACAGGACAAGACCGATCAATGACAAACTTCCTCCTTGATCTCATACATTGACAGGACTAGAGGACAGGGAGGGATGAACTCGGAAACGATGTGACACAGGCTGAAGGAGGAAGCCCTGAAGCTTAGAGAGAAATTACACGTGTGACTGATGGGAACCCAGAAGCTTAGGGGTATCTGAGACTAGGGCAAAAGGTGGGTGTATGTGAATCATTTAGCACCTGAATATATATATATGAGTAATTATTACACAGAAAAGCTGCCAAAATATGGACATGTTTCTGTGACACTAGTTAAACTACAACCTTAGTGGAGATTTCTATAAAATAACATATTCCAAAGTTTGAAATTTGGAAGGATCCTACATATCAAAGACCAAATTCAAATTCTCTCCATGAGAGAGTGCAGAGTAACTCACAAAAATTAACAGTAGCTGAATATGTACACAACTGTCTGAGATAGCTGAAGAATAGTAGAATTCTCAAAGTTTGTGCCCTTTTTTTTTTTTAAAGCACACTATTTTCACATCTTTTTATATGAATTCTGAGGAAGGGAAATTTATTTTCCATTAACTCTAAGCCTCTAAGCCTGTGATTTTCAAATACAGCAAATACATTTTCAAATACTTTTCGAATACATTTTATAACCAAAGCTGCAAGTTCCAGAGAACAGCAACAACAAAATTGACTGAGCTCGGTGTAGACTACGTCAGATAGTTGAATTCAGGTTTCAGTAGACCCAAAGAGATCTACAGAACTGGGTCCAGAGTGAAAGGAAACACTGCAGCTTCCAATGCACCGTAGTCTGTGTCTCCTCTGTTGGGTTTCTGCTGCTCCTACAGACTTGCTGGTGCTGCTGCCTGGGAGCAGAACCTCTCCTTTCTGATACCAGTGCTCTGCCGCAAGCATGCCCTGGAGTTGGAGGAAAACTCTGGGTCTATGACTTATGCCAGCTCAAGAGCTGCTCATGTTCTTTGCTATTATTAGTCACCCGAAGTAACTTGATGGCCTGAAGCTTTCAGAGCCGTGTCAGTTACCATAAAGGGGCGATCAATAATTCACTTGAAGGCATCTTAAAATGTCATCCTTCCTGGTTAAACACTATTGTAGGTTATTAATTATAGTTCCACAAATTCCTTACAAAAATAGATGTTTTCTAATGGCCTGAATGCTGCTAATTTGTCTTCCAAGCTTGTTAGTTACCTGCCTGAAAGACTATTTTTGTTTGTCTGTAATAGTTCTACCTGGTAATTGTAACTATTTCCAAAATTGGAAACATCAAGAGATGCTCAGTCTCTGCTCCTGGCCTCCATAGTGCATTGCAGTATATTAAACCTCATTTAGACCTGTCAAACTGCAACAGCTGAAGGAGACTTTGAGTATATTAATAGAACGTGAAGCATTTTATAGTAGCACAATTTCAAGGGATATTTAAACACAAGAAAAGGCTCGCTTTTATTTGAGGTACTACACAATCCCTCTAGAAAGCCATAAACATTTAAATACTAGGAAAAAAAAAAACACCTTCTTATCATGATGGACCACTGACTGTCTGATAAAATATTAACACCATTAAGAGTGGCATACATGAAAATAAAAATGGTTTTGAAATTTCAGAAAATATCGCTTGCTGGCTGCTTTAGTCCAAAAATCTCTTTCTGGAAACAAATGAAGCTCTTGTTAGAAATCTGTAAGCGTTCTTTGCTGCCTCTCCACTGCAAACATTCATACTTTACCCAGATAATCAGTAGGTGGGGACACCTCTGAAAAAATTAATGTCTCAGCTGAGCTTCAATATGTTTTTATATTATAAAGGTAACATTATGTTCTCTGTATAAGCTTTATTTAGTAGCTTAGTACAAATCTAGCATGTAGAAAATTTGGGTCTTAAAAGATTTTTGTTCAAGAGCATTAGGACTGATAAATGTCATGTCTCAAAAGAACCAAAATCAAATTAAAATGTTACCCACTGACTCAAAAGCCTGTGATTCCTTGTAAAGTCCCAGGCCGAATTTCTTGTTTGTAACTGCTCAGTTGAGCATAATTTCCTCTTTCTGAATATTCACCTTAAAAAAAATGTTTTTCAGCTGAATTCACAAAAGAATTGTGAACAGATAGTTATTGGTCAAAGCTCATAAGCTGTCTGGTTTAAAAATAACATTAATTGTACATTACTTATAAGCATCCACTTATATTGGTTATTAAGTATAGTAGTAAAATAATAGTAATTTGCATGTACAAAGAGGTATTTTTAACTATGCATCCCAATTTCAACAGTGTTATGTAAGGTAAGCAAGAATCATGAACGCAGTCTCCAGATGCCATTGGTATAGACTTTTGCTTTCTTACCACACAAACAAGCTTTAAAGCTTCAGAAGAGACTGCTGAACATATTATTAGGTTCTGATAATTTTGAAGATCTATAGTAATAGCAGACTTATATACAGCAAATAGGTCATTTGCTCTATATTTTAGTTTTTCTGTTTGAAGACAGGCTAACTTGTAGAGAAGCAATCATTGGCTTTGAAGTTTGAGAAGGAGATTGTTGGGAAGTTGTTTGAGGCTCCTTCTTTTCAGTGTATGCATGTAAAAAATGCCTTCACCACATGCTATACCTATAAGTAGCAAAACACATTGATATCAAACTTCTAATTTATGTCACCAATTTCTCAGACCAGAAAATGCTGGAAACCTGCAACTGCTCAGCAGAAAGGTCAATGAAATGTTATTCCATTTAAAAGATAGAGATGCTAAAAAAGGTAAATAATTTTTCCACCATTACACATACCTACGTGCATCAGTAATTATCTCTAATCGCCCTCGCTCCACTCTTCTCAAGCCTTGGTGAAGCCACGCTGGCTATCTTGAATCACGTCCCTGTCCTCCATGTGCCTTAGCATGGCTTCTAGGAGGATCTGTTCCATGATCTTCCCAGGCACCGAGGTGAGGCTGACAGGTCAGTAGTTCCCAGGGTCCTCCTTTCTACCATTGTTAAAAATGGGTGCAATGTTTCCCTTTTTCCAGGGACTTTACCCAACTGCCATGACTTTTCAAATATCATGGAGAGATGATACATGGAAATGGGGTAAGAAAGGACATGAGATGGACACTTGCTCAGCCCTTTCTGAAGGTAACATCAACTTATTTTCTCTAGACTGAAACAAGCAGTTGGCAGTTCATTGATCTGAGTCATTTGGAAGAAATGATCTGGTAATGAAAGCTTTCATATTTCATAATTTATTTTCTTCAGGATGATATTATACCAGGAAGGAGGAATGTTTTTTTTTTTAATAAATAATTAACTTAATAATATCGGCAGTGAAGAACGACAATAATTTAAACCAGGATTCCATGTATCAGTGCTCAATCATTCTGCTTTTATCTAGAAACCAGTTAAAATGTTAAAAAAATATATATTTGTCCTCATTACAGTCCTTTTTAAATGCTCAAGGTAACATATTATATTGAGCTTGATGTTTCACATGGTGACACATAACAGAAATGAAAAGAAAGCCGCTACCCTTTTTTTGTTGGAAATCTGCCATCTGACCCATATATTGACAGACTCGGGCTGATAGCACACCTAAGCAAAGCAGGTAATCCACTGCCAGGTTGCTTTAGATCAAATAATCTGAAAAGGAATCTCCCTGGTTCTGAGGTGATGATAAAACAATGTTTTCTGTAAGGACTACAGTTCTGTATGCCTACAAACAAGCACACACACACACGTATGCATCAGATACACACAAACACAACAGCTGTGATTCTGACTTTTATCAGCCCACCCTGGTTTTCAGTGATAATGACAAGAATACAGATCTAATTCATTTAGACAGTACTTTGAGTGCTTTTGCCCTTGTTATATTTCAAAACATAGAAAGGCCTTTAAAAAATTAAGAATTCTCTGACCACCTGAAATAAATAGCATCATTAAATTCTGACAAAACCTTTTTTTTCTAAAAAGGTAACCTTTGGTCTTTTTCAGTTGAGTGTTGTCTACATTAACACACTAGATATAAGTACAGGAGCAAAGTAGAGATGTTCCCCAGTATGTTTCAACTGGAGTTCAGTGATAATATATGCATGCTCAGGAAAGCAAATAATCTCTCTTTGATTATTTACTGCAGGTTGCTACATAAAAGGATTAATGGAATTTTACTCCTTCAGGGATACTGCAAGAAAGAGGAGGAAAAAAGACAACATACCGTTCGAGCCAAACTCTGCTTCAAATTACTGGCGTTGTGCAGTCGAAGCTGAATGCAGGTGGTTGACTTGCGAAGACTTTCATGGCTGCCCAAAGTATGATTACTGCAGTTTAGGGAAAAAAGCCAACACAAATGGTTATCTCTCTTTGCCACTTCCTTCCTTCTTTCCTCTCTCCTCCTAAAAGCACTGGTGAACTAAATTCTAAGTGCAAAGCAGGTTGAATAATATAAAACCTGTAGTTGGCATCTACCCTGTGAAAACTGGTGGGATTTGGTTCTGGCATATTTTCAGGTGAAACAATTTAAGAATAATTGCTTAGGTGTATCTTTGACCATGAAGTTCTGTAACAGAACAACACTCAGAAAGGATATCCTAAACAAACTGCACACAATCCCAAACCTTGAGATTACTCATGAATGTTCTTCAAACCCAAATCAGTGTAATTTATAAAAAGTCTCTTGGTTGTGAATGCACCACTGTAGTGTTTGATACTTAACTTGAAAATCAAATATTAATTGTAAGTTTGAAAACCACACACATTAAGACAGGTAGCCCTTGATTCTCAAAGTTTTCGCGCAGTGCAGCTCACATAGAGATGGTGAAAGAAGCTGTGAGTCAGTCTTCCTCATTCACAAATCATATGCCAGCTAAAGTCAGCAGCAGAGCTCTGCTCACCCAGCTAAGAGTGGTTCCTACATACTACTCTCATGGTCAAGGGTGCTCTACTGCCCCATGACAGGAGAATTCCTTATTCCTCTTTGCTTCCTCAGAGTAGCTTCTAGCCTGCTTGTCACTGTTGGCAGCTTCTTCTGAATTGTAATAAAGCCTTAGTTTATCACTCTCTTAAAATTACTTGAAACAAAAATAATTCCAGTGTTTCCCTTTCACTTTTTGTTTTAATCAGGTGGAAAAATGTAAAATTATTTCAGAGTTAAGGCAAACATCTTTCTACATTTAAAAAAATCCTTCGGCTTAATGGGTAGGAAAAATGACACTGATTTTTGAAAAGGCAAATTCATCAGCAAAACAAGTTAATGTGAATCATCAGTTACAACTCAAGTGCGTGTTCAATTAGATTCATGTTGCTTCTTTCAAGCCTCCAGCTGCAGGAGTGCTGAAAGGGATATTCCATATTTATACAGATTTACAGCATGGTAGGTTGTCTCAGAAGTCCCCGGGCCATGAAGGAAAGAGGATTCTTTTCTGGTTTGCCAAGTGCCATGGAAAACTCAGAATTCAGATATAAACTGTGTTTCTTTTTACCTCAAAGGACTTTTGATGGAATGTCTGAATAAAACTGGCTGAATTTAGTTCCAAAAATATTATTTACCCTATGACTAAATCACGGAAAGAGTGACTTAGGGAACAGACTCACATCTCACATGTCTGCAGGGGTCCCCAGCACAAATGAATGGTTAAACCTAAATAAAAGTGCTGTACATAATCGTTGTTCAGCACGATTACAGGGAATTCATCTATCTTTAAATTTTCTGCACCTGCACTACACCACAGTAAAGTAAAACAGAAACTCTCCATTAGAGGTCACAAAAGGTGTAAGTGTAGATAAGGGATTTTTTTTTTTTTTTAAACAAATACATTAAAGGTCATAGAGGACGAACCCATTTCCATCTGACATAACAAATACCTAAAGCAAGGCCCTCAGAGAGTGCTTCCATACATTTGCAAAATTCCTTGATTTTAAGAGCATAAAGCATAAGAAATTAACACCAACGCAGTGAAATATCTGTACTGGTGGAAAGTGTATCACCATTGTGCCTCAATCCTTCACAAATCCCTTTACAAGCAAAAGTTCAAGTGACCAATTCCCAGTTCCTGGAACTGTACTAATGCAAAAATTTTCTTCTGTTGCTCCTTAGCTCATATCTGTGCTGTGCCTACCCACGGCTTTCTTGCAACTTCTTCCTCTCCTCATTTGACCTACTCACAACTGCCTTGTGACTCTGATGATGAACTCTCCTGTGATCCTTGCATCCTTTAGAACTGCCTCACACCTGCTTTTTACCTTTTACCCTGCCATTATTCCTACTCTTTCCATTCTGCCCTACTTTCAACCTTGGGACAGGCATAGTAACAAGAAAATTACGAAGAAACACATCTATGAGTCCTGAGTCACTTTTTCCCAATTCCTCCAGTAAAGAGATTCCTACTGCAATAGCGACATTACACCAAGCCCATGACAGAAATGGTATAGCTATATCAATTTACACTAGCAGAACACTCCTCTGTAGCTACAATTCTGTACTATGGATGTATAAAACTATCTTTTGCCAGTATTACTATTCCATGATATCATGCTTTCAGGCAAAACAAGCCGCACCAACAGAAGTTGAATTTTGTGGTTATAACTACACTTACACTAGCGGTTTGTGTTAGCTCTGCTGTGTCAGGTAGATACTATACATCACGAGATCCTTTATTGACATAGCAATGCTGCCTGAAACACTGCAGTTAGAAGTACTGGCCATACGCTTGACTTCATGAGTGGATTTTATTTGCACAAATACAAAGAGAAAAGTTTTGACAGGTATTGTGACACAAGAGACTAGACAAAAATGGATTAATGCCTCAATAAAATAATGTGGAAACTTGGTCTAGACGAAAAGTGAACTACAAGAAACAGAAGCGTAGCTTTGCTTTAGATTGGCAGAGTAACTTTTAGCTACACGCTATGCAGGTCTGCTACTAAACCTGTACTATTAAGATAAAAGTAATACAGCCTCCCTTTGGAGGACAGCGTGACTGGTTTACTGTGCTCTGAGCTCTGTAAAGGAAACACAAATAAAAATGCTACAACATTATTAACTCAACAGTTTTCCCTCTATTTTTTGCTGGAATTGCTATGTGGCAAGTACAGCTTTGATAAGAAAGTCATGACAAAAGACATAAAGTGAAAGGCAGTCTTTATCTTTAAAGGACACGGCACTGAACTGGTCAAAGTATAGTGACTTGCCTGTGGTCTCACACTGTATCAGAAGCAAAGGGAAAATTCCTCAGTCTCTTGAGACTCCCTCACCACTAGGTGATTTTGCTTCCCCACAGCAAGGTTCTCTGATATGCTATAAGCTCCAAATCCTAATGCAGTTCACTCAGACTTTTTTTTTTTTTGAAAAAAGACTCAGCTGAGCAGCATCTCTGAATGAGAAACTTAATCTTCAGTGACAAGAGAAAACGAAGTTTATTTTTTACAAAGAACATATTCACCCAAAAGGTGCTTGCTTCTCATGATCCCAATCTGCATGAATATAACTCTGCCCAGTGTATAATTAATCGCTTAAACTTCACTTTGAGTGAAAACCAATTCTTATTTAGATCTCAATTCTCAGAGAATAGAACTAGTAAGGCAAAAAAGTGTCATCAATAAGGGCACAGGCAAGCATGTGAGCATAAATGATAAGCGTTTAGACTTTTCTATTCCATATCCCTGCTCACTATGTTGGCTAAACTGCAAAGCAGTAAGTTAACTGTGTAAATTACACTATGGTAGAGCGTAGATGGAATTAAAAATATATATGAAAAGATCCTTTAAAAAAATATGATGCCTTCCAAAAAAATAGGAAGAAAAAAAAAGTCTAGAAATAAAGCTTATAAATATCCCTAACTACATTCCTTTGCTGGGTCTACATTACAGAAACATCTTGCTAACAGACAAAAAAAATGAGATTTAAAAAAAAAAAAAAAAAGATAAAAGAAAAAAGAGCACCCTATATTTTTATATACAGTCACGTGCTTTGTTTTATTAGGCATTTCAGGATGCTCTGAGCTTCTGGCTGTAGTTCTAAAGGCAAAAAAGCCTAAATGGAGGATTGACTGTGCCATCACATGAGAAGGCTTGGTTTTGGCTTGCTGCGGGCATTGAGAGCAAGGAGTTATTCAGCACAAGCTATTTGAGCCATATTTAATTTATTTTTATACAACATCTTTCATGAAGAGCATCATGAAATCATTTTTCATGGCATCCATTCTAAATCTAAGGAAAGATAGGAAACTGTGAGAGCAAGATTTAAAGGTAAATGTAAAAAGTTTGGCTGATGGGATGATAAAGCAAAGAATTTTTAGAAAGAACAGATGGTCCTCCAAGAAATAAAAGATGATCACGAAGAGGACAAGTGTAAGAGAGTGGAGAGCACGCCCACAGCTGGGAAATCCAGAGAAGGAGGGTCTATGAATAAATATGAAAATCAGAAACTTCCATGAATAGTGGTAAAAACTGATGACACAGATAGGGTTTTACTCCACTCTTCTTTCAAGGAGCTTCTGTCTTTCAGACGGGGTTCTGCCTCCAGATGTGCTTACACCGAACATCTAAAAAAGGAACTGCAGCAAACCAGCTGGGGATGAAGCTCACGTACGCCTTCCAACAACAGAAGGGGCAGTGACAAAGTGGCAATGAATCCTGATTCCTTCTGCAGGTGCGGTAAGAAAAGCTCGAGGGAAAAGGAAGCATAGGAAGAAAAAGAAAGCCTGCAAGTTGAGGCAAGGCCAGGATTTCTGACCAGTAAACAAGGATTTCTCCTTAGGAAGGGAATAATGGATGATGAAATCTTGTTGTGCTGAGTGTAATGGTCATTAGCACACAAGTATTTTTTCCCCATCTCATTCAAAGCTAAATAGATTCCAGAAATCATCAAGTCTTTCAGGTTCTTCTGTAGGATGAAGTGCTCAGTAATGCAGTCCAACATAATAGTATACAAGAGCTTTTGACAAATCTTCACAATGTTGTCTGGTTCGCTAAACCACTCTGGTCTGAGAACAATCCATCACGTCACCATTTTAGTTTTTTTCTGGATTATAATAAAGCAGGGGCAGCAGAGTATTTATTTATTCCCTTTGCCGTCTCATAACTTGGGGAACTTCTACTGGAATTCATCCCTGAACGATTTCCAAATACTCTTCTGTGCACAAGTACATCCAATCACTCCGTTACCAACACTGCAAGGAAAGCAATTTGCACTAAGAGACAGCGCAAGCACAGGAGAAATTTCATCCTGAGGCAACTCTGCAGGCTGTGTTAAGCTACCCAAGGGATGATTATGGTCTGGGGTTTCAAATTTTAGATACAGGACTGCGATGAGGAGGCAGAAGAAAGGGAGCTGAAAGCACAGCATAGTATAGAGTTACAAGCTGCTGAGGCCAGAAGTGCAGCTCAGTGCTTTCTGCATGACACTGAAGGAGCGAAGAGAAAAATAAGAACATTATTGACCTTGTTTCACTGCTAACGAGACGTGCAGAGATTTTGCAAGTGCAGGAATTTAAACAGTCCACTATTGATGCCTTCTTCCCAACAGTGAAAATAAAACTGATTAGAACATACTGTACACTGTACTGAAACGCACTGAGCTCACCCTCAATACAATGACTCATTATTTCCGTTTTCATTAGCAATTAGTTTGAAATGAGAAGAGAGACTTGAAAACTGAAAAAAAGCCCTGGCCTTCTTATGTAATTACCAGATTCATGTATGACCTGGTTCTCTGCTCAGCGGCTCCAGCTCCTGCTTTTCGGAGAGCTGAACAAGAGTTGGCTCAGAAATGCTGAAGTGTCCACCTTTAGCTGCAAAGCATAATTCACCATAAACATCTGAACATTTGATCCTGCGTGACAGCAGAAGTGCCCAAGCTGGCTATCGAGCACAGCTCGTGCACAGTGTGACACCTGCTCTCCTGACTACGCTCCTTTCTCTCATCAAGCTGACGTGCTTTGGGCTAATTCAGGTAACCTTTACACTAGACTGCAAATACGACTGCTTCTAAAAGTTCCCCTTCCAATTATAGACATACACTATTTTATCTAACACTTTTTATGTCTCTAACAGATGAGCTGTGATTCCTGCAGTGCCAGCTTAGCATGTTGCCACAGAGAACTGCCAGCTTCTACCCTTCTGCTGAAAGTCACTGTCCCTACAGCCCAGCTGACAACAAGAGCCTGCACTTTAGCTGCTTCAACACAAAATCTGCTCACTTTTGCTGACAGCTGAATTTAAGCTGCCAGAGGGCAAGAAACAACTAGCTGAGTCCAGGAGTGCTTTCAACCACCACAAGAGCTTACTTGAATGAATGTGAATCACAGCGTTTACCTCCTTACTTGTAGACTATATATATTCAGAAAGACCTGTTGGTACGTATAATGTGTTTTTCTTCAACTTGCAGTCAGCACCAAAGTGCTGACTTCATTTGCTTTCCTACTGTTGCAACTGGATGCGAATTAAAATCACCAGCTACGCAGCTGCATAATACTGTTTCCTCTTCTCTTTGGTGATTTCCCCCTTTGAGGATATGCACTCCCCCTCACGCTTGTAATACTCCTATGAGATACTGGAAGTAGCAGCATCCTTGTATTATGGATGAGAAAGACCAGAAGGGCAAGGGAGTGAAACAAATTATTCAAGGCTGCATAAAGTTTACAAAAAGGACCCAGGATTTGAATCTTAAGTACCACGTGTTCTGGGAGTTTCAGAAACTATACATTCAGTGTTTGGAACATAATACTCTAACCCTATGGTTCTGTTTACATGGCACACAAGCAGAGTGCATTAAATGCACAGCTTATATTACACACTACATACTCAATATTGTATCTTAATGAGATACTTACTTTTGTAAGAATTCATCTGACCCGCAAACACTTAGAAGGTATTCCTCCTGGGCTGGGTATCGATTCGTGCAACGGAGGATCTCTACAATTAAGTCATGAGTGATACAGCCAGCTGTAAACAAAGATAGCAGGAAAAATTAATAGTGGCTTGCCAGAGAATTCCAGGCTAGATACTTGGGCAAAGAAAACAAGAATTTCTGTCATTCCTAACTACTGCTGCAGACTAGCTCCATCAAGAGGAATTAGATCAAGCCACACCTGATTTTTTTTTTTTTTAATTTCACTTCAAATATTCTAAAACAAGTCACAGAATCTATATCCATTTAAAGAAAATTAGCATCTTATTAGGTAGCCGGAATGAAGAGCTGTGCGACTTTCGCAAGCAGAAAGGAAGATGCAAACGTCAATTTATAATTTTTTTTTTCATTTCCCTGATGAATAGCTTGGTAAATTTCCTGTGTGTGAACACAGCCTAATGCAAAAGTTGACTCTGTTACCATTCATGACACAAGTTTTTTTTACTCCAGAGTTTTACTTGCTATTGTTTCTGCTGTGCACACCTTTTTAGCCGTAACCGAGAAGTAAATTAACGCTCATATGCATTTTTATATAAATATACGTAATATATTGTATAGTATATCAGTATATTAGTATTATTAGTATTATTTAATAGTATTTATAGTGCCCTTATAATCATATATGGATATATGATATATGATATATTGTAATAGATGTTATATCTATAATGCATAACATATAAATTAAGAAGTTCTATGTCAATCCATACAATCTGCTGTTCAGAAATGTTCTAGCATTATGAAAATTTTCCCCAACGCTAATTAAGCTTTTTAAACCATTTTCCAATCCTGACAATATACTTCCTCTCTGTCTATTTTATAAGAATCAATCAAAAAGCGGACAAGAAAAGCTGCATAATCTGGCAGTCAAATTGCAAACATGCCTGGTAAGGTTGCTCTTTTCAGGCATGCAGATCATGCTACAGCAGCACTGATGCTGCAAGTCTGAGACACCTCTCCTTAGCAGAAAAAAGGTCCCACTCTTCAGTGGAAGGTCTTCATAGAATGTACCAAAATGGTTTTACAATGCAAAATAAAGTCTGGATTTCCTCCACAATTCTCAGGTAATCTCACTGTCTGTAACTGATAATACAAAAGCCAAAGTAGATTTTCCATGCGTGGTGTGTCTTTATTGCTTCAAAATTAGAGGCCGTAATTAGAGCTCCTACAGAAGTTTTAAGTGAACTTTTTGATACAAAAATGGGAACTACCTCAGTTAAATACAAATCCCCCCAAACTAAACATGTAACCCAGACTTGTGTGTTGACTAATTTACACTGCTCCAGGTTCATTCAGACAACAGCTGCAAACTGAGCCTACCCAACCACTCCCATTGGATTTAAAGATGCTCTGAATTATCCAGTGATCCAGCGCAGCCAATTCATACTGGTAAATCTGGCTTAGAGTTGCTATGCTATTATTTTAAAACAAACCAAGAAATGCAAAATTGTTTTTGCGGGGAAATTTGAAGGTTTTTTCACTAAAAAAAATGATTTGGCTGTGACAAAAACAAAGCTGAAATAAATCAAATTTGGTTACCATAGTTAGCTTGGTTTTTTGCTTTGCTTTGGTTTTCCCCAGGGAAAAAACAAACACAGCAATAGATTCAAAAGTTTCTTCTGAAATTTTTCGTTATCTTTGTAAAGCCATTTTACTTTTGATCAGAGAGCCATTTCCATTAAACATTTTCTACCAGTTTTACTCATTTTAATCATCCAGCCCTTTGACAACTCGCTGTCTTAAGCAACTCCTCACGGCTGGTTTGACATGTAAACCGCAGTACCTGTTTGCTGAATTTATACACACCACAAAAAGAAGAATAGCACAGAATCTTGAATCTAAATTGTAACATGCACTTTTTTCAGGTCACTCATTGGAAAAAATCTGAAACTTGCTAGTATCATTCATTTGCACTCCTAAGGCCCGTTTTCCTTTCCTTACTCTGCCAAACGTTTTTGCACGACTGAACAATTCTTTATATTAGATGAGGCAAAAAAAAAGTACTCCCTCCCCTCACTTTAACTGTATCTTATTATTTACTTAGTCTGTAAGCAAGTTTAGGATAGGGATTCTTTCTTATATCCCCTTCAGTTTTAGCTGTGCCTTCTAAAGCCTTTTTATAAATAAATTTAAGCAGACTGAAAATCAAACAATCTATAGGGTAGATGATACCATATGATAAAACATTTGGCAGTAGTTAAAACTTTTGCATTACAGGGAACTTCAGTGTAGATCCCTTGCCTAGCTGATAGAAATGCTGGAAACACTACCTTCTGGTGCAAATGTTCCAAAATCTTCACCCCTTTGTTTCATGGCATCCATAAAATATTTGTTTCAGATGATCCAACCTACTACATTTCCAGGCTTTCCAATAACTATGTAGATGTTCCCAAATCAAGCAACAAAATTTGTATGAATAAGTGTGTAAATCTTGGCTACCTTACTTATGAAGATTATTTATTTTTAATATATGTTGACTGTCATTTTGTAGAGCTTTGGATTTTCAGCTATTGACCCATCAAACAAACTAATACTTAGCCTGTTACAGTCAAATAATTCCATGACAACTGAAGAAAAGATTCATTAAAAAAAAAACAAAAAGAGACTATCACTTAATAAAGCAGCACAGGAAGAGAGAGAGGGAAGAAGGTTTAATTTATTTCATTTTTCCATATGTGGCTTAAGAAGTATAAATTGCCAGAGCTGGAATCCAAGATTCTCCCATTCACCACAGACACAGGATGGATAGGAGCAGTGGCAGCTTCCCACAGTCACTAGTGACAGAATAAGTGAGGTTGGGAAAGACCTCAGTAGGTCCATCTATTCCAGCCTCCTCTCCAAAGAAGGGTCATCATTGAATTCAGACCAGCTTAATCAGGGTTTTTTCCTGTAAGACCTTAAAAACCTCCAAGGATCGAGATTCCACAACCACCATGGGCAAACTGTTCCAACTCTTAATTATTATTCTTTCCACCCAGTTGGAATTATCCTTTCATTTCATAACCAACACGTACTTACTCATGTGGGGCTTGCTCTTCAAGTATCTTTTCAGATAACGAATGAATTTTGTTATCATTTCCATGCAATTGAATTGTGGAAGGATATGGGCACCTTAATCACTTACCATGTTGCGTAAGAAGCAGAGGATATGGTGAAGAATCTGTCCAAACACTGATTCTGAATTTTAATTCACCAAGGATACTGTCTGGGAACCTTGTTGCAACACTCCAGATTTTTCCTGTGTTTGTCTTCAGGTCAAAAGAAGGATAGGCATTTCTTATTCTGAAAAGAACACGTGATGAAATTATATCTGAATAGATATGTATTTCAGTGTTCTCATAAGAACAACATAAAAATTTCACAAGATACCAAAAATAATAGCACATAGCTGTTAGGAATAAAAATTTTGTGCGAACAGAGAGGATAACAGTGGCAACTCAAACTTTGTTTTCATGCATCAGTGAGATAACGACGTGTCAGATGATAGTGTACATACAGCTACGTCTTTTGCTTGGTAGGAACAACATCAGTACAATCTTCAAGAACTTCACAGAATTGCTGCTGAGCTTCTCCTCGGTGAAGCCAAAAGGAGTTTAAGCACAGACTTCAATGTACACTGAGCACAGGAGAAACAAAGGTGCTCAAATACGTGCTTAAATAACAGAGTTAACATAAAACTAACCAAGAGCATGTGCACAGACAGCTGTGGCTAGGACAGCTGGTCAAAATGAATACAGGAACATGCTTTCTATGCAAAATCTCAAAAAGTCCCTTTTTCCACAGTGCTCTAGAATCCAATCTGAAATCCTCATTACCAAAACCCAGGGTATTTATGTAAACGTCTGTAGAGAGCAATAACTGTTAGAGTCATTGAGCCCCTTTGATCTTATATACCACTACCTATAAAATATATTTCCCCTCCTCCTTCCAATTACCAAAGACTTGCAGAAACTAATTCCTCCTGAGGTACCTTTTCCTAATGAACACTGGTCACAGGTATTATGTCTGTCAGCTGAGATTAAACTTGCTTTTTAAGCAAATACACTTTGCAGCTGCAGGTAAGGGTACATATTGTATCAGCTGAAGCTTTACATTCCACTAATTGGCCTGAATATTTTAGTAGCTAAACTCAAACACCCTGTACGAAGCATACTGCACTCTTTTATTCGTTAGTTCAAGCAGCATTTTGTACCTTCTGAGCTGGCAGCTCTTCGCACTGTCTCTGATGACAGTGTATTTTGAGACATCGTTCTCTCACATCAAGTTCTTCATTACTCTGTTACCTCCTGCCTCAGGGCTGCCACCCAGGCCTCTCCAACAAAAGTATGAACTTCTCTTTTATGCCATGTATTTCTAAAGCATGAGAAGGAAAAAAAGCCTAGGCTTCCAAAATTAATAATCCAATGAAGCAGCCCATTTCTTATAAAGAAAAGCCAGGGGGCATGATGTTCCAGTGGGGTAGGAGGAAATGAGGCTTGACAATACCTCCAGTCCATGAGAAAGATTTATACTCATAGTAAAAAATCACTATACAGCAGAGGTTGCTTTGGTGACCTATGTAGTTGATGTCAGTCTATTTTCTTTGCAAGTAAGGTACACATAAAGCTTTCCCCTATCACCAAATTCATTCTTGTAACCCGTTTCTGTAAGAAGGCCGAGGACTGAATAAGACTGGAAACTTCACTACCCTTTCTCCAGCATCAAATTAATGCTCTAGGTACTCATACCGGGCATGAATCACATCCTCAATTTACTGACATTTATTTAAAAACCAAGTGACCCTCATCTCTGTCCCTGCCTCCACACTATCTATATTTTAGGATAGCGTGCAGACAGAAATTTGCTTTTTACGCTTTTCAGATAAAATGCATTCAGTTCCAGAAAGTGTTGCTCATTTGTGGCCATCTATTGTTTTCAAGTGATTAAAGGGCTTCCAGCCTGATCAGATGAGTGAAACATGCCATTGCAAAATTTTGAAAGGTTAGGCCTTCCAAGGCATAACTGAAGTCCTACACAAGCACAATAGGAAGAAAATCTTGTGCTACTTCCTTTCTGTGCTGCAACAACTCAGTGTATGTAGAAAGTACTAACATTTATAGGGATTTGCTGTTTCACAGCATTTCATAACACTGTGTACTTTCTGCTGTGCAGAGCACATCCTTGAAGTCAGTAGGAGGTGGAGGAAATTCTGCATTTTGCAGCATTGAACCCTGAGACTATCAGCTTGGCATCTTCTGGAATCAAACTCGCTTTAGGATGCATTCTGAAGCCACTCATGGATGAACATTCATTATAGCTATGTTCATAATTGTAGAAGTAACCTGATAAAGGAACTTTGAAAACTGCTTTACAGTTGTGTATAATGCAATGTTTCAATTATAGATTGCTACCTGTACAAATATTGCCTAGAGAAAAACATGATGGGTTTCCATTTGAGCTACATGCTGAAGGTGCAAGTCTGCATGACACAGAGCTTGAATTATACATCTTGCCTCTGATGTATAAAACTGCTAGTTATTGAGATTCTTTGGGGACTGGAAGGATGCTCATTTGGCAAGACTGAAAATGTTAGTTATTTGCAAATTTATGACCTTTTTTTGGTCTTTTGTTTGCTGTGACATTTTGTCCTAAGAGTGCTTTCCCATTTATTTGATAGGAAAAAAGCAAATGTTGTTCTTATTTTCTTTTTAAGAGTTTTTGCTAGTGATGCACACTAAACAAGTTATTGCAAACCAGGAATGGCTTAATTCTATTAGTCTTTTTAGTCCTGTAAATAAACTCATTTATTCACAGAAAAATCAATAGAAAGCTTTTCCTATAATTAGAGTGCAAAGTTAAATGTAGAATGTTTGAATGTTAAAAAAACCCTGAATATCTGAGAAGAAAGCCTGTTGTGTGGAATGTGCCTTCATGCATCTGATGTTAGTAGAATTGGGTTGGGATTCAGACTGTTGAACTGTGGAAAAAGGAAAACTGAGACGCATGTGAACGAGTATGCTTTGACACTGGCCATCCATCCTGTATGAATGTATAGTATATTCACTGCTAATTTCAGGGCAACAAACTGGATTTTATTTTTTCTCTTAACAGAAGCAGGCTTGGCTAACCTTGTATACAGTCAATTCATTAAAGCTGAATTAAAAAAACCCCAAACAACTAAACACCATAAACCATTCCATTTTCCAATGACTTTTCTGGGGGGAAAAGCATGCACTTGTGCTAACAGCTTGATAGAGTGATCAGTGAATACAAAGGAAAATGAATCTGCGCAGATAGTCTAAAAACTTGTATTTCTTGGTGCTCTTGGATTTCAATACCACCTCTTTTTCTGAAGAAGATTAAGAAAGTAAAAAAAGTTCTATCCCGTTAAGCCACGCTATTAACTGTAACGGTAAACAATAATTACAGGAGTTTTTGTCGCTTGCTAAGTCTCACTTTTCATCATGACAGTGTGCAGTAATTCTATTCTCAGTCAGTCAGTTCCTCCAATTCTTTTTGCTTGCTCCAAGCTACACAGGCACTAATAATGTCCAAGACAATGGCAGAAAATGGATTTTAAGTTTCACACACTATAAACCATCAACATTGAGGAGTTAAATGTACTTATCATTGATAAAGGGAACATCTAAGGGAGAAAATATTTTTGGGAATTTATATTCCTGGGTGGATTTTAACCTTCAAACTAAAACGAGGAGCATTTCCATGTTTAAGTAGATACTGGAATTATGGCACTGTTCAGGGATGCAGAGATAACCAATCCAATTAATATACATAAATGAAATGTCATAGTTGGCTGAATAAAGTTTTTTCATTACTTACTTCTCCACTGCATTGCAAAAAGCAACTGTGTTTTCATTACTTCCTTGATTTGCTTCAACCAGCTGGATAGACCAACCCACAGCCTAAAAATACCAAAATGACACCAGAAGAAACAGAGCTCAGTTATTTAGATAACAGAAGCAGAAGGAGCATAAGGCTAATCTTGCATTTGGTTCCATGAGGACTATCTTTCATACCTTACCATCCCTTCCACGACTTGATGGAGCTCCAAATAAGCACAAATAACCCCTTTTGACTGCATTTTAAATACTTTCAGAAAAAAAACACAAAGTCATAAAGCATCAGCTACCCTGGGTTTAACATTTATTTTTTCCCTCTTCCATGTAGAACACAAGGAATTTCAGACAAAGCTTTCAAAATTCACCTAGCGTCAGACCACAGATGACTCTAAATGCAGAAGATATATACCTAGTTTACAAAAAGGAGAGGGGACAAAGTGAAGCTTATGCTGTAATTGAGTTTTAATTCTTATTGTCTCTCTTTCTCCCCTGAAAGGAAGATCAGGATTTCTTCAAACTCTACAAACCCGCCAGGTAAGTCCCTACAACAGATTGCAGGAAGTCAGTGTATTCTGTTGAACATGAAAAATCCCCAGATACTTTCTCTAAACTTGGAGAGCACAGGTCTGTGCCAATATTTTGGGTCAAAGCACTCTTTTGTCTGTTTGCCACATCACCCTCCAGTCAGAACGTTATCTCCAGGAAAGAGCTTAATACTATTACATCTGCAAGCCCGTTCTAACGCTGTACATATAGACACACACAACGCTCAACTGAGGCATCAACTTTTAAACCCCTTCAGAAAGAGAAGCAACTAATGACATGTCACAGAAGATATGGCAAAAGATGTATTTTATAATTTTAATAATAATTTATACACAAGTATGTAAATTTATAAAAATAAATAATAAATTAAAAAAATCCATATTTTTTCCTGGACAAGGAAGAGCAATATGCCTGAAAAGATGCAGGCAGTGAAATTTTAGTTACAGTTTATAATATTGAGTATGTATAAAAGATGAAAAATCTGTTGGGAGCTGGCATTGTGGGGAGATCACAATGACAGAACTGAAAGCTCAGAAGTTACAAAACTTTTATAGATACCACCAGTCTTGGGTCTCATTGTATGTAGTGTTTTCATTAACCACAATAGCACAAACATTAGGAGAGCGCTTATGAAAAACTCAAAGATAATAAGGGGGCATCATCAACAGAGGGAAAATTTGAAACATCTGGTAGGGAAAACAATGGATAACCCTGAGGGTTGAAATAAGACAGTGAAATTAAATTTAGCAATCCAAATTAGTGATCCATCGCCCTCTGATTCTAAGGACTGCTGAAAAAGCTCCTTCAAAAGTCACTGAAAACGTAGCACCTCCACTAGTTCTTTTTTTTCCACCTTGGTTAGACATCTTACAGTTTACCTCAGCAGACAGCAACAAAAACTCCCGATGGAGGTTCACTACTTAGAAATTATGAACAATTTGATCACAGTAATGGCCTCCCAAAATTAGGTAGTCATTAAAAAAAAACCCACAACACAAACAAAACCAAACAACAACAACAAAACATTCCCGATCACACATCAGGGTAGATAGTTTTACAAAAAGATATATTGACAAGGCTCTAGGGAGTTGGCATCTGGGATGTTGTGTACAATATGTTGTGTACCCCTACGTTCCTGATGGAGGAATTCAAGTTGGAACAAGCTCAGAGAGATATTTCTGTGTTTGTGGGCAACCTCTACAGCCAGGAGCAGGAGCACAGCTGGCAGCTAAAGCTACAGCAGTTTTTGCAGCAGGGGCACAAAGGGAGCCCAGAACCTGCACTGAAGCCTACACAGCCACGGCAGTGACATGCCACGTGGTGCAATCTCCATCACAGGGCGCAGAAACTCACCCTGCAGACAGCAGAGACTGACCCACATGGAGCTCCAGAGGAAGGATGCTGCAGCCCAGGTCTCTGGCTTCAGAGCTTGGCTGGTGCCTCTCTGTGGGGCTGGCGACAGCAGTGGTGTTGCTGGTGGGAGCTGTGCTCTGGCTGCTGTTGAGCTGCTGATGAAGGAGCTGCAGAAGCTGGAGAGCAGCCAGAAGGAGGAACAGGAGACTGACAGTGACTCTACAGAGCTAAGGACCACCCAAGCCCTGTGCTGCAAAGGAGGGACAATTTGAGACTACCCTACAGGAGTAGGGTGGATGGAGGCTCCCACAGGAGGGAAGACTGGAAACCTGCTGCTTCCAGCAACACAAAAAGTGTCCTTTTTCACCTGCTGTTCTGTCATCACAAAGGATGTACAGTGCCCTGGAAAAAGTGCATGGGGAAAAAAAAAGTGGATAAATGAAAAGCTGAGAAAACTGGGCCACAGGTAAGAAAAGGTGAGGCTGGAACACAGCATAATATCTTCATGGACTGAAGATATTAAAAGGGCAAAACCACATTTGAGAGCTGAGGAAGGAGGAACAGAGAGGAATTAAGCAAGGAGAGGGCCAAGACCGGGAAAAGATAGTTTGCCATAAGGACATGGGCATGGATCCTCAAGTTCATGGCCTGAAGAAGAATGCGATAAATACGTACTAAAGGACGGCAAAAAGGAGTTTGACAAAGCTGGAATCCAGATCCTCTTCTGCAGGAGACAGAAGTAACACAGCAGCCCTCTCGCCTCTCTGCACCTTTGACGGCAGCATTTCCAAATGAATCCTAATGGCAAACAGGCATCCTCTGTAGACCAGTAATAATCTACACAGAAGGAATTAATATACCACTGCCAACGCACTCAAATTTGTTCTGGTGGCAGAGTTGTACTTAGCAGATATATAGTTCCAATTCCACTGATGAATCATGTGGGTGAGAGATTTAGTTTTGTCATTTCTCTTCTCAGGTGTCCAGAAACTTTAATTTCTCCCCATTACATATAAGGTAAAACATTAATTACACGATCACACGTCATTTTTATGTAGAACTCAAGTCTCCACTCATTGCAAACATCTGAAAGCATGCAGTGAATGAGACAGAGAATTGCATACGGGGAGAACTGACGACAAGAGGGATACAGTAACAGAGTGCATCCCTGGATGACTGGAATTTATCTTTTCTCATCCACAGATTTCTCACATTATGCTAACCAAGTCACCTGACCCATTGTTCTCAAATAGGAACACTAATTGTGTATTTCTCATTTCTGGGGCACCTACACTGAAATCATGAAGTCTGGTCTGATGATTTGGCTTGTGTGAAGAAGTGCGCCTTGCTAGTTATTCTGAAAACATTAGACCCAAAATATCACAGATGGCGCAGTCAAATCTACTGGATACTTTTTAGGTTGTACTTTAGTTTTCTTTCTGCTATGGAGAAAATAAAACTTCTTTTCACAGGGATGTTATGAAGACAATTTCTTTAGTATTTTTGAACATCTGACTCGGTGATGGCAAGGCCAGAGAAAATTAACATTTCCTTTATTACACTGGACATATTTTGATTAGCGCACATTAAATAAAGCCTAGGGCCACACAACTGCATCTAAAAGCTGAAGATCAGAATGACAGTATGATTTCAGCAATGTGAAAATTTCATCTTGTGTCCCTATGACCTATCTCAGTGCTCATCTCCATGTTTCAGTGTCCTTTCAATTTCACTCTGTCTGCAGTTCTGGTTCTCATCTCCTACTACTCAGATGTATCATTCACTCGCTCTGGACCTCACCAATCCAATCTGTGCCCATTGTTCTCCCTCTGCTGTGGTGCTCCACTTTTGCAGCCACTCTGACAGTCTTACTCGGCGTCAGCCCTGTCTTATCTTCTCCAAAACTCCCAGATCAGTAGCATCTAGTTACTTCCTCACAGAGGTTTTTTTTTACCCTTCCCTCTCTCAACATTCTTTCCCTCTTATTTTCCCTTTTTTATCATCTCAAGGTTCAGCTGCCAGCCCCTTGCCTTGGCTCTCTTTCTATCCTGACATGGATGTTTCTCCCTGAAGGAATTCCTGCGACCACACCGATTTTTCTGCTACAAATCAATTCTCTCCTCTTTCCCATTTTTTCCACTTTTAGCTAAACAGCTCAAATACTTCCCTGACTTAATCAAATCCTCCCACACATTTGATTGTAGTCGCCTTGACTCGCTCATCTCTTCTCTTCCCTCCCCTATAATTCTCTCCTCCTCCATCACAGAAGCGTTTGTGCCTGTTCTTATATGCCTGCTTCCTCTAACACCTCTTCTTCCCATACCACAGTTTAATCTCCTCCTGCTTGCTTGTATCCCATTATTTTCTACTTTTCTCATGAGAAGGCTTGTTCTTTTCATCATAATGTCAGCATGCTTTAGTCTTCCTATCATAAGCAAAAACCAACAACAGCCTTTTGTCTCTCCAGCTATTCATCCCCTCCTCTTTTGTATTCATCACTGAACTTCCAAAATGAGGAGCCTGGGATTAGTCTTAAGAGTTCCTGTCCTCAGATATATTTTCCCACTCGCCTCCCCATCTGTCTGGGTCTGCAGATGTTTACTTCCATAGTTCTCTCTATGAACAGACATAGAAACAAGTCAATCAAGTGTCTCTTCCCCTTTGCTTTATGATACTGTGATCACCAGGAGTTAAAAGCAGAAGGTGAACCTAAACTGTCTTTTAATATTCATGGTGCAGAGGTATCCTGTAGGCTATTTCAGGATTCCTATAATGATTCAGAATGCTAACAAGGACTAGAGGAAAGGGAGGATTTATCATTTTCTTCCTCCTTCCCTGTGTCAGGATTTTGAAGGAAGGAAAATGAGGAGATACATAACATCAGAAAGAGCCATGGGAGTCCCATAAGACATCATTATTAAAAACAGCAAAGCCACAATTGGAGCTATGAACACCTGATGGAAGGAGGAAAAAAGATAAAGTCTTTGTTTCAAAAAGACAGTTAAAGGTAGAGTATATGTCATTCGATCCAGCTTCCACAGTTATAGCAGATAGGTCTATTTTTAGGAAATAATTATATGCAGACACATAAGTGCATGCAGAACATGGCGGAAGCAGGACATACTATGCCTTATCTCTCAGGATCAGGATATGTCAGACAAATTAGACATAGAGACAAGAACCTGGCTCAACAGAAAAACGACTCAGCATAATGTATTGTTATTTTGAATCTCAGGTTTCATATCAGGTCATATAGATTTGTTATCTCTTTCAAACACATCTTACTCTACCATTTCTGTACTTATCCCTCTGTGGTATTTTTATGGTTCAATAAGCCACAAAATGAACCTATTGGAGCATTCTAGACCATAATCTAGATTCTCCTCTGGTGTAAAATGGCCAGTTTCCATTATAGTAGATGGAGTTACTTCATTTTATACTAGGTGAGGAACTGGCCCTATTACTTTAATATGAAGTCTTTTTTAGTAGGTAGGTTGCAGAAATGCTTTGACATTTTAAGTATAAGTTGGTTAAAACATGAAACATGCAGATTCTGCCAGTATAAAATTCTCATTAGATAGCTAGAGTAGGCACCTAGCCTTCAAAAGTCATTTTTTATGGTCTGCTGGGTTCTCTTCTGATATTAGAATCAAAGGAAGAGGATGCTCAGAGGTTTTCATCCTGTATAAAAATATCTTAACTAATCAAATATTGTTTGTTAGAAGGCATCCCTCTTGTAAAGATACAAAAAATCAGTGGGAAATTCTGACTGCTGAGAAAACAAGTTACACAATTATTGGAAAATATACCTGACACTTCCCTGCACCTCTATCTTTGGAAGTAAGAAAGACCAAATAAGAAGTCTCACAGATGCTTTGGCCAGCTGAATCGTAAGACACATGATAAAAACCCTTTACAGGACCAAAAGCTTTTGCTTCCCCCAAGCATAAATGTTTAATTTTTCATCAGGTCTTTAAATCAAGTGCTTCTAATCCATGTTGCATCAGTGTGAGTAAATACACAAAGTGCAAGGACACAAAAAAGAATCAAGAACTTTAAGCACTGTTAATATGAGAAAATTGAAATACCTCTGTGTCACTTCCAGAGCTGCTGGGCCAGGTAGGTCTCATGTTGCATCTTCTGGAAGTGTCAGTGAAACAAGCTTGCCCATTTCCACTTTCATCTCTCACTTCCTGTCCAAAACGGTAGTTGTCTAAGAAAATGGGACATTGAGCACCTACGTTGTCAACGCCTATCTGAAACCCCAGATTTGTGTTGCATCTTTCCACATTTGAATGAAACACGTTTGTGACTGGAGTTACACTATTCGCTCCATAGATTTCTCTCTCTTGACTGTAGGGATAGCGATCCTCTAGAGAGAAGTTTCCGAAATCAGATAGTGAAGATGATCTGAAGCCAGTCATTGGTGACACTGTGCCTTGTTGCCAGTGAGTGACAGGATATCCAGGATAAAGTTCACCATAAGCAACTGGAGGCTGACCACAAAACTGCTGCTCAGGAGCATTCGGACCAAAGATATCTGATGGAAAAAAAAATTCTTCATGATGATGTGAATGTGATGAACCATAAAAAAAAAATTCATTGCTGACTTCATCAACTATTCTATCGAATCCTAGACGAATCGCTCCAGCAGAACCAGAGTGGTACATTGGGTAGGATGCGTGGTCCCCAGGCTGTCCTTCACAAAATTCATTGTGTGGAAAAAGCACCCTCCCGAAGTATGCCATGGTTGATTCTTCTCTTTGGTCTTATTAATCCTCAAGGAAGTCTTACAATAGCTCCAAGGTCAAGAGAGTAACGTTCAGAACTGGAGCTACATACCCACTGAAATGAAGCACAGAATAAAAGTTAAACCCAAGAATATCTAGTATAATGAAAGCAGTACACTTCTTTTATTTTTTTTTTTTTGCTTTAGAGCTTTGTCTGCAATGTGGAAATATTTTCATAATCTGGAGCTTCAATATTCTTTTGCCTGGTCCTTATTTCCAGATGTATTTGAATAATCATCATCGTCATCATCATCATCCCAAATATTAGCAACAGGATGCCTGAAACAATTGATCTAAATACTAAAACACTAATTTCTGACAAAGTTAAATCTCTGTATTATTTCCATTATTTTACACTTGTATAGCACATTTAATGCAGGAATCTAAAACGAGCAGGTAGGAAAGCTTTTTACTAATGGCCACTTTAATGGCAGTTTAATTTCCATCTTCCTCTTTTTTTGTGCTTCATATTTCTTCATATTCTACCACTTTTTATCCTAGTGTAGTCAGGTGAAGTGAAGTTGAGGCAAAGAACATAGAATACACGGATCTCCAATTAATAATCAAAACACTACACCCCAAAAGCTTGGATATGGCATACATAAAGGAAAACAAATATAAATACATCAAGTTCAGCCTTTTTTGTTTCTTTGTTTTTCCAAACAGATATATCTTCAAAGGCTGAGGTTGTATCTTTTTTAATAAATTAACAGGCAAGGGCATGAGCTTCTGCAGAAGCTCACCATCATTCATACTATTACCAGCCAACTTCCTGATGTGATTTTGGCATGTGCCAAGTAGTCCTATGGTTCAGATGGGCAGCATGTACTGGAGACTGCTGTCAGGAGGAATGAGACTATCTTTTTTAGGAAGAGAGCTTATCTCTAAAACCAAAATCTGTTCTGGGCCAGTTGTCATCAAGGCCTTGGCCCGTTTCATTTACTGACACAGATGTAGACTAAAACCACAAATGACACAGAATAGCAAAAGTACACAGCTGTGCTGGGTACTTTATCACATAAAAGAAATAGAAACATCTGATTTAATAAGTCAATAAAAAATGTATTCCCCAGCAAGAAAAAAATGCTACCAAGATGAAAAACGTGTTCAGAAATTGCTAAAGCTTAGGTCCACAAATAGCTTTTCCAATATATTCCCAAGATCTATATGGTATTAGCTTAGACAATAATGCCTTGCAATGAAAATCTATATTACAACAGAAGGTATTCATCACAACTTTATTTATTTTTGTTTTATTTGAAGTCAAACTCTAGGTGACACAGGCTCCTGTCACCCACAGTGAGGAATAAGAAGAGAAATGAAAAGTTAAATAGGCTGAAATGAAAACTCCAAGTTAGAGGCTGAACTACTCTTTCAAGCACTCAATTTAGTGATTCCACGTGTTGTGTGCTTTGGTTTGCTTTAACTATGCTCAAAAAAATGGCACTTATGAAATTACACAAAGCCAGATAAATAAAATGATGCATACCACTTTGAATGGTGAATTAAGCATGACCTTCAGTTACAGTCTCTGCACCTTTCTCTTAGAGTGAATCCTGAAGTTCACTACATTTTTAGATTTTTAGATTAAGATGACACATTTTTGCAAAAAAAAATTTAATAAGCATAGCAATAAGATTTTTTTAATAAAGTTGTCCTCTTCTATGACTTCCTCTGTTTTTCTATTTCTATAGTAGGTGAATAAAACAGAGAAAAGAAGAACAAAAAGGATATATCCACTAAATCAGGAATTATAACTTTTTTTTTTCTTTCTTGAAAACTGGAATGTTCCAGGAAAAAATAAAGAATGATGTCTCCCTCCAGACCCAATTTCCTTAATAAAATCTGGCTACCTGAAAGACTATTATAGAGGCACAGAAAATATAATACTTTTTAAGCTCTTTCAACTGTTTCTGAAACATTTTCTTTACATTTCAAACAACTTCTGTTTACAATCATACATAAATGTCTAAAAGCTAACCCTGCTTATGCAACACTAAGGCTTTTATGTGCAACATCCCACCTTTCTCTGACAGACATCCATCTGTATATGGATGCTGATCTCCTACGCTCTCCATATTGTTCCGGATAAGTATCGCTTTCCTAGTGGGCTTTAAAAGCAGGCACTTTAGCTGTAATGCCAAAGGCTGGTCTGTGCATTCCGCTCCCCTGTTCTCCTCACTGGGCTGGAAAGTCCACACAAGTAGCAAGAAGCCTGCATGATGTAGTGGACGGTCTCCCAGCCCAGACCATGGCAGAGGAATAGCCTCACAGGGCGCAGAGACTTGTGACTCTTTTATATAGACTTGCATTTAAAACTAACCATTTTGACTGGAAACTCAGGATGTCAGGCTGTAAATCACAGTGGATTAAGTCATACCTGCTAATTCTGTGTTTGGGCCAACTCCTCATCCTTTTTCAAAACAGCGTGCAAAGGCCAGGGAAGGATTTGGCTTTTTGCCAGCCACTATTACTCCACTTGAATCATGCAAAGTGCATTGATAACTCTGAATTTTCAAAAATCATGAGTGAGGCAAAAATTATAATGCTTTCTCTTTTTTTTTTTTTTTTAAAAAAAAAGGCTAAATTTTTAGGTCCATTTTCTTTGCCTTGTGGTTTCCGAATTCACATTTTGGAGGGTTTGGCTTTTTTTCTCCTACAGCTATGAAGCTCTCTTTTTCCTTTTAAATGACAGTCATGTTTTCACATAATCATGCAGTTCTGGGATCAGGGGTTTTAAGGGAGAATCCCAATAAATACTGTAAAATATTCTCTACAAATCAAGAGACTTGACAGCATCACACAATGTTCACAACATTGTGGTTGTTGCCCAAGCACATGAAAATACTCTCCTTACTTCAGCATGCACGTGCATTCTAGTATAAAAGCTTGGTGCACCGAGGACTTAATTTTCCATTTTTACCAGAAACCAGAAGCAGACGATTAGGCCACTTGCTTAGCAGTAAAAATATTTATTGCAACCTCTTACCTGAAACACATGATTTGTTAGAAGAATATACAGCCTCCTATGTCTTCCTGTTCACAAACACGTTCAGATGACCTATGTGCTTTCAGTATCAAGAGGGTGTAACTTCTTCGTCAGAAGCTTTCCTTCCTGTTTAACTGGTTTACTACAGTAATGATTCTTTCCCACGTCTTCCTCCAGGGAAATTTCAAACAGCAGTAACAATAGAAAGGTAACACCTTATCTGTTCTCTTTCTCAATTTGGGAACCCAACCTTTTTCTTTTTTTTTTTTTTTCCCTCCTTTTTAGACATTGTGGTAGATGATCTCACTCTTCCAGTACAAGTATCAAACATGCATAAAACAACAAGACATCTCCAAGGGAAAGACTTGCCTCTTAGAAAGATTTCTGCACTACAACAGGATTCAGAAATTTTACTCTGCTCCATCTTCACGCAGCTTCCATCTATCTACGCTGGTGGTGTGTGTTCTGAAAGGAGCTTCTAGCTATGCTCACAGGAGAGGGGGATGGTACTAATCTTGCACTGCAAAGAGGCCCCCTCACTTTGGCTCCTCAAACTGCAGAGCTGGGACAGTTTAATGAGAGAAGAACCTCCCTTACACTGGGATATTTCCCAAAGATCGATGAAGTCTTGCCCCTCTCCTAAAAAGCCTGCTGAAGAGCTGCAGTAAATACAGCACTGGTCACGAACATCTTCCTAGACCTCAAGGAGCCCAGGACACTCTATAAAAGGGAGCAGCAGAGGCTGCTTCAGGCGTGACGCAGAGGGAGTTCCCCCAGGGACCATCTGCCTCCATGCTTCATACCATTCCTTAAAAAGGTATAAATTGCTCCACTGAAGTGGCTATCCAGAATTCACACAAAATCCCAATCCTAGTCTGCTCCAAGGCTGTTAACAGGCAGGAAAACATCCTCAAAAGGGAGTCAGTATCAACAAAACAGTACTTCAGTTACAAAAGGCTGAGCAGTAAGGAGTGAACAGATTCAGATAAAACACTTGAAGTTAATAATTAATCTCAGATATCTTCCATCTGATAAACTGAATGAAGTAATAATTTGATAAAGCATTACAGGGAAAACTCTGCCCTTCAAAGTATCACAAAATGCTGTCGATGGTGTCGTTGTGATTTAAAAGCAGTTAGCCAAGGACAAAACTTATCTCAGTTGGTGAAAGGTGATGCATTTTTTCCTCATATATTCTTCAACCCTTAAAATGTCAACTTGTTCCACAAACTATTAGGTGGCATTTGTGCTGTACTCTAGTCATTACCAGTGATTACTGTGAAGCGGTCCTGAGAGAGAAGAACACAGCAATTTTAGGAGCTGCCATTTCAGAGTTTACGGCAGTGTAATGTTGCTTCATCTCGCAGTGATTGGACACAGTAAAAAAGAGGAGGATCAAGAAAACAGAGGAAATACGCCTGGGAAGAGCTCGTATTCCAAAGCAAACACAGAAGGTTATACATGTAATATGAACTGAACAGGGACACGTCCCACTCTCTCCCCACAGTCATTTCCAGGAGAAGGTTATGAAGGGTTTTTTTTGGAAATTGAACATTTTCAGAATTTTATTAGCCTTTCAAGGTGGCCGTTATTTATTTTTTTCTGTTTCCCATCAAAGGAGAAGGCAGGAAAACTGCTGGGTCACTTTCTACCCTAACTCTTCCTAGAACTACCAGGAATAGTCTCCTCCTCTTTTCACTGGCATGTGGGACAAAATCTCTAGAGACAAAGCAAGCTGGATACTCTCTGGGATGCCTCCTTTCCTTCTGTTAGATACTCTCACTGCTCCACCATCTGGCAGGAGCCTACATCTCCGATTAAAGAAGAACCATGTGTTTGATTTAGCCATGTGTGAGCGCACCTGTATGAGCCAGGTTTGGTATAAAGTTGTGGCTAAAGAGCTGGCAAAATAGTCACTCTAACACACCCTAAGATGAAATACGGCGTCTTGAGCAGGCTTTTGCTCTCAGCGTTGCTTCACACACAGTTCGGAGCTTTCCCAAATCGCACTCTTGCACTTGAAGCCTTGAGGCTCCCAGTAATAACAGGCTTGCAAAGGGAACGCAGCGAAGTGTTTTTCAGCAATTGGCGGGGCCAGAAAACTGGCTCAACACAGCGCCAGTGAGGAAGCTGCTCCATTTCGTAACAGATCCAGCCGCCTGTGTTACTATTCTCCAGTGCCACCTACTGTCATTGCCCTAAAACTGTAAGGCAAGGAACAGAGACCACTGTGTCCATCACAGTGGCAATTAAGCTTTTATGTTTGGCTGCAGGGAATGCCATCGTATCCACCGTCATCACTGACAAATGTGGCCCCTGTCAGAAGGTCGCCCTTTATGGGAAAGATTCAGGATTGTCAAGATCCTGCTTGAAGATGGTGTGATACTACTGCTCTTAGATCAGTGCTCTGAAGTATTGCTGCACCAAGGTAGTGACAAGGTATCAGCAAAACCATGCAGGTACAACAGGATTTTTCCATATGCTGGAGAAAAAGTGATCAATGCCAAGATTTCGTTGTGTTTAAGCAGCAGATGAAAAGAATTCTGATGTTAAGTTCTGGGGTTTTTGTATTACAGGTCCTTATTTCTTTCTCACTTGAGCTTCGTCAAGCAGGGATTGTGCCTTCTAACCTGTTTAGTAAAACCCAGCAGAGTAGATGCTTCTGGGCAAAAAAAAATAAAAGTTGCAGTAAACACAATACAGCGGTTGAGTCATTGTCAGATGATTCATCAGTAAAGGAGATATTTGCTGTAAAGGTCTAAAAGAAGTTTTCAATTCTGAAAACACTCTTCACCCTCTATTTGTGCACACAGAACAAGTCAGGGAAAGGAGAGAGAAGAAGAGGGGGAGGGAAGTAAAGTTTCACTTTTCGGAGAAAAATAAATAGAACACATTTTGTTTTACATAGAAAACATTTTCAAAGGCTCTGCTGACACCTACATATAATATAGAAAGTTACCAAGTCACCAACACCCTTCTGAGGTTTGAAATACGCCGTTGGGAAAGATCGGCCTCCGCAGTCTGCACGCACAGACTGCAAAGCTAGCCATGACTAAATGCAGACTATGGATTTTAATCTCTCCTTTTATTTGAACATCTTTTGTACTTTGATCCACTGAAAGGAACAGCGCACGTTACCAGAGTTGTTTCAGGCAGAAACAATTACTTTTTTTAAAAAAAAAAAAATAAAATAAATATAAAATTGCAGAGAAAATTAAGTGCTGAAATGGAGAACGGTCTTATTGCAACCAACTTAAAATACCAAATTAAAACAAGACAAGTAGGTAGATTTTATGTGTATATATACACATGTGCACAAACACTCTCTTATATGTATGTTAATAGAAAAATATATGTATGTAAACATACACATATATGCACACATGCATATATATATTTCTGTATATTTATATGGATGTATGGATCTCTATCTAAAAGCCTAATATATCTGTATACATACATATAAATACCTAATAAACTCTAAGTGATCCAAGAAAAGATCTCAAATGATTCAGAAAAGAAGTCAAGCCACGAGTTTCAGCTGAGAGTCAAATGCCCCAGAGCTGAGGAGTACTTCAAGCCAAAGCTTTGGTTCATAAGGCTTTACAAATTTCACTTTGTGCTGTTTTCTTCCATTTCTCTTACCTTCTGTGATTTTTTTCTGCTGTTTTCTTATGTCGTTGTTTTCCTCTTCCCCAGTCCAGTGTACCTGCTCAATGGCTTTCTGTGCAACTAAGCTTTGTCATTCCAGTGCATTCAATAGGGTTTGTTGACCTTCCAGAAATTGTTCATATCATAGACTGTACAAATATTAAAACACAGCCTTGTGATACTAGCACACTGTTAAGCTCCCTAGCTACTACAGCAGGCTTTTTTCTATGGAAAATTTAGTGAGGTGACTCATCTCTGTTCCTAAGATCCTCTCCCATTGCTGCTCATGGTGCATGGGGCTCTGCAGGATTGCTGGAGCAGAAGGAGAACACCCCACAGCATGGAGCTTGGTTGTTCTGGCAGACCTGAGCTGGGATGACAGAGCCAGGGAGACTTTGCTGTTGTAGGCTGTCCATGCTGCCTTGAGGAGCTGTCGATATCATGATCGCCTCGAAGAGGACTTAACTTAAATATGGCTTTAAATTCAGCTCCTAAGTGACCACGCAAGAGGGAAGGGGAAATGGTGATCAAGACTCTTGCACTTCTTGTTGGGTTTTGCTGTGAGTGGACCTTTGGTTCACATGACGTGTCAGCTCGGTGGCTTGTTTAATATTCAGATGAAGCAGTAGGACTGAGTCCTCTTCTGTTATTAACACCACAGGTACCTTCAGGGAAACCAGTGAAATTATAAAACCCTATACTGTGTTTTTACTATAAACCAGTATATATGACACTATAAGCTAGTATATACTGTAAACCTAGTGTAACAACTAAATCAGCTCTACTGGGTTTATCAAAAACAAATTAATAACCGTTTAAGCATAAAAATATAGGCATCTCAAGTCAAAACAATAGTTTACTTACACAGTATCAATCTTGTATCAATTTGCATTTCCACAAGGACACTTTGCTTCCACTTGCAATAGGGCACATACTGCAGTACTACATCATCTTAAATACTGCAATATTTCTGAATTTTCCCCGAACTTCTTACACATGAGTAGCTTCTTACATCTTTCTTCTGACTTTAATTTTGCTGTCATAATTGCTCTCAGTACAACTGAAACACTTGGTTTGTGGTTTTTTTTAAAAAATAAAAAAAAATATAAAACAACAAACCATATGGCTTTTACAAAAAATAGTTTCTGGGTGTATATATAATTTTTAAACCAACTGAACAGTATTCCTCATATGCAATTAAGGATATAAAGCATCTGCTTAGATAGCTAATTTGGCTGCATACTTAGGTTGCCTATGCACGCCAGCAAAACATTCATTACTGTTTTCATTAAAACTTTACCTGCAGCATGAAAGCCAACAATGATTTACCTGAGTTTTCACATAAATAATGCAAAAGGACTGCTTACCTGCAATAAAACATATTTCTGCAAACTGCTACATGGAAATTAAGCTCACAGCAGCCCTCCACCACAATTGGACTGGCCCATGAATGAGTGGCTGGCAAAGAGACACTTGCAGCGCTGAGAATCCAGTTTCATCTATCACCTCAAAGCACCTTCCCCATCAATGGTACCTGCACAGATTATTCTTACAATAGCAACTGTTCTCTGCTGTGTCAGGTCCCGTGCTAGCCTGCTTGTGGTTTTGCTAATGATCTTTTTGTATTTATGAACCAGAGGAGCAGGATAGAAGACCCTGTTCACTGGACCTGTAGAATTAAATGAGTGAGGTATGTCCAGTGGGACTGGGCAAGATACTCACTCACATCGCAGCACTTCTGCAGTGATAAACGTACACCTTACTCCATGATACCAAAGGCACTCATCCCGTTGCAGTAGCCGTGACTTAGATTCGTGTTCTGCCTTGCACTATTTTGGGCAGTCTCGCCAAGCCTTGCTGTTTCTGCTCCTCTAGCCACTCCACCTTGCTCTGTCTTCCTCTTCAGTGCAGGAATAGATGGATGCCAAGAAGGGAGTCAGCAGCACAGTGCTTCACATCGGTGGTGAGCTGCTATACACCTACAGCCCAGGGGGAACTGCAAGGCCCAGGCAGGGAAGGCAAAAGAAGGCTGAAGTAGGGATACTGCAGAGGAAGATGAAGGAGAAGGAGTTAGTATCCATGCACAATGGGCTCTGCAGGTGGTTGGTATCTTCCAGGGACAGGTTTCCAGCTCACAATGAGATCAGATCATTGGCCAAGCATTGAGTTAGGAAAGGAAGAGAGAAAAAAACAAGAGAGAGCTCTATTCGTCCCTACCCATTCAACAGCCTACGGAAATCCCTCATTCATAAAGTTCAGTAGTTTCTAGTTAGACAATAAATTCCTGTACTTTCAGGTGGACAGTGGCAAGTAACTACTATAAAAGAAACAAGTTGTACCATCCATCACCATGACCTACAAGATGGCCAAAACCACCAGGCACTGATGACAAGAATGCAAGTAGGGAGAGACACACTTTTCACCACAGTTGCCCCGGAAAGGGAAAAACAGGAAGATGTGGGGTTAGGTATATTCCCGACACTCAGCAGTGATGTCTTGTCACCGCTGCCCCACCAGCCTATGCCTAGCTCACTTCACTCTTCTTTGAGGCTCATGCAAAATAAGAAACCTCAGTTCAGAAGAAATTTTAGACTGAGGGTGGTGACCTTGTTACGAAGAGATATATCACAAGCAGCACAACAATCTCCCTTCTCTCCCACACAAGTGCTGAACTTAACAGATCCATCTCATCCTAAGTATGGGAACGCCTGACTGCTCCTACCAATTCTGGCAGCATCAGCGTGGGAGATGCCCTGATGCAAAGCTCTGAGCCTGGACACCTGACTGTGGACCTGCAGCGTTCAGGTCAGACATGAGCCTAGGGTATGCCTAAAAGCAAACAGACACAAAACTGACTGTCATTTTGGTTTTCATTAGGGGCTGGTTGTTTTTTGGAGGAGGAGGGGACATGAGTTTCAGGATGTAAAACAGAGCAATTTGACCCCATAGGTTGAGCACCTTAAAAATAAATAAATAAATAAATAAATAAATAAAACCAAGGTAATTTAAATACACCTGACATTCAGGTGCTGAAGCGTCATCTCAGCAGGCTGTACTGCAGGCCGCCAAGACAGGACATCGTTGTACCACGATAACATGCCCTTCCTTAGAGATCTAGTATTACAACATGTTGCAGTTGATGGCCGTGAAAAAAACTACACTGGAATTTGAGAACATAAGCATGGTTTATCTTGATATTAAAATAAACCTCATCCACAGAACTCCCTGAACATCTGCACATACTTGTGACTGCCTCAATTAACTGTGTCATGCCTACATTACAGCAGCAAGTCCAGGAAAAATCCGGACATCCTAGACTGAGGCTGCAGCCCACTCATAATACACTGTTCATGTCTGCTGCAGACTAGGAATATCTATCTCCCTTCTTTGCTTGGTTGATCTACTTTTATATCCTTGATTGAACAGAGTTATGTAAACTTCATGTCTGCTATCAGGCTATGAAGAAGCCTATTGTAACTAGGATATGGTTTTCTTAGATGTAAATGCACATGCAAAATTAAAAAAAAGCTTTGATATTGAGATTTTTCCCCCGAGGTTCAAGTATTTTATCATCTTAATAACACTCCACTTTCCTGTTGCACTCATTTTTAAAACATCTTTTGTATTAGCTCCGAGTATTATAATTCCTTCAAAATTCCTCTGGAGGGCACTATTACCATAACTATACAATTAGCTACAGATGGATGTAATAGAGAGAAACACTAAATAGCCTTTTTGGCAGGAGGCAGAGTGTCTTTTAACCAAGACAGCTTCTTTACTGCTGCCTGGGTTTTTACTCTGCTTTAGAGGATATAAGAAATCTTAGCTACAAAGAGGAAAAAGAATTTAGAAATTATTATTGTAGAAGTTTGTCTTGCAAAAAGGTGGTGTGGTTTTTTGGGGTCTTTTGTTCTCCGTGGCCGCTTCGGCATCCTTGAGGCTGGACCAGCTACTGTGAGACCTGTACTCCACTCCTCCCCCATTTACCAGAGCTGCTCTGTTACACAGTGCAGAGCAAGGTCATCTATTCCTCCAGGATTTAGAAAAACCTGTCCAACGTAAAGAGAAGGAAGGATAATATTTTGGAGCTGGGAAGGAGACTGTGACATAGCAGAGTTTCTCAGTAGCTGTGTGTTTTTCAGAACTGAGAAAGAAATCAGAAGTGAGCCTTGCAGTTCATAGGAAAACTTTTTTGAAAGCAGGATAAACTCATGAAAGCTTGGAAAGGTCAACTTCAAAGCGAACGTGTATGTCTAATCTGGTCGCCCTCTTGTGATCACGCAGTACAGCACATGATAATGTTATCTGAGCACTCTGAAAGTTTGTAGGGTAAACCAGTGGTAAACCAGTCATCTCCAGAATTCAGGTTTTGAGGTGGGTATTTTTTTTCCTCCTGCATCTTCTGGGAAGCATCATAATTATATATAAAAACTATTTTCTTTACTTTGATTTTACTGCATCCTCTTGGTTTTTTTTTTTTTCCCTTTTATGACTTGCACATGTAGTTGTTTCATCTATTTTCCAATTAGACTAGAAATTATTTGAGCAGGTGCAATACTTGTGAGAGAGTTCTTATAGCAAGTAGCATAGCAAGGTTATAATAGTGATGAGAGTCTTGGGATACTATATCATACAGAAGAAAATGATACTGATATCATGTGTTTTAAATTAGGCCATCAAGCAAAGAAAATAAGAAAGAAGAGTATATTTCAGTTATGGCAGGAATTATATATAACAAACTAATATTACGGAGAAAGAATCAGCACATACAACCAGCATAAAAGTTATTAGAATAAAAATAAAGAGACGTTCTGAATTAACTTCTTGTGAACTTCTGATATTTTCACTAGTAAAAATTATCCTCGCTTTTTTTCATTGATTCCTTACCCATTTCAACCTGAATTGTCTGTTACAAATTATCGCCTAGTTCAAAGACAGTCCCCATACTTGTGTTTTATGTCAGGATCTTTCCTTCTTCCTGACGTCTGCATCGCCACGCTGAACGTTGAGCTCTCACAGCTTCTCCTCCTCATCGCTAGCCTTCAATAGCAACTGAAGCATTTTGGTTTAGATTAAAAGATTTTTAAAAGCATAAAAACGAATGGCATGAACTTTTCAAATAGATGTAAGAGGGAGATAAAAAAAAATGCTAGGTCAGATTTTGGGTGTGCCAACCTTGATATTGTCCTTTTGAAGCACTCCCCAGGCAGCTTTAACTGTTGCAACCAGCACTCAAGCAGCCGCTCACCCTAGGGCCCAGTCAGCTTGGCAGGATGGCAGAGGTCAGCATTTCACACGAATGAACAATTTCTCCAATATACAAGGCAAGCACTCAGCTCCCTCTGTCTCTTTTCACCTGTCCTTTAAAGTTTAAAGCGAGACTATCATAGGTACTCTGCACAATGCAATGAAAATCCCTCTTTCTATTAACCCTTTGAACCCTTACGATGAGAAGTGATACCCTTACAATTTTGAACTGAGAGACAGAAGCCACAGAAGGGCTCCTCTTCCTCCCTCCCATACCAGCTTCTTTTTCTTACATAGTTTCCCTCGCAAACAAATCCACCTTACCTCTCCAGCTCCATCACTGAGTATGAGAAAATCTTGCTGTTCTTGCAGAGTGATCTAAGTGTGTGCACATGGCGGAAGCGGCACTTTGACCAGATGAATTTTTTTGGCTTCATGTATTTCTTTCTGCTTTGAATGCGACGGGGTGAGAATAGCATGTTTTTCACTTACATGCAAAGTAATTTCGGGCAGGGAAGCCTGGATAAGGAAACTCTCATTGGCTTTGCTGTGCTGTTACATAGCCAGCCAACTTCCACACTCCCAAAATTCAAAAGGCAGATCAGATTTCTCGGGGGTAGGCTGAGGTTCTGCTTTAAACTGACGTGTCATTTTGATGAAAAAAAAGCCATTCAGAAACAAGTCTCTGGGCAGGTATAAACATAAAGTAACTATTTAGCAAGATTTGATTAAGACAGATTAGATAGATTAAGGCAGCTAAGAAAACGGTAAAAGTGAAACGTAGCATTTACTAACTACTTTACAGCACTTAAGTTGTCCATAACATAATTTTGCGGGCCCTGGAGCCACGTGCTGATGAGTACAATGGGATGAGGCCCTGGAGGGAAGAGGCGCACAAGAAAGCTGGTTAATATTCAAGGATCACCTCCTCCAAGCTCAGGAGTGGTGCATCCCAACAAAGAGGAAGTCAGGCAGGAACACCAGGAGGCCTGCATGAATGAACAAGGAGCTCCTGGACCAACTCGGACACAAAAAGAAAGCCTATAGGGGGTGGAAGCAAGGACAGGTAGCCTGGGAAGAATACAGAGAAATTGTCCAAGTAACCAGAGATCAGGTTAGGAAAGCCAAAGCCCTGATAGAGTTAAATCTGGCCAGGGACATCAAGGGCAACTAGAAAGGCTTCTATAGATATGTCAGTGATAAAAAGAGATCTAGGGAAAATGTAGGCCCTCTCCGGAAGGAAACGGGGGACCTGGCCAGCCAGGATATGGAGAAGGCTGAGGTTCTCAACGACTTCTTTGCCTCAGTCTTCCCTGGCAAGAGCTCTAGCGGCATGGCCCAAGCCACAGAAGGCAAAGGCAGGGACTGGGAGAATGAAGAACCGCCCACTGTAGGAGAAGACCAGGTTCGAGAGCATCTAAAGAACCTGAAGGTGGACAAGTCCATGGGACCAGATGAGATGCATCCGCGGGTCCTGAGGGAACTAGTAGATGAAGTTGCTAAGCCACTATCTATCATATTTCAGAAGTCATGGCAATCTGGTGAAGTTCCCACTGACTGGAAAATGGGAAACATAGCCCCCATCTTTAAAAAGGGGAAAAAAGAAGACCCATGGAACTACAGGCCAGTCAGTCTCACCTCTGTGCCCGGCAAGATCATGGAGCAGATCTTCCTGGCAACTATGCTAAGGCACATAGAAAACAGGGAGGTGACTGGTGACAGCCTGACAGCCAACATGGCTCCACTAAGGGCAAATCCTGCCTGACTAATTTGGTGGCCTTCTATGATGAGGTTACAGCATTGATGGATAGGGGAAGAGCAACTGACATCATCTACCTGGACTTATCCAAAGCATTTGATACTGTCCCACACAACATCCTTATCTCTAAACTGGAAAGACGTGGTTTTGATGGATGGACCACTCAGTGGATAAGGAATTGGCTGGATGGTCGCTCTCAAAGAGTTGTGGTCAACAGTTCAATGTCCACGTGGAGGCCAGTGATGAGTGGTGTTCCTCAGGAGTCGGTACTGGGACCAGTGCTATTTAACATCTTTGTTGGAGACATGGACAGTGGGAACGAGTGCACCCTCAGCAAGTTTGCAGATGACACCAAGTTGTGTGGTGTTGTGGACACGCTGGAGGGAAGGGATGCCATCCAGAGGGACCTTGACAGGCTGAAGAGATGGGCCTGTGAGAACTTCATGAAGTTCAACAAGGCCAACTGCAAGGTCCTGCACGTGGGTCAGGGCAATCCCAAGCACAAGTACAGGCTGGGCGGAGAATGGGTTGAGAGCAGCCCTGAGGAAAAGGACTTGGGAGTGCTGGTGGATGAGAAGCTCAACATGAGCCAGCAATGTGCGCTGGCAGCCCAGAAAGCCAACCGTATCCTGGGCTGTATCCAAAGCAGCGTGGCCAGCAGGTCGAGGGAAGTGATTCTGCCCCTCTACTCAGCTCTCGTGAGACCCCACCTGGAACACATACTGTGTTCAGCTCTGGAGTCCCCAACACAAGAAGGACATGGAGCTGCTGGAGTGAGTCTGGAGGAGGGCCACGAAGAGAATCAGAGGGCTGGAGCACCTCTGCTATGAAGACAGGCTGAGAGAGTTGGGGCTGTTCAGCCTGGAGAAGGGAAGGCTCCAGGGGGATCTTATAGCAGCTTTCCAGTACCTAAAGGGGGCCTACGGGAAAGCTGGAGAGGGACTTTTTACAAGGGCGTGTAGTGATAGGACAAGGGGCAATGGATTTAAACTGAAAGAGGGCAGATTTAGGTTAGATATAAGAAAGAAATTCTTTACATTGAGGGTGGTGAGGTACTGGAACATGTTGCCCAGAGAAGTTGTGGATGCCCCATCCCTGGTGGTGTTCAAGACCAGGTTTTGGGCAACCTGGTGTAGTGGAGGATTTCCCTGCCCATGGCAGGGGTGTTGGAACTAGATGATCTTTGAGGTCCCTTCCAACCCGAACCATTCTATGATTCTATGATCCCAAATTTCTGTACATAAGAAGAGCACTCAGGGGACTATTAACACAATAGAAACAATCGTGACTGTGAAACAAATCCATGCCTCCTGAGCTCCAAATTGTTGTAAGAGCCATCGTGGTCACTGTTTTTGTACCCAAGAAAAGCTTTAAGGAGAGAAAATTAAGGAAGGACCATGAGACCTGAATTTATTACAAGAAAGAGTTAAGAAATTCTGAACTTCTGACTATCGAAGTTGTCCCAATCTCAGCGTCATTTAGAAGATTGGGTAACTAAAATGTTAAGATGTGGAGGATTAACCATAAAGCCTGCACTTTGGTTGCACAATACCAGTTTGCTTTTCCAGCCAGAAGACTGAGTACACTACAACCAAGCACCAGATATGCACTTATTTAGACATATATACCAAGTGAAGAGATATGGAATCGCAGATGGTGTCTTTTTTAGCTAACAAGAGAGAAGCTTAAGTCATCCTGATGCTGACAAGCCTACAGAGGTACTAGAAAACCCATTTGCATTGCATTTTTTTGATTCAAGCATTTTTGTTTTCTTTTTATTGCTCTTTACCTCGTCTGAATCTATAAGCTCCAATGACCGGCTGAAGTTCAGTCACTATCTTTCTTAGTACCACATGTTGAACCCTTTTGTTGCGCCACTGAAATATTTGGACAAGGCGAGAGAGATCCTCTTGCAGCTAGACAGGGCTTGTTGAAAGAGAACTGGAATACTCAAAACAAGGATCCCTTGTAGAAACATTCGTTGCTTTCACTTGCTTTTTTCTCTTTGAGTGATATTTTTTAGCAAGTCTGCAGAAAGAATACTGGGGTTTCAGGGCCCCCTTGTTCCTCCATTTGCCAGAAGGCAAAAGCTTATGATCCATCCACATCTCTGAGGGATGAATTTCAGCTCAAATTCCCTGGAGCCTGGCCTGAAGTGGATGTTGCTTCAGTGAATTCAATTTTCCAGGGTATTAAGAACTGAGAAAGTAAAATAGATGACAGGCACTGAGGGTGGAATTCTTAGCTCCACTGGAGGTTAATGGGGCTTTCTGCCACCGACTTCAGGTAGGCCAGAATTTCACCCCTACTTCAGGGAGCAGAGCAGAAAAATGTTATACAAGATTTAAACATTTATTGTGTAAGGCTGAGTTTGGTAGTAAAATGTGAATAATGATACAGATTTTGCTTGTAAAACTATTCAAAAGGTATGGAAGGAAAGTAATACAGAAGAGTGTGGCATTAGGGATATTCTACTGCAAGATTGAAAGAAATCAAGACTATTTCTAAAAATTGCTATTTTAAGGATATTAAGTCTTTGAAGAGGTTAGCCCTAAAGCTACATTCTCTATTCAAATCTATTATGGAGAAGTAAAATGAGCCTTCTGAAGAAACTATAGATTTTCATATGCCTTTCCAGGTGGAAGGCACTTGAGCAACACAAAATAGTCCTAATTCTCAAGGGTCCTGGTTTGTCACATGCTAAACATGCATTTTCCTCAGCAGAGGCACAGCATCACAGCAGAAGAAAAACCATTTCATCTAATGTAATGGGGCAGCCTCATCACTAAGACCTTCCACAGTCAAGTAGATAAAAAGCCACTGGGGCTGGAGACTAAAGATCTCATCAGCCTGTCTTTGCTCTGCCACGACCAGGGCTCCTACGAGATTTGTTGTAAATCCATTTCCATCTCTGGTCTTCCTATTGGCTCACCTCCCTCTCTCCTTACAGCTCAGGAAGGTTTTTAATAAACATTTGGCTTTCAAAATTTCTGAAAACTTGTCTTTAGGTCTCCTTAGATACTTGATCTTATATCTAAGGGGATAATTCGATGTGTTTTACCAGAGTCATATATAATGATGCTCTCAAATGTCACTGTAGATTTTAGGGTGCCAATGTAACACAAGAAAAAAACATATCTAAACCTGATGTAGCCTCAGGTCAATCACAATTTTATTGTAAGAACATTTGGTCACTTAGTAAGGAACTACCAACTGCTAAAACTCATTTTGACAACTAGAGCAACACTTTTTATGTACAAGAGGGTTTTGATCCTCTGTCTTATCCTCAGAGAAAATGAAGAGAAATGTAGAAGAAATCTGCCTTTAATTCCAACTCACATATAATTTCATTAGTCTGAATATTTTACCTTGATCTCAGTGGCATGAAAACACATTAAGATATAGGCTATCTTAATATTACTAGATGTAGGGAAGAAAGGAAATTAAGAAAGAAAAAGGGAAATAAAGAAAGAAGGCAATGCTGTGTGGCAATGGATCAAAAAATCAGGAGCAAAGGAAAGAACAGCAAATAAAAGAGAGTAGCAAAAGAGACAAAGTCATCAGAGAGGGCAGCAGAGGATGGAAAAAGAAATAAGCAGAGAAAGGAAGGCATTATCTAAAGCAGAAGTGCAGTGGAGGCAAAAAAAATATTTAAATGGAGCACAGAGATGTCAGAAATAGAAAACAAAGTTGTAGAGAGAAAACTGATAAACTATGAAAATGGGCTACAAAAGGAAGCAAAGGAGCTGAAGCTGAGAAATAGAATAGAAACAGACACCACTTCAGCTCTGGGAATACAGTTAATTCCAGTCAGGAGGTGGCTTGGGGCCTATATTTACTTGGCCAAATTCCCAAGGAGTTACGAAGAAAAAAATAATAATCTAACACCTCCCCAGCCCCATAGATTACCATAAGTTCTGGATAACACCATTGCAAGCTGCCTTTCCAACGCCTTTAGGCTTTCTCTGGGCTAGCTGGATTTCTCTCTTCTGTCTTACTGCTCCAACGGTTTTGCTAACCTTATTTCACCTCCCCAGCTGCCTCCTGCATCTTCTTGCTTTTACACTTTTTATTGGTTGCTATTTTTCACCTTTATTTAAGAGGACAACTATAATGAGTGCTCATTTCTAACCAACAGTAACCGAAAGATGACAGTGTATCCACAAAAACTATAGAACAGTTGCAAGGAAAAGAAAATTCATCAAGAAGAAACAAGAAGCCAAGAAGTCAGTGCAATTCAGTATTTTGTCTTTTACACTACCAACTCTGAGTAAACATCCTCATCCACACGTTAAGTATCTCATGGGCAAAAACGTTCAAAATCTTACACTTAGAAATGTATAAATGTAAAACAGCCCTGGTACAGTTCAGCCAAAATTGATTTTGAGGGGTTTGGCTTTTTTTTTTATTTTTTTTTTTTTAATAACTTTTTCAGTAATGCTGCCCCAGCTATGCTCTTTTAGGCCCTCAAAAGTCAACGAGCAACCAGGAAACAGCTTCCAACTCCAATACCAGCTCTGCAAAACTGGTTCCCGTTTCAGCATTAAAATACTCAGCCAGAATGTGAAAGTCTTACAGCCATGACTACAATGCTTTTGAGAGTGGACTTAATTCTACTGTTCCAACACCATTTAATTTGAACTCCAGAATAACACACAGAAAAAAGTAATTTAAAATACTGAAGTGAGTTCAGCAAGTTGCTTTGGCAAAGCAGGCCCTTAGCAAGAACTCTTCCCACTCCATTCTTTGCTGTGAAGAAAGAAAGCAAACCAGACTTGGAGCACTAATGAAGCACTTCAAGAATTAATACTATGCATATGAAGGTGATGCTGTTAAATGTTATTTGTTAGAACTGCTGATTAGCAGCCATCTTGCTGAAAAGAACAGCACCATGACACTTGCAGTTTGGGATTTTGAGCTAAGCAATGCTATACCAATTAGTGCACAGTACTAGCTTTAACTATCACTTTGTATTTAGTATATAATAGAACAGATTTAAGGGACAGGAGGCTAACTAAATAATACTTTCTTCCCTCCTTGTATAAAACTTTGATTGGAGTGGCTCATGCTGGGACTCCACACAACACGGAGGAAGCTCCCTGTTTCAGTGACATCTGTTATGCATTAGTACAGCTAAAATTGATGTCTTCTTATTTGAAAGCAGCTTTATAAATTGGATAAAGCCTGTTTCACCCACTAGGTCCAGCCCAGTTCTGGAAGTGCAGGAAGACTCAGTTAGGTTTTGAGCACAGGTAAACTTGCAGCATTCTCATGGTGAACATTTGTGGATGGAGATAACTATGGATTTTTCAACTCAATCTCCATTCTCTGTTTAAGTTCTTAATCTTTCAAAACCAAAACCTTATGTGAGAATATAAAACTTGCCAGAACACTTTTTTCCTTCAGAAAAGTTTCTAAACTCTATGGTGAGTTTCCTAATCAAAACCAAAGAAAGCACCCCAGGTGACGATTGCACTGAGCCAGAGTGGAAACCAGCAATGCAATCTTTTATTCTAGGGGACTTTAAAAAGCAAACAAACAAACAAAAAAGTATTTCAACTTACTGTAGAAAAATACTTTTGAGCATTTTCACATGAAGCAAGCATTTTCTGAAAAGGAAACCGGAAGAAGATTGCAGCCCTGATCATTGAACTGAGGGTTAAACAGGAGAAAACTCAGGCAAGTGAAAAATTACAAGCATGAACCGTAAAATATTCTGACAGCCGGACACAAAGTAAGCCTCACTACTCACAGTCCAAGAAAAGAGTCCAACTGTGCAACTAGAGCTGCTCAAATTGCCTGACAGGGATGATTCAGTGACTGGTTTTTCCCACAAAGAAATGGGCATGCAGCATCCACTCATACTCATTTCTGCTTATGCTGCCGAAGTTGTCCAGCTGGCCCACATGTGGCCTCTGAGCTAACACTTCCTAAAACATAAGCTTAAAAAATATTGCAGTTTTTTAGTTATAACATACCAGTGAACCATCAAAACAATGGACAAAGGGAACAGCTGAGCATGAAAACCAATCATTGCTAAAAACTTTCCGTAACTCTGAGCAGAGGGGGGGCCTTAAATACCAGAGGTTACAGACTTTGAATTCAAGCAAACAACATTGTTCATAGGCCTTTAGCAACTACTACATCTTTTTAGCCTATGATTTCCACATAAAATTAAAAGGAATATCTCTTTAGGGTAGGCTGCATAAATCTAACCTATTGTAAACCACTCTCAGTGGTTATCAGTAGAAATAAATAAATAAATATCAGCTGAGCACCAGACAAGGTACTCCACTCTCTGCCAGGTTCACCTAATCTTGAACAAGTTGCTGCTCATACATCCACATGTAAGTCATTTCAAAAGTACCATTTTCTAAGTTTGGATAAGCATGAAAACTACACACCAAGATGTGCTCTGTAAAGTGGAAGCTATTGCAAAATGCTTTTGTGCAAATAAGTCTAACAGTAAGAGTGTTTACATATAGTTAAACTGCATGTAGGTTAGATCTGGCATAGGATTTTTAAATCCTGGTAAAAAGAACCCATTTGGAACCCATTGTCCGCTTATTAACAGTGTTTTAACCTCTTGTAAAACTTTATTCTTATGAGAGATGTAAGAGGAATCGAAGTGGCCACAGCCCAGTACTGTAGAATGAAACAGATCCCATGCTATGAAATAACAGATCCCTGCTATGGTAGAAGCAATCGTTAGTGCTTGATAAATGAAGAGAGCACAAGTTCAGCAAAGCACATCAGGACACACCATCCCTGTAGCAAACACTAAGGTCAACAACTTGGACGTTTTCCTAAAAGTATGCACATTTCTCAGCTCTTTGCCGAACAGAGATGAGCCGGTCCCCAATCCAGCAATCCATTACAGTGACAAAGTAGCTCTTAGTATGCCCAGTAACATGCATGACAGCAGAAAGTCTTGAGCTGCAGCCAAATTCTGTCTCTAAGCAAGATAAAAATCAGATCCAGGAGGCTACTAAGATAAGGATCAGTGATCTGTGTACATCTATTCATTCATCAGAGCATCGATTTAAGCACAGAAAAAATAAAAGGTGTACGGAAAAAAAGGAAAACGAAACAAAACTCCCCTTTAGATATTATTTGCGTTTTGGAAATTTTGTGAGAATATTGAGTAGTTATTGTTGTTGTCAATAATATTTTTCCAAAGGTGTTGACTAGCATGATAAGAGAGAAGCTGTGTTAAAGCGAAGCTATTAACTGCCTTTCACTCAAGTCTCATTCTACAATAGAGTGCTTTCACAATAGCTGCAAGAGGCAAGTTTATAATTGCAAACAAGACATTCTCAGTCACACATTGTACATATATCTATTTATTTTACTGTAAATTCCTTAAGGCAGAGACTATTACTAATGCTAAAAATGTTAAAATTCAAATCGAATAGCAAAAAGGAAAATAAGCAACAAGTTAATTAAAATTGCAACCAACACTGCATTGGAAAATGTTGTAAATACCCTAAAGGAAAATTCAGAGTACAGAGAACCTAAAGAAATTGATCAAATGGGTAAAGAAAAACTTTTCAACTTGGAAATAACACTACATCTTCAGTTTATAAGCATGAAATCATGTGCTTATTGGAAGAAAATTATTCTCAAGGGACTTAGCCTCTGTTTTCACCTCGAGCTGAAAAACTGACCTCCTGGGAAGCATGCTGCCAGAGCTTCTCAGTCATTTGCCTAAGGTGACTGAAATCCTGATTGGATGTAAGCTGCTGTAGGTCTTTGCCCTTTTCATCTCAGGTAGCCCTTAACCTCCTGTTTGTTTCCAGCTGACACAAGTCTGGTCTCCATCTCTCAATTTGGATTGTTAGGTATGAGTGCAGCCCAGGGAAACAAGTGTCACCATGTGAATGAACACAAGGCCTTCTCCACCTTTAGTGTGGGAATTAGAGTCCTTTGCACACAAAGCAATAACCTAGAAAGTCACATTTGTGAGAGAAATACAGGCTGACAAATTATAGAATCACAGAATGGTTTGGGTTGGAAGGGACCTCAAAGATCATCTAGTTCCAACCCTCCTGCCATGGACAGGGACACCCTCCACTACACCAGGTTGCCCAAAGCCTCATCCAACCTGGCCCTGAACACCACCAGGGATGGGGCATCCACAACGTCTCTGGGCAACATGTTCCAGTACCTCACCACCCTCAGAGTGAAAAATTTCTTCCTTAGATCTAATCTAAATCTCCCCTCTTTCAGTTTAAAGCCATTGCCCCTTGTCCTATCACTACACGCCCTTGTAAAAAGTCCCTCTCCAGCTTTCCTGTAGGCCCCCTTTAAGTACTGGAAGGCTGCTATAAGATCACCCCAGAGCCTTCTCTTCTCCAGGCTGAACAGCCCCAACTCTCTCAGCCTGTCTTCATAGCAGAGGTGCTCCAGCCCTCTGATCATCTTCGTGGCCCTCCTCCAGACTCACTCCAGCAGCTCCATGTCCTTCTTGTGTTGGGGACTCCACAGCTGATGATTAAGAGTGATGAAGATTCCACTAAAACACAGGACACAGCTGCTTCTTACGACAGTATCTTGTTAAATCTTCTGTGAAGAATAAATCCCTGTCACCAGAGGAACAGTATTGATAAACTAAAAAGTCTGTCCTGTGGGTCAAAACATACCTTTAGACCCAGTTTTCATAACTGGAATCTTTCCATGACATTCGACCATATTTATGTGTCATTTAAGTTTTGTATATGCTTCAGGCAGGTTTTGAAAACCTATTGCTATCATCATGATTCCCATACCTCCAGCTTCTATGAAGGAAATCAGTGCATATCTCATGTTACCGCTGACACTATTAAAAGCAACAGACCAGCACAGTGATGATCGTGGCATGAACGAACACTCTCCTGCAAACAGTCAGCATCAAAGCTTTGAAGTTCAGTTAACAGAAATCTTCACAGCTGTGGTGCCTAGCTAATTAGTTGTGCTTAATTCATTATATAGAGATAGCAACTTTCTGAAAAATAACATAAGTATCTGGGATTTTCATTTCTTTGTTACTCTCAATACAGCTAGAAAGAGATTTCAGGGTTTTCACAGCTAGTGAGAGTATAAATAGGCCTTGGCCTCAGAAGAAAAAAAACAAAGCATATTTTAGGAAGATAGCAAGAAGATTCTTTGAAGTAAATTCATTTTCATGCTAAATAATGAAAAGTTGGTATAAAAATTGTTTAAAATGTTTCTTACTTAAAAGAACTTTAATACTTATAAAAAAAGAGCCAGGTTGGTAAGCCAAGAACTGAAGTGTTTTCAACCCACTGAAGAGGCTTGGTATGAATAATACACCCATACTATTGGCCATACACGAATATATCCTTAATATTGACATAAAACTCATCCCAATGCTGAGGAGAATCTCTTTTTGGAAAGATAGTAGTTGTCTTTTTTATCCTTTCAATCTTTGTCATCTCTTTACTGAGATGCCCTTTCCAACACTTCTAATTCAACTAGACCTGAACACACCATATTAAAATGACTAAGACTATAGAATCATTTTACTTAGGCTAAACAAACACCTCTGGGCAACAAAGTGCTATATTACCTTCAGAAAAAGGCAAATCAAGTAACAGTCAAGGGATGAAATCCTAAAAATCACCTAAGAGTTGTCATCCAAGACCAGCATCCGAGGGAACTGGACAGAGCTTCAAGAGATCAGGGCTCAGCTATTGGATCTACTCTGTGAACTTAAGTGACTTTCTCTGTGCTTCAATTCCTCCATTTGCTTATTCCTAGAGATTGTTGATAGTGTGAAAGTTTAAAATTCAAACAACATACATATTGGAGGTGTGGGGATAGGGAAGGGGAAGGGAGGACTTTTAAAGACCTCCGTGTCCAGCTATACTCTGATCTCTATATGAAAAGGGATGTATTAGAATGCGTTTGGACAGCATCTTTATCAACGGAGCCCTGGGATTATACACATTCAGCAGTTAACATTACCTGCTTCTGCTTTAGTTTCACACATTTTGGAAAAAGATCAGAAATTACAAACACGCTTGCAGATTCTGTACCAAGATATTACAATATAGAAGAACTTACCAGCAAGGAATATGGCTGAGAGGAGGCTCTAATCACATTCTTCTGACAAAATCTATAAAGAAAGAGCTTTATAATTTCTTTTTAGATATTCACAGATGTACATTAGGAAGAATTCGAAAGTGGAAGTTTGATAACTTCTCAATCAAAACCCAAGAACTCATCCATACTGGCGAGAAACTGTTCTGCTCTTAAGATGCAGATTGTACTTCCCAGATGAGTTTATACAAGGATAATATATATATCTTCCTTATGGAAGAATAGTGTTTTTCTTATCCTGTACTTCTTATTTACATCAGTACTTCTTTACTGCCTCCTGAAGAAATAAGATAAGAGTTGCATCAAAAACTTCACTAAAATTGCTGCCAAATATATTTATTTTAAATAAGAAGTTTCTGAGGAACACTGTAAAACTCTATGCCTCATCAATAGCAGCTGAAATGCAAAGTTCAAGCAACCACTGTATCATGTCCCTAGTTTCAGTTATATGCAGCTCTTCCCTTTCATGCCAAGCAATCTCGAGTTCTTCATTTTAATTTGATTTTTCTATCACTTCCATTTTCCTGTGAAGGCCCAGGGTCTCCTTTACCAACGCTACAGATAAATGGCCAGCCCTTTCAGCCTTCTCATTTAGACCATTATAATTCTGATTCAGAGCTTGCAATTCCTTTCCAAAGGTTGATATTTGTTCCTCCAACTTTGGCACAAGATGTTCCTGTGCCTGATATTTCACATTAATCCCTCCTCCTAATTCTCTAATCATCTCAAATGCCACGAGATGGACTCTCAGAGGATAACTCCACTGCTAACATTCCTGCCTGCTTATGAGTCATCACAAGTTGGGGACTAAGAAACGGTAATTGAAAAATGCTTCTTTACAACTTCTTCCCCTGAAACATTTTACCTGGTCAACAAATGATGCTCAGGGGATTTGTGTCTTCTCCACATCATCTTACATACCAGAAATAAAAGGCTATTGAATCAGAGAGTTAAGGTAAAGCCTATTTTAAGAAAAACAAGAAAAGAAAAAACAAGCATAGAAAGTCCTGGGAAAGCCAACTCACATTTCTCAAGCTGTCAGAATTTAATTCCTGTTAATATAGCATTCTACAGTGGCACCTAGATGTCTCACCTGAGATTTAGACCTCATTCCGACACAGGCTGCATGAAAACATGGTGAAAAAACAGTCCCTTCTCTTAGGAGTTTAAAATCTATTAAAAAAAAAATACAATAGAAAGTACTTACAGTAAATGCATTTATATAGAGTTTTCCTGCTTTTAGTTTAGGCAATACAGTTGAGGTAATTTCTGATGTGTCTCAACACCACCACCACTCTTTTTGCCAGTGGTCACAAGCCTGGAAGGAAACCAACATCAAAAGAAGGTGCAAAGATTGCATCAGAAATAACACTCAAGTCAGGAGCAAGGTGAGGGTTAAAACAAAGACCTCACCAGTTCCACAAACAATACCCATTATCCATCCTCCCCATGGACTCTGCTACCTTCGCTCTGAAAAAAACGAGGTCGTACTTCACCAACGCAAAGCTGATTTGTAGGAGACTTGACATCAATGCACTATTAAGCAGTGGTGTAAAGACAGAAGAATCTGTCTGTCTGATGTCACACAGCTGCTGCTGCTCCGAGTCTCATCCTTCTCCGTTGTCCTCAGCCTTGATATTCGTTCAAACTTTTGATAAAATACCACAACTGAGACACGAGTGATTTGTCATCTTTATACCCTGTAAATGCAGCATAAAAATAAGTTAGACTGATTGAGATTACACTGTTGAGGCAAAACAAAATAGGGATCAAATCCAAACTGACAGCTACATGAATTTTATTAGTTTGAAGAGAAAAATGTATGAAAAAACTCTAATCCAAAAACCAATAAAGCACTTTGCCAAATATGATGTTATCTGAGACTCATCATATTAAAAAAAGTTCTATTAAATCTCCCACTTTCAAGTTCAGCATCAAAAACACTCAGTTTAAATGATATTTCTGTCATTTTTTTTCTTAACCTTCATGAAAAATTTACTATACCATGCTTAGAATTACTTGAATAATACATATCTTGTTTTAAATTCAAGTTATTACACACACTTGTAAAATGCTATTTGATTTGATTCTTCCTCCCACACCTTAAGCAAAATATGTGACAATTTTGTTTTCTCTTGGGTAGCAAGTATACGGCCTAATCCATTCCTGTGGGATTTTCAATTGCCAGCTAATCCAAAGCTATTTCTTTTAGCATTGCATGCAGTGAAGTTAATGGGGCTTTTTTTTCCCCTCCAGTATGCATGGAGGGATTTTTTTTTGTTTCAGTGTTTTGTGGTTTTGGGCTTTTTTTAAATAAAAAGGTCCATAATATATTTTCTCTTTTCTAGATCTCACACAAAAACTTAAATTACACGACCACGGCAACCTCCACTACCCACAAAGGTTCTGGTATTGCAAGACGATCCATGCTTCTAGATCTCCGTTCTTTTTCAGAGTCTCTTTGCTTCTATCAGGGTCACATGCAAGTCCGACGAAATTTACTGTATATTTTACAGAGGTAAAAAACTTCTTGTTAAATCAAAAGAAAAAAATCTTCCAGTTACATAGGTATCACTTCTACTTTCCTCCTCCTACCACCTCACTCCTCTCCTTTTCTCATATGGACTTGTTCTCAGAATAAAGTTCACCTCATCTTTGCTTCTTTCCAAGAACTTTACATCTCATTTTTCCAAACTAAAATTTTGAATTGTTTCTGGTTCTAATATGCTTGACTCGGTGAGTTTTTGAGAAATAATGGAGTTTTCATCCCCATATTGGAGAGCTGACATCAGTGACTGTCCTGGTTCTAAACAGCAAAGTAGGTTTCATACTTTTGGTGCCCAAAATATCACAAGGTCAAAATGATCGGGGAGAGAGGGAGGGGAAGTCTCTCATCTCTACTTCAAGTAGTTCTGTTCAATTCCTTAACTCTTAATGAACCCCTCAGAATAATGTGAGCATACAAATGTGTTCTGACTCATTAAAAAGACGATATCCCAAGAGCAGCTAATTTAATATTAGATCAAATGAACCGGAGTCGAAATTACCATGTTTTTGTTGACTATTTTAACATATTCAGGGAAGGCATAGGGATCTTTACATATTTCTGAGTCTCTTTGTAGTATCATTCTTCATATGTTATACCAGTCAGCATGGAATACATGGATTTGAAGGGACGAGGGGGTGGGAAAAGTTGTGGACTAGATTACTGATGTACCCCAGAGAAGTTTATTAAAGTGATAAAAGAAAAATCCTATCATAATTAATTTTCTGTTTTTCTTCTGCACTGTTAAACTGTGCAAGCCTCTAACAATAAAGCTATCTAGAGGACTTGTTGCTTTCATAAGAATTGGTGTCTCAGCTTAATGTACCATCGAATTGCCAAAGAAGACACAGTGCTCTTCCCCCTCCTCATTCCCTCTGTGATCTCTGATTGAAAAAAATCTTGTCCAAGTCTTGCGGGAATACTTTCTGGCAGATTTTGGAAAATGAAGAAATCATTAAAAGAAAATGCAACTCTGCACTTCAGCTTAGCTCTGTTTCATTCTTTCAGAGCAGTAGCAATGCTTCCTCATGTCAGACAGGCCCATAGATTTTTTACAGCAAGACAGGAGAGATCAGGAACTATTTTATTAAAAATTTGACAGTCAACAGTGCTTACCACTCCAGTTCACCTCAACAACCTTATTTCCAGTCCAGGTTTAGAGAATCTCATCAAGTGCCTATGGCTTTGGGTGTAAGTTAGGAATGGATGGTTTCAGTTTAATTCTGCTGTAACCAAATCATTTGACAGCAGGCCATCCTTATTTCTCCTACATCTCTTCCTAAATTGATAAACAAAATTCTTCTACATTTTTCTAAGGAAAAAACATCCTAAATCCACGGACTAGGGTTCCAGGAGAACAGAAATAGTGAAGATCAAACAGCACAGTTGTTGGTTTACTTTGAGTGCCCTCGCAAGATCTGAGTCATCCAAGACTAACACAGCAAATGAACGTTATGCGTGAATGCAGTGCCAACTGTGGCTGAAGGTAACGGAAATGGATTATTTTTTTTAATTTATATGTATTCCAAGCAACTGAAAAGAGCAGAGATATATTTACCTCTAGCTTTTTTCTAGAAGATTGAAAGAAGATGGCCTAAAATTCTATGATGCAGTGATGGTTCAAGAAAAAGAACAACATCTACAGGATAGCTAGGGAGACTGGACTCATTTCACTAGATAACAAAAAATTATTCCAGTAAATGTGAGATCTGTGAAGGACAGCTATGAATCCCTTGACCGACTAGTTCTCATCTTCATCATGCCAGCAAAGAGAGACATTCACAAAACTTCTTCCCAAAAACTATGCAGGTTTATCTATCTTCACACTACCAGGAAAAGAAAGGTGGACAGTCAACCAGAGGGTCAGTCACTTCGTTCACGAACAACTGATCAGTAAACTGAAAGTAGCTGGCAGAAGATTCAGTGGAAAGAAGTATTTCCTTTTTAGGCTCTACCATCACCAATCAGGAGGCAACAGACTGAGGAATTGCTGAGGAGAAAGACGACAATGAACTGGGGCACCTGGCAGACATGTCAGTCTTTGCACACTGTTAGAAAAGAGGACAACTACACCTGAATAGTGAGTGTAATAATATATTCCTCTAATTTAAAAAACAACAAAGAGAATAAGAAGATAAAAGTCACAGGCAGTGATAGAAAAACCTTTTTAAATACAATTGAACCTGAAAGGGAAAATTTCAGGAACTGGTATCAGGCCTACCCCAAATACAGCTGATTTTTGAGAATGCAGTGTGAGAGAACATGGAGGTTACATGAGATCTGCAGAGCTGGAGACCAGAGTTACACACCAAGGTACAGAAATAATTTAGGAAAATAAATAAATAAATCATTTGAAAAATAAATCAATGCAATGATAAACTGTACTAAGAAAAATGAGGTTATGACTTCAGAATTATGAGGCATTACAAAGCAAATGGCTCTAGACAGACCTGTGAGTCGTAAAACATTTCAGAGATTTTTTTTTGGTAGGCAGTTGAGACCCTAATGCTCAAACAAAGAACATGCAATATTTGGTATGACAGGAATGTCAGCCTAAGAAGATGTCTGTCATCTAGTGTTAATCCGATTTCACCACATATTGTCAAGGTGTGGTGCAACCTGAAAACACACCCCAAACATACACTTACATGGCTGTATAGATGACAGAGGAACAACCAACAACCATAAATAATATTGAAACAGTCATGGCCGAGTTTTGTTTGCTCTGACTGTAACATGGAGCAACACCTTCCACGTTTTGTGCCTTCACAGCTCACTGAAATCAGAGGAAGGATTACCACGATTTCAATGTGTTCAGTGTTCAGCTCTACATGAGTCTTAAACCACTAACATTAACTCAGATGGAAAGTATTACATAAAAATATATGTGCCCCCTCAGTAAGTTTGCCAACGACACCAAGTTGTGTGGTGCCGTGGACTTACTTGAGGGAAGAGATGCCATCCAGAGGGACCTTGATAGGCTTGAGAAATGGGCCAGTGCAAACTGCATGAGATTCAACAAGTCCAAATGCAAGGTCCTTCACCTGGGTCGGGCCAATCCTAGGCACAAATACAAACTGGGCACAGAGTGGGTTGAGAGTAGCCCTGAAGAGAAGGATTTGGGGGTTTTTATAGACGAGAAGCTCAACATGAGCCGGCAGTGCGCTCATGCGGCCCAGAAGGCCAACCGCATCCTGGGATGTAACAAGAGAAGCGTGGTCAGCAGGTCAAGAGAGGTGATTCTCCCTTTCTACTCTGCTCTTGTGAGACCCCACCTCGAATACTGCGTCCAGTTCTGGTGTCCCCACCATAAGAGAGACAGATTTGTTGGAGCATGTTCAGAGGAGGGCCACAAAGTTGATCCAGGGGCTGGAGCACCTCTGCTACGAGGACAGGTTGCAGGAGCTGGGATTGTTCAGCCTTGAAAAGAGAAGACTTTGGTGGGACCTAATAGCTGCCTTCCAATACCTGAAGGGAACCTACAGGAAGGCTGGGGAGGGACTTTTGACAAGAGTGTCCACTGATAGGACAAGGGGAAATGGGTTTAAGTTGAAGGAGAACAGATTTAGATTAGATTTTAGGAAGAAATTCTTCAGTACGAGAGTGGTGAGACTTTGGAGTAGATTGCCCAAAGACGTTGTGGATGCCCCGTCCCTGGAGGTGTTCAAGGCCAGGTTGGACGGAGCCTTGAGTAGCCTGGTCTAGTTGAGAGGCATCCCTGTCCATGACAGGGAGGTTGGATTAGATGATCTTTAAGGTCCCTTCCAGCCTATGCCATTCTATGATTCTATGGAAAACATTGTTTAAAGATATTTTTCAGCTCAGTATTATTATATATGCTTTATGCTTTTTTGAGGAATCAGTTGTGCCTACTGAGGATCAGCCCAAGGAAATTTCTAAGAGAAAACAGACAAACAATTCTGAAAATTATTTATGGGGCTATTAAAGATACATATTATAGAGCTATTATTCCAATTGTCAAAGGCAGATCGGACACTTACAAACCTTCCTAATTCTGTAGCAAAGTGTATACTGTTCTGCTAAGGGCATGCAGAGTCTTTTACTAACATCCTCAACAATTTAACTTGTTTTATATCTTTGATGTGGCATTGTTTTAGTCACAAGGCAAAAGAAACAGATGGAAGTCCACCAATTTACCTCTCAACTATTATCACTATCTTGATTCCAGGTGCTGGAGCAGGATTTCACCGTACATAGCTGTGTAAGCTATGTATATTCAAATTCAAAATATATTAACTGGTATTGCTTAATTTCAACGTAATCTGAAACTTTTCCTCACCTTTGCAATCCTCCTCCAGAGTCTCACTGTTTTTCTTGAAGAGCAGTATCTAGAAGAATAAAATGTTAGTCCTGCTGATGCCTTATTGACCATTTGGGAGTGAAGAGCAGCAATTATCTCCAGGGTCTAACACAGCATTCTTGTTTAAAAAAGAAACAAAATGTTTAGATCTTTTTTTTTTCTTTTTTCTTAACAACAGTTTAATTTTGACCAGTACAATTTGGAATCTACAACAGTCAGATTAAGTTTCTCAGTACTGTGGCACAGCCAAATATGCCCCCAACCCCTTCTTACTCATGTTCTTGTTTTTACTTTCAAAATATGCCACTTAGCAACAGTTCTCATCTCCTGGCCCACATGATTGCTTCTAGATGATTTCTACTAAGTACGAGGAACATTTTTAATTTCATTCTGACAATGTAGTATGCTCACTTATTCTCCCATTTAGATTTATCATATAAAGCTGCCACTCTCATACAGATCTTTAGAAAAATGATTTTAGGAGTTTCACTGTTTCCATTTTTCTGGCTTTATAGAAAACTCTTTATAATCATTCCGCTTACGATTTTTTGAACAGTTAAAATCAACTCACCCTTCCAATGGCAATTTCATTTGAACCATATTCTAGTTCTCTATTCGGAATGACACTCAGGACAGAAGATGTTTTTCTGTCTCCTTTTCTAAACCAACGACAGCAAGCTAGGAACCTTGGAAGTTCTGCAAGAAGTGGTTTCTCTCATTACATCTTCCATCCCTACAGGAAGGAAGCAAGGATTTGGGATCCATCATTAGTTATGCTCAAGATGACAGAGGAAAGAGTCCAACAGAGTAAGCATTTAAGGGAAAGCGGACTAAGGATGAAGGCAAATATTTCACCAAGGACCAAGATAGCAAGATACAGTAACACAAAGCACTCAGACCAAAAAGCCTGAGGCATGTGAGGCACACACCGGGTCAATGACCAACTGGTTTCTGGATGAAGCAGCCCAGACAGGTCAATGTAACAATTCAGTAAGACACACAGAGAGTATAGAGCATACAAAGAAAGTGTTACTTTCAATTTCTGCCATCCTCCTGTCTGCTAACAGCAAGGTGACTAGTTGAACATATTGGAAACAATGAGCCTGCCAGGCTTAGCAGACCATCTAGACTACAACCATCAACCAGACAGCAGAGCTGTAAATTCCCTGCATTTAAAAATACAAATATGTTGAAATAGTAAAAGGTCAGAAATGTCTAAAAATAAGAAAATCAAGAAGATCACAGCTAGCAAGGGAGCAGGTAAAACACAAAATAACCCACAGGATCAGAGAACGTAATTGGAAATAATCCAGGACGTTTTCATGGGGTCTATGGAAAATAAGAAATGAGTTGTATTCGACTACCGTATTGACCATATCTTAACAAATGTCTTGTAGGTAAATTGCTATTTTGAAAAAGCTGAATTAACCTGGAAAAAGTGTTTAAACAAGGGATAATAGTGTCACATATCCATTGGAAAAAGATGGGATGATGATTTCCAAACCAGGCAGGTCATTGGGTTATGTACAGATTTCCAGAGAATAAACGTGATCTCATTCCCCAAGAGGTACAGATATAGACCTGATGGATTATTACAACATGGAAATCTGAGTTTACGAAGGCATTTGCACCAGATGGTATTGGCAGATATCGCCAAAGAAAATCTTTCGCACATCATGAAGGCTCTGAATTCAGAACAAGTGTCATTCACTCACACAGGGAAACTGACAGCATCGATCAGCTGAAATGCCCACAACCCACAAAGAATATGCAGCTCAAGACATACACAATATCAGGATCTTCAATGAATGATAGGGCGATCACAAAAATTCCTTATGTAACAGCAGCAACGCCCTGATAAAAACCAAGTCAATCAGGGATGACTGCAAACTCAGAGAAGAATGAGGCCAGGATTTTGATGGATTAAGACTATGCTATGACTGGATAAAACTTTTGAGAGATAGTGTATAAACTTGATTGCAGCGATCGGTAACGGAGACAGAAAACCGACCAGTAAATGTGAACATTACATTTGGCCAGTTACTACAGGCTCTGGTGTCCCTGTTTAGAAATGATAGTGCTACTGATAAAATTTATCACAAGCAGACTAGGAGGACAGAGGAAAAAAGAAGAGATTGCTAGAGATATAACAGACTTCACCTGGCCACAGAAGCCCTGTGTCCACAACCAGTGACCAGAGAACTGAGCAGAGCTGTTCAATTGTTATGGGTAGCTGTTACCAGTGGAGACAGCCCATGTGGGCAGAGAAGAACCATGAGTTCCTCACACTATACACTGACAATATATCTGACTAGGGTGAGAGAAGTCATGCAGAAATTACACTCCTGAATACAGAAAGAATATGGGAAGCAGGTGGAGAAAGGTCCAAGGTACTTTTTACTACAATCCGTTTTAAATCAGTGACACATTGTGTCCCATTGTTTCTTTAAATCAAATTATTATTAGACTATTGAGGCGGGTGTCTCAGCCTCTAGCAACTTTCTTTTTCAGTCAATCATCATTAAGATATAACACTTTTTCAAATTTTCAAAAACCTCCTTGTATGGAAGTTGAATGCTCCCTCTTTTTCCTACTTTTGCCAAGCGTGGAGCATGATGAATTTAAAACTGTGCAGTAGGAGCAAAGGCACACTGCTGTACTCTATAGAACAGGATTTAGCTCATAGCAAGTATAAACGACCTTAGCTACCCTCTCCAAGAAAACAGCTCTCCTATTTTGTGGGAATAACAAGTGTATTAACAGATTTTAAAAAAAGATTAAATACAGCAAGTATCAAAATGGTAGCATTCAGTATTGAACAAAGCAAAAAAACATCTCAGTGTTACGATTAAAACCAACTCTTTTGACTTTGGTAGGACATATATATCACTTTAAGTTTTTACAGCATTCAAGAGGAAGTTACAACATGCTAAATTCAGTTGTAAAGGTGTAATTCTTCTAGGTTTCTCAATGGGGGAATGAGTGTGTTTGGCTCCTTTGAAGAGTAGGGCATGTAGGTCACCACTGGCGGTGTGATCTGGGATTCTTTCAAATAGAGAGGCAACAAATGAACGCAGTGTGCTCAACTGTCCTGATATATGCAAGGCCCCTTATGGATTATAACAGGATACACGCTGTGAAAAATATATTCTCTGGTGTAACTGCACTAAGGCAAAAGAGTTACATCAGGGATTAATTTGGCATCAACCCTTCAGATGCTTTTTCTGGGCTTGTAGCTATTACTGTTCCTTTGGCACAAACCCAGATTAGCCATTAGTGTGTGGATTGCCACTACTCTGCCAAGTTTTTGGAACATAAACAAAAAATAAAAGCCACTTTGCTAAGATGACAATAAACATTTAAAGCCCAATAGTATCTCTTTGTAACTTTGGTAACAGTAAAAATACAGAGCCAGCTTTCGTGCACAAACATGGAAAATGGGCTAAAATCATTAAGCCATTAGAGACTTTACATAATTAAAATTGTCATTTTATATTTTCTGCAATAAAAATAGCTATTTTACTTAGAGTAATTACCATCAGTGATTGGTGTTATTGTATATGCTTATTAAAATGTTTATTTCCGTGAAGAGAAGATTAATTGAAAAATGGCACAAGAAAGCTAAAGATAAAGAGCTTATGCTTTAGCAATATTTTACATCACGGGACACCAAAACGGAGCCTTAACCTATTTTTAATTTGATTTTCTGAGAAGTATCTGAATCTAAACTGTGGCTGCCTTGCTATTGCTCTGATTTAATTAGCCTGAAGAACTATTATGTATTTCCATTTTCTCTTCTACTTTGCTGTGGAGCAACTCAAATCTCATTGTTGTCTTCATGTGGATCATACAAATCTATTTGACGGAGTAAAGAATATTATAACTTAAAAACAAGTAGTTAATTTTCAACTCTAATGTTTCAAAAGCCAGGAGAATTTAAGGCATGCATGAGGGAAGAAAGGGGTAATGGGCAAATTATTTTAGGAATGTGGGAATACTTGCTTTCCTTAAATAAAATCTCTCTTCATGAGAGGAAAAGATTAACATGATTTGTGGTGTACTAGTGTCCATAATAGACTGGGATATGAATATTATACGAATATTAGGGGAGGAAGGAAAACCCTGTGACTCCAAACAAAATAGACACTTATTTGCTAATGACAGGATAGGATTAACCTCCCCTTCCCCTTCACCCAAAGGCAAACACATTTCAAAGATGTTTCACCTTGCATAAAAACTTCTCTAGCAGCGATGTTTCTTATTTTAGGACTCCATTACCAGAACAACCTCTCTCAGAATTTGTTTTACTAGATTGAATAAATCGAGCTCTTCTAGTTACTTCTCAGACAGGTTCTCCAAAAGCCACCTCCCTTCATTGTCTTTGTGGTACTTCTACCCCAGCTTGGGTTTATTACGTTCCTGGAGTATGGGTGGCCAGAACTGTATGCAGGATTACAGACGAGTGTCTTCTGCAACACGGCTTGCGTAATGACAACAACTGTCCTGCCTCTGTGGAATTAACTGCCTCCATTTCAATTTCAGTTTGTGTTTTCCTGTTCCATTGACACACCACAGTGGTGGTGGCTCAGAAGTGCTCTATGAGTGTTCACTCCACCTAAGTTTTTCATCTCAGCTTTCTCCAAAAGTAGCAGTCTGCACTTTACAGCAGAAAACTGATGGGTTTAAACCTTCCCCAAAAATGACCTAAATTTGTACTGCTGAACCTTATTTTATTTTTATTACTTCAAGGTCATTAAATTCCTATTGTAAAATATTCTGCATCTCAACTTTCATTTCCTTTCTCCCTTTTCCCTTCCTGTCTTTGAGTCCACACTCATCTAACCATCTTCACAGATTCTGAGGCACATTATTTATTTTGCCATTTTTACTCTTTATCTTATCTCATCCTAAAAGCTAGAAGGCTTTTCTTTCTTTAGTCTGTTTTTATGTATATAGCTGAAAACCCTTTTTCCATTTGCTTTGACTTCTTCCACAAGGTCTAAACCAGCTTGACTTTTATCAAATCTTATCTGTACTTAGCCTGAGCTCCAGCATGTAGCCTCCTGTGCTGCTCAGTGCTGCTTTCATTCTCCAAAGGTGTTTTGCCCTTGGAGCTTGTTTTTGTCATGCTGGATTTGCAACTCTTCTATATCTGTGTTTTGCCCTGCTTAGCATTCTGGTTTCTGATGTCTTTTGTATCTCTGATGAAGAGAAGTGTGAAACCCTACATATTCAAGTGTCTGAGCTTTTCAGTGCAGGTGACTTCTCTAACTAGACCTTTTCATGTTCTCCTGAGTTTCCTCTTTTGAACTAACAATTGAAGCAACAAAAGACCCGATGGAAAGTCCAAAGAAACTTCTTACTTCTAGTCTTATGGTCACTACATCCAGTTTATTTTCCACCAAACAATATGAACTGGAAAAATTCCTCTTAAACTCAAGGTAACTCCTAATTCTTCTATTTATTTTTTGGTACTTGTGCAAATACAGCATCCATACTTTACAAAGCAATGTCCTGGAAAGACTAAATGATTTCTCTCAGCATCATTCAGGACGTCTTTCTTAAAACAGAGAAGGGAAGCTTTTGGTTTCCTGTGCCAAAATTATCTGATTTAAACCTGTTTTCCTCCTCTGCATTCTGCCATAAGCCTCTTACGGATCCCATCAACAAGCAGTCACTTGTTTCAATACTTATTTTTCCATCTCAGCTCAACTTAATTTCACTAGCTAGAAAGCAGGTTGAGAGGTGGAGGGAGAGCAGGAAAGAAAAGGAAATTGTAAGCACTGCAGACTACAAAGATATTTATTTACCCACACAGGTTGTCATCTGGTAAAGTTTTAGTCCTACCCCGTTAAGGATTTGTAAACAGATAAAATTCAAAGATCAGAGATGAAATGTTCCTGCAACAATACTACTTAGTGCACCATATCACAGCTGTTGTGACACCACCAGTTATGGGACTGCAGAAGCATCAAACACAACATCGGTTAGACAATTCACCTCAAAAACTCCATGATACTTTGGCTCCACAAACAGTGGCACACAGACGTAGTGTGATAAAATAATGCCATTTTAGTATGGCTGTGGCTCAAGTATCCCACAGAAGTGGGCTGAAGAACTTTGAGGAAACAACTGTAGTGCAACACAGTCCTGCTGAGATATGTCTGGATGGTTTGAGAACTAGAAATATATCTGAGCCGTAGCATCAATGTGATTTACAACTTAATAACTTTCTGTTTCCAGAAATAAAGCAAAGTTGTTATTTAATGGCTGAAATACTGCCATTTTCTCCAAATGCCAGTAATAATTTAAATTCATGACTTCTGTATTATTCATGTGGTCCAATTTAATATGAACAGTATTTCTGGTGCTCAGTGTTTATGAAGAGTGTCTCTTTAGGGTATACCTTACTTTATGACAAACAGATGCTAGAAGCAACTACCTGGTGTTCTGCTGCTGTGAACTGGGGATTAAAAATAGGGCTCATAATTTTCTAACCTGAGCAGGGGAAAACATAAGGATCTTTTCTTGACAAGATGCTAGGGCAAGGTAGCATAATGTCATCTTTTTTTTTTTTCTTCCCCTACTTCTCTTTCCTCTCTACTGTTCTCTCTCTCCCTTCACTCAGAAAAAAACTATTAAACATGATTTACGGACTCATTTTATTTCATTATTTGCGACACAATCCTTTAGGCCTCAGAAGGTTCAAAACCAAAACCCAACCATCTTAATTAAAGGAGATCACAGCAGAGGGATGACTGGGCCAAGCCACCTATTTTCCCTTTCTGAGATCACACCTGTAAACACAGTGCTGTGGACCAGCACTGCTTGCAACAGGATAAGTCAAAAGCTGAATACAGAATCCAGTAAACATGAATGTAGTTTACACATGAACCTCAATGAAAATACATATTTATTATTTTTTATAAAACTAGTCACTACTTGAAAAATAAATAACAAAATCAACCTGAAAAGCTAGTGATTCCTTCACCTCTCTCATGCTTTTTGCTTAGCAAAGTATTTTAGGATCATTTTCATGCCTGTGTTTTCCATGAAGTATTAAGAAGAGGAGTAGTTATTTCTCTTAACTGGCAGAAGTCACTAATTGGAATAAATACTATTTAAAACAGTGCAGCACAGTCAACAACAGTGCAGCAAGCAGCAGTTCAAGCCACATTGCTTCGTCTTACTGCAATATCTCAATGTCGCCTTGGAAGAAACAATATATACTCAGGAGATCTCACTTCATTCTGACTACCAGTAGCTACTGCCATGCAACACTCATTCTGCGACTTCAGGTTTTATCTTGTTCATTTTACTAGAATTAACTAATAAAAGCTTGTCATGGTTTTTGGACTGAGGGTCGAGACAAGAACCGAGAGGGAGCACCCACCAACCATGGTCCCGGGCAAAACATGACTCAGGCTTTCTTCTTAAAACAAAACAATTTATTAACAGTTACTTAACAAGAGACACAAGGGAACGAAACCGGTTACTTGAGAGGAGAAAGAGAAAACAAGGCCAGATCTTAAACACAACCTCCCCACCCCCTATTTCCTCTCGTTCCTGGCTCTACCTCCCCCCCGGCGGCGCAGGGGGACAGGGAATGGGGGAGTGCAGGTCAGTTCATCCAAGATGTTACTGCCGCTCCTTTCTCAAAGGAGGAGGAGTTCTTACACCATTTTTCCCTTGATTCAGTGGATCCCCTACTCACGAGGAAAAAATCCCCAAACTTTTCCAAAGTAAGTCCTGCCCACAGGATTGCAATCCTTCCCCATGGATCGCACCAGTTCGGGCTTTACCAGTCTCGGCCTCTTAGGGAGCTGCTGCCCCTCGCGTCGGCGTGGGTCGTCCCACGGACTCCAGATGCCTCCACGACCTCGTCGTGCATCCCATGTGCCCATTATTAACAGTACCTCGTCGTGCATCCCAATGCTCCACGACCTCTCCTGGGCTCAGGCATCTCTTCCCCGACGTGGGTTTCTCCACGGGCCGCGAGTGGGTCTCTGCTCCGCCGAGTGCACCCTGGCTGCAGGGGGGCCACCTGCCACCTTCACACCAATTTGCAAGGGAAAACTTCAGCTCCAGCACACCTCCTCCTGCTCCATCTTGACTGACCTGGTCGTTGTGGTTGTCTTCTCTTAGCTCTTAATCCTCTCTGGGGGAGCTCGGCCTGGCGGGCACCCCGGGAGCGAGGTGCTCCCTGAGTCCCCCATGCAGCTCCCCCGGTGCCATCTTGAGCACATGGCGCCGGCCCGGGCTGAGCGGCTGCCCGGCCGGGAGCCGGGAGTGAGAGCAGCGCCCTCCTCCCCTCTCCTTGCTCCTGGCCAAAAGACCTTTTCCCGTCCCTTTGTCCCAACTCAAATAGGGCAATTCGCAGAGGCACCAATTTGGCTCAACCCCCCGAGGGGGATGGGGCTCAGATCTGGTGGCACAAGGAGCAAATCCCCTCCCCTGCCACCAGAACACCCCCCACACATCAAACTATCTAAGAATGCTACATGCAATCCTTCAATTTTATCTCAGGTAGTTCAGTTATAACTGAATATAATTACAAAATGGGTTCTTCACTCATTCTTCAATTAACATCTTCATCAGAAAAATTATTTTATCTTAAATCTTTCTTTAATTTTAATTACAAAATTTATTATCAATACTAGAAGTTCGGCATGGTTCTTCTGTCAAAGTTAAATGCAATACATGTATTTCAGTTCTGCAGACAATAGCTATGAGCCTTTGACATGTAGTCGCATAGCAATGCATCTCATTCAGACTTCACATGATAGACACTCAGCTGGCATCATCTGCTTCAGTCCTGGAGTCCACATCACACAAGTTGAAAACCCTATTTTAACTTATATTTAGCAAGAAAAATCACATACTATTTTTAGAATCATAGAATTGTTTGTGTTGGAAGGGATCTCAAAGATCATCTAATTCCAATCTCCCCCACCACGGGCATGGAAACATTCCACTACACCAGGTTGCCCATAGCCTCATCCAACCTGGCCTTGAACACTTCCAGGGACGAGGCATCTACAACTTCTCTGGGCAACCTGTTCCAGTGCCTCACCACCCTCAGAGGGAAAAATTTCTTCCTTATATCTAATCAAAATCTACCTTCTTTCAGTTTAAATCCATTGCCCGTGTCCTATCACTACACGCCCTTGTAAAAAGTCCCTCTCCAGCTTTCTTGTATACTCCCCCTTTAGGTACTGGAAGGCTGCTAGAAGGTCTCCCCGGAGCCTTCTCTTCTCGCAGCCTGTCTTCATAGTAGGTGCTCCAGCCCTCCTCATGGCCCCCTCCTCTGGATCCGCTCCAACAGCTCCATGTCCTTCTTGAGTTGGAGGCCCTAGAGCTAAACGCAGTATTCCAGGTGGGGTCTCACGAGAGCAGAGTAGAGGGGCAGAATCACCTCCCTTGACCTGCTGCCCACACTTCTTTTGATGCTGCCCAAGACACAGTTGGCTTTCTGGGCTGCAAGCACGCATTACCGGCTCATGTTGAGCTTTTCATCATCTTGCACTCCCAAGTCCTTTTTCTCAGGGCTGCTTTCAATCCATTCTCCGTCCAGCCTCTACTTGTGCTTGGGATTGCCCCGACCCACGTGCAGGACCTTGCACTTGGCCTTGTTGAACTTCATGGTGTTCTCACAGGCCAGGCTCTCCAGCCTGTCAAGGTCCCTTTGGATGGCATCCCTTCCCTCCAGCATGTCCACAACACTACACAGCTTGGTGTCACAGCAAACTTGCTGAGGGTGCACTCGATCCCCCTGTCCATGTCACTGACAAAGTTGTTAAATAGCACTGGCCCCAGTACTGACCCCTGAGGAAAACCGCTCGTCACTGGTCTCCACTTGGACATTGAGCCATTGACCACAACTCTTTGAGTGTGACCATCCAGAAAACTTCTTGTTCACCGAGGGGTCCATCCGTCAAATCTGTGTCTCTTCAGTTTAGAGACAAGGATGCCATGCAGGACAGTGTCAAATGCTTTGGACAAAGTAGATTATGTCAGTTCTTCCCTTATCCACCAACACTGGAACCCTGTCATAGAAGGCCAAGAAATTTGTCAGGCATGATTTGCCCTTCCTGTCATCAATCACCTCCTTGTTTCTAGGAGGATCTGCTCCATGATCTTGCCAGGCACAGAGGTGAGACTGACTGGCCTGTAGTTCCCTGGGTCTTCTTTTTTCCCCTTTTTAAAGATGGGGGCTATGTTTCCCCTCTTCCAGTCAGTGAGAACTTCACCAGATTGCCTTGACTTCTCAAACATGATGGATAGTGGCTTAGCAACTTCATCTGCCAGTTCCCTCAGGACCCACAGATGCATCTCATCAGGCTCCATGAACTTTCGCACCTTCAGGTTCTTTAGATGGTCTCAAACCTGATCTTCTCTTACATTGAGCAGTTCTTCATTCTCCCGTCCCTGCCTTTGCCTTCTGCAATGTGGGCAGTGTGGCTAGAGCACTTGCTAGTGAAGACTGAGGCAAAAAATATCATTGAGAACTCCAGCCTTCTCCATATTCCCAGTAACCCGGTCTCCCACTTCCTTCTGGAGAGGGCCCACATTTTCGCTAGGCCTCCTTTATCACTGACACATCTATAGAAGTTTTTCTTGTTGCCCTTGATGTCCCTGGTCAGATTTAATTGTCAGGGCTTTAGCTTTCCTAACCTGATCTCTAGGTGCTCAAAAAATTTCTCTGTATTCTTCCCAGGCTACCTGTCCTTGCTTCCACCCTCTGTAGACTTCCTTTTTGTGTTTGAGTTGGTCCAGGAGCTCCTTGTTCATCCATGCAGGCCCCCTGGTGTTCCTGCCTGACTTCTTCTTTGTTGGGATACACCGCTCCTGAGCTTGGAGGAAGTAATCTCTGAATATTAGCCAGCTTTCTTGGGCCCCTCATCTCTCCGGGATTTTGTCCCATGATACTCTACCAAGCAGATCCCTGAAGAGGCCAAAGTCTGTCCTCCTGAAAACCACGGTTATGAGCTCGCTGAGTGCCTTCTGTGCTGCCCTAAGTATCTTGAACTCCACCATTTCATGGTCACTACAGTCAAGGCTGCCCTTGAGCTTCACATTTCCCATCAGCTTCTCCTTGCTGGTGAGGACAAGGTCCAGCATAGCACCTTTCCTTGCTGATTGTCCTATCACTTGGAGAAGGAAGTTATCATTAGTACTTTCCAGGAACCTCCTGGATAGCTTATGCCCTGCTGTGTTGTCCCTCCAACAGATATCAGCGTATCCATGAGGACCAGGACTTGTGAATGTGAAGCTTCTCCTATCTGTCTATAGAGAACCTCATATGCTTGATCATCTTGGTCAGCTGGCCTGTAGCAGACTCCCACTATAACGTCGCCTGTCCCTGCCCTCCCTTTAATCCTGATCCATAAACTCTCAGTCAGCTCCTCATCCATCCCCAGGCAGCACTCCAGGCACTCCAGCTGGTCATGGACATAGATGGTGACGCCTCCTCTACCCTTCCTTCCTAAAGAGCCTGTTTCCCTGTCTCCTTCGATTCCAACGCTACAGTCATACTAGTCAACCCACCACATCTCCGTGATGCCAATGAGATCATAGCCTTGCAGGCATGCACACATTTCTAACTTCTCTTGTTTATTCCCCAAAACTGTCTTGAAAGATTTACTTTAGGGACAAACCTAAATTTAATGTTTTATATAGCATATCCACGTAATAGGAAAAAACAAGATTCACAGACAACCTATGAACTGACATTGCTTCACAAAAATGTATGTGTGTTTGGACTGAGTATTATAAAAGATAATATGTGCACGACTTATGTTACACATATAAATTTCATAATTATATTTATACTTCAATACTACCAGGTACTGCGAGCTTTTCTCCGTCCACTCCCAAATTAGGGACCTAGGCTGATCATCATCTAAGAAGAATGTAAATTTAAAAACCAAAATCAAAAACAAACAACCAACCCCACAAAACCACACCATACAAAAGTTAGACTGATGCTGCACAGTGCGACCAATGCATGAACAAAAAAAGACCCTATTAGAAAAAGAAATGGGAAAATATATTTCTGGTATTCCTTTTTTCAAAGATAACAGCAATAAGAGAAAGCTAGTATTGTGATCATAAAATTATTTCTTGCAGATATTATGTAGTTTGTATAAGCATTTCTTTTACCATAATTTCATTGTAAGGTTTGTTGGTTTTTTTTTTTTTTTAAGTTCTAAATTCCTGTGGAAAGACACAAAAATTAATCCTTGCAATTTACAGCACAAACTTGTGCATCTGTGTCAAAAGTCTGTTTACTTTCTGGAAACTTTTTCATCATGAAAACTGAAAAAAAAAAAAAACAACAAAAAGAACCCCACACAAACAAAAAAACCTGTCGGTAAAACTGGATAGGCTAAATAAAATTGTAATTGCTAATCTAAAATTTTCTGCTCTACATTTAAGATTTGCTTTTGCAGGAGTGAAAAGAAAAAATTAATATTCTAATGCTTTGGGTATTTGTGAGATTAACTGCACTTGAAAGAAAAGCTCCTGTTTATTCACCAAACAATTCCTGCAATAGCAGTATCCCCTAGTAACTTATTAAGGTAATTCACTCAACTTGCTGTTCTGGATCAAGATGAAGACAATGTGTGAAGGAACAGTAATTCAGGTACCATAACAATCAAGCATCCAGTTCAGTAAAAAAACAATACAAGTGCATCATGCTAAACACAGCACATACACAAAGTTGTTCACATATTTATGAAAATTAGAAAACTAAGATCTGATCAAAGACTTTTTGAAAAATTGTGCTGGTTTTGGCTGGGATAGTTAACTTTCTTCCTAGCAGCTAGCACAGGGTGGCTATGTTTTGGATTTGTACTGAAAACGTTGATAAGCTCAACACGAGCCGGCAATGTGCGCTGGCAGCCCAGAAAGCCAACCGTGTCCTGGGCTGCATCCAAAGCAGCGTGGGCAGCAGGTCAAGGGAAGTGATTCTGCCCCTCTACTCTGCTCTCGTGAGACCCCGCCTGGAATACTGTGTTCAGCTCTGGAGTCCCCAACATAAGAAGGGCATGGAGCTGCTGGTGCGAGTCCAGAGGAGGGCCACGAAGATGATCCAAGGACTGGAGCACCTCTGCTATGAAGACAGGCTGAGAGAGTTGGGGCTGTTCAGCCTGGAGAAGAGAAGGCTCCGGGGGGATTTTATTGCAGCTTTCCAGTACTTAAAGGGGGCCTACAGGAAAGCTGGAGAGGGACTTTTTACAAGGGCATGTAGTGATAGGACAAGGGGCAATGGATTTAAACTGAAAGAGGGTAGATTTCGATTAGATATAAGGAAGAAATTTTTCACTCTGAGGGTGGTGAGGCACTGGAACAGGTTTCCCAGAGAAGTTGTAGATGCCTCATCCCTGGAAGTGTTCAAGGCCAGGTTGGATGAGGCTATGGACAACCTGGTGTAGTGGAATGTTTCCATGCCCGTGGTGGGGGAGATTGGAATTAGATGATCTTTGAGGTCCCTTCCAACACAAACAATTCTATGATTCTAAAAATAGTATGTGATTTTTCTTGCTAAATATAAGTTAAAATAGGGTTTTCAACTTGTGTGATGTGGACTCCACGACTGAAGCAGATGATGCCAGCTGAGTGTCTATCATGTGAAGTCTGAATGAGATGCATTGCTATGCGACTACATGTCAAAGGCTCATAGCTATTGTCTGCAGAACTGAAATACATGTATTGCATTTAACTTTGACAGAAGAACCATGCCGAACTTCTAGTATTGATAATAAGTTTTGTAATTAAAAAATAGATTAGATATAAGGAAGAAATTTTTCACTCTGAGGGTGGTGAGGCACTGGAACAGGTTTCCCAGAGAAGTTGTAGATGCCTCATCCCTGGAAGTGTTCAAGGCCAGGTTGGATGAGGCTTTGGGCAACCTGGTGTAGTGGAGGGTTTCCCTGCCCATGGCAGGGGTGTTGGAACTAGATGATCTTTGAGGTCCCTTCCAACCCAAATCATTCTATGATTCTATTATACGGGCATGTGTGTGTTACTGCTGAGCAGTGCTTACACAGCATCAAGGTCTTTTCTGCTCTTCACATCACCCCACCAGTGAGAAGGCTGAGGGTGCCTAAGAAGCTGGGAGGGGACACAGCTGGGACAGCTGACTGACCAAAGGGATATCCCACACCATACGATGCCATGCTCAGCACAGAAAGCTGGGGGAAGAGGAAGAGAAGGACATTAGGTGTGATGGCATTTGTCTTCTCAAGTAACCATTACACGTGATGGAGCCCTGCTTTCCTGGAGATGGCTGAACACTGTCTGCCGATGGGAAATGGTGAATGAAATCCTTGGTTTGCTTTGCTCTTGTGTGCGACTTTTTCTTTATCTATTAAACTGTCTCTATCTCAGCCCATGAGTTTTCTCACTTCTACTCTTCTGATTCCCTCCTCATCCCACGGCAGGGAGCGAGCGAGCGGCTGGGTGGTGCTTAGTTGGCAGCCAGGGTTACACCATGACAGAGATGCACCACCGTCACAGCAGTTTCCTAAGAAACCATACACCAACATACACCTGCAAGAAGCTACCCTGTGATGAGGTGTCTATAAGCATCAGGAGGGTGGTAGCTGACGCTGTATGAAGGTGATGTGTGACAGATGAGGAAGGAGTTTGCTCCACATTAACAGCATGTCTCCCACTGAGCCTTGGCTCTCTCCCCACCCAAGACACAGGCTACAGGTGCCTCATGCACTTGCTGGATTCACCATGGTGTTTGTGTCCCAGAACAGGAGGGAAATCTTGATAATGCACAGTAGTTGAGAAGCCTGTACTGAGGTCTTGCTTTCTGAAGACCTGCACATGATAAAGATTGCCCTTTCACTGGAAATTTGTCCACCCCCTTGCCCACAAGCTGAAGGCAGCATAATGCACTGGGTAAGGTGAAATATGAAAACGCAAAATTTGCTGTCACAGATTCCATGTTAGAATGCAGTTAGATCCTCAGAGCAGGTCTCATCTTTAAAAATGAGCTGAGTTGTTTATTCCAGCAATGGAGACATTTGTTTCTTTTTTGTTTTGTTTTTCAGGTAAGCTGAGCCAGACTTAGGTGGTAAGAATATCAAAGGACTAAGGGACAAAAAAACCTCAAACACCAAAAATCCACTTCACAGCTCCAGGAAGCTACTGAGTAAGCAAAACTCATCTCTCTCTCAGGAAGCCCAAATTAAAGCAGCGCCTGGAAACTGCAAAGCTGTATAACAAAATGACAAAATTAACATGAACTGGACTTAAACAAGTCCAGTTACGTACAGTAAATCACTGATAACTTACAAGTAAAGGCCAACCTCCACTCTCTATGTAACTCAGATTGGGATTTTGTTTGTTTGGTTTCAAATAAAGCTTAACTTTGTTCAATCCTCCATGACGGACCCTCCTAAAACTAGTACAGCACTGAACTGCGAAATAGAAGAAACCCATGTATGCACTAACATGTCCAGAAGAGGAAGATCAGACAGTTCTGTGCTTGTCTAGTCACCTTCTCTGTTAAAAATCAAAATAAAAGAGCAGCAAAAAAAACCACCACATCCTCTTGCTCAGGAGCTATTTCTGGTTACCCAATAGAGAAAGATAAAAGTGCATTACTCAAACTCTGCTAGTGAATTACAGCACATATCCGATGAACAATGGTAGACATTATCAAAGAGAAGCAGGGGCAGAAAAGAACTACTTATTTACTGAGGATCTCTAGAAATCTAGATAAGAAAGAAGTCAGTCAAATCCAAATGTACCATAAACTCAGAATATTTGTCTACCTTATTATCTATGCATGTTCTAGCTGAATACTCCTTTGAGATTATAACCTTGTTTGGTGAAACCAATGGAAACAGATTCCAGTACGGACAATCTTCTCCCAATTCACAAATAATAGATTTCAGCTCCTTTTAAATTGACTATAAACAGAAAAAGCTGTAACCAAAATAAACCACTCTCTAAAACCCAGTAAGAATCCCCCCAGGAGTCTGCACTGTTTACAACATCAATTTATTTATATGGTATCAGTGGCACGTAAGCCTGGGGCAAAAGCACTAAACGCTCCCTTCCTGTGTTGAATCATTTCACATGCTCCTGTTATTTGGATAAAGCACATTAGACAACATCTTGTTTAATTTGGTTTATTGCAATGATGAATATTGCTCCATCGCTTTCCTTGTTTGATAGTCAGTGGAAAATTAATGATCTACACATCACTAATTGTTTATTACGATGTCATGTACTTCATAGATTATTTTTTTCTGTGAATGGGGGAAATGCAACATGCAATAGAAGCAGAATTTCCAAAATATTTGGATATCAGATATAACCAGTGTATACTTCAACTACTTACTGTGGAAAACTCTACCATTGCCTCTGTAACACCATGTTTGCAAACTGTTATTTTCGGTCAAGAAATATCAACTTAAATATATTTTTTAGACTAGCTATGCGGAAAACTGCAACGTTGTAGAAAGACTGCATCGTCAAGAACATCCTTAATCTAAATCATAGCTAAATGTTTTCAAAATAGAAGATCCAGTTTTCTAAACCTGATGCTTACATATAAGATAATTGTGCATCTAGACACTCAGACTGGCAGAGAACAGCTGAATTTTAGCGTAGAGTGAAACTGAGACTTTGCACCTGGCCATGAAAAGCTCCATTTCTAAGGTCTCTCCATTTTTCCAGAGTAAAACTAGCTGGAACTTTCCGTAACATAACATTGATTACTATATCTATGCTGAGCTAATCTGCATCTATGAAAAATTAATCCTACACTAAAAATTAAAAATCATTAATGGGGCTCAAGGGAGGAAGATCTCGCAGACTTTGAAGCAAAATTATTTTGTCATATGTCCATTCTATGAACAAATACACACTTACCTGGAAAAAAGAGTTTTTATGGTATTTTAAAGACTTCCAGTGTGGAGGAGCAGGCATGCCCATTTGACTGGGAAACTACTATTTAGGCCTGCTAATAGGCAGGGTCCCACATGAGACAGGCAAAAACTTCAAAGGTAATAAAATCAATGGACCAGGATTCACTGACTACTCCCTCTGACTGAACCTCTAGAAAGACTGAACAAGGTTGAACTGAAGTAATTCCACATCAAATACTCCTGTGCTATTAGGCTTTCAGTCTCCAATTTGCAAAAGAGAGTTTTTAACATACATTAGAAACTTAGGGTTGTTCACAGCATGATATGGCCCTGGATAGCTATAATAAAATGAGCCGATCAGGGGTTCTTTGCCTGTCTTAAAAGGGATTTGAACAGAAATTAGTTACCAGGTGTTTTTTCTTTTTAAAGACGTAAACGTCAAATAAAAATCTTATTATGTCTAAACAGAGAACAAAAGAAAAAAATATTAGGCAGAATTTCTGTACTGTGATAGACTGATATAATTAAGTAGTTGAATAAAAATGCAATCAAAGAAGTAACTGGATAAAAAAAACGTCAGAGTCTATATTCCCACTGACATACTCTATGAAAATTAAATGAGTGGTAACTTCTACTAGGTCTCCTTTCGTTCCAGTGAACTTCAGAAGAGTCATGGTACGTGTTTGAGAAACGGTCTGTGGCAAGGAAACAAACGTCAGTACTCAAAAAGAAAAAAAAAAAAAACAAAACACAAAACAAAAAAACACAACACAAAAACATTTTCAACGAAGACTTCATTTCCCTAAACAATGCTTTTTCAGTCAGCTGAATTATTTTTTTAAATCAGAAGTTTATTCAACTTATACCTCTGATGCACAAAGCTGAAAAATAATATTAGAGAGTTTGAAATGTTTACTTTTTATATTCTTAATAATATATTACTTCAAATTTCAAAATAAATATGGGGGAAAAATCATCTAAACCTGCACAAGACATTTAATTCCAATTAAACCATTTTTGGAGGTGTTGAAGAGGGGAAGACTTCAGTTCACACAGATACATTAAACATAATGGTAGGAAATAGTATCACCTAGGACAGGAGAAGATAGCTGTTAGAAATGCAGTACTGACTTAGGTTATATAATTAAAATTTATTTCCCTCTGCACATCAAGGGTCCTGGCCATAAGCCTGTAATCTAGGAATAACAAAGGATGCTGCTAGCTTTTTCACAAAACTTGTACACGACATTTATTAAATCATTTTTAAAGTTTACTAACCTGCTTGCATAGAGTGATGAAGAGGTCAATTAACTGTGTCTTTATCTGAAGATGAAGAGTTATCTTTTGGTGCTTAGTGGAACTACATCATGGAAATCAAAAATCTTGTAGCATTACCATCCTCACAGCGAGAGCGAGAACATTTCTTGTAGAGCAAGAACATTTTTTTCCTTATGAGTAGCAGAAATTTTTATTCATTTATTATTTGCTTTAAGCAATAATATTTTTTCCCTATTCTGAAAGGCAACTGGTGATACTGTCAAATTTTGCTGTAAAAAGATGTGCAAGACAGAAAATCTAGGCAACCTAGAATTGCACTATTAGTAGTGTAAGTCAAAAGAGTTTAAACTTCTAAACCAAGTTCCATCACAATACTCAGTGTCCCATCAAGCTTTAATTTTATCCCATTTCCAGCGAGAAAAATGAGGGGAATATTTTTAGCAACATTAGTTTGTAAGAATAAAATACAAGTTTGGAGAAATTACTACTCATTCATTATATGTAATTCATATAGAATGTGACAATCCCATCACTATAACTCTTAAGTGTTCATGGGTTATTTAATTTTAAACTCGCAGCCTGTTGCTAATGTATGAAAGTATCACCTCAGTTTGCAGATGGAGGTCCCACTCGTAACAGGAACGGCCCCAAATTCCAGAATCACAAAATGTTAGGGATTGGAAGGGACCTCAAAGGATCATCTAGTCCAATCCCCCTGCCAGAGCAGGACCACCTAGATCAGATCACACAAGAACGCGTCCAGGCGGGTTTTGAACATCTCCAGAGAAGGAGACTCCACAACCTCTCTGGGCAGCCTGTTCCAGTGTTCTGGTACCCTTACTGGGAAGAAGTTCTTCCTCATGTTTAAGCGGAACCTTCTATGTTCCAGCTTATATCCATTTCCCCTTGTCCTATCATTGGATGCCAATGAGATGAGCCTGGCTCCATCCTCATGACAGTCACCCTTTCCATATTTATAAACATTAATGAGGTCCCCCCTCAGTCTCCTCCAAGCTGAAGAGACCCAGCTCCCTCAGCCTTTCCTCAGAAGGGAGATGCACCACTCCCTTAATCATCTTTGTGGCCCTACGCTGGACTCTCTCAAGCAGTTCCTTGTCCTTCTTGAACTGAGGGGCCCAGAACTGGACACAATATTCCAGATGTGGCCTCACCAGGGCAGAGTAGAGGGGGAGGAGAACCTCTCTCGACCTACTAACCACACCCCTTCTAATACACCCCAGGGTGCCATTGGCCTTCTTGGCCACAAGGGTACATTGCTGGCTCATGGTCATCCTGCTGTCCACCAGGACCCCCAGGGTCCCTTTCTCCTGTGCTGTTCCCCAACAGTTCAGTCCCCAACTTGTACTGGTACATGGGGTTGTTCTTACCCAGATGCAAGACCCTACGCTTGCCATTGTTGTATTTCATTAAATTTCTCCCCGCCCAACTCTCCAGCCTGTCCAGGTCTCTCTGAATGGCAGCACAGCCTTCTGGTGCATCAGCCACTCCTCCCAGTTTAGTGTCATCAGCAAACTTGCTGACCATGCACTCTATTCCCTCATCCAAGTCATTGATGAATACGTTGAACAATACAGGTCCCAGTACCGACCCTTGAGGGACTCCACTGGATACAGGCCTCCAACTGGACTCTGTCCCATTGACCACTACTCTCTGGCTTCTATCCTTCAGCCAGTTCACAATCCACCTCACTATCTGATCATCCAGACCACACATCCTCAGTTTAACTGTGAGGATGCTGCGGGAGACTGTGTGAAATGCTTTACCGAATTCCAGGCATCATTTATGTCTCTAAAGCAGCCTTTATTTTACAGGGCTGAAACTTTCTTGTAGAGTTTAAAATAAGGATACCAACCACTTATTGTTTCCCTACTTGTTATCCCTGTACGGTGACCAAGTAAAGGTTTTATTCTGTAACCATATGTGCATGAGTGATGTCATTCAGCAGCAATGCTAACAGGAGGTAATACTCTGGCACTGGCCAGTGGCTTCCTGCAGTTTTTATTTGTTTCTTGTTTTTTTTTTCCCCCCCATCTGGCCTTTCCCACCAAAAAACTTTCCTATTTGCATGGAGAAATGTTTTCTGGATATGCAGTCCATACAATAGAGTAATTTCAACTGTATAGATTTACACGGCCTCATGTGCTCTCAGTCTATTTCTTTTGACTGTCACAGACAAAATCAAAATGTGTAAATTTAATGTAACTTTTTTTATGAATACTTAAACCATAATCGCATCTTCTTTATGGGTCTTCTGCTAACTTAGACTCATTAAAATTCATTCTTATAAATGTGCAGCGCAGAGAAAAGGCTGCTAACATGTCACAATAAACCAACTGTCTGAAACCCTGCAGAAAAAAAAGAGGTAACATTTGCCTTGTACCTTGTAGTTTACGAGAGAAGATATCTAGAAGCAGCTGTAAAATGGTCATAAAATAAAATTGGAATTTATATCAAAATCACTCTTAATACCTTGGGGCTTTTCTATCTCTGCATAGTTTACCCTGAGAGATTTAGTGGTGGAGTTTTATGTTAACGGGCTGAAAGTTATAGTGGAGTTGCCAGTAATACTACCTCTTTTTGGTGTGTCTGCCTATATATCAGTCTATTTATTTTTAAATAGCAAGATAGTAACCCTCAGAAGGTGCAATATGAAAATGCTATTGGCAACAGCTGAACAGTTATAGAGCTGTTAACCATCCTTAATGAAAATGCTACTAAACGTAAGCATTTTTAGTTTTTTGAGGGATTTTGTTGATTTTGGTTGGTTGGTTGGTTTGTTTTTTTTTTTTACAATAAGTATTTTTTAAGTGGGGGGGCATGACGTAGAATGGACTGGCACACCACCTTTCTCAACTAGGTTCCCCACAGACCAGGGCAATGTTCTGACTTCCACTTAAAACTTCTTTCAAGAAAGATTTATTTAAAAAACAAAACAACCAAACAAAAAAAAAGCAGCATATGAAACGGCAAGAAAATTCACATAAATGTTGAACAAATTGTGAAACATTTTTCCTGTATGGTGGGGTCTGGGGTAGTGGTGGAAAGCAGCTACCGTAAGGTCATTTGAAAAAAAAAGGACGTTGACCTTAAGTGCTGTTCTAAGATAAGGAATATGTGCATGTTTACATATATATGCTAAGAAAAGTGAAGGAGCAAATTTATCAAAATTGAAGGACTTGCTTTAAAAAAACAGAAAATTTATTGTAAATTCTAGCATCTGACTCTAGGTCCTGCCTCATGAGTAATAACAGACTTAATGATTTCCAGCTGGGGAAGGGAAAAAAATATTCCACATAAAATATAAGGTTTGTTCGGCATCAAAATGATGAGATTTTCCATTCCACGCTCAGCTTCCCAGTGCCTGGTGAAGTTTTACAAGAAAAGTTTGCACAGCTTTACTGTCTTGTCAGGTGAGTTTCAAGTTTAACAGCAATATTTATTAAGTTCAGCTTCTGTATACTCTCTATAAGCTTGCAAAAAAATATGTCATTACAGAACTCAAATAATGAAGGTTCCTGTTCTCAGATGCTTTAGTATTCCAACCCAAAAATCTGTACTGGTAACTTTTGAGTAAGGATATTCTCAGGAATAAGATGAATATGAACTCGTACTACCAAAGTACAGTTTGAAATTATTTCTTATTTGGAAAACAGAACTAAGTGCAAATGTTGAATTTGTTTCTATTTCTTTGATTACTACTTTGTACAGCGCTGCGTAACACAGATTAGTGGAGAAGACTGAAATGAAGTAAAGAACAAAAGCAGATAAAGTGAAGAACAATTTCCCAGTTGTTTACAGTATGATGACAAAGGGAATTGTCAGGCGTCTTGATTAGAGGAGAAGAATCTTATTTCAGTTTCATGAAAATTAGAAACAAAGAATTCTGCAAGGCATAAAGACAGATGATGAGCTACCAAGTCTCAACAAGTTACCTGCTCCGGAGCAGCACTGCTGCTACCCACCTCCGTGTGAGCACAGGCCACTCCAGGGTGATCTAAAACATTCTAATCTAGACCATTGCTGATCATGTATCTGCTCGTGACAGGTGTACTCCACTGCTAGGTTGAGCTGGGACTTTGCATTCGTAACACTACAAACCTGAGAACTGCCTGCTGCTGACTAACGGAATACAAGCTCTGCAGTTTTCTGGACATATTTGCTTCTGAAAGCAGTGCCAAAACTTGCATGTAATACTTTCTCCTTCTTTCCAGCCTCCTTGTTAAACCTACATCTATGGACACTTTGTTCTAAGATAGAGTGCAATGCCTCTTTTCTTATAACAGACTATGTTAGGTCATGAAAAAATCACTTTTTGAGTGTAATGTTTCTGCTTACAAAAATTTCAAGTCATTAAAGAACTACTGGTATCTTTTAAGTATTTCTTACTGGGGAGGAGAGAAAGAAGCGGAAGAGGAAACTACAACAGCAGCTGGAAGCAGGGTATAAACGTGTGGTGCTAGAAGATCTTCCACCACTGAGAATGACTAGAGCTTGGGGTAGCTAGCTATACACATAGTGCTCGGAAATGTCATGGATGGAGTGATGCACTTCACTCGTAAGAGAGAAGCAGCTGTATATTTTACTGAATTAACAAAGTTCAAAAGGCAAATGTGACAGTGGTTTAACAAGATTCGATGGCAAGGTATGCTTGATTATTTACTGCATAGAGGACCAGGTCAGACAAAACTGTCAGGGAGACCCTCCCGTTGGGTCACGAGTTTCAGAAAGGACACCCTTGCTTTCTAAACTCTTTCTCAGAGAGGAGTCCAAGCGTTACTAGATCCAATCCTAGTCCCAGACTTGGTCAACAGTTTATGTCTGAAAGATCATATGTGCACAATCAAAGATATAGCCTAAGCAAATCTTCAAAGTTTAGCCAGTTATTAGTCATTTGCCAAGGATCTGTTGTGGCAAGGAATCTCTCAACCTTGAGGAGTAACCTTGAGAGGGGTCCCTACTCAAGGAGGGATCCTGGCATGCAGCCCGCTGCTGTGTAGGAGAGCTCCAAAGGCTTTTGGCTTGTCCACTATTTATGGAGCAGGACAATTGACTTATAGGCATATTTGCGTACCAAATACAGATGCCAGGTTCTACCAAATTTGGCTTGAGTCATACCGTGACCAGCACTGTGGCCTGGTAAGCGCATTACCATAGATTGACCCTTGGCTATTTTGTTATCTGTCTCCCCCAAATCCACACTGAGCCAGATGCAACCATCATGACCAGACACATCGATCACAATCTCCACTGGTGGTTATCACCTGAGCAGGGTTACAGGAAAAGTTTGGGGGGAAGGGTGGGAAGCACCCCATCACACCCTTATCTTGTGTCATGCATAGCAATGCAAAATTTCATAGTCTTTTTAGATTTGGTTCACCTGCAACAATATCTAGAGCAGTAGGCATTGCTACCGTAGAGAAGATTTAGGAAGCCCCAAGATTCAGTAATTAGGCTGATATAAGACTATATCAAAGAGAACCATAATCAAATATTTTAATATACTGGGCTTTGCTTGGAGTCCTTAAACACTATCTGAAATTATGTCAGAGCTACCAGCAGTTTAAGAAATAAAGCAAGTACAAAACCTGCACAGCTTTATTTTTGAGAGATTAATTTCCACTGGGAGTAGAAATGCTGGGTTTGAGTTATCCTAATCCTCTTGAGCCACTACATGCCTTTAATGAAGTGTGGACAAAGCCAGACAGTGCTTAAGAAACAACAGGAAAGACTCTGTAAAGCAGTTCCAGGCCCACAGAGGATGACACGTTTTTTGTTAGAGGAAATACGTTTCAAAATTCTGAAAAATTAAACAAATCTAAATGGGATTTACATTTCCTATGACCAAAAATTCTGATGACTTTGTCTTGGCTACAGGGTGACCAGGGCTAACTTCAACCAGAATTGGATGAAGCCTAATAACCTTGGATTTGCAACTATTTGATCATCTTGGGACCAAAGCCAGCTAGGTAATATATTCCCATATAGTGTGGATGAAAGTATATTTTGTACCAGTTGACTGTTACCACCTATGTATGGTACCATCTGGAAGCTGGCTCGCAGTTTAAAAAAAAATAACAAACAACCTTCAATAAAAAGAAGAAAAGCTGTTAAGTGGTCTCAGTATGTGCACTGAACAAAATAAGAGTTTTTTTTTTAAAAAAACTCCTGTTTGTTTTATTATAAACTGAGACTATATGAAAGTATGTTTGGAGACGGGGCAAAAGTAATAACTTTTTACAGTGAGATTTTTATTTTTGTCTTTCGGGAGCAAGTAGATTATGTATGGTAAAAGACGAATCATGCTGGCAAGAAGCAGGATGCCACCAGTCTCATTTTTGGGCTGAATCAGCAAAGAAAACTTAGACATTGTACTCCAATGCTTAACAGTGAGGTGCCCTGCTACCCACCGAAATCCTGAGCTGGCACGGGAGCCACCAGCGTCTCAGAGACATGGAGAACATCAGGGACCTTAGAACAAGATTCACAGAAGGATGTGGGCCAGGCTATCCAACAGCCATTGCAGAGGCCCAACACCAACTTTTAGATCTCATAAGTAATTAGGCATCTAAGTCCACACTATTAGAGAGGCTCCATACTGTTAGAGAGGCATATATTTCCTCTTAAGATTTACAGCATGGATTTCTCTCCCAAGGTGAGATGCCTTCCTTCCTCCCTTCTCCCACTCCACCAGAAAAGTAAGAAAAAAAGAAGTCATGTCAAGCCGAGTTGTTCTTCATTCCTCAAGAAATCAGTGGGACCACTCAAACACTACATTGCTACTAAATGTGAGAAAGCATGGCAGAGACTGGCCATAAATCTGAAAATCTTTTTCAGATATGTTGTTATAAAACAAGTTCATCGGCAAGTAATTTAATTTAGTTATTTGAAAAAAGCTTAGAAGTGCTCTGCACAGCATTAGGTGTCTAAAGCTTATCACAAAAGCAATCAGATCGCTCTGGAGACCAGCTGTGCATCAAGTAGATTGCTTTTATCTAAGTGATAAAAACCTTGTAGACTGTGAACAATACTGGGCATAAAATGTAACATTTTTAATGAACAACATAAAAGGAGAAAAGGATGAGCACAAGAAATGGCAATTTAGTCAGAAGATGGGGAAAAGGAGCCTCCCTAACATGACATTTTATAGCAAGTGGGTTTTGCAGTAAGCAGAATTTAGAGGGAGAAACAGTATTTTCTCTTCTAATTAATCCAGTTGGGGTACCTTGCAAATCAATCAGGAATGTTCCAGCATCACCTGACTGAACCTAAAGAACGAGCAGTAACATATTTTGGACCTGTTTCAGACTCAGGATAAGTTGTTGAAACTCCATTAATTTCAATGAAGATGCAAAATTGGCCTTTTTACTGTAATCTTCTACATCAACATGAAAGAAAAAGCATAAACCATTAAGCATATTACTGCCTTTATATTTTATTTCTTTTATGAGGCTCCTAGCAAGACATTAACAGCAGATTACATCTTTTGTGAGCCATCTAACAGAACATTAATGATGGAAGTGTGCCCAATAAATAAAATGATTGTTATTACTATTACTTACAGTTGGCCTGCCAGTACCAACCAATAAAATTTTAACATTTGGAAAGTCAGGAGCTACTTCAGCACTTTGAGCCATCTTCTTCAAGCATTAGCGTTATTCTGTTCAGCCCAACTTGAACAACTAAAACTTCATTTGAGGCCCTGAGCAACCTGATCTAGTTGGAGATATCCCTGTTCCTTGCAGGGGGGTTGGACTAGATGACCTTTGAAGGTCCCTTCCAGCCCTAAAGATTCTATGATTCTATGATTCTATGATTCATTTCAGCACCTAAATTTCTTTTCACTTCCAGGTGCTGAAGATGCACAGCAGAGGTCTGAGCGCTGCAGTAACAGCCACTGCAGGCACAGGCCAGCCCAGAATACATACAAGCAGGGAGAAAATAAGGAGTTCAAACTCAGTCTAACAGAAACGCAACCAGATGTGGACTTGGAAAACATCTGCAAAAACATTTCATGCCATTCTCAACACTGGCTTTTCATCTGTGGTGCCTTCCTACATTTTGTTGTGCATTCTCATCCACTGTCATTCCTTAAGTAGTGGTCCATTGCACCATTTCAATACATATTGCTCACAGGCAATTATAAGCATTTTGTAGTTCAAATGTCTCATTCAATATCAAAGGGTCTAGCCATTTTAAAAAGACAAGTCATTGTCTTTTTAATTGTTCATCATTTCCAAGAGCAAGGGTTCCACATCTGAAACCAAACTGTATGTGGACACATACTCATGTACACATAGACACACCACTTTCTGAGAGTTTAAGCTTTTTAAATTCAGCCTACAGGTCTGGGTTGTGAAACAAAAATCTTGGGTTTAATTTTCTCCTTGTCCTGGAGTTTCACTTTCTTGTATCCTTTAAGGCAGACAAAATCCACAAGCATGACAACATTCTGCTAGCAGTTACATCCAAACAGCCTTACTGAATTTACGGAGACTGCGCAGAAACAAAGGTAAGCATATTTTGGCTACAGAAACATGCAACATCTGTCTTGGTTTCAAAATTCTAGAAAACAATTCTGGAAAACAAATATTGGTCCCAAGATACCAGTATTGTGTCATCAGAATACTGCTAACACCTGGCTTTTCCTTAACTTCTTGCTACTGGAAGACAAACTTGCACATTTCTGTTTTGGAAAACCTCATCATTTAAGATAAATGCATTTTAAAAGCCCAGAAATGACTCTGAGCAAAACGTTGAAACAAAACACCACACTTGCACATAATTTCTTTTAAAATACTGATGTTTTGACATGTCAGTCAAAAGCTTAAAAGGGTAATGTTTGTGCTTTAAATTCACAGTCTGCAACTGGATCTTGAATATTTATTATTACTTGATCCTCTTTTCCTTTCCTTCTCACTCTTTTTTGTACCTTATTGCCTTGTCTGTCTTCGTCTCTTCCATAGCCAGAGTAAATTTTCTGGCTAACAACTAAGTTAAATACTGCAAGCCTCACTTCTTCCCATGACAGAATCGGTTTAGAAGGTCTTTAAAAATATTTTTTGATGTGATTAGTCCTAATAAAGTATACTAACCTCTGAGCTCTTGGAGAACAAGCCCTACTCATCTACAGTAGAGCAGGGATATCAGCAATGTAAGCTCTCCAAGAACCCTGTCAGATCAGTTTTTCCAATGCAGCCCAACTTTTTCTATTTTTGAGAGAAAAGCTCAAGTTTCCATAAACAACTGCTTCTTGACTGCTGAAGACAGACTATAAAACAAAAATTATAACAATCCTAAGAGTGCTAACAAACAGTAGACAGAGGGGAGAGAACTGGAGAACAAGATTTCCTGCTGCCACTCAGGAGAGGGCACTTTGCCTTTGGAACTGCCAGGCGTCCTTACAGTCACCAAGTCCAATACTTTCCTCAAGGCAGAAGAGAGCATCTTGTGGTACTTGTTTACTTCAGTTGAAGGCACAAGAGAGGCATCTTACTGAACCACCAAGCCGTTTTTTTGAGAAGTCTCACGGAGCATCACGCCTGCTGTGCACAGGTCAAAAGGACATCAAAAACAACAACAGGTATCCCTTAGCCTAATACATCTGACCCGGTTGCAAGGAGGGGGTGATGTGGCCCAGCCACAGGAATTCATCAAACAACTTAGGGCCATAAAGAAGTACAGCTTTGTTTTTTTTGTTTTGTTTTGTTCCTCCCCTCCTCCCCATCCCAGCCTTTTTCTTTCCCCCTCCCTATTTTATAAAAGGATTCTTGCTTGTACAGGCATCTTCCAGCATGAAGACGCATGGAGTCAACAGTCCTGACTCATGGTTTGGAAGAGTGAAAATACTTGATGACTTTCAGTTTTTGTTTACCTCAAACATAAGGATACATAACAGCACTACCAAATACCTTCTTGTTTTTCCTTCTACCTTAAGAGCTTGTGCTTATATTCTCTATTCTCTTTCTCTGAATAAACTAAGCCATAGCCAATAGAAACAGAGTTTTTGATCTGAGTGACTTCTAAGAGACTTCAAATGGCCTCAACAAACAAGAGAGGTGAGAGGGGCAATGAAAAGAAAGGAGGCATATTTTCTACCTACAGAATCTGAATCCTGTATCTTCTATAGATATATGCCCTTTCTTCTGGTTTAAGCGTGCCAGTGGAGCTGGTCCTGGAGCTTGCATAGTCTTGCCAACAAACTTCCTCTTACTAGAGTAACGGTGTTTGTCTGCACCTGCACATACAACATAGTGGGGAACTCCAGAACGGGATGCATTCTTGTGAGCTTTGACTCTTGGGCACGGAACACTAAGCCAGGACATCTAGGTAGGTTGTTGGGTGATGTATTTCCATTGGCTGGTTAGGTACAGGTGATAGGCAGACAGCATCTGCAGGGGAGCGAGTTTTCAAACCTTTTTAACCAGATACTGATCATTGCCGTTGACCAGCAAGAAACACAAAACTCTGCTATATTGGAAAGCTAAGCAGAGAAGGACTAGCGTGTCAGAAAAGATACAGAAAGACTGTGTAAAACATGAAGGCAAAAGAGGAGAGACAGAAGGGGTTAAAGTTTTGAGGCATATATGTTAGTCATCTTGATGTCTGGTTGTGCCTGTGGCTGCAAAGGAGCAGGAAGGGGATACTGGAGGCAGGCACTAATGTCCCAGAATACATCCATCATTGATACATCTGGTCTCTGACCCACTGCTGGTGGTAAGACCTTAATGTTTCATCCAGTGGCTGAGATTGCATGCCCATCTATGGCTTCAGCAAACTCTGAATCTAGAACACAGTGCTGTTCAGGATGTTCTGGGTGGCAACAAGCCCAGAGACTAGTGGAGATATAGCTTCACAGACCTCCATGAGTCAGTGACCTTGGCAGATCTACTAACACTCAGCTATTATGCCATAAAGTATTAAGAATCACACATGGATAGCTTCCAGAGTCTGATGCAGTCCAGAAACATTTGTGCTGCTTCTCCAGGTTAAGAACTGAAAAGTTCTTAACACAGATACCAGCCCCTAAAATGGAAAATCTTCCATTGACAACCCACATTCTGACTGATTTCATGATCTCCAAGATTCTGCAAATATATGTCAAAAAACTGTCAAAGTGCAGTGGTGTCAATTTGCTGGTGGCAGACTCCAGTTAGCTAGCCATGCTCTCCAAGTACTAGAAAGCAACTGAAGTACAGTTGTTGTTCACACCAATCATAGGATTATAGACTCAGAGATAAACACAGTGATGTTTTCTCACACAATTATGGTCTTAGATCCCCTGGTTCCATCCAGCATGAAGTTTCCCATTGTTTCTCTCTTGTCCTGCAATCTTGATAGCCACAAGCTATTGCAACATGTTGGTGCAGGAGGACAATAATGGACAGTGAAAAGCAGTAGGTCTCTACCTCTCATAGAGGACTACCATTGTAGGGCTGGGAACATTGCAGGCAAAGCAGAGAAAAGCTAGAAGGGACTTGCTGATGATTGATGCAAAGGCTTATGGATAACTGTGATGCCCAACAACTCCAGGGGTGTTCGGTATGAACAAGACAAAGCCATTCTGAAGCCATCCTTAGAGAGGCGGGTGACGGGTCCAGCTGAGATACTCCTTTGGAAAGGTCTATCACAGAAGATGTGGCTGAAGAACAGTAGCATATAACTTAAGTACCAATTAATGAAAACCAAACTACCTACAGATAAAGTCTAAAGAAGAGGCCATATTTGTGATGGGAAAAAAAACCCACAACACAACCAACCAACCCTAGATACAAAAAAAACCCCATCAAACCAAAACACCCACACATCCCCTTAGGAGGCAAAGCAGTAATATTTTGACTTATATGACAAAATATCATATGACAAAATATGTTTTTATTCAAACAAGTCCCCCAACAAACTACATTGTCCTACATAAAGCTTCCCACTGTACAGAGAATGCCTCATAAAATACTCTAGCTAAACACAGGCAACCACATATATCAAACACAGTCTTGCTAATATATAGCAGAGCTGACAATAGCTACAGAACAGCAGGCATGGCACCAGGCTTTTTGCATCAAAGCTTTGGTTAAGAGACATAACCACCAGTTTTCCCCATGGAGAACCATATTAACAGAATAAACGCCTACTCCAACAGACTGCAGAGTCAGATTGGATTTTTAACTTACGCTGTTAAATTACAGAATGGTACCAACAACACAGAGGCTATGAGATGCTGACATCTTTTGTAGCAGAAGAACATTAAAAAATATAATTTCTGTTTTGAAAGCTATGTCAGAATTACTGAGGATTTGCAAACACCTAAGGATACAGATATAATAAAAGTCTCAGCTTGATTTGGAGTGCCAGAAGCTGCCATCATTTCATGAAAGCAATGCTGTGCCAGCTTTCAGAGAAAACAATGTTAGTAAACTGCAGCTATGCCCAAATGGTAGCTGTGAAGCTGTCGCCAAGAACAGGTAAGTTCTTTAAAGCAGTAGGTAATACTTTGCCCAATTCGTTGTAACAAGGTAAAAGACTGTGCCTAACTCCTTTTGTCAAAAAAAAAAAGGCTCCAGGTCAATAACCATCACAGGTGAAACTGCTGAATTCAAGGATGTAAGTGCCAACTAATAACTATACTGCTATCTCACACATCCTGGGAAGACATGGAAGTCCACAACGCATTATAAGGCACCTCTGAGCATAAGCCACCTAATTCCAAGCAATGGTTCTGACATTCTCGAAAACAAAGCAAAGAACCACAATCAAGGGAACATAGTTCAGTTCAGTTGTTCAGTTTGGCTGGGGAAAGATGCTTTACTCAATCAATGCAATCATTGTTTATCAAAAGAATTTTTTATTATTTTTTTTTTACATTCCCTAGTTAAATGCTTTGCTATTGTGAGATACTGCAGGAACTTGATTCAAAACATTTGACTTAATTTTCTATATCTTGATGTACTATGGCAAGTACATAGAGATTTACTGTTTTGATGACCAGTAAAAAATTGAATTAGAAAAGTAAAAAATGCTGAACATTCAAGGTAACTCAAATGTAAGGAAATTTGCTGTATCATTGGGATAGTTACAACTTAAAACTGTCTGGCTGTTTGCTGCTACTCGTCACGGCGTGCAATACCACAGCACGGATAGCCTGTGCAGAAAGGAGCTAAATATATCAAAAAGCATCAAACATTTTTAAGAAGGCGTGAGAAGTTCACATCTCGCAGAGATCTGCAAACAAGCAAAGCAGTAACTTCACATCCCTAAGTCAGGGCCTGTTTACATTGCAGCTTCAGCCTTTGCCAGCTGTCCTCTTTATGGCTCTGTTCTGCAAACCTGACTGAGTCGCTGGGTAAGCGGTTACGGAAAACAGGAGGCAGAAACAATTCTGAACACGGCAGATTAACTGCTAGTTAAATACACGCTGCTCGTAAGTCAGCATGAATACTTACAGCGAAAAGCGCTGTACTAGGACTGAGACAACCTCCTTCTAGCAGCGTTTTCCACTGGCTTTGCTCAGTCCCTTGCCATCGTTCTTTAGATCCTATTTGTCACCCATTTTTGTTGGTCCTCACTGTTCACTGGAAATTAGCTTTCCGAAAGAAAATAATCACTCTCAAATACGGGGTTGATACTCTACAGCAGAATGAACCATTTTTGCTGATAATCTGGCTTCTTCCCGATCATTAATAAATTGTCCTTTTCAGACATTATTAATTATCGATTCTCTCTTTTATATTTTCTAATTGTGGATAATTTGCAAGTAAGTGATTATGTTTATTTGACAGTACTGGTTATCAATCAGAAAAAAATTACCAGGCCACTGATTTTACTCTGTTTACATCCTGCCAATAAATAAAATATGCATGCAAACTCAGGATTTGGTTTCTGGAAGAGCTCTGTATGAAAATACAAAATTTATTTCCTGTGAACATTTATCATATTAAAATTCACTTATTCACAGGTTCATGAAAGTCAAGCACTGAAAACTACAACCCAGTTTGCCTTAACACTTAGGTGATTTATTTTTTTTAGCACCAGTTGATGTGCCTCAATCTGACTTTACCACCCAATTTAAAAATCCATGTTTTGTGCTAAAAGTTTATCATCATAAAATCATAAATCTGAATGGGACCCCAGAACATAATCTAATTCATTGATCAATTAATCTCATGAAATTCTTGGTAGGCATTTGTTTAACCTGTTCTTTAAGGTCCCACTTTTCAGGGCATCATATCAAGTGGTGGGTTTTTTGTTGTTGATTGTGGTTTGGGGTTTTGTGGTGGTTTTTTGTTTGGGTTGGTTTGTTTGTTTTCTAAATTCTTGCAAGTTCTCTTAATGCCTATTCTAAGCCATTTTTGCTGCAATAAAATCTATTGCCTTCCATTCCATCAAGCATACAGACTATTCTTGCTCCCTCTGCAGCAGCTATTTACATAGATCAACACTGTTGTGTCCTTCTGTAGCCTTCTCAAAGCTAACCAGCCTTCTTGAGGCTATTATAGGTCTCTGCTCTTTTTCACTGCTTGTCTTCAGTTGGTTCTGCTTGAAATAGAGCACTGAAACACAGACACAGTGATTCAGCTAAAACTTCTACAATACACCACTTGCTTTTCAGGTTATACTCCTATTTACATATCTCAGGATGATCTTTTTCAGTATGATATTGCTGATATGATATCTTTTCAGTACGATATTGCTCACTTAGATTCGGTGCAAGACCCATTAAGACTCCCCAAACTCCTCCACAAGTTGTTCGCTGCTCTGTGCGCATATGTGTATTAAACCAATTTTATAAATATGTATTTATAGAAGTGGTTAAATTACGTTTAAAACTCTGGGAAAAATACTGAACCACACACAAAAAAAAAAAAAAAAAAAGAGAAAACGTTTATTAAGATAAAGGCCATAATGGCCTTTCATTTTTCTTTTGCTCTTTTTCAATTCCTTTCTTCTTGTTTTTTAAGAAAATCTTTTAAAGCCTGGTTCCTCTAAAGAGAGATACTGCTAGACTGGGCTGACTTCATAATTTTCGTTCCCAATGACTGTTCACTTTTCAAAAAGAGCAAAGGAAAATCAAGGCAAAGCTGCAGAGGAAGAAAAAAACAACCAAACAACAACTCAAAGAAAACATGCCTCAAGGAAAAGAAACACTGGAAAATTCATCTCTTTGGCAAAGACATATATAATCCTTTCCCTACCCCCTTCTGTACAGACAGAAAAGGACTTATTTTGAGAAGTGTGTTGAACTTGGCATTTGCACCCTTGTACATAGCTAAGACTCTTCAGAAGTCTGACACCCTCCAGAGATGGATTTGCTGTTTACCGAAATAGTAACTGAAGAAATGTGCCACATCACATTTCTTCAAGGTCTTGATACATGAGACACAAGCATACCCTAAAGTTGCGACAACCTTTTTTTTTTTTTTAATTTTTGAAAATAACAACAAAAAAAGCCACTCAGATATAGAAACTCATGGGGAGGAATGATCAGAGAAACACTGCAGGATGGAAGAAGCTAGCTAAAAGATGCTCTCTTCTGAATGACCAACTTAGCAAGGAAGAGTGCAACAGCATTATTCCAAGAAAAACAGGACCTATGTTTTCTAAAACAATTACTTCGTAGATTTCTTTACGTCTGTCCTGAAACAGCATAAGGCTATAAACACAAAACTAAAAGACACAAAACTATAAGATAATGCTATGAAATGCATGTTTTCTAAAAGACTAATACTCTTCTCCAGTAGATCCTTGACCTACGATAATCTAATTATTATAGGTTGCATTTCTCCTGCAGGCCAATAGGATCTGGAATTTTGTATGGAAGCATTAATGCTTTCTGAAAAAAAAAAAAAAGCACCATTTAGTATCACCAGCATGTTGCTTCTCATGTAATAATGTTTCTTGGTTTCAAGACCAAGGCTGCCTCAGGCTAGCGGAAGCAGTACAGATGTAGATATAGAACACTTGTTTTTCTTCACTGCCATCCATGAGTTACTGTTGTAGGAGCAGATTTATCCATCATGACAAGTAGGTGAGTGAGGCAGATCAGAGATGGTGCCGAAGATGCAGTTTAAACTGGTAAGAACAGCAGGAACCTGAAAACTCCCTTTACCTCCAGGCACTGAAGGATGGCAAAACCACTTGGCAAAAGAAGGCATTTTCTACCTCTTCCTTCCTTACTTTTCTTCACGTAATGTTCACCACTTACAGTCCAAATAATTCTGGCAGTTTAAGAGGTGAAGCAAAAAGTTGGGAGATGATGCTACCTACGAGATTATGACCTATAAGAAGAAAATTGCCTATAAATTTTAATAAACACTAAGTTATTCCTGAGTCACACAGAGACCAAGAACCTAGCCTTCAGCCTACTTTTCAAGCTGTGCTGCTGTACATGGAATAATTAAAAAGTCACAGGGTCGGAAAAGGAAGAATCTATCCTCCTGGTTAGGGTACTTCTCTGGAAGGAGGATTTATTTCTTTCTATTGCAAAAAGTGTTTTAGGCATTTAATGCAGCAATTTCTCAGTGTGCCCTTATAAATTCTTCCACAGTGTTAGACTAGAAGACAAGGCATTCTTCCAAGAAGCAACAGATATGGGCTTGCATCCTCTGGAAGAGGAAAGGACTTCGAAAGGACTGTGCAATACAACATTAGAAAGGATGAATATGAAAAAGACAAAACCAAGACTTCTGCAATTTTTGGAAGAACATGCATTTCTAACTTCCTTGCCTTTAGAGACTATTTAGGGCTTAGCACTATAGTGAAAGTAGACAGATTTCAGCACCCCAAAGTTGACCATAGAGGTCCCTGAAATAAGGTTTTACCTGAAATCATCAAGCTTGGCATTTTCTTCTGGCTACCTGAAACAGTTTCGTACTCAGCCTCCTGGCAGAGAATCCCATTATAAATGTCTTAATTCTCTTCTAGTGACTGTGGAAGCACAGGTACCACATGTCCATCAGACTGGAATTCCAGTGTGATTCTGGACTGATTAAAAATTATATGGGTCTTCAGTGTCATCTGCTCATGTTCTTCTGTGAGGCTAACCTTCAGTCTCATAGACAGATCATGACTTTTTTCAGAACATTAATTAACACTGAAAAAATAATTTGTGGTGGCCTGATTGAAATAAGTTGAAGAGTTCAGGCCTTCTTTCTTGTACTTTAAGGGATCTGAGGTAAGAATTAATAATTTGTCTATCAAGATGAGCAAATTCACTGATCTCCATGACAACTGTTTTCCAACATAGACTTTGAAATAGAGCAATCTCCCAACCATAAGTAGTGGTTAACATTTACCTCAGGAATTTGACAGTGTCTATGCATACTGGATCATGTCCAACTTCACACACATCAAGAAACACAAAGGTGACCTTTAGAGTTGCAAGCTACTTTTTCTCTTTCTCTAACCTACAGCAGAGGAACGCTGGGTATTGTCAAAAATATAATGGCAAGTATTCAAGGCTCTTGGAGACGTAAACTAACACGCAGGTGAGTTCAAAGACTTGGAATGTGTGACATGATACAGAAGAGTCACCATCAAGAACCTGGTTACAACTGTCACAACAATAGTCAACAATTTCCCTGTCAACTTTCAAGAAGAAACCCTTCCAGCACAGCTTGGAGAAGATATGTAATAGCGTATATTATCCCGACTGGCTTCTGCAGGATGAACACTCATTTTCAGCACAGAGTGCAAGTAGATCCTTTGTCACACCTTCAAGAAGTGAAGTTAGTCCCGTTCGCTCTGTTTTCTGGATGTGCCAATTCACATGTTTTTACTTAGTCTGTGTACATCTCAGTATTTTAAGGGAATAACAAATCAATTTAAATCTCCTCTGGCGGGAAAAAAAACCCACACAAACAAACAAAAAAACCCCAACATGTTAAAACTGTAGCTTTTCTATGACAACAATGAATCTATTTCTTGAAACTAACAAAGACTCAAGCCAGTGAAGTTGTATCACCCTCAGTTTGCTCTACTGGAGAACAATACCAACTCCGTGGTTTAAAATTGCTCTTATCAAAAGAATAAAAATCATTGTTTCCAGTGGGAAGCTCTTCTCCTGTTGAAATTATAATGAATTCCAATTATTTTTTCATGGATTTATGGATTTTAATCCTTTACGAGTGAACTGTTTCTCTTGGAATTAAACTAGAAAACTATGCTGCTGTTGAATTTTATTAATGTTCCAAGCAATAAGAGAGACTGGAGAACTAAATATATATCTCTGTGCCTGGCAAAACCTCACATCAGGGCAATTAAGAAAGGTGCACTGCACTGCAGGGAAAAAGCAGAAAAGAGTACTCCTTCGATATGCTTCCTCAGTGAAGCAGTTGAGCGGTGCCCATCTTCTCGGAAGTCTTAGTTGTGCTCTCATAAATCAAAATAATAACTCTTTTACATTGTTATAAGTCTCTTTCTTCTACAGATTTCAAAGTAGCATTAACAAGGATGCACAGCATAAAGAGTAAGGGTTGCATCAGCCTTTCAATATCCCGGTTTTGTGCTTTCAGACTTGTGATCACATACCGTTTTTCATTAATAGAAACAACATACACTTTAATTATTTACAGGTTGGAAAATCCTTAAATCCAATCCTACGCTAGAAACTAATCACTGGGTAAACATCAGCAAGGCTGAAACACCCAGACGAAAGGGGACTGTTCTTTGAAGATCACATTTCTTCAGGTTAATCCCAGCAAGAGCGCCTTCCTACGTATCCTTCTGCAGCAGAAAGCTCAGCACCACTCCATCTTATGAGAACAGGCTCTTCTGAACTTCCTGGTATTTCTTACTCTAAGTTCAACTCCCAAAGCCTCACGATACAAACAGTTACTCGTTTGCTTATTTAAAACAGTCATGATCACAATGTCAGGATTGTCTGATAAGCTGCTCTGCAAAAATTCAGGGCATATTTTTTTGTGAAATTTCAGATCTTTAACTTTGAGCATACGTATTAAAAAAAAAAAAAATCAATATTCCTTAAAGTTAATAAAAACCTTTGAGGTGCTGGTTTAGTGAAGGCAACCAGCTTGACCTCATTTCTCTTTTACTACATTTACTCACCAATCTGAGTGAATCCTTATGACAAGTGTAGTAAACCATTCTAAGGAAATTGCCTGAATTTATTTCTTTAGATGATCAGTTTGATCCTCTCCCATTTTTTCCCCCCTACAGATCTTGCTATCATTTATAGGCAATTTGTAGGGATGAACTGAGAATGTACACTTTTGATACTCCCATAGTTCCTAAACTTCCCCTAAATTGTGCGAAGAACTGAATTCAAGCTCCAGATAAGAATCTCTCCTTTGCATAACTGACTCCTGAGGTTTTTTTGGTCTGTCTAGAGGATTTGAGGAGAGTTGGTATTTGTTCCTGACTCAGACTTCCTTTTTAAAACCTATGATGCTTTCCATTTCTCAAAATTCGTTCTAAGTTTTCATTAGAGAAACTAATAGGCACGATTCATTAGAGAAACTAATAGGCACGAATATCCCTAACATACTAATCTTTGCTAACTTATTTAAAACAATATCTACAGAATATAGAAAATTAAGATAAAGTATAAAATTATGTAACAAATCCACTTAACTGCATGGTGTATTATACAGATATACATATTTAAAGATTTATCTGCTGAAAGAGACTATGGGTATGTTCACTTCTGTTCTTCAGGAAATGGAATAAGAAATGGTCAGCCATGCTGCTGCTAACTGCAAAGACATACAGTACTATAAATTGACAGAAGAGAAATATTTCCTCTCTTTGATCATGCCTTTCTGCCTTTCTTTACAGTTCAAGAGCACAGTGAAATACATTTAAATCATTTCAAAGAAGTTTCACAAGCACCAACATTGTCCATCTTCCCCATGCAATGCAAGAAACTACCCATACTCCACAAAATTGTCTACGGAGCAGATCATTTCTTTCCATGACATTCAGCTCAAACATCCTGTTTTCTGAAGGTATTAGTTTTGCAAACTAAAAACCATTCTCAGGCCCAATAAGTGTTGACTTCCCTCTTCCTAAAAAAAAAGAAAACAATGATGCCATTGAGAAAGTCTGGTGAACACTGAGCCCAGGACCTGAGCCTGAGAAAGGTCACGTCTGTTCTAAATGCAGAGCCAGTAATGTTCCAATAGAGTTAAAAAATCCACATCCTCTGCTCTCCCATTCCCAATATAAATCCTGAATTATTTAGATAAGCTTTTTGGGACAAAGGTTAAAGAGTCTTTAGGTCAAAAACCAATAGTAATCAGCATTGTCAAATTAAACAGTTATTCTTTTTGTTGTGTTCTACATTTTTTCCCCCAGGAAAAGAATAAGTGTTGTTAATTCAAATTAAAGGAAAAACAACCACACACACATACCACACCAAACACAAAACTAAACTTCTCAGAATATTTTTCCTAAGCACGAATGATACACACACACCCCTCTTACAGTCCCTGTATAATCACATACCTGTTTATCAGACATTATGTTTCTATTTGATTTTTCCAAGCTATAGTTAGTTTGTTCCGTACTTAGGAAAGGCACTATCTTTCCTGCCTCAAAAAAGAGCTTGGCTACTAAAATGAAAAGATAGTGTTTGCAATGGGAGAGAGGTATGTGATAAAAACATGCACTGAAAGTAAATTGAATACTTATGTCTATATGCCTGAAAGTAATTAGCAAAATAATAGTTATAAGAGTTTAGGATTCAGGGTAGTAAGCATAGTGAGGACTGTTACAATGAACAGACACATCCTTCACTGAACTTCTGTAATTGCTCACATCTGCTGAGATGAATCGTGAATCGCCTACGTCACAAACACAACTGTATTTTCAGTTGCACCTCACTGTTCCACAGCATTAAATTACATACGGGGGAAATGGGAGGGCACCAGTTTTATTAAAGAGGCCAAGGAGTCCTGGGCAACTCTACACTTTCCTGCTCTTACTCAGAGCAGTGACAAAGACGTGTTGCTTAGTACTTTGGTGTTTGGTTGTTGGTTGTGGTTTGGTTGTTGTTTGCGTTTTTTTTCCTCCACAGGAAAAGTTTTCTATGGAACGACAAGGGCAATAAGCTTAAAATAAATCCTGTCAGGTGTTGTGTTAACCAGACCATTACGAATTTAACACACAGACCGTATTAGGCAAGCCGTCTACTAGCACAGGACACTGGGTCATACTGATGATATGGAATTTCACTGCTCGTGCTTCAAGACATTTCTTGAGATGAAATTTGGAAACCTTCTGCCTAGGCTCCTCTAGAAGACCAAAGAGGCAGCACTACTACCACAGAACCAGCCCAAAAATCTCCATTTACAAAATTCTGACCTCAATACTGATAAAACTTAGCCAGACTATCTATTTTCGTTCATATTTCCCAGGTATTTGCCTTTAAAAAAAAAAAAAAAAAAAAGTGCTTTCACAGTTTCAAGTAATAAGATAAGGAGGGGGAAAACCAACCAAAAACACTAAGTGAAAACATTTTAATGGGGGCTGTAAACTTGCCATGCTATCCAACAGGGATTTGAAGTTTGGCAAGAAATAGCAAAAGCCTCTACTTCAGAAACATAGGGTTTCCATAGCTCCCATGAAATCTGAAAAAATTACAGTTCCTCCCCACAAAACTTTACTTCTCTTCAATGTAGTACTTGTTCAGATCTCCAACAACTCACAGCAGTGCATGTGCTCAAGCCTCTCAACTCCTCGCAGAATAAACCCACACACCAAAACATACTTCAGCCAAAAACCAAGCTGGATTTTTACTGCAGTTGGCTCTCTCCCATTTAGTAGGAGAAAGTAGTAAGAAGCATCCAGACTGCTTCCACTATATTCTCAGTACTCCTGCTACTGGTGCTTAGGTATCATAAAGGGACGCGAAGAACATTACGACACTAGAGGAATAGGAAGAAAAGAGATGCAGTGCCAAGGTTAAATGAAGCGACAAGGTGGTCCACCCGCTGGTTTCAGAAGCCATGGGGCTGGAGGCCAAGGGACTATATGAGAAAAATGAGACTATATGAGAAAAATACTGTGCTTCTATTGGTCTTCCAGTGGTCTCCTGGGCATCATCTCCTGGCCTCCAAGGTAGATGTTCAATCTGACCCTGCATGGCACTTTTTGTGACTGTATATTTAAGATGGCTTTACAATTTAGAGAAGATACCTTTATACCCAGCCCTGTAGAAAAGGCTCTTTTATTCTTCTTCCTCTTGCCACTGTTCTACTAACAGATGCTATTACTTTCCAAATTAACAAATATTGTTCAGAGATGCATTAACATCTTCATAACATTTCATAAACAACACCTGACGGAATGACTATGCATTGGACACTACATCTGCTGCTTCTATCAAAGGCAGAAATTCTGCTCTTTTCCTTGTGTGTCAGGAAAAGGTTCACAAATGCTGGTCATGAGATACATGTTAAAAAAGCTATGAAACATTCAGATACCTTGCAAAAAGCTAAAAAGACTAATTCTGATTTCATATTAACCCCTGTAAGTTAGGAGAAACTCCAGCCAGTGCCAGAAGTAGCACGCAACCAGACTCCAACCCTAAACGTCTTTAACTCTTCTAGACGCAAAAGTTAAGGAAATAGCAAACTGCTGGAAATGCACAACAAATTTTGTTATGTATTTTAATAGCAAGCTTTGGGATTAGAAGCACTGAAGTATCAAACATTAAAATGCTTGCTTTGCCTCCTTTGCATCTTCTGATCAACTCTCAGCCATGAATTGTAAAGTCTCGTGGAGGCATTGTAATTAGCATGCTTCCTTCCTTTCTGGAACCATGCTGGTTTTTTAAAGGGAAGTGTAAGACATTCTTCCACTTGCAATCGAATGTAAATTGTATAATTTATTAATTATTTCAGCAGCACTTGATATTTATTTTAATTAATCTTTAAGTCAGACATGAACACTGGGGAGTAACAGCAGGACATCAGAAGCAGCAAAAGTTTTTTTTTGCTTGAGAGCATTTTTAATGAAAAAGTAGATAATACCCTTTTTTTTTTTAAAGTATGATAAATAAAGTTTGATGAAAATAAACCATGTAAAATGGATGTTTCCAAACAAAAGAGAAAGTGTCTGAATACAATACCTGTATGAAAAACCAAGAAATAAAAGCCACCAGCCCCGTGTCTTCTCAGCCCTCCCTGCAGAGCTGTGCAGGGCACACCAGGATTGACAGTCTCTGCTGGGTCAGGATTAGGAAGTTCGATCAGACTCCTGCTTCCTCAGGCTGGGGCTGGAGGTAAAACTCTCCACAGCACTCAGCAGAGTTCCTGGGTTACGTGTCCTGATCCACATAAGGACCTTCTTCCCCTTGTGTTCTCTAGAACAGAGGGATAAACTACACACAGGCGCCAAAGACTTTGGTTTCAAAGCTAATCCTGAACTGACAGAGCTCAGGCTCACATGCAGAGCTCTGACTAAAATATCCCCTTGGCACAAGGGAATTCATGCTGAGGACCAGTCAGCAATCCTTTCCGTGCCGTGGAGCTGACTGGCATGAAGAGCACAAAAGCAGGCTGGCGAAAGGAACCTACAGCCTCCTCTCTCCATCTCCTGGCACACACTGCTGAAGCAAGCTGCACAACCAAGATCATCTTTGTCTATCCCAGGAACTTGTAGCTGAACTACAGACAGCATACCTAACTTTTTCCATGACATTAATAACTTAAAATGGCAATAGGAGTGTACTTTTTTTATTATTATTTATTTTTAAAAAAAACAGGAATCTCTTTTCCTGGTCAAGCTGAGCTTCAGCAACCTGACGTTCTGCTGAGTCTTTTATTACAACTGCAAAATGGGAATTACTCTGGCCCTTGAAAACATCGAGTACAAGATTCCCAAGTTTTAACTCCGTTTTTCACCTAGTCATAAGAATTATTCCTTTCGAAGATGCTACAGGTTTTACACGACCACAGGCCGGTATTAACTGCTTTATTCGTCTGCATTTGGCCTCTACAGATACCAGAAGTATATCAACATAAAGGCCATATTTCTGGGAAAACACAGTCCTATTTTCTAAAGGAAATCTGAATCAGATTAAAATAGCAGACAGACTTGTCTAAAAATAGTGCAGTTTTCAATGTTGGGTTGTTTTTTTTTGTTTGGGGTTTTTTTTTTTTTTTTTTTTTAAGGTAACAATAAATCTGCTTAAATATTTTGGCTGTCCATGGCCCTAAATAAATCAGTTAGTGTTGCGTTTCGTTTTTCCCCATCTATCAAACTGCAGCTGGAATAGGAGGAAGAAGAAAAGAGGAAAAGCAATTTTGGCATGACTTTTGTGCCAGAATCATTCAGGAGCATGCTTGGCCCATAACACGGATAGGATCAGCTCTGCGTTTGCTTGGAACACTGGCTGATGGAAAGGGCAGACCATGCTCATCACATCAGTTTCCCACCCTCCACCTCCATTTCCTTCCCTGTGGCCACGCACTGTTAAGTCCAGATCTGGAATCAAGACAGGCTCAGAGTATTTACCCAACTTTACTTCAATTCACAGAGAGGACAACTACTGTCTCGATGACATTTCTTCTGCTGTATATTGCCATCAAAATGTAAAAGACACCTCAACATAACCGGAAAAAACAAAAAGCCACAATTCCTACCCCTTGCAGACTCAGACTGTGCTTTCAATAAGAAAAAAAATTCTCTCATTCCAGATCTTTTAACTGACTCAAAATAAACTAACAGTTAACAGGATAATTTGAAATTTGTGTATGTGAAGTAAAATCCACATTCCTCCCTAATATCCCCAACATATCTGACAGAAAAGTATCCCATGCTATTTGCCCTGCCAGTTAATCGAAGAAAATCACCTTTTCTCTGAGCAGAGACAACCTCAGATGGCTGATCTTTCAAATACGTTTTCAGAAGTGACTGATGACAACGTGACGCAGACATCTGCAAGTCTCCTCAGAGCTGAGCCCTTCATCTCTGTACATACTGCCTTGTGGCCTCACGTTTATTGTTACCCCTCCAGCAAGGGGCAGCAGTTCCTCCAGGCCTTCCATGTTTGTGTCCCACTAGAGAAAGGCTCAACAACACGGAACCTGGGCGTACTCAAAGTATATTATAACTCACAGGTGGGAACTCCACGACGCACAGTGATTAGGTAGCCGGTAGAGAATCCCCTCATCCTAATAGTAGCATTCATTTTTTTAGGCAGGAACTACTTCTCAACATTTTAAACAACTTCAGATACCAAATATTTCCACCACTTACACAGTTACATCCTTCCAAAAGTCCCTCTCCACCAAAGAAACACATAACCTAAGATTAATTAAGTTTTGTTGGTTTGTTTTTTTTTTTACACTAAATTATTTAAGGTAAATGGAGACGTGTACTGAAACTTCATAGAGGTTGCTCTGCAAATCCCACTCCTTTTTCTAATCAGTGCATGGAGAAACGCAGTGGAGAAGGAAGCTGCTTTTTACAGGCAGGCAATAGAAATGCCACTTTCAAGGTCACAGTCCAGATAAGAAGTTACAGAGCACAAACAATATAACTTTCTTTTTCATAATTGTTTTCTGAATCTGTCTGGTCACTCCGAGTTCATGTCATCATTTCCCTTTTTTATACGCCTTGCTGCTTTGCACATTTCAGTGAATCTTCACCTACAATATCAATTACAGACAATATAATGGGAATTAAAGCTCTTTGGAAGCCTATGCCCTGAATTCAATTAGCAGTATCAAGAATCTGGCAGTTAGCAGCAAGTCCAAAACACACAATAAGGTTACTTGAGAGTTTACTGATGAATGAAGTCCTACACAAATAACTTCTTTTTTCTTTCTTCTCCTCTAGTAGTGATTACAATAACATAACTGGTTTTATTTAGAAGTCTGTCTTGTTTCAGCATATAAAGTTGCAGTTAGGTTGATGCAGAAGAGGTATCAATGAGATGCCCCTTACCTCCACCTGCCTCACCACATAGCAGCTCTACTTGCACTGCAACAGCAGACATTAGCAAATGTTGCTAAAAGCAGCCACTGTTGGGCGCAGTCACGTGTGTCTGTACTCCTCAGCACCTACAGCCTCCATCTCAGACAGGTCCCATCAACACCACCCAGCATTCCGCATGGGTCTCCCATGAGCCTTGCCTTGGAATAACAAGAGTGCTGTCACAGCTTTCCACTGTCTGATGCCAAGAGCAAGTGCTTCATGCTCTGATAAGGTGGAGATATTTGAGGATCCTGGGTCTTCAGGGACAGCATTAGAGGACTTTAGGCAGAGGAACCTGTGCCTACAACAGTCTTACCCATACTACCAGCAGAGACTGCACCTTCGAGTATAGTATCTCCAGAACCATATCTTTGGTTAGTCTTGGAAAGATCTGCTTCACTCCAAAGAAAGTCCAAGAGTATGATGACAAACAAGTATCATGAACAGTCAAAGAATTTTGTTTCAGTATCTACAGTTTAAAATAAACAAAGTTAATCTTTATTAACAGAATTTATAATATTTGTATTTGCTGCCACTTCTACCTCAGGACTCATTCTCTACCCAGAAACATGGGAGGAAGGGGAGAATAAAATTAAATAGTCTGCCACTATGCAAAAGAGTTCCTTCCAGGCCTGAAATTGTGACTCCCAAACTTACAAGCAATCAGTTCTAGACACAAAACTCCAGAACAGTGGAGCTGCTCACCAAACCGATGTCAATCCCAGGAGAAACGCAGAGCTACAGTGTGGAGCACAGCTTGAGAGAAGCACATTCCAAATAACTGCTCCAGGAATCAGCTCGAACAAACCAAACCACATCTAGCACGGATCTCATCTGAGCTGTAAGAAAGCTCAACTCAAAAATCCCACGGCCAGGCACATATCTACCCCACACACAAATCACCACTATTTAGTTTAGAGAAGTCACCTTCTCCATCTCCTTTGTAGTGCTCTGGCTTCAGCCAAACTTTTTCAGAGCTCTTCAATACCTACGCAACATTAAGAGGTGGATTATGTGAGGCCAGGTTGGACGAGGCCCTGAGCAACCTGATCTAGTTGGAGATATCCCTGTTCCTTGCAGGGGGGTTGGACTAGATGACCTTTGAAGGTCCCTTCCAGCCCTAAACATTCTATGATTCTATGTAGTTACTGTATTGCCAGGGAATGCCTTCACTGTGTCTTGGAACCTCCCAGGGAGTGGGGATGCAATATATATGCCTCTTTGGTATATCGAAAACTCTGTCTTTTTCTGGTAGAAATCTCCTCTTAATCAATGCACTGAAGGAAAATTGAGCTCTTTGGCTGGAAAGAATTCATAAAGCTCTGCAGTATTAACACACTAGAAGGAGCAAAAAGCTTTGATGTAATTACCAGTAGGTGGTATGCATTAACTACTATTTTCAAACCAGCAGGTTATTCAGCAGCTTTAGAAACAATAAAACCCTCAAGACTTGAGGCAAAAAAAAGTTTTTTTTAAAAAATCATTAACAAAGCTTATGCATTCATGATAAATTGCAATTATAAGCAGGCATTTATGCTGGGAATAATTAGCAACATACCTCAACATTATTGAATGTCAATGAAGTCAAGAATACTCTTCATGAGAGAACAATACAGAGGAGGTGACCAAGTTGTATTTGAAAGGAGGCATAAGCAATTCTGCTAATTGCAGAAAAAAATCCAGCTATAAATAAGATGGGATCACAGTTTGTAGCACTTCTTCAAAAACAGGAACCACAAAGACTGAAGTGCAACAACTTCTCTCTAAAGATTTTAAGAGAGGATAAGGTGCTTGCCAGCCATTTTTTAAATGCTTCTCAATAACAATACCTTGTTACACTAAATCAAATCTTTGGTGAGTGAGCATTTTGAGTTCTGTTATCCACAAGAATCTCCTTAAACTGCAAAGCATACGTCTAAGAAATAATAACACGAATACAAAATGTTCAACTCGATGCCATATGGGCAGATAAATAAGGTATCCTGCTCAGTTCCTCTGGAGTACAGCAACAACAAAAAAGGTAGCTTGGACTGTTGTTCCCTTACTTGTTGTAACACCAAACATGAGTTTTATTTCTTAAGCATGCTCTAGTAAATACAAATATTTCTTACTGAAGTTGTCAGTCATAGTGTCTCAACAGTGGTTTGGGTTGTGGGTTTCCCCCCACACACACACCCATAACAACATACCGTTGGTTTTATTTGATGAAAATGGCAGAAGACTTTAAATATGACTGCAAGAAGCTGAAGAAAATTCCATACAAATATGCAAAACTCTAGATCTGTAGCAACCAAAATGCCTTTAAAATCTGACTCTAAATTAACTGTCTCAGGCCAACTGGTAGCCTGTGGAGGAGCCAGTAATTTTAATTCAGACCTCTTAATATCTAAGTTTCTGCTACTATAACTTGGCTGGCAAATCTAAAGTACGAGAGAAGAACTAGAAGAATTTCTAGCAATAAGAAAATTCCTGTGTGAAAGCAGGAACATTTTTAATGAAGAAATAGTTCAGTACATTTTTCTTGTATGTTTGGAAAAAAGCAGGATGACAGGCTAGTATCACAACAAGATGATGAAGCACTTTCCAGTCCATTAGTAACTAAGGAGGATGTTAAACAACATCTACAAGAAATAAACATTCTTAAAATTAGTATACTAGGATAACTCACTGCCAATATTTGAAATATATTCAGCAGATGACTTCTCTGGCCTACTCACATCCAATCCTAATACAATTTATGCCCTGAATATATTTTATGAGTGGAAAAAAGCTAGAAGTCTACCTATTTTCTGAAAGGAAAGCCTGAATCCAAGCATAAAACCTGCAGTAAATATTTATATGTCTTTACCTACCTTGCTTCACCAAATGTTGATCTTGAACAAAATAATGAGAAGAGGTCAATAAATAAAAACTTAAAGAAAGATTTAAATAATTGACACTAGCTATATTCCTACCTAAAAATAAAATCAACAAAAAAGCAAACAAAGAAAACAAAACCACAAACCCACAAAACCCCCGTGAACCCTCATAAAAACCACACACAAAAACCACACACACCTTTGCTCAAAAATAAAACCACAAAACCCACATAAACCACACACACCAACCTTCACTCAAAATCACAAAACCCACAAAATCACCAACAAACCTCACCACCACCAACCCTCACCACCAAACCCCACAAAACACCCTCACCACCAAAGCCACAAAACCCCACAAAACCCAAAGAGACATCTCACCACAAAAGCCGCAAAACCACAAAACACCTCACCACAAAAGCCACAAAACCCCACAAAACCCCCCAAAAACTCACAAGAAAACCCCAAAACCAACCAAAATACCTCTAAAAACCTCACACAATAAAAAAAAAAAACCAAAAAAAAACCTCCCCCCAAAAAACACCGCCCCAAAAAAACCAAACAAACAAAAAAAGCCAACGCCCCCAAAAAAACCCAAAACAACAAAAAAAAACACCAAACCTCCCCAAAAGAAAAAAAATAAAAGATAGGCAAACACTCAAAAAACAGAACCCCCCAAAAACATAAAAAAAACACAAAACAGCTCCCCAAAAAAGCCCTCAAAAAAAAAAAATATACCCAAAAGATACCAAAAACAAACCCCCCAAAATACCATAAAACCACAAACAACCCCCCAACCCCCCCAAAAAAAAACAAAAAAAAAACCCAAAAACACACACACAAAAAACCCATAAAACTCCAGAAAAAAAAATAACAACTCACCACAAAAGCCCCAAAAACTCACCACAAAAGCCCACCACAAAAGCCCCAAAACAACAAAAAAATCACCACAAAAGCCACAAAACCACAAAAAAATTCACCACAAAACACCACCACCACAAAAAACACAAAACCCCACAAAACTCCCCCACCACAAAAACCCCACAAAACACCACCACACCACAGAACCCCCACAAAACCCAAAAAAACTCACCACAAAAGCCACAAAACACACCTCACTACAAACCACAAATAAAAGCCACCAAAAAACCCCTCACCACAAAAACCCCCACAAAACCCCTCACCACAAAAACCCCCACAAAGCCCCTCACCACAAAAACCCCACAAGCCACAAAACACACCTCACTACAAACCCCAGAAACTCACCCCACAAAAACCACCCCAACAAAAACCACCTCACTACAAAACCCACCAAAAACCCTCACCACCAAAGCCACAAAACCCCACAAAGCCACCAAAAACCTCACTACAAAACCACCAAAAACCTCACCACAAGCCACAAAACCGCAAAAAAATACTCACTACAAACCACAAAAAAGCCACCAAAAAAACCTCACCACCAAAAAAATCCACAAAAAAAACCCCACAAAAACCCCTCACCATCAAAGCCACAAAATGCCACAAAACCCCTCACCACAAATGCCACACAAACACAAAAACTAAAAAAAAAGAAAAAAAAAGCAAGAAAAAAAACACAAAAAATAACGATAAAAAAATCCCTCAAAAAACCCAAAAAAACACAAAACACACAAACAAAAAAGTAAAAAACAACGAAAAAACAAAATACACACACAAAAAACCCCACAAAAACCACAAGCCAACCACACAAAAGCACAAAATACAAACCACAAAACCACACCAAACACAAACCCACAAAAATCAAAGAACCACACAACCCCACAAAAAACAAACTGAAAAAAAACACACGAATCAAACCGAAAGAAACAAAACCGCAACACCACATAAACCACAAACCCAAAAAACACTCCCACAAAGCTCCCAAAACCCCACAAAACTCCTAAAACCCCAAAAATCCACAAACCCCACAACTCCAAAAAAACACAACCCAAAAATATTTCTGCTTTCGTCGTGGTTTACACTAGATTTAAACTGAGTATCCTTTACTTTCATATCACTTTTGAATTTGTACCTCATTATATTCTCATCAGCACTCATTACGAAGAATAATATTCTTAATTAAAATAAAAATATTTTTAAAGATATTTAAAGACTATTTTTAAAAGAACTTTGAAAAAAAAAAAATGGAAAACTGTGCTCAGAAGAACCCTGACCTGGAAAAAACATCAATCTTTTAGAAGACCCAAGACTTTGAGATCTTTTTAGGTCATCCAAGAGATCATCATCGTTGCGTTACAACACACCGTGCAAATACTTTCACAGACAGAAGTAGAAGGGGGGAAGGTGAGGAAGAGGAGGAGGAGGATAAAAAAAAAATGAAGGATGGCAAACTTGCTTCCAAGAGCCCTCCTGAACTGAACGGACATGCTAATCCAGATGCTCCCAAAATTCTCCTCACGGGACAGGTAGACAGTGTCAAATTAAGGGGACTATAGCACAATTTATAAACTATATATAGATTAGGCTATACAAACCAGAGGATCCTTTGCAGTTTTCCGTGCCCTGAGGTTAGGAAAGCTCTCACAGAACTGATACTACACGACTCCAAATCCACTTGATTTGGGCAGAAATAGAGGCCACAACACCACAGAGAGCAAGATGGAAAATATCATCGACTTTGGGCGAGTTGTGCTTTATACGGTTTGTAGTAAGCAAACGAGCTGTCCCCTGCTGATGTATAAAATGTTAGTTACAGAAAACAACCTGCACAAGCCACTGTAAAAGCAAAAAAAAAAAAAAAAAGTGAAGTTTACAGTATTATAACTTAAAGTCAAACTAATGCATTTGGAATATTTTTTAATCATTAAAAATTGGAAAGCTTAAACAACGCATATCAATGCATTCCTTTAAAGAAAAAAAAAAATATTAAGTCAATATTCTAACAGCCATTTGATCTATCAAGATTACTCATTGAAAATGCTACATCAACAGATACCCACAACAGCCATAACATATGACATTAAAATATTCATATTGATTCATAGAATCACAGAATCATAGAATGGTTAGGGCTGGAAGGGACCTTCAAAGGTCATCTAGTCCAACCCCCCTGCAAGGAACAGGGATATCTCCAACTAGATCAGGTTGCTCAGGGCCTCGTCCAACCTGGCCTTGAATGTCTCCAGGGATGGAGCATCCACCACCTCTCTGGGCAACCTGTTCCAGTGTTCTACCACTCTCATGGTAAAAAATTTTTTCCTAATATCCAATCTGAATCTACCTCCCTCTATTTTAAAACCATTACCCCTTGTCCTATCACAACAGGCCCTCCTGAACAGCCTCTCCCCATCTTTCCTGTAGGCCCCCTTGAGGTACTGGAAGACCGCTATCAGGTCACCCCGGAGCCTCCTCTTCTCCAGGCTGAACAGCCCCAACTCTTTCAGCCTGTCCTCATAGGAAAGGTGCTCCAGCCCTCTTATCATCTTCGTGGCCCTCCTCTGGACCCTCTCCAACTGGTCCATGTCCTTCTTATGTTGGGGGCTCCAGAACTGGACGCAATACTCCAAGTGAGGTCTCACGAGGGCAGAGTAGAGGGGGAGAATCACCTCTCTCGACCTGCTGGCCACGCTCCTCTTAATGCAGCCCAAGATGCGGTTGGCCTTCTGGGCCGCAAGAGCACATTGCCGGCTCATATTGAGCTTCTCGTCCACCACTACTCCCAAGTCCTTCTCCTCAGGGCTGCTCTCGATCCATTCTCCGCCCAGTCTGTATTTGTGCCTGGGATTGCCACGACCCAGATGTAGGACCTTGCACTTGGCCTGGTTGAACTTCATGAGGTTGGCACGGGCCCACCTCTCCAGCCTGTCGAGGTCCCTCTGGATGGCATCCCTCCCTTCCAGCGTGTCGACGGCACCACACAGCTTGGTGTCATCGGCGAACTTGCTGAGGGTGCACTCCATGCCACTGTCCACGTGACCGACAAAGATGTTGAAGAGGGCCGGGCCCAACACGGACCCCTGAGGGACGCCACTCGTGACCGGTCTCCACTTGGACATCGAGCCGTTGACCACTACTCTCTGAGTGCGGCCATTGAGCCAATTCCTTATCCACCGAGTGGTCCATCCATCAAACCCATGCCTCTCTAGTTTAGAGAGAAGAATGTCGTGCGGGACAGTGTCAAAAGCTTTGCACAAGTCCAGGTAGATGATATCCAGTGGTCGACCCTTGTCCACCGATGCTGTCACCCCATATTTGATATGATTCATATCATATCAAATATATTGGCAGGAATTACTTTAAAAGATCACACACAAAGGAGATACATGTGGAGAGGGCACAGAACCCTCTTCTCAAGATGGCAGAATTCAGCTTTTGCCTCCTTATTTAGGCACCTGTACAAAACAGTGTCAGTTTTGCAGAAATAATCTTTCACGACTTAAAGAGTAGCCCAGCAGAACTACACCCTCTTGACGTTTTGGGTAACGAGGTGATGTGCAAGCGGGCCGAACTCTTCAGTATTTGACTTTGTGTACTTATTTTACAACTTTTGCCAAAGCAGCACAAACCTGCTCACCTAGTTTCTCATCCCCCACAACTCTATACTGTTACTAGCATACACAATTTCTCAAATTCTGGTGGATGAACGTCATTCATGTGAGTTTGCCCAGACTTAAATCAGGTGTAAATTAAAATTGGGTAAACTGATTTGTTTATTCAGTGTATAGGAAGAGTGTATGACTGTTACAATGCACAAATTAGAAATAGATAAACATCATTCATCTGCATTTCTGTCTAAATCAGCAACACCACAATCACGAATCCAAGCTCTGTACATAGGTATTGTAAGAAAGAAAGATGACATTCATGGAAAAGCAAAACAGCACTGACTTCTTAGGTTTAATTCTCTCCCTCGAAGAAAACTCGAGGATGTCTGTCTTCACTCCTAAGCTATGATGATACTTCAGCTTTACTGACCTGGTGTCTCTGCTCATGAACAAATAATTTCAGCAGAAAGCTTATGAGACCATAGTGTCTTAATTGTACCTATGCATAAGGACTTCTTGGCAAACACAATAGGATTAAAGGCACATAGGAGGAGTCATTAGGAACTGCTAAAACAAGGCCTTTTGCAGGAGGACTTAATGCATAAAGGGCCCCTGCCCACAGCAGGGGCATTGGAACTAGATGATCTTTAAGGTCCCTTCCAACCCCAACCACTCTCTGATTCTATAACATTTTCTGAACATGCAAATCAGCTAAAACAAGGCAAAAGGAAGAGCTGAGCTATACACACACAGCGAAACAATAACACAGAAAACAGTGGATAGAATCATTGAATGGTTTGGGTTGGAAGGGACCTTAAAGATCATCTAGGTCCAACACCCCTGCCATGGGCAGAGAAATCCTCCACTACACCAGGTTGCCCAAAGCCTTATCCAACCTGGCCTTGAACACTTCCAGGGATGGGGCATCCACAACTTCTCTGGGCAACCTGTTCCAGTGTCTCACCACCCTCAACATAAAAAATTTCTTCCTTATATCCAATCTAAATCTCCCCTCTTTCAGTTTAAAGCCATTGTCCCTTGTCCTATCACTACACACCCTTGTAAAAATTCCCTCTCCAGCTTTCCTGTAGGCCCCTTTAAGTACTGGAAAGCTGCTATAAGATCACCCCGGAGCCTTTTCTTCTCCAGGCTGAACAGCCCCAACTCTCTCAGCCTGTCTTCATAGCAGAGGCGCTCCAGCCCTCAGATGATCTTCGTGGCCCTCCTCTGGACTCGCTCCAGCAGCTCCATGTCCTTTTTGTGTTGGGGACTCCAGAGCTGAACACAGTATTCCAGGTGGGGTCTCACGAGAGCAGAGTAGAGGGGCAGAATCACTTCCCTCGACCTGCTGGCCACTCTTCTTTTGATACAGCCCAGGATACAATTTGCTTTCTGGGCTGCCAGTGCACGTTGCCGGCTCATGTTGAGCTTCTCATCCACCAGCACTCCCAAGTCCTTCTCCTCAGGGCTCCTCTCAATCCATTCTCTGCCCAGCCTCTACTTGTACTTGGGATTGCCCCAACCCACATGCAGGACCTTGCACTTGGCCTTGTTGAACTTCATGAGGTTCTCACAGGCCCACCTCTCCAGCCTGTCAAGGTCCCTCTGGATGGCATCCCTTCCCTCCAGCGTGTCCACAACACCACACAACTTAGTGTCATCTGCAAACTTGCTGAGGGTGCACTCAATCCCACTGTCCATGTCTCCAACAAAGATGTTAAATAGCACTGGTCGCAGTACTGACCCCTGAGGAACACCACTCGTCACTGGCCTCCATGTGGACATTGAAACATTGACCAAAACGCTTTGAGTGCAACCATCCAGCCAATTCCTTATCCACCGAGTGGTCCATCCATCAAAACCATGTCTTTCCAGTTTAGAGACAAGGATGTCATGTGGGACAGTATCAAATCTTTGAATAAGTCCAGGTAGATGATGTCAGTTGCTCTTCCCCTATCCATCAATGCTGTAACCTCATCATAGAAGGCCACCAAATTAGTCAGGCAGGATTTGCCCTTAGTGAAGCCATGTTGGCTGTCACCAATCACCTCCTTATTTTCTATGTGCCTTAGCATAGTCGCCAGGAGGATCTGCTCCATGATCTTGCCAGGCACAGAGGTGAGACTGGGATCAATGGATTTGATTCACTGACCTGTATGCATGCATGCACCAGTTTTACTACACGTTTGGAAACAGGCTTTTTCACATAATTGGAAAGAGATCACAGTTCCTGAAGAGACTACGTGACTCAGCACAAAGGGAAAGCAGGATCTCACCATGCAAACATGACCGTACCTTACCACAATTTGAAAAGTAAGAGCAAGTCACCAAACTTCTTTAAAAAGTGAGCACATCAACAGAGACCAAACACTTTCCATTTCTGACACTGGCTCTTGAGGGTACGCAAAAAAAATAAATAAGAAAAAAAAACTCAAAAAGAGAAAATTCACATCTGCATGTTAAGACACTAAACAGAAGACTTTGAAACCAACCTGCTCCCCAAGAGTGATGTTCCTGAAGGACGGAACTTTTCCAACAGCCTTTTGTTCTCATTCAGCACCTGCTAGCTGGAACAAAGCTCTAGATCTTCAAGAAAGTCTCTTTCTCTCTTTCTTTCTTTCTTTCTACCACCTCCAAAACATTGCTGCAGCACCTTGCAGGGAAGTTCTCTGCTCCTCTTCAGTTTCTTACTCTCCAGCTTTCCACCTGCTCCTCAACTCCTCTATCCCATTCTTTGAATCGCCCAGCGTCTCACAAAAACGTCTCTCACCTAAGGATGCTTAGTCATTCTCTGGGGAGGAGCAACCTTCCCCCGCCCTTCGAAGGCTTGCCAGCAACCCAGGATACAGAATGAGATCAAAAGGCAGCTCTTCCCCTGTCTAGGCACACTCTCATTTAAAAAAAAAAGTCTCACCTCCCATAGATTAACAAACTCACAAAACAGTTCTGAAATCCACAAAAGAAAAGAAGAACTCTAGAGATGAAGGCAATCCACCAATACTTTTGTGACCTTTCAATGGTGGTGAATTTGAGGAATAAAATAAAATACCTAGAAAAAGTAGGAAAAAATCTCCCACCGTAAAAGCCTGACTAGTTTTTGTAGCATCCAAGGAGTTCAATTAGCATATGCTTACACTTCAGAAGAATCATTAATACTTGGCTGTCCTTAAAAATAGCTGCAGTTTCAGACAGGAGACTGAAGTTCCACAAAGCATTACTCAACACTGTGGTATAAAGCACGGTGGAAATCAGCACGTCTTAAAAATGTGCGCCTGTCACATGTACTTCATCGTAAACACGCACACACACATTCAGGCCCTGGAATGACTACTATTCTTCGTGATAACCGACAAGATAAAAAACCAGATGAACTTCTAAACAGCCAACAGACGTTGCAAAACACAGGAGTGGAAGCTCCTTCACTTTTTTAATTCTGCAGCAAGTTCCTGGTTTATCCCTTTATTAGAAATGACATTCTGCTCTGGACTATCTTAATCACTGTGAAGCTTTAAACAAATCTGCTTGCCCCTGGTGCACTTGTGATGGAAGGGAAGAGCTTTGCACTTAACTTTAGCACTGAGCATACATTTTAACTAGAGTATATTAATCAAACGAGCAGTTTAAGATCAGGTGATTTATGTCTTGCTTGAGGAGCCACCTCAAAATTCTGAGGTCAGGGCCAGATTAAGGCACAGATATGACAGGCCAGCATCTGCTGAAGCCCCTCCTGCGATCATTTAATGTTAAGAGCTTTTAAATAATAAACTGAAGTAGTTCTCTAATCCATATCACTGGGTAACTCAGTGAGCCCTTGAGAATAAACAAGGAATTACATGACCTGGGAGGAGTCACCTTTTTCAGATGTGGTTTCTGAAGTCTTTAACTGATCTTGAAATCATTACTTTTATCATAAAATTTAAGCACTTTTGGAAAATATATGTTACAATGAAGACAGTTTAGACTCTGTAGTCCCAAACAAGAGCAATCTGAAAACATTAAATTGTTATCATGGCAGACATTGAAGATTTAAGTGTGGGTGCAACTAGAAGAAAGACATAAAAATGGCCCTTACTTCTCCAGCAGATCTCCTTATCTCTGCAAGTCATATCTGTTTACTTTCCTAGCAAATAAATTTTTACTGTGGCAGTTTTCGCCCTAGGGAGCTAGGACAGACAGAAAGGCCGTCTGGATTCAGCCAGGCATCAGCAACATGTCAACTGAGTTCTAAATGCAGAATCTTCCATGAACTGAAGCAGAAGTAGAAGCTTTGATTTTTCAGACTGAGGCTGATTTTGCAGTTCTGGAAGTTAATAAAAAGTGTTCGACCTGTAAACTGATCAGATTTGGTTTGCAAGTCACTGAGAAAAAAATAAATGTAGTGCTCCCAGCATGTCAGCTTGACAGGGTCACTTTGCTTTTGTGACCGCAATTCTACTTTAAAACTAATCTTTCAGCAGCTGCTCAGTTTCAGTCATCAATCCTACTACTGTTGAAAAGCAACAGCAAAAACACCTATTGACTTCAGCAGGAACAGGATGAGGCTCTTGATAGCACTTATCTTACAAATGATAGTCTTATGACACACAAAATGATCATAAAAAATCTCAGTATGATTTAGACAGGCAGAAAACATCTCTGTTGACCCAACTCAGCTTACTAGTGACCTACAACCATTTCTTTTCTGTTCAAGAAACAGAAGGGTTTATGATTTTTTTAAATTATTTTTTTTTTTACAAACCAAGCCAAGGATATGATAGAAACGAAACCCACCTTATCTCAGGTGGAATCCAAACATCAGTTTTGCAGTAAGGTAGAAAATCTCTGACTTCCAACCACGTCTAGCAGGCAAGCACAGCCCCCAAACCAAGGCTACATTTTACAAGCTGCAATAGGTCTACACCGACCTGCAGGTTCTGGACAATCAGAATCCAAGGCTGTGGGAGGAGCACTGCAGAAGACATTGTTGAGGCCAATCTGGAACAGTCACATGCCCAAGCCTGTTCAGCAGTGAAACAGCGAGACTCCTTTCATGTCATTGCTGTGAAGGACTCACCAAACGCCCCCCAAAAAGTGGGGCAGTGGTCTCATGACTACTGGCACATGGAGCTCGTTGAAGGCGGGCTGCGGGGAGCTTGGCTGTTTCCGTGGGAATCAAAACGTGGTTTATCATTATTTCCTTGCAGAAAGAATTCAGAAGTGAAAATTGAGAAGGTCAGTTATTTAGGTTACTTTGTGAAAATAAAGAAACTTATAGAATAAAGTGTAGGGAAAAGCCAGCAGTGGTAATTTTTCTAACAGGTAACGTTGCATCAGCCATCTCTAAACCCCAGAAGTTTCCTAGATGCTCCACAGCCCTTTCAGATGAAAATCTGCTTTCAAGGCCGTCGGTAATTTCTGGCAACATCACTGTTGGTTTATCGGGATGCTCAGAGAAAAATGAACGTTCAGTTGCATGTTAGAATGTGCCATCTGTGCTCTGAGGCTACTCCTCCCCACCCTGTAAATCAGCTCTCACAGTCACAACACCCTTTGCTTACCGAGCTCAGACTCTTCCCCTTTGATCCCCAGTTACACTGAAAACACTCGAGCCCTTTAAATAGAGCAGGAACATTGTCATGCAAACCATCAAGTCGTAGGACGACTAAAACTCTCCCATTTCAGGGTCCTCTGGGCAACAACTGATTTTGAGACACCAACAGGCCTCGAAAGGGAAACAGAACAAAAAGGCAAAAAAAAGGCAAGCAAAGACGTAATCAGTTCTTAGGGAAGTTTCAAATTCAAAATTCATTACCTCCACTGTGACATTTCAGCACAAAAATTTGTCCCCAGCATAACATGCTAAAAAGGATGTCTTTTCACCTCTTCGGTCTGTCTGCTCCTGCAAATCCATTCAGCAACAGCCTGCTTGGTTTCCTCCTTTTAGTACGTCTTTTTCAAACTGTCTAGCACTATCGGAAACAAAGAGATCCTTCCCACCCCCCACACTGAGCTGTCATCACTGTGTCAACGATTCTGAGCAGTTACAGTTTTCTACGCACTAATTCAAGCTTCATATAGAACCTGAGCGAATTAAAGAACTCAACAAATTAAGCATGAAACAAACTGGCTGTAACTGGGTATTTACGTGGTGCAGACACCTGCTGATGAATGTGTTTCTGTTCCTCTTTTCCCTCCTGCTTCTTTCAGCAGCAGAGTCAACAGCTGTGGGCACATGAAGCATCTATAACAATTCAAGATTCAGATGTTAAATCCTGAGGTATTTTTTCCTCACAGTCATAAGCCCCATTAGTGTCTCTACAATATGCTCTGTAGTGGTATATACCTGGGGCTTGTTTCTATTCCTGAATTCCACAATCCTACAGCTGCCTTTGATTTTTTTTTTTTTTTTTACTACTATTATCCTCACTATATGCATGAGAATAAAATCATTTATAAATTTCTCATGAGCAAGAACTTCTCACAGCCAAATAAAGTCCAAGGAATAGTTCTGTAATAAACTTGGACATTGCCCTCAAGAAAAAAACAAAACAAAACAAAACAAAAAACCCAACAAAACAAAAACCCACACAACAAAAAACAAACAAACAAACAAACAAACCCCCAAACAACCACAACCTAAACCCAAAAGCATTCTGTGAACATGCTGTGTTTTCCACTTTTGATTTCTAAGCCAGAAAGTTGCAAGACCTCCTATGCTGTACCCAGTTTTTCACTACATTACAGCTCAGTAAACATTAAAGAAAATAGGTCTTTTTCAGTTCGTAGCAACAAGATACACTTTTAATGTGGCGCTATCAAGTCAATTTTGAGTCAGACCAGCTCCTACTAGATTTCAGACCAAGAAAAACATTCCATGGCTTTGTTTTAATTCCAATGGCAATGCTTCTAAATTAGTAACTCTAGCCCTGAAATGCTTGCGTTCTCTATTGCACCAAGCAAAACAAAACTCTTAGTGAGAACTTCAAAGTGATGCCGGCCATACTAAACTGTAACAACTTCCATTGCCCAAAAAGAGAAAAATTCAAAAGGTACATAAACAATATAATTATTAATAGTAACTTGGATCATAAAAATCACTTCAGAATCTCATTTTTTATCTATATACAAAATGTAACCAAAATAGCTACTTGTTACCATTTTTATCTGCAGCAGAACTCTACGTCTGAATTCTTATCTAAGACTATACGCATCTCATTCTGATGAAACTACATTTAGTAAAGCTTTAAGTAGCATTAAATGAAAATACAATGCATTTAATTAGAAAACTGACTATAAAAACTTCAACCACACTGTAGGCTTTAGTGACAGAAGGCTTATTTAAAAAAACTCAGAGTTTTAACTGCTAGTTTTCCAAGGGCAATTCTACTGAGAGCCACTGAGTGTCCTGGCTAGAATGACACACTACAATACGCCCGTCAATAACTTGAATTATCTGCTACTTGCAAACTCTCTGGGACTATTTTAAAGGTGCACAAGCCTATTAGAGAATGGAGGCAAAATCACATAGTTATATTATGACTTGACTCTTCTGGCTGTAGATTTTGGAGCGTTCAGCACCTTTTCATATAAATAACACCTTGCAATAACAGTACCTTAAAGAACTTCCAAGGTCTTTTAAAGATGTTTTTCAATCATAATTGCAATAGGAATGAACTTAAAAGGACCTTCAGTTATGTTTACCATCAAATAAAAAATGTTTCTACAAAACTGGTTATTGGTACTGATGCAAATACTACTGTTTCTCTTTGAACAGTCTTGCAGGTTTAGAATTTCAGGTACCATGATATTACCTGAAAAAAGAGAGTGGAACCTGCCATCCTGTGATCCAATTCATTACATTTTTTCTACGGTTTAGCTTTAAAGGGCAGGAAGCTCTCCTATTTCATGTTACAGTTCTATAACAGACATAGCATTACATTACAAAAACAAATTTCCAAAAGCAGTCTCAAATGTAAACATATCAGGTCAACTGAGTTCCTGTACCATAAGTAACGGAGCACTTCATTTGCATTTGCCACCTTTATCTATCAAAATACTTTTTTGAAAAACAAATCTTTTAGAATTATAGAATAGCTGAAGAAACTGATACATGCCAGAAAATCCCAGGAATAGTTGGAAGAAACCTTTGGATATTGTATAGTCCAAATTCCCTGCTCAGAGCAGCATCATCTAGAGCAGGTTGCTCAGGACTCTGTCCACTTGAAGTTTCAATATCTCCAAGGATGAAGACTCTACAACCTTTCTGGGCAACCTCTTCCAGTATTCAGTCACTCACATTGTAAATTCTTTTTTTCTTATGTTTAAATCGAATTTCCTGTATTTCAGTTTGTGCCCATTGCTTCTTTTCCTTTCACTGTATACCTGAGAATAGTCTGGCTCCATTTCTTTACCCCCTCCCGTCAGGTGATAATAAGATCTCTTCCTAATGCAGCCCAGGATGCTGTTGGCTTTCTTTGCTGCAAGGAGGCCAATGTTGCTGGTTCATGTTCACCTTCTTGTCCACCAGGACTTCAGCATCTTTCCTGTAAAGCAGCTTTGCAGCTGGTCAGCTGCCAGTCTATACCAGTGCACAGGGATATTTCGCTCCAGATGGAGAACTTGGCTTGTCCCTTTGCTGAACTTCATGAGATCCCTGCTGGTCCATTTCTCCAGCCTGTCCAGGCCCCTCTGAATAGCAGCACAACTGTCTGGTGTATCAACCACTTGTGCCACTTTTGTATCACCTGCAAACTTGCTGAGAGTACAGGAAGACACTCTGTCCCATCACCCAGGTTGTTAGTGAAGATATTAAACAATATTGGCCTCATTATTGAACACTGGGGTACACCACTAGCAACTGGACTTCTGCTGGACTTTGTGACATTGATCACAACCCTTCAAGCTCAAGAGTTCAGCCAGTTTTCAGTTCACCTCACTGGCCATTTATCTTAGGCCATACTTCATCAGCTGTTCTGTGAGGATGTGCAATCTGTTACACTGCCTGACTGTCCTTGTGGCAGAAAAGATTTTCCTTATATCCAGTCTGAAACTCTGCTTTTTCAACTTGAGTCTGCTGTTTCTTGTCCTCCCACCATGCACCACTGTGAAGAGCCTGGCTTCAACTTCTTGATAAGCTCCTCCTAGCTACTGGGGTGCTGTTAGGTCTCTCCTCACAGAGCAAGTGCTCCAGGCCCCTTGCAATCTTGGTGGTCTTTTGCTGAACTTGTTCCAGTTAGCATCCCGACCTCCATGACCTTTCAAAAAAGACAGAGAACTCTCTCAGCAACCTGGGATGCAGACCAGCTGGTCCCATGGACTTGTTTAGCTAATATTCGCCCAACACTGCTTAAGCTGTTTCAGCTGCAGGCTAATTCTGAAAGTAGCAGGTATGCTCTCCATCCTGCTCATGGCTACATACTCCCATATCCTTCTTGATACCATTGTTTGTGATCCAGTGTTGAGTCAAGTCAGTTAATTGATCCAAGGTAAACCCAAATGCAATAACATTTTTTGATTTTTTTTTTTTAATATCAGATCAATAAGCTGATCTGTTCAATCAAGGGGCCACAAGACCAGAAGATTTAATGCTATGGAAGTCACAAGAATCCATAGGGAGGAATAGGGGGAGAGTTGGATGCAAACTATCTTCTATCAGCTTAAGACAAACATTGAATCTTAATGAGCTGGAAACAGCTCTGTAGTTTCCTGCAATGTTTAGATTCTGATACATTTAGCACATTGTATTTGGAGACTGAGCATCTCCCGTAGAACAAGAAGCTATGAATAAAAGTTGACTATTTTAATTTTCTACTTTACTCCTCTAATATGTGTTGAACACAACACAACTTCAGCTTGAAAGCACTCTGAACTTCACAGTACTAATCTAGCAGAAATTAGGAGTTTAGTAATTGCTTGTTTAAATTGTGGTCGAATAAACACCTGATCTAAAAGATACCAGTACGAGGTGCCATATAACTCACAGACAAACATTATAACACACATAAGGCAGGCAAACATTAAAAAATGTATTAAATATATAATAAGAAAATGTATTTTAAAATAAACTGTTCCTCCTTTTAACATCCCATAATGATTCAAGTCATGGATTTAAGATAAGAGATAAGATAAGATATGAGAGATAAGCATCATCGGGGGCGGGGATGTGTGTGTGGAAATCCATCCTCTGCCTCATATATACTGTGCAAACACACAGATTTTGCAGAACATATCTATAATCAAAAAATGCAGGAGATGTGATTTTGTGAGTTTGGAGAATCGCAGATGACAAGGAACATGCTCAGCTGGAGTCTTCCTTCATCTCTAAAACGATGAAAGCAACCTCGAGCGTCTCCTGATTGTTGAAAGAGCTGACATTAAACTTGAAGGGCCCCAAGCAGAGGCTAAGACATTATGGCTCAACACTAACATCTCAAGCACTAGGCAAAAAGACCTTACTTCCATTACAGATCAACATATCTCATGTTTACTTGAGATAAGAACATATGTGTTGGCATTTTATTGCAGAACGATTAAAATACTGCAAATTCAAACACCAGTTTATCACCCTGTAACTTATTTGAGAACTCTCAGGAGGACTTTCATCATGATGTAGACTGAACAAACATCAGTGACCACTGTAAAGCATTTGCCGTCACAGCAGAAATAGGTTAGGTGCCATTTCCAGCCCTAAGCCTTAAGAGTGGCTGGCTCTCCAAGCAATTTCAAAGTTCACTATGGTCTGTTTTTCCTACTTCATCGTCACTGAAAACTTGTAATCTAATTCTGTGCTCGTATTATCCGTTTTCAGGGCTCTATTTCTTTCATGTATTTCAGGGAAAATAGATCAGTTTCTGCCATTTTTGAATATGGGACACATGTTTCTAGATTGTGGGAAAAGTAATATAAATACAGGTTGGATTGCTCTTCTAATATGCTAAATCCTCTTTATATCACAAACCAACATATTTTTTCCCTAAGGAATTAAAAAAAAAAAAAGACATTAATTAAACAAAGTAGCAACTGTCTTTCTTCCTTGAAAGCAGTCAATTCTTAATTGCTCCTAGAATGTAAGTTCATGACTTTTTTTCCTCCAATTGACGGAAATGGTATATGGACTTTTTCCACTATGTATTTTTCTGAGTGAGATTTTTTTGACAGCTCATTGATTTTTTTTTTCTCACATGTGAACATGCAAACAGGTAGAACAAGAGAAATCATGAAGGTACACAATGCTAATCTTGGATGTTATTCTAGCCAGATGACTCCAATGTCTGTTAGTGGAATTGCCCTTTGAAAATTAACAGTGATCACCCTGGGGTTTTTTAAGAAGCCTTCTGACCCTTAGGTCCACACTTACTAGGAAAATCAAGATAGATTTTCTGTACTTTTGACTGTGAATGAGAATTTGAATGAAATATTTCCACTGTTGAATATTGCTTCACAGTTTCTCCATATAAACAATAAAACTTTAATGCTTCTCTTTTATGTTAGTCTGTAAGTGCAACTAATGAAAACTATTTCAGGATCTCCATCAGAGCATTAAGAACCAGAAATGGTTTAAAAGAACAATTTTCTTTGGCCAAAATTCTCACCAAATCAGAGATGGAAATTTAGGTGAGAAAAAAAAAATAACCTGCACCCAATAATCTGGTGGCAAAGGTTATTTTTGCCTGGAATGTGAGGACTCTTTACAATATTTTTTACTATATCTTTAAAAATAAAAAAAATAAAAAAACCCACAAAAAAACCCCAAACAACAACCAAACAAATAACTTCTTGTAGAAACAGACCAGTCAGAGGAATAAAAACTATTTTCATCCCCTAAGAGTGTTGCAATCACCTGGGATATAGGAGATTAGAATTTTAAATTCTGGTTCTGATTCAGGACAGGGACTTGAGCTTGTTTTTTTCAAATCTTAAAGAAATACTCGTCAATGACAAGGATGATACACCCTGAATTATTTTAAAACTTGCAAAGCATATGTGGAAAGTAACTATTTTTCTTCCAATGCCAAAAGCAGGAAAAAATCTTCAACACACTGAATTATTTCAACAGTAATATTGCTTTCTGCCCAATTCCATTACGGAAACAGATTTAATTTTTTTTACTTCTTCTGAGATTATTAATAACTTCCTCTGTATGCTGTGTTTAATTTGTTAATATAGATTACAGAAATTAAATTCTAGTACAGACCATAGTTAAAGATGTGTTTAGTATTTTTGTTACAAATAGATCTGTATAATTTGAGATAACATTCCCCTAGGCATGAAAAATAAAAAAGTGTAATCTTTATATGGGGATTTGTGTATAAGCACAATGCTCTGCAGGCATTTAGCCTTGCAACTCGGATTTTGCTAGAATTAAGATAAATGCTTAACTACACAGAAAAACATTTCTCTTTTCTGGAAAAAGTCTCTTCTATGAGACTCAAGCAGAGCAGAATTCTGTGTAAGATCAGAATTTACAATAATTATATATAAGGAAGATATATACCATTTAAAATCCCTTGCCTCTTGTCATTAACACCTTAATTATTCAAGAAAGATTTTTTTATAGCTTCCATATGGCAGTCCAAACCGTATGATGAGACTGTTTTTATGCTTTAATATTTGCATTACAGTGAAACATAGAGGTCTTTATCATGTGCTAGTCCCTTCGTACTTACACATTCAAAAGACAATCTGTGTCCCAAAGTTTCTGTAGAACAGATGTTAAACAAATAGATGGTTCATGCACTTAATTACTTAAAGTAAGAAACTGAAAATCATCTCGACTGTTTATCTTGCAGTAATGTAACGTTGGGGACTTCCACAACCCAAAGTATGGTGTTGACCCAAGAATCACACAACCCAGTTTTTTAAAGATTCTGAGCATACTTTTCATGCTATGAAGAAAAGGCATGTATTTATATTCACAATAGATGATACATGCTATAAACGTTTACGTCTAGATGTCTCAGATTTCATTCCCACAACACTGACCATAGGCTCTTCTCACTAGACCACGTTGTGTCCCAACTTTCTTTGGGAGCAGAGTCCCATAAGTGTTTGACCATCTGCGTGCACTGCTGTGCCTGGGTGTAAGGTAATAGCAGCTGTAACAGAGCTAACCCTGTCATACTGTTCTGACTCCTAAGGGTTATCAGCTAGGAGGCATATCGTGAGACTGCAGAATTTGATGATACCATGGGGATATGTACTTTCAGAGTCTGTGAGAAATCTGTGAGAAGCTAGGAAGTTTTGTTTTTCACATCCAATGTGACTTTTCTTGAGTACTAATGGCACTTTATCATAGATCAAATTTGTAATTTCTGCTAAAACCCCCACTTTCTCATGGGCAGCAAGATAAAATTTCAATCACTGAATATGACAACTTGCCTCTGAGAGCAGTTCACCATTTTCAAGGGGAATACGGTAGTTTTCATTTTTTCCACTACACCATGCAAAGAAAACACAAAGTAAATGGGATTATGTTGTATCATGTCCTTTTTCTATCAGGAATAAATATATCCAAGTCTGCAGATGATGAAAACTTCACATTTAGCTGAAAACCCTGTTCTTCTAGTTTCGTTAGTTTTGTTGTGGTTTTAGACCTCGAGTTGGCCAGTTCACATGCTATGGAAGCAGAGTAGCAGATGTAAAATTTACAATGCTTTTCCTGAAGATTTGGTGGAAAGCGGGCTTTAAAAGACAGATCTTCTCTGGAAAACATTACTCCATAAGTCAAAAAGGGACTAATTCTGCAGGGGTGCAAACCTCCCCAAGCTTTAGAAATCCTGTGCCATACAGAGCTGGTACCTGCTTCAGCCAGTGGTTTCTGACTGTGCTTTTTGGATCAAAGCATTATGGTTGTACTGGGAGCATAGATTGTCATATACTCCCAATTCCACCTTATTTCCAGCAGCTAAGCTGCATGAAAAAAGGTAAAAAGGAAAGTAAATGTTTTTCTGATGTTAATTTTCTCCATAAGCTGTTTTCCCTCCAGAAGTCTGACATCAAGCCATAGAAGTCCCAATCTACAGAACTGAGAATGAAACACAAAGTGACCTCACCTGATTAGAGAACTGCAAACTTGTGAAAACTTTTAGCTTAAACAGCTCAAAATCTATCCTCCATCATGTTCACAGCAAAAGTAATTTATCTGGTTAATAATTTATTTCCATTATACCTATGAGAAGCCTACTATTTCCATAGCAGAGCTTTACCCATGTAAAGAAAGTTTACTCACTTCTAACCTGAGCGGCACAGAATTGACTCATTTTAACCACCAGATCTGAAATGAACATACAAGCTTCTGCTCACTGGAGAGATGAACTGATTTCTATGCACCTCTGCCCTTCTACAGACATTTACACCTGTGGGTAATGAAATCAAAACCATTCCCATACAGAGGGATGGCCAGCAATGGCTTTAAACTGAAAGAGGGGAGGTAAGGACTTCAGAGCCTTGGGGCGCCTGGTCAAGGGATCAGGAGCACAGGTCGTGTTCTCTTCTATCCCTCCAGCTGTGGGCAACGATGAGGGATTAGGCAGGAAGTACCAGCAGATTAATACCTGGCTCCGAGCCTGGTGTGTCTGGCAGGGGTTTGGGTTTTTTGACAGTGGCTGGATCTGCAAGAGGCCAGGTCTGTTAGAAAGGCATGGTAATAGCCTGTCCCACAGAGGGAGAAGAGTTTTCGGAAGGGAGTTGGCAGGGCTCATAGACAGAGCTTTAAACTAGGTATGAAAGGGGGTGGGGGTGAAATCAGGATCACTGGAAGGGAGCCGGCATGCAGTATGCCAGTGCTTGGGGGGGAGGAATGCATTAACAAGATCGCACAGTCTTGTGAATTATCAAGGGATCAAGGTGTCATGCCGGTTGCAGACAGAGCACAGGGGTTGTTGAGGGGTTGGTTACTGTGGAAACATCTGAGCATCATCAGGGGGCTCCAGGTACCTCATCAGGGACCCAACTCAAATGCCTCTATATGAATGCCCACAGCTTGGGCAATAAACAAGAGGAGCTGGAGATGCTTGTGAGCCTGCAGCGCTATGACCTGATCGACATCACAGAGACATGGTGGAATGACTCCTGCGATTGGTGTGTTGGACTAGAGGGGTATAAACTGTTCAGGAAGGACAGGCAGGGGAGACGAGGAGGGGGTGTTGCCCTCTATGTCAACGAATGGCTAGAATGCATGGAGCTCCACCTGGCAAGTGATGACGAAAGAACCGAGTGCCTGTGGGCCAGGGTGAAAGGAAGGGTAGGAGACTTTACAGTGGGAGTGTGCTACAGACCACTCAATCAGGAGGACCAAGTGGATGAGGCCCTACCTAGGCAGATAGGAGTTGTTGCTCGTTCACAAGCCCTGGTCCTCATGGGGGATTTTAACCACCCTGATATCAGTTGGAAAAACAACACGGAAAGGGACAAGCAATCCAGGGGATTCCTGGAATGCATTAACAATAACTTCCTTATCCAAGTGACAGAGGAACCAATGAGGAGAGGTGCCATGTTAGACCTCATTTTTGTCAATAGGGAAGGGCTGGTAGGTAATGTTGAACTCATGGGTAGCCTTGGCTGCAGTGACCATGAGATGGTGGAGTTTGAGATCCTAAGGGCAGCTAAGAGGGGCAAGCTCAGCAAGCTTGAAACCCTCGATTTCAGAAGAGCTGTCTTTTGCCGCTTCAGGAACCTCCTTGGTAGTGTGCCATGGGATAAAGCCCTGGAGGGACTGGGAGGCCAAGATTGCTGGTTGACTTTCAAGGATCATCTCCTCCAAGTTCAAAGGCATTGCATCCCCAAAAGGAAGAAATCAGGCAAAAACACCAGGAGACCTATATGGATAAACAAAGAACTCCTGGCTAAAATCAAATACAAAAGGGGATTACACAAAGCATGGAAGCAGGGACTGGTAACCTGGGATGATTACAAGGAAGTTGCTCGTGTACTCAGAGACCAGGTTAGAAAAGCTAAGGCCCTGACAGAGTCAAATCTGGCCAGTGATATTAGAAATAACAGAAAAGGATTTTATAGGCATGTGAGAGAAAAAAGAAAAACGAGAGAGAATGTGGGGCCCCTCCGGAAAGATACAGGTGACCTGGTTGCTGAGGACATGGAGAAGGCTGAAATTTTCAACAACTTTTTTGCCTCAGTCTTCACTGGCAACCACTCGAACCACACCACCCAAATCACAGAGGATGTTGGCTGGGTCTGGGAGAGTGAAGAACCACCCAGGGTAGGAGTAGATCAGGTCTGGGAACACCTAGAGAGCCTGAAGGTGCACAAGTCCATGGGATCTGATGAGATACATCCACGGGTCCTGAAGGAGCTGGCGGCTGAAGTTGCTAGGCCACTAGCCATCGTATTTGAGAGGTCCTGGCAGTCTGGTGAGGTTCCTACAGATTGGAAAAGGGCAAACATAACTCCCATCTTTAAAAAAGGGACCAAGGACAACCCAGGAAACTGCAGACCAGTCAGCCTTGCCTCTGTGCCAGGTAAAATCATGGCACAGATTCTCCTGGTAGCTGTACTAAGGCACATATTTTTTTTTTTCTTAATTTTTTTTTTTTTTATATTCCTGAAAGAAATAAAAGTTCCATGCATGGAACATGGACAACACCCTAATTTGGTTATCACATCACCTGTCTAGGTGAGAGAAGTGTTCATGCAGTTAAGCCCCAGTAATGAGTACAAGAGAGCTGGATTCTGGTTTCCACTTTACCAAAGGTATAAAATAAGAGTTTGGACAACTTACATCCCAAGTACAACATTCAGTACTGCAGCACTGGATTTTGAACAAGCTGCCACACCCTCAATATTGGTGCCTAAGCTTCCTGCACAGTGAAGTCTCTTGTGTTCTGATTTCGTTTGCACCCGGCTGCAAGAGCGTCTGAGATAGACCCTAGTCTTTCCTCGGTTACTGGGAAATCTCCACTATGGATTTAATGCAGAATTTATTGAGCTGAAACCACATGATGGTCTGCCTGTTCAGTTTCACAACACACCTGCACAAAGCGCTGTGCTGGCCCATCGTGCCATGGGCAGGCATGAGTGACAGGACTACTATAAGCCAACATTGCCATGAATGAGCAAAGAGTACAAAAAATCAGGGAGGACAAAAAGCCAACCTGAGTAGTACATCTCGAGCACACTGCTTCTTGGGAGTTAACCTCAGTTCTCCTGTAGCATGGACCATTTATAGGGATTAAAACCAGCCTTTCCTTGGCATAGTGATAACCTGCATTTACTTCAAAAGAAACTGAAGTACGTTCCCGAGCCGTGAGAAAGCCAGGTTCAAGCCTCACACCTCTGCTTAAGAGGAACATCAGAACCATTTATTTAAATCACTTGAAAAAGTCGCAAACTTGATAATAGGTGCACACGGATAAGCAGTTTTAGACTTTCCTGTTGCAGCGGTTTCAATGTATATGAAATAGTAAAATGCTGCTGTGCCAGTTATACCAATATGTACTCCAGCTTAGTGATCTCGGCATCCCACTGTTTCAAAAACTAATGTTAAAATAGCTATAAAGGATCAAACCAAAGTTCTTTTTAGACAGTTATTTTGTCTTGTGAGTGAGCAACAGCAGAAAACTACCAAAAAAACCCACCATGAAGCAAGATAGGGGCATTCCTTGAACACACCTTCGGCCATTAGCAACTGGTAAGTCAGGGACTTTGGAGCCAAGTTGTGTCTGCATGTTTATTCTAAAATATGTTTTCAGCCACTAAGCATTTCATTCAGCTGTAAGAAACATATGTTCAAATACTTTATCTGCCTCATTTTTTGAGCTCATATAAATCTGTTGTATCTGTAATATCCACTAGCTCACATGCTGAAGCAGTGCTTTATTAAAGCATTTACACAATGCACAACAGTTTCATTAGAAAAGAGTAAAAATATCAAAATAAACATATACAAGTTATAGAAACCAAATAAAATAAAGAACAGAGGAAGTACACAGGCATGACCTGGATGCTAGAGCAGCCTTCTATTCACCAGTGGACTAACTAAACCCGTGCATCCAAGTATTTTATGCACTTTCAGAGCTAAATAGCCATTACAGAGCACTTGAAGAACTTCATAATGAAAGAAAACATACAGCAGACTCAGAGTGTCTTTTCTGCAGGTTTAGCCCTTCGTGTCTCACTTTCCAGGTGTCATATTTTCCTACTTCAGAGGAGTGTTGTAAGCCTCGGCAAACCACTGTCCACCACATAACTTTAAATTGAAATTCAATAAAAACATTCACAGACATAAAAAGGCAAGCCCGCCTAAGCTTCTGCAAGATCAAAGGTTTACTGAGTGAAGAGAGTTTTGAAACGTGGGGCAGAGAACATCAGAGAAGCGCAAAACACTTTTTTTTTTTTTTAGCAAGTTACCCCAGAAGCATTTCAAATAAATAAATAAATAAATAAATAAATAAATAAATAAATAAATAAATAAATAAGTAAGTAGGCAGTCACTTTTCGTGTTTTTCACTTTCACATTCCCGATACAAAAGGATGACAGCCTGCAAACAAACTTACAGCAAAAACGAACAAATGCACACACACACAGCTGGGGAACGTATTTGAATGTATTTCCCTTCTTGCTTTCCTTTTTTTCTTTTTTCTTTTTTCTTTTTTTTTTTCTTTTTCCCCCTTTTTCCCCTTTTTTCTTTTTTACTTTTTTCCTTTTCCCCCTTTTTTCTTTTTTTTTTCTTTTTTCCTTTTTTTTTTTCTTTTTTCTTTTTTTTTCCTTTTTTATTCCTTTCTTTTCCCTTTCCCTCCCAGTTTCTAACCGCTTTGCGCTCTGCCAAGAGAGAGAGGAGGAGGAGGCGGCGGCGGGGGGGAGCCGCCTGAAGAAAGTTTGCGCGGTGGCGGACGAGGCGGGGGGACGGAAGGGAACGAGGAGGAGGAGGAGGAGGAGGGCGAGGACGGAGGGGACGAGGAGAAGGAGCGCGCCTGTCAGCAAGGATGAACCCGCACGACCCGCCGCGGGGGGCTGTACCTCCCGGCCCCGCCGGTGGGGCGGGGAAAGCCGCCGGGGCCAGCGGCGGGAGGCGGGCTGCTGGGCGGTGTCGCCGGAGGGGCCGCGCTCGGCCGCGGCGGCTATAAAGCCACGGAGGCGGCGGGGCGCGGCCCGGCGGCGGTATGACCGAGGTGAAGCTGGCCGTGCTGGGCGGCAGCGGAGCCGGCAAGTCGGGTAAGGCGGGGAGGGGGGCGGCCCCGGTCACTGCCCCCATCCCCCGGCCCGACTTTGCCTCGGGCTTGGCGGAGGGGGAGGCGCGGCCCGGCGGGACCCCGCTGAACCGGCATCTGCTTCCCTCCCGCAGCGCTGGCGGTGCGGTTCCTGACCAGGCGGTTCATCGGGGAGTACGCGTCCAACGCCGGTGAGCGCCGCGGCACGGGGCCGGGGGCGGCGGAGGGGCCCGCCGGGGTGCGGGGAGGTGCGGGGCCGCCCTTCGGGGCCGCGGGTCGCCCGTGGAATGCAAGATGCGACGCTTCGAACGCTTATTTGAACACGAAATTGGGTAGAAACGCAGTTTTCACAGGACTTTTCGGAAAGATGTAAGTTTTCGATTGCGTATCAACGGGAGTTCGTGATGAAATAGGAGCTTTGAAGACGGGAAAAGGCGAAGCGAGTATCTGGGGGGAGATCGCTTAGAACTCCGGTAGCGCACCCGGGCACGGGCGAAGTGCTCAGCGCACAGCGACTGCGAAGGGGCTCGGGAAGGAAAGATAAGCGGGCTGCGGTGCGAAGCGCCAGTAGATTATAGTCAGCTCCATCAGAGAGGAGATAAAGACGACAGTAAAGAAATAGGCTTAAAAAACCCACCCCAGCATCTGTTCTGCTGAGTATCTCCTCCTCAGCTCTAGAGGAGAGGTGAAACAGATTGTTTATCAAGCACTACTGGTTAATCAAAGCATGATGCAAAGCCCCTCGCTTTTGCAGGAATGCACTGATTTGATAGCTTTGTGGAAAGCCTTGCCGTGTTGAGGATAGAACTTCTCATTCATGCCAGAATAAATACACTGATCCTTAAGACACTTCTAAGATCTTGGAAGACGGCAAAGCAGGGCTTGAACTTTCACATGGCAGGTAGAAGCACTATTTCACTGATACAGGAACACTTTTGGCAGTGTGCTGCTTCATCTGACAGGGCATGAGAAGTCCCAAAACTTAACAAGGAAAGGAGATTTCTATCTACCCCTCTTTCCCCTGTTAAAGTGAAGTACTCTTTCAAAAAAAAAATTATTTTTTTTTTTACAAAAATCAGAGTAGCTTTCCATGATCCATAAATAAAATAGAAGTACTAAGCTAAATTGCATCGAATATATCCAAATGAACTTATTCTGAAAGTAGAGTTGGTTGTGCATAAATGCTCTACCAAGACTTGTTACTATACAAACACAGACTGAAAAGACAGTTTGTGTCCCAGATGGCTTATCTGGGTCTAAGCTGTCACAGGTAAGTTATGTAGTGGTCTCTAAGCCACCTGCAACTAAAAGCAGGTTGCCTTGTTCTGAGTCTCCAATACTGCAAGGCTCAGAAAAGGCATGTCAAACCCCCAAAACGATTAATTTGTTAACAAATGTTTGTTGGAAGATAAGTTTAGCTCCATTTCTAGAGAGGAGGAAGGGGGAGGAAAGTCGGGAATATGAGTGGTGCAATACAGATCATCCCACTGTTAGTGGAGTCCAAGTATTAATAAAAAAAAAAAATTGATTATGAAAACCACCAAGGGGCTGCAGATTTTATACCCTGAGATACTTGGACTGATAGTTCATAATCAGGTGAACTTTTAAGACATGCACAGAGAATGCTTAAGATGAACGTGATGCTGAACTGGAGATGCCAAGTTCCAGAGATCATAAACCATATCTATGCCCTGATCATACACAATTTGAAGTCTGTTTTGAGCAGTGCCAACACCAGTTCTCATCTCTATAGCTCAGTAACTCTGAGGAATTACGTTGTAGACAGCCTTTTGGTGGCCAGTGCCATGAACACCAGTTAGTTATGCTTGCTTAGAATAAAACGCTGCTTAAAGTAACAGTGATGGTCTATCTGCAGTAGAGTTCCCAGGGGTGCTAGTGGAGAGTCCCAAACCCGAGAAATGACACGATGGAAATGGGATCGAGTCTAAGGACATGATCCTGTAAATACTATTGGTCTAATGCTACTGAGTATGAAAACTCTTAAAGCACTGGATTTCATGGTAAATAAACATTATTACCAAGTAATTATTTTTGTGCAGGATCAGAATTTATGCATAGGCTGGATTGCTACTTTCATAATCCTGAGCCTTGGTATGTCAAGGCATAGGTCATTCTGAGCATTGTGCATCCTCTTTGCCTCCTAGGGTCTAAAAGCATTCATTGCACCAACACTTTGATGGGAACAGCAGTGAAATTGAGTTGGGCAGCTCTGGTGTTGCAAAATGAAACAAATCTGTTTCCAGTGTGTAGTTAAAAAAGCACCCAACCCACTCAAAACAAACAAACCAACCCACCACCACCACCAAACAAAAAAAACAAACCCCAAAACCCCAAGCAAACTAAAAACTCCCTAGAACAACACCAAAACCCCTGAAAAAACAAACAATACTCAAGGCACTAAATGTCCCCTCAGTATTATGGAATCTAACCCTTTCTGCCTTTTCTTCTCACCACCATCCCCAGTCACTAATGCTGGTTTTCTTTGGATGCCATCTCTCTTTTAGAATGCATCTACACTAAGCACTTATGCCTGGATGGGAGGCAGATACATTTGGAAATTTATGACCCTTGTTCGCAGGTAAGAATTTTAGGGGACAAAGAAAGGCTGTTCTTCATTCTGCCTGTGTAACGGTAGAAAGAGTTGGGGGGGTTACAACCTTTGTGTCTGGTTCTTGGAATTTGTGCTTGCTCTGTTTTTTTGTAAAATGAAACTGAAATTTTATAGTTCCTGTGGCTCAGAACTGCTGAGTACTTTCCCATTTCATGGAAGAAACACTTCATTGCTTAAATTTTCTGTAAGTAGTTTTATGTTTTTGGAATATTACTAACAGAAATAACTTTTCCCACTTCTGCGTTGTATAGGTAGATACAGAGATAAGTTACAGGATTATGTGCAGCTTTCTCAAATGCCCTAAATGGATGAAATGTAGTTTATAAAACAAGCAGTTTATTAAATGTCTGCAGAAATGGTCACAGTAGACAGGCCTGGAAGTAAGACTTGCATTCACAGAACAGATCCAAGGAAAGCCATCATCCAGGATTATACGTGTCAACAGCTGAACTTTGATCACAATAAACCACTTTGTAATAAAGTTTTTTGTACTACTTTCTTTCCTGCTGTTACAGGAATAGAGAAGCTTTGGTGCTGTGTAACACATGCAGACCTACGTAGGTCTGTCTGATGGCATTAGCTCGCAAGGATCTCTTCTGGAGATTGGTCTTGCCTCTTGCCAACTAGGATAATGAATACTAAAGCCAAAGCACTGAAATTCTCAGTCAGTCTTAAAGTCAAGGACATAAAAACTTTACCCAGCGAGCATGTAAAATGAACCACCAAACAAATCTGCCTTCCTAGAGACAAGCAATAGCATTGCCTGTCTCAGGAATCCTGAAATAGTCACTGTGCAGTGACACAATATGGACTCCTCCCTTGCCATGCAATCTGTTAGAAGAATCTGTTCTGTGGTCTTGCTTCCACCTATCTCAGACCTCTTTCCTAAGCCTGCCTGTAGCTTCCACTTACTGACATATTAAATCCCGTGGTAACTGAACAGCTCTTTATTAAGATACTTGAAACACTGGGAGTGGCAGCTGGCTAGGGTAAAGCAGATTTGACTGCTTTCTGGGCAGGGACTGTGGCTGCTACGGTTTGGGTACCGTTTTGTTTTTAAGGAGACCAGAGATCAGCTGCATGAAGGGCAGCTCCCCTTGCCTGCACTCTTTGAGCTGCCTTCTACCAGTTCTTCCTTAGGAACAAGGCCTGACTTTAGCTGTTTGCTGCTTTCTTCCTGACTTCTTAGTGCCTGCAGAGGAGTGGGTAGTGAGTAGTGTTGCTATTGCTTTTTTTCTGATAGGACTGGTGATTCTAGAAAGAGATGGATGAGATATTGAGTTCCCATATCCCATGGGAGCTGGGGTAGAAAAGCAGGGAGGCCAGACTGGGGAAGGAAGAGTTGCCATTTTTGTTTCTGCTTCCTGAAGTCTTCCTGCTCTGTGAGGCTTTCCTCTAGTAGCTGAATCACTGTTCTGCAAAGCTCACTGTCCCTTCTTCCATCTGGGAAACAGCTGTGACACACACAAGACACCTTCCTGCCCCTAAACCTGCCCTACAGTCACTAGAGCATTAAAGACGTGTTGTATTAAAGATGCTGAAGTCTTTGGGCAGTTCTGGAAACTTGTTGTTTCATCTTTTCCCTCTCTGCTCTTGTGAGACCCAACCTGCAGTACTGCCTTCAGCTATGGGGCCTCCAACACAAGAAGGACATGGAGCTGTTGGAGTGGGTCCAGAGGAGGCCACAAAGATGATCTGAGGGTTGGAGGACCTCTCCTATGAAGACAGGCTGAGAGAGTTGGGGCTGTTCAGCCTGCAGAAGAGAAGGCTTTGGGGAGACTTTTTAGCAGCTTCCAGTACCTAAAAGGGTCCTACAAAAAAGCTGGGGAGGGACTTTTTCCAAGGGCATGTAGTGATAGGACAAGGGGCAATGGCTTTAAACTGAAAGAGGAGAGATTTAGATTAGATATAAGGAAGGAATTCTTCACTCTGAGGGAGGTGAGGCACTGGAACATGTTGCCCAGAGAAGTTGTGGATGCCTCATCCCTGGAGGCAAGGTTGGATGAGGCTTTGAGCAACCTGGTCTAGGTCCACAGCAGGGGAGTTGGAACTAGGTGATCTTCAAGGTCCCTTCCAACCCAAACCATTCTATGATTCTGTGCATCCCCCTTCACTTCCAGCATTCTGTTACCATCCCTCATGGTAAGTTATGGCCTTCCCAGTCCAGCTGTTTATGATGCTACAGTGCTGCCCTGATGCTGAGCTAATCGAGGCAGCCAGGGTGGGATGTCAGTGGAGACTACACATTGTAAGTAGCAGAATACTGAACTAGTCAGGGAACAACGTAAACAGTCCTCAAATTACTATTCAAAATGGGTTTTCCACAGAGCAAAAGTCAATTTTTTTATTTTAATTTTTTCCTGGTTGGCTTCCGATCTTTTAAGCTATCTTGGGTCACATAATCTTGCTGGCTGTTGTCAGATCATCTGCAGGGATAAGCTGATTTAAAATAGTTTTGAAATTACATTCTGTAGCTTAATGGAACAGTTTGCAGCTGTTCCTTTCTAGAAATCAAAGTGTGACACTTTCTTGGGGTGAAGGGACTCAAGGATTGTTATAACCCCATTATCACTTGAGTGACTTTTGTCATGAGTTTCATTAAGGTCAACTGCAGATTGAAAGGAGATTTTTTTTTTTCTGGCTCTCTAGAAATTTATCTTATGGATAAATACTGTTTCAGACTTGAACAGTGCGAAGAAGAAACAAATGAGTGGGAACAAAGAATTTTTAACAAATTAATTAAGCTTACTGTAGTCAGAATATCAGGAACATGCAAACCAGAGCTATAACCAGAAACTGCATAAATATTGATGGCTTCTGTATGTTTCATTCTCGTGTGACTGCAGAATTTTCAGCATAAGGAATGGCTGTACAGGCTATCCAATTTTACTGCTTAAACAAAGTGTAAATGCGTCACAATTAATTTGTCAGTGGTCTAAAGTGCCATCTGTAGTGCTAGTTATTTATTAAGCTTCTGGAGCAGGACTCACCTGAAGTCAGTGCCAGCACCTAGACCCATTAGTATCTTTTGCAGTAAAAGATACAACATTCTCATGTTCACAGTGACAAAGAAAATGCTCTGAAGTGACAACAGTAATACTCTTTTTGCATGTGAATCTGAACTTCTTTCAGCCACAGCAAGGGAAGTTCTCCCTCACAGATGAGCTCCATTGGGCTGACGGATTTATCATTGTTTATGACATCAGTGACAGAACATCATTTGCATTTGCAAAAGCATTGCTGTACAGGATCCGAGAGTCTCACATAAGAGCTTGTAAAAAGTAAGTGGCTTTTTTTTTTTCCCCATACAAAAAAGCTGAGAACATTTCTGTGAGCTATATGCATCCTAGTAGCGATTAAAATCCAGCAGCATCCTAGTGGCGTAACACAACACCAACAATAAGGTACCTGAAAGTAAACTGTGTTGCAAATTGCAATCTGTTTCATTTTATCCAAAGCCAAGTACATCAGGATTTTTGTTCTTATTTCTTACAGCACTACTATTTAAATAACTCCTATAAATCTGTCTGCTGTGATTTACATGGGTAAAAAGTCAGTCTATGCTTTTACTTCCTTACTCTATTACCAATGGAGATACACCAATGTGGGTGTTGAAAAAAGCGTTTCCCACAATAAATGAATCTAATACCATGAACAGCTCCTAAACTGCCTTCGGCGGTGATCCCAATGTTATCTGTGCACATGGGTGACCATATGGTAAGAAACAAACTACTGACTTTAAAAAGAACCACCAAAATTACAAGTCTGAGTACCTGTGGTGGTGTGTATTCCTGCCTCAGTCAGCTGAGGTGCTCTCTAAATAAATGAGTGAAATCCTTTCCTTTATATCAGAAGTGGAGTAAAACAAAAATAATACTTCTCTGTCTGTTTTACTGCTGACCTTTCTTAATTAGTGTTTCTCTGGAAGGAGTAATTTTAGCAAAAACTTGGGATTAGGCTTCTGTGTTTTCTTCTGAATTGTGCTACTGACACTGATGCATCTCTTTGCCTCTAGTCTGTTATCTACAAATGGAGATAATGATCACCTTGCTTCTTCATAAAGTCCAGGAGCTGACAATATACTCAGCAGTATAGAGTATGAAAAGTGCAGTGGATGAAAAAATACATGAATTCACTGAGTAGAGGAACCAAAATGAAAACTTACTCATAGAAAATAGCTTGTCTGGAAAATCCTTTGACGTTTGACTATGGCAAATGGAAAACTATAACTCTACCTGGCAAGGTTAGGGGGTTGGTTTGTACTTTTGGGTTTTTTGCAATGCCTGATATCCTGAACATACATACTTTTCATACACGCTGTCTGTAGCACAGCATATAGCATGGTATTGTAATGTGTCTTTTCTCTAATCAGAACCTTTTTGATTTCAGAATGGTCGAGTCGTCAGTATTTTTGGTTGGTAATAAACAGGATTTATGCCACATGAGGGAAGTTGGCTGGGATGAAGGACAAAAGCTGGCAATGGATAACAAGTGTCAATTCTGTGAACTGTCTGCAGCAGAACATTATCAGGAAGTTGTGGCAATGTTCACGAAAGTCCTCAGGAATATCACCTCAAATTTCAAAGTGAAGGAAAAAAGACGACCAAGTGGATCAAAGTCAATGGCCAAGTTAATCAACAACATGTTTGGAAAGAGAAGGAAATCTGTGTAAAAGATGGTTAGTCTTGAAGTAGGAACAAGCTGAAATAATGGAGCACAGGCAGCTCTGGAGATTCAATCAGTTTCCTCCAAAGGTCAATGTCTGGAAGACAAGACAGTAGAAACCAAAGGCAGGAGATAGTATGGTCAAGTGGACAGGGTCTAGACCTAGAAGACCTGACCTTCTATTTCCAGTTCTACTACAGATTTACTGTGTTAGGGCTATGTCACTTAAACCCTTCAGATGCTCCTCCCACCCTTTATCTCCTAAGTTATTCAGAGGAGAGTTCTAGTCTGTATTGATTCAACACCAAGATGGTCTTGGATAGAGCTTCTAGGTGCGACTGAAGTATGAACAGTTATTTCTGAAAAACTCAGCCTTGCTGATTAAAATCTTACTTCAGAATTCTGAGTAGTTGTTTTTTGTGCACAAGCACTTGCACTAAAGAAAAACAAAATACTACTGCTGTATATGATAATGTATTTAACTCAAGGAAGGATGGCTCAGATCCTCGAGTGCCTAAAGGTGATTAATACCTGAAATTTATGTGAATTAAACGCTAAGACACCAAATCTATGAAGGTATTTACCTGCAAAGTTGCCTTGCAGAGGCACCAGAAGTAAGGAAGCAAATAATCACAGCATTATTGTCTCCTGTTTCAGTGTCTTTTATTTCTTGGGTGATGAAAGTAAGTAGAGAGGTTTGAGGAGGGTGGGAACTGAAATTTTAGTGAAATGTTAGTCATTATTGGACTGTTTTGGCAAGGTCATTGTTCAGTGAAATAATTTTATGGCTAGGGCCAGTGTAACACCTTAGGCTGATCTCTTTCAGAGCAGTTTTCATGGGCTGTACAAAGTTTCCTTACCTGTAAGGTGCATGTGCCTGTTCAATTTTAGATGGGAGTGGAAGCTCGAAAAGCACATGGACTGGTAAAGAGCACAAATTCTTTAGGATGTCTGCCTGGATTTAAAGGTCAAGCCTGCTGGTAAGACCTGTGCTCTCCAAACTTGCACAGAGTGTTTTTTGTAAGGACCAATGTCTTTACAACGAGTCATCACTGTGGTATTGAAATGCTGCTTGAGCTAGTGTTAGAGTATGTTGGCTACGCTTTTCAAATGTGGATATTAAACATCAGACAAGTCTAAATATGTTTGTCAATTGACATTCAGAGCTCTTACTGTAGACTTAACTAAATAAGGGCTTAGCCCAGCGCGTTTGGAAGTGCTGTGCTCATACTGAAATTATGAAAGGGAAGAGAAGTGATCTGAAGATGAATTATTGCCAGAAGCTGGGTGGGATTCAGTCTTTGTAAGTTGCTGTAGTTGAAGCCTACCTCTGCTCTGAAATTTTACCTGCATTGAAACTAGTAAGATTACTTATCTGTCACAGCAGAATACTGATTTTCAAATGTCCACCTCCATAACATAACATTAAAAAATTTGTATAATCTTAGCATTACTGTTGTAAAAAACAAACAAACCAACCAATCCTAAATGACGTTTTAATAAGTGATGACCAAAGATCACTTCCTTTTTTAAGGAAAACATACTGCTTATTTCACTTTGCTTAAGACTACAAATATTGGAATATAGTTCTCAGTGTTGACAGGCACAGTGTTGCTTTATTTCTATGCAGATGCTGCTCTGCCATGTCAAGAGTAGTGTATTTCACTGTATTGTCAATATCTGCGAGGCTGAACTTGAAGATTACCCAGGAACACCCTTCAGCTTTCCGGCACAGAATTCCAGCAGTACTAATAACTCTTGATCTGTCAGGCAGCTGTATCTTGCCAGCTCTAGCATTGCCAGATTCCAGAAATCTTACCTGTATTTACTGCTATGGTATTAAATAAACTGGATATAAGATTGATGTACTAATGTGTTGTTTTTTTCTTCTTTACTCTGGTATAAAGCTATGGCCTCTTGTTTTTGTTTTTTTTTTTTGACTACTGTAAAAGTGATGCACCATGCAGATCTGGAACTCAGATTAGAAAAAGGTAAATCTGAGAATCAGACACTTGCATGAAAGAGAGCCTCTAGCTGTGTTTCCGGTACAAAACGAAAAAGCCTTCATGTACCTTTATACTGTGAAGAGTAGAGAACTTTTTAAAAAAATTGTTTATCCTTTAAAATTTGTGAAGATAGACACAGAGAAGCTCATCAGTTTTGATTTTTTCATATTAATGTGAATGTAGACTTCCAGATAGATGGAATCTGCGATATACCCCACAGTTTTCCTTCCCTTTTTGTCCAGATGAGGTAAGTATCTGAACACAGAGTGGCTGTCTTCTGGCCCATGTGCTAGGTTGCCCTCGCCTGAACTCTAGCTGACAGCTGCAGGATGCATTTAGACTTAAGCATACTAAAGCACCCAAGTATAGACATAGTTTGATGTTCTTAGAATCAAGATTTCACTTGTCTCTTATTGCTGGTAAGTGTAGATGAACAGGAACGCAAAATTTGGGAAGGAATTCAATTTTGAAGCAGATATATGTTCTCCCTTTCTAAGTTATTAGTATTTATTTTTTTTAAAAGTGAAGGCCTTTTAAAGAAAAAAAAGCCTTAAAAGGCTGAGATGTATATTTATTGCTAATTGTTCTTGGAGTTTTAACAGTGAAGGTAATATGTTACTGGCTCAGTCACATTTGAAAATGCAAGCCAGACCACTGCTGACATAACAAAGTAAATGATGTAATAGATGTTTGATGCTCATCCTTGACAGTGACATCACCTAGAGCATATTGAACTCATTGAAGAGAGTGGAAATGGATCTAGTTGTGTTGCCATGGATTGCTTCAGCATACAACCCCATCTTTTCTCACTAAAAGATTTTGAAATCGCCATACAAGAGTTAAAAGTTTCTTGCTGTCATGTCTGGAAGTCCTTGTTTATATGAGCTTTCTAGCTTCAGTAAAATTTTACCTGAGAAAGGCACTCAGAATTCATGTTCTTTCTCCCTGTCTTCAACTTTTTTTCACTTTAGAAACAGTGACATAAAAGCAAAGAGATTCTACTGAAGTATAAGGGTAATAGCCCCTGGCTCCCAAATACTGTCTCTCAGCTTTCAGGTGTTTTTTGAAGCTCTTTCTCACTATAGTTTTGAAATAAACAGTCAAGGCAAAAACAATCTCACCTCCTTTTCCTGCTGTCATGTCTGTATACATTAAACTTTTCTTTTTGTAAATCCCCCTGTAGTCACATTCACAACAGGACAGAGAGGAAAATGCCACATAAAAACTTAAAGCATGATACTCCTGGAAGAAGGAATAATTCAGTGCAGTACAAAGTAGACAAACCAAACATGGTGTTTCTTTCTAATATATTTAAATTAGGAGAGCAATCAAAAAGGTGGATCAGAAATTTTGATGCTGTGCTATACTCTGAAAACAAAAGTAACTACATGGGGTTTTTTTTTTAGGCCATTGCTAGAAGCTGATTTCTAAAGTGATTATGAAGGACAAATGTTGAAGCGCGAAGACATTGTGAGTCATGGGGGGACAGTCATGTTGCTTTCCTTTCTGTCTGTCTGTCTACACTACTTTGAGGATGGTGCACCAGCAGATACTTGAGGATGTCTGATCCTGGCGTTCTGTCCAGCCAGGAGGCAGAGAGAAGGACAGACGCTGTGGCTGTAGGCCAGAACAGGTATGACGCTCTCACTGACAGCTGGGTCCAGATCACTCAATAGTATTTTCAGAGGGTACGCTGTAAAGAAGGGGGTATTATGCATACCACTCAAAGCAAAACTAAAATGCAGTAAAGTATCCAAGAACACACCATTTTTCCATCGGAATGCCTGTTGGAGCAGGTGCTTTGGGTTAATGAAGTTTTCATACAGACCTACTTTGCTTATGGATGTAGGAACAAACTCCAGCTCTGATTAATATGTTTGAGAGAAATCCTTGCCTATCCACTCTGAAGCAAGAAATACATTTAAAAATAAATAAATAAAAAAGAGACAGACTACTAGAATAATCCAGAGCAATATTAAACTGTATTTTGTATTAAAAAAAAACAAACCTCTACCTCCTTAAACCTGTCCGCAGCGACACAGACCCCTTTCATTGCCTTAACCCGCCCATGAAGAATAAACAGAAGGGGAAGCTAAATTTTAACGTGCTGTTCAGCCAGTCTGGAAAGCAAATCTTTTGTTTACATGCCTAAATGTGGATCTGGGCACCTAACAGTCAACTTCTGTGGTTTTAAAACTTGGGTTTGATTTTTCCATAAAGAAGCAGTGCTGTAAGTGCCTAAGCGTTTCCCCACGCTTTGCCCACAATTGATATTACATGAGACAGGCAGGCTATTTTGGGTAGGAAGTTATTTTTGAACAGACATTACTCTTTTCGAGAAACGGACTGTAATTTTCTGCCTTCTTTTAACTGCTTTACAAAGTAAATTGAGTCCTGCGGTTATATAATTAATATCCACGTTTAACCCTATGTATTTGACATGACTTGAGCCAGTTACTGCTACATTCACTTTTTTAAGACTGGCTGGAAGTGATATGCATTTAATTCCTGCTGAACTCTATAATAGAGTATCCAGAGTTTTTCCAGTGGAGGCTTCTAACAGCACAGAGAAATACGTCCTGAAGCGGAGCTGTTATCGTGGGGCTGGAGCCAAATGATCTAAGCGGGTCTGTCCCCTCGTACGCTCCCATGTACAGCATCATAGCTGTACTATTTCAAATGAGTACAAAGAAAGCAGAAATTAAAATGTTTGACCTCAAAACTGTAGGCGCAGTGGACTCCTAATGAAGAATTCGTTTTTAACAGACACAACTTCTTAAACAGGCTTCACACAGGGCTTGCCTTTTATTTTTGTTGTTGTTTTGTTTTACCAAAGCACTTTCTACCTCGCCGGGCGAGTTCCCTCCCAGAAGAAATGTTCCTTGGAAGATGCCGCGAACCTGGAAGTCGGACGCTCTTCGGCCGCGCGCCTTTTGCGTCCCGCGCCCGGCAGCGCCCTCTGGCGGCCCCGCGCTCGCACTGCCGCCGCCGCGGAGCCGCGCTCCCGTTCGTTCCGCGCTCCCGTTCCTTCCGCGCTCCCGTTCCTTCCGCGCTCCCGTTCCTTCCGCGCTCCCGTTCCTTCCGCGCTCCCGTTCCTTCCGCGCTCCCGTTGAAAAGCCGGCGCCAATAAACCCAGGAGCGCTGAACGCAAAGGACCGGTAAAAACCCTCCCTTCCTTCCAAAACGCTGCTGTCGATCGCGCGGGGCTTAACAATATGGCGTTTTAGAAGCTTCGGTTGACAGCATCCTTACTAATAAATCTGGGAATGTTGGTAAGGTTTTTCTCATGACTGACGCTTCCGAGCTCAGCTGTTTCACTGGAACAGAGTTCGTCTGTCTCATCTAAGATGCTGAAAGGTTTCCTGCTAACATATTGCCCATGCATATTCATATCCTCGAGAAGGGCTTGAAAGCTTCTATCGTTTTCCCAGCTACACCTATTGGTCTGATAAGAGGTCTGACCTCCACCCTGTCTTTCTCTGGCTTCCTGACAGCATTCATCCCCAGAATATGACAGGGAGACACAGCAGGGAGCTACAGCAGAGTTAGGCAAGGGTGTTTATTCTCTTATCTGTTAGCTGTAGTATGGATACACTACTTCAGTCTTTAAAGGAGCAAGGCCACTTACTGGAAAGACTCCGAGGTTGGATTTACCTGGCCTGATAGGGAGGGCTGCTTCTAGATTCCCATTGCAGCTAGATGCCTTTTTACTGAACAATTTACCTCATCAAGGTGATACCTCAAATAATGTAGATGAATCACGCTCCAAAAGGCATTAAACTCTCCACCGACTATGGAGGTAATTAGGGTTGGGGATCTCTAAAGTTAGGTGAGATGAATCATGTTCCAAATATGGCCTCTCGGGGCTCTTTGCTACCTATTGTGCCCTTCATCTTCAGCCCTATGGAGCCCATCTGTCCTACTTTGCAAAGTCAATTGAGTCCCTATGGTTAGACAATTAACATCTAACTCGAGCTGACCATTGGGTCATTTAATGCTAAATTTATTTCATATGATTGATCAGGATGCTGGATGCAGCAGGATGATTCCTGCTGAAATTCATGAAACACCCTGAAATCCAGCTGTCACATGTTAAACTAATGGATGAACCGGAAATGAAGCTGAAGATAAGTTAACTGAGTACTGCCACAGATTGCTTCTAAGCTGGCTCATTAAAAACTAACTAGCAGCTCTTGATGCTTCACTGCAGCACAGCTGTGTTTTCAATGCTTGCCTGTGGTAACTCCAAAAGCCTAAGGTGGAGCACAAAGTTAAATCAGGTCTCCTGACTCCCAAGCTAGTGATTCAACTAATCAGCTGTTTTACTGACCTGGAAAATGCGTTCAAACAATTTGTGCGCAAGCAAAGATACTAGCTCACTTTGTGACTTACTCTGATAGCAATTACCAGCCATATGGAATGAACCAAGCTCATTACCTGCAAACGGACAGCATAAAATCTCTACATCACTTATGCCTTGATTTGCTGTTGAATGTCCTCCTCTTTGCAACCGGAGGATTTTGCACCAGATGACTCTAACCTTAAAATATTTCATTAAACAGGAAGTTTAACTAAACAACAAAGTTGTTCAGCGAGCTATTTCCTTTAGACCAGTGATGTGAGGCCACAACCACATCAGTTTCTCATCACATCTCCAGTTACTACAGCACTACAGTATCCAAACAACAGTATAAGAAGCCCAAAAGTATGCATGTTACTGATGGACCAGATGGTTGCTGCTCTGGCGTATGTGCAGCAGCTGAATTGTAAATGCTTTTCCCTCACTGAGAACGTTAATCTGAATCTCTGTGTTATATTCTGAGACTTTTGTTTCATGAATCTTAGGGGGAGACAATGAATCTTGAAACTTCCTCTTTTAAATTTGGCTGATATTTACTAACAAGTTCAGAAGTTGTTAATGGGAGAATGTATTGACAGGGCAGTTCAAGAAAGCGTCAGTGGGTATCATCTAGGTTGGTATCATCAATGGCTGGAATCTAGGTTGAAATATTATTCTACACCTTTTCCCCCCCTTTATACAGTTAAATTGGTAAAACATAGCCAAAATTACTTCATAGTTTCTTCCATATGACATATCACCAGGGTAGCATCTTTTACTTTGCAACAAGAGGGCTGCATGCAAAACACCTTATTTGAACACAATCCTCAGCTACGATAATGGATTATTAGAAATGTGTCTTCCTGGCATCTAGCTAGGCCTCATTCTTCAAATAGTCTGCATGAGAATGTCCTCTGAGTGAGCTTTCCTACTTACTAACGACGAGTCACATAGGTAAAGCTACTCATGTATAAGAGTTCTTATGATTGCTGGGCTGATCTAAATGGATGCACAATTATATGATTAAATACAACATTTTTTACTAACTGCATATAATTTTGGCTGTCACTCAGCATTCAATTGCATTAGATGATTCAATAAATGACTGAGGTAGTCTGGGATCTGTCCTATACGTACCTTAGGGAATACTGCAAATACTAAGCTAAAATCACATAACTTATCTTAGATGCAAACGGAAAAGCTTTACAAATGAACTAATCTATACCCGTCTTTTACAATGTTTGGAATCTCCTTCTGCTGCTTGCATTGCATTTTGATCATTAATACAGAATTACAAACAACCATTTTTGTCCAGGTAGGTGTTTTTCTCTCTAAACATCCAAGGTGCATGCAATTTAGCCTATATATATATAAAAAAGCCAGTATATACAAGGTTGTCTGTCCTGAATGGTCCAGTTTGACTTCACAGAAGTAGTTAAACTATTTTTTTCCCCATTTAGCCATTAGTCACTGCCTCCAAAGAGATTTTCTCTGTACTGCTGCTGTGACTCTTCTAGGAGCCACACCACTTGTGCTCAGCTTAGCAAGTTACCCTTTCTCCTTTCTGTTGTTTCTTTCTCAGTCCAGCTTCAACCTCTGGATGTTATTGTGATGAGTTCAGCAGCAGAGGATATGTACACTCCAATTACTAATACATAGAACTGGTGTAGTACAGCTTGTTATCATGCTCTGATCTATTTTTAACATAATGCACTGATATGTGTCTGGGGAAGCAAGGGGTGTGGGAGAAACAGTTCCCTCTCTCTTCTCTTCCCATATGCATACACAAATGCACACGTGATAAATCTGCTCTGGTTTTGGAAATCCGTGCTAGAATATTCAAATACAGGCATTCCCAAACAGAGGTCAAAGTAGGGCAATACATGCAACACTTTAAGTATGTATACTGGCACTTCTCAGGCACAAGACACAGGAGGAATAGACAATGTAGAACAGAACTTCTGCATTTCCACTTTGGTCACAGAGTATGTACACCTACATGCAGAATGAAAGAGAGACACGCTGATCTAAGAGAAGTTCTGAAAATTGTTCTTAAGAGGACACCATAGCCAGCAACACTCTCTCCTGCTATTAACCGGTATTTTTTCTCCCTATTAGCCCAGGTGAAACAACTAGTTTTGCACCAAATCTCTTTAGTCACTGATTGCTTACTGGGAGAATCTTCGGGCCAGAATTACCATCCCAGCAGCACAGATGTATTTCACTTCAGCCCTGTTGAGAACCACATGAAAACTGGTTTAAGCTAAATTTGAATGAGCAGGTTAGGAATTAGAAGCAGTCCAGACCAACCTCAGCTTTCCTCTTCACAGTGGGTATGCACTAAAAGGATTGGGAAAGTGTGCTGATAAAGAAAGCACTTGTCTCATTGGTTCCGCCCTGCTTTTCTGAAATTGTGGTTTCTCCAGATGCGCAGAGCTACCTTGTACCTTTGGAAGAAACAAACACAGAACCTTTAGTCCAACCCTCTTTTTCTCCAGCTGAGAAAACCCTTTCCTTTGCCCAGCTGAGTAGAAGAGATTCAAGCCTTTGTTTTTAATTTGACTAAACTAGGGGTCAAATCCTGCTCGCTGTTATTCTGGAACAAACCCAGAACGACTCCAGATTTACAGTGGCACAAGTGAGAACTGAGTTATGCCCTGAAAATTAATTTAAAAATCTTTCAAACACCTAAACAGATGGATAAATCAAGCACAGATTCGCAGGTCAACCTCTACCAGAAGGAATCGCTCATCTGACTTACGGTAGAAGTAAGTTGCTATGATAGCAGCTAACAATAGAAAGGGAGATACAGTAAAGGAGGGGAATATTTTTTCCTTACCGAACTCACTTGATTTAATACAAGGCATGCAAAATTAATGATGGCTTTGAGTGATACCTGTATGTTTTATAGGTTTATAAATTGGTTGTAGTAAAATCTTATACATCCTATATCACTAGGTATTGTTTCAGCCTATTACAGGAGATATCTATCTAGAGTTGACTGAATTGTATTAATCTGATCCTAGTTTAATGATGCCTTAACATTTTTATGGGAGAATTTAATGTTTGCAATATCCATGTTCCTTATTTGAAAGTGTGACTTATAGGTTCTCATCTTCCTTAAATTATGAAATCCTTCAGCTAATAAAGGAAAATGATTATGGTTTGCAAAAAAGGCAAAGTCATTTAACAATCCATATAACTGTCTATTGTAGGACTTTGCATAATAATTGTAATTTAGCTATTAGGAGTTCTAAAGGCAGTTATCAGTCATATGCCGCAATTCTGAGGAATAAGGAAAACTCAAATTATTTAAGGGCTTTGTACTTTCCAAAGGGCGAAAAAAAAATTCAGCAGAAATCAATAATACTTTTAGCAATGAAAAAAAAATGTTATACTGAAATAACCAGTTGTTGATGGCAATTTTTCTGATTATCCTATATGAAAATTTTCAGCTTTCCCCCATTTCCCTGTCTCAAAATTATCTTCATGTTACATAGACACTTCTGCAAGCAAGGAAAGCCAAGCCAGGAATTGAACCTGCAATTCTTGATGCCCAAGATTTTCCATTTTCATCCTAGGTACATGAAAAAAGATGATCAAAGAAATCAGATGGACTGTAAACCTGGAGAATACTTATTTTTCAATTTGAAATTATTATCTAAAGTTAACTTCATATGTAATTTATATCTCAACTATTTCCTTCACTGGTGAGGAAACTCCACACTTGAATCCAGCTTAGCTAACTGCATGTGCTTTCATCTTTCTTGCACTATGGACAAGCCTCTGCACTTGTAAGATTCTCTTTTAAGAACCCAACCCTCCTTCTTCCAACTCCCAGCTGTCCTCAGTAAGAGCTGTACCAATAAGGTGGACACCTGGCTGAGGTGACTGCCCTCACCTGGGTCCCTTATGTAGCAAGTCTTCCTAGAAGCCATTTCCTGACCCAAAAAGGATAAGAACATGACTAGGAGTAGCCAGTACGTATTTACTAAGCAAAAAATTTCTCCTAACCAACCTGATCACTTTCTATGATGAAGGTAGTGTCTATGTGGATGCGGGCAGAGCAATGGATGTAAATTACCTTGAATTTTGCAAGGCTTTTGACACAGTCAAAAGCACATTAGAGAGATGGACTAGCTAGGTGCCCTATGGAAAATGGGCTGGATGGTCAAGCACAAAGGATAGTGCTCAGTGGTTCAAAGTCTAGCTGAGGCTGGTTTCTACAGGCATTTGTCAGGAGCTGACAGTGGGACTGACACTAGGTGGCATCTTCCTTGACAGCCCTTGCAACAGGAGAGAACCCACCCTCAGCAAGTTTGTGAGTGGGAGGCAATGGCTGAGACACTGCGAGGCTGCCATTCAGAGAGAACCTCTGGAAAGAGGGAAAGGAAACACTGGAATAACAAGAGGCCTCATGAAGTTCAGCAAAACAAGTGCTACATCTAGGGTGCAAGATCTCCATACAGCAGTATGGGCTGGAGACTGAGCAGGTGAGAGGGCAGCTCTGCAGAAAAGGAGTTGGTGGTCCCAGAGGACAAGTTCGACATGAATCAGCAGTGTGCTCCTGTTACTGTGAAGGCCATCTGCATCCTGGACTGCATTAGTAAGAACACAGCAGATTAAGGAGAGAGCAGATTGTCCTCTCCCTGGCACTTGTGCGGCTGCGTCTGGAAGACTGTGCCATTTCTGGCGTTCCAGTGCAAGAGAAACAGGCTGGACTAAGTTTAACACAGGGCTATAGAGATGGTTAAGGGGCTAGAGCACATGACATGTGAGCAGAAGCTGAGGGAAATGGATTTATTTAGCCTGGAAAAGAGAAGGTTAAGGTGGGATTTAATTGCCTATTTCAGCTACCTACTAGGGGGCTATAGAGAAGACAGAACCAGCTTCCTCTCAGAGGTGCACAGCAAAAGGGTATAGGTCAACAGATACATGTGCCAGTAAGGGAAATTCCAACTGGATACAAGGAAATAAATTAACAATCAGAGTGGTTAAGTATTAAAACAAGTTTCCCAGAAAGGTTGTGGAACCTCTGTCCTTGGAGATATTCAAAGCTTGACTGTAAAATGCTCCGAGTGACTTGATCTAACTCTAAAGTTAACCCTGATTGGAGCAGGGATTGGACTAGATGACCTCCAGCTATCCTGTCCAACCATATGATTCCGTTACATACATCCTTCCTTTGCTCACCTCTCAGAGCTGCCGTGGAGATAGCATAGTTTCTAAACTCCGAGCTAGTGAGAAATTTCTGCCTGTCTAAAAGAAAGCCAGTGAGCTAGAATGATACTTTCTGTGGACCACTTGGTTGGACAATATCAACAATCACTGGCAAGTCCTTCAGAATAGTCATGGAGACATGTCTGGTCATATGACAGCTACAAACTTGTTCCTTTTCCTTTATTTTTATAAAGAAATTCAGTGTACTCTAATGAAAGCTGAGACAACAAGATAAAAAATGATCTAAACAAGCATGTCTTCACAAGTATGAAAATAAGAACAGCTAGAATACAAATTGTTACATGATATTCAAAAAACCATTGTGATAGCATAACTTCAGCTCTGACATTTGTCTTCCAAACACAGTCTTGTCCCACTCCACTTACATTTGGTATACAGCATGTTTTTTGTAGCAGACCCAGAGGTCAAGACACAAAACTGACAAATGTGCCAGTTACAGAGCTACTAACAGGCATTGTAGCATGCACTATCTAGAATGAATGCAAATCTTGACATTCACCAACTACCTATAAAACAAAGCACCATTTAAAAGACCAAAATATAGACCAACGAGAACATATTTTGAGTACCTCCTTTACACTCTGTATTTACTGTAGTGCTAACTATCCATTGTCAGTGAATGCTGACCACCTTACACACCAATTGATTTTTGCAACGACAGGATCCATTCTTTAGATGGATCTGCAAAACATGCTGAGAAAACAAGCAGTAATAGTCTGACAGATAATGCATTACCTCTGCGAATTGCTCATCTTTAATTCACTTAAAACAGGTACAAAACACACAGGCAAGTTAAAAAGAAAGACGTGCCAGGTTAGTAAACGTGAACAAAAACCAACATTGAAACTATTTAAAAGAGACCAGCTCATGCTGGCTGTGTGGGCATTAAGAAATAAAACAGTTTCTAAGGAAAACCTTTGATAAAAGCATGATTACAGTTAAAAAAAAAAAAAAAAGTGTCACTCTCTATTCAGAAAAACTGTTCCCAATGGCTCCCTAAAGCATATCAGTCCTCACTATCTCAAAAGAGCTTTTGTAGGATCCTCAGACAGTTTAAAACTACCCAAAGTTCTGAAGCCCCCAGCAGGTGTGACTAGGATGCAGACAGGTGCTTCCACCCACCAGTCATATCCAAGAGAAGTCTTGCAAATTGTCCTTCGCTGTACTCATTTTTCGTAAGGCTCTGTTCACCTGCATCACTCTTCTTGTTTTGAATCTCATTTCTTTCCTCTCAGATGACTAGCAGCAGTCTTCCCAGCAAAGATGTCAGCACTAAAGAAATTAGAAATGAGCACGACACACACCTTCCTGGTGGCACAACATCTAGAGAATGTGTCATGCAAGGTTTAGGTGGTGAGGGACTCGATCCCAAGGTGCTGAAAATCGCCTGACTGGCATCCAGGTGCTGTGCATTGGCTCACATGATCTCAGATTCAATGAAGGGTCACAAACAGCTGCAGTCTTTCCTTCTACTTTATGGAAAACTATATCTAGGTTTCAGTGGGGCTTTCCATTAGTGACCTCTGAGGAATTTGGGGTAAATAGTGTTGAGAGTCATTTTTACCGTATTTACAGCATAATAAGTAACTAGAGAGGGCTACTGAATGCACATCTTAAACCCAACTGTTCTACGATTTAGGCTAATATAATACACTATTGGAAGCTGATTACTTTAGTTAGTTAAGCCATAAAGCTCCATTTAAATATGACTACTAAGAAACTGGGCTATTAATAATCATTATTGCAAATGTCACTGATTTCAGAGTATAAAACTTAATAGACTATCACCATTAAAACATGTGCTCTCCATAATTACACTGTGTACCAACTTGTGCTCGATTCTGCCTCTGTGAATCATTTCAGCACTCTTTTCAAAGCTCTTCTTTATAGAAGGAAATGTGTTTTCTAGGCAGCTGAGGAGAGATTTAAGTGAAGAACCCTTTTTTTTGTTGTTGTTCAGAGGTTTAAGACAGAAACAGAAGAGACATATAAATATTTTCCTCACTGTAAATACCGGTGTTAAGCCTTGGCTTGTGTATTTTTCTTTATCAGAAAGAAAATCTTTATGAAGCAAAGCATAAAGCAGTTTATGAATGACATCTCGACCAGCTCTTGTGTTTCTATAGTCTGAATCTTAATTGACTGGCTTTTAAAGTTGGATAGGCCGAAAATGCAGGATAGGTCTGGCATCGGTGCTACATTTCATTTGAAATCACAGCAAGGGAACGAGTAATTGGCCTGATCAGGTTCTGTCAGCTGACCCTTTCTCTTTCTCCTAATTCTTTCCTCCAGCTTCCTCTGAGTGTCACAGATGGATAGGTAGAGGTGAGCTAAAATACAACATGAGAACGTCGAATGATGGACTCAGTGCTTATTCTAATCTCAAACACAGGACGGCTCTCGCAGAACAAAGCAGGGCTACAACAGGAAGATTTTTTTCTGCTTTCTGACTATTCTACAGAAGAAATACTTACAAGCTCTAGCAATGAACAGAGAAAGAGATGTGAGAAATATGTACTAGCTCTTAGACTGTAGATCCTGGTTCTGGAAATCAGGAAACACAGATTCAATACAGAAATACGTATTTCAGAACTCCAGCATTGCACTTTTCAAATGACTAAGGCCTTAAGTCTGTTATGAAAAGGGGGATTAGCTGCTGTGAAAGCACATTACAGTGAACCCCTTCCAGCTCTATGCCTCAGTTTCCCAGTTTGCAAAATTTGTGTGCTACTTCAAATGCTGTTTTAAACAAGGCTTGGAAATGTTCAGCTTAAAACGCGCCTCATGTATACGAAAACTTGCCATATTATTACTCACAAAATTGGCAAATTGTTAATATAAAATAAATGAGGCTCAAAATTATGCTATAAAGCCAGAAATACCTAAAACCAAAGTGACATTTTAACACGGAACAGATGCATTTACAATGAGCAAAACATCTAGAAATCAATCCAAGGAGCCTTTAAGTAAATAGCTGAGTTTGTCAATTTAGAACATTAGTGCACCTAGCAAATCATAGCTGCTAATGTCAACATATCATCCTAGTGCAGGGGACATACAACAATAAATGAGATGGTAAATATTTTCTGAGGAGAGGTCAATATTTGCTATGCTTGATGCTGTTTAATTCCTCAAATCCATTAATGCTTAAATGTCCGGAATACAGAGGTGCTCTAAAGCTCCTGCAGCTCCCTACTGACTTTGGATGGAGCTTAGGTGCAAAGCACCTTGAAGCAGGAAGGCACCCAGCCTGTCCCATGCGTTATGTATACCATTTATTAATCCCAAGTTCTTAATAAATTTTAGAATTAACCCTATGTAGAAAGGCCCAAGACATGACTCGGGCACCATTTCAGACCTCTTTTGGGACTTTACTTATAGTTACAATTTCCACAGATTTTATGGTGGACCATCTTCATCTACAGGGAAGGATCTTACTTCAACATAAATGATGAATTCCATATGCTGATAAGGTCACTAGCTGAGAACATTTATGGTTGTCTTTTTTTTTTCTTCTTTAGCTAGAGGTTATCTTTGAAGTTCCTACCTGTAGAAAGTTATAAGTAATTGAAACAGAAACCATGACTAGATTATATGCATAGGATCATATTACACCTTGCTTTAAGTTGTTTTGTGGGATTAGTAGACAGTATTATCTCCAGTATTGAAGGAATAAATTTTCCAGGACACTGGCATCGTGAAATGAGAAAGAAAAAATTTTCCCAAGCCACATTTTCTGATCCACAACCCAAATGTCAATCGCCTCCAATTATCAAGATGTTCATACTTACAAGTGCGAGCCCATGTCCATTTTATATTTTTCAGTAATATGTTATATTAGCAAAAGAAATTTAGATTTACAGTGGGTTTTTTTTTCAGGTAGTTTTTCTTCTCCCATCCCAAATACAGTTGCCAATAAAAAAGATATAAAAAATCACCAGTTGTACCCAGTTAGTAACTCAGATCTTCACAAAGCTGGTGACACAACTTCCACATGTTTGGGTTTTTCAGGGTGGGGAGTGGAAGTAAGGAGAGAAGAATGATATACAGTTTGCTACCACCTTTCAGGAGACTTGATTTGCCAAAGTACCACACACCTGTCCTTTGAAAATCTCTCTCAAACTGCATAATCATTATATCTTTTCAGAAAAATACAGCTCAGTGTCATATCTGAAATTCCAATCTAAAGCTTGTCATGTTTTTCTAAGTTCACTTGCCAGCTATCCACACAATCCGACTATTTTCTTCTGAGTTATTCCATTCACCAGCGGAGAACACCAGTCATGTCGTGTAACACGGCAGGATATTTTTCTGACTGATTAAGTGCAGGTATGACTCTTACAGGAAGGAAGATGAGCGGATTCCTGTGGGCTGGTACGATGTGCCAGCTTTGTCACTTCTAGTTGCCGGTGTGTAACAACTTCGACTTCCCTTGAGAACTCAGAAATGTTAATGCTCAGTCCAACAGCTCAACACCATAATCTCCTCAGAGAAGCAAACAAATTAAGCTGAAACAGAGAGAGAGTGACCTTGGATAAGTTGTTTTCAGCAGCCTGTGCCACTTTGTACTCCCAGCCTCAGCTGCCTTGCCTGTCGGTTTGTAGGCAGCCCGGGACAAGGCGCTTATCTGCTTACGTGGCTGTAGCTTGGAGCCTCCTGCCGTAAGGACAATGCAAGAAGTAATAACTGGCATAAGGTCCTGCACATGAAGACTTTCACAAACACCCTTTATCTTTCTTTTCAATACAGTTTTATCAAAGCTGTAGCAAATCTCTAATAGAGCATAAGCCCACTAATATAAAGGCACTGCATTTCCAAGTGTATCTGGAAATGGAAAGAGGATTTGGCACTGAGGAAATGAAGCTGCCTGAACTGAAAAGAGCCAAGACGTAACAGTTTAGATGGTTGGCTTTGTGGAATTCTTCACTGGGCCTTAACGTCCACAGGAACGTCTGCAGAATTATTTGCTTTGGTGTGCGAGTAGGATTGTTTATGCTTTCGCACAATAGCTTAAATCCTGTGCTAAAAAAAGTTGTCTCTCTGTTAAGTCATTCAAAAACTTAAACTTTTTCAAAAATGCGAATCTGTCTGACCACCTTCAATAGTTTTCACATAAATTAAATTTATTGTCTGCTGTCAGCACCAATCCCAGACACGCTACTCCCGATCAATCTTTTCCTTCTACCTCTAGTTACATATACCTTGATATCCACAAACTTTTTTCCCCCTTAACAAACTGTTTCTGGGAAGCAGGTCCCACAGTTAGCATATTTTTCTCCCTCTATTTGACAAGCCTATACATGACGATAAGAACCCTTTTGGGATGCTGAATAAACTATCTGTGTACGGTGTTGCTTTAAACATATGGCTCTAAAATTCAGAATAGATATATCATTGCTGAAGTCCAGATAATTGATTCATAAGTCAGCTGCATCAGGCAGGTTTTTTGATGGTATCTTTATAAATAGGTTGGTGCTTTCAAAGTGCCTGATGGTATCTCTCATATTGACATGAAAGGCATTTGGAGGTTGGAATATGCTAGTTATACAACTTGTACTCTCGGTGCAGTTCATGGGGGCTGTCAGCTTCTCAGAACACCGATCCAAATATTTGGGTAAATTTCTTTTGTATATTTATATTTTTCAGTATTTACTTTTTCAGTCTTTTTAGTATCTTACTGAATTTTGTGAAATAATTTTGAGTTCTAAACTTCTGCATTGTAAGAAAAAGCATGGTTATTCTTCAAAATTAGCATGAATACAAACAGTTCATGACTTAAAATCAACAAAACACAGTTCATTCAACAAAAGTCTCTTGGATTTTCCTGTAATATTTTATGCTTTTCTACTTGCTTTTCAGTCTCTTGTTTTCAAAACCCACAAAAATCAGTTTGTATAACTTAGTAGAAAACAGATGACTAAATTCTTTAGAAACAATAGTTTAATAGACCTACACATTCCCTACTTAGTGACTTTTTGGACCAAACCATAGAGACAAAAAAGCCAACAGCACACAAATGCTTCATGTGGTTCACCCCGAGCACACAAAAGTACCGAGCAACCCACACGACTTGGTTTACAACCTTTAAAAGTGAAAGCAAGATCAGTGGCTGACAGAATCGCCTTAGCTTACAGGAGAAATTGCCTTCCAGGAGTTGTGTGCTCAAGGCCCACAGGCTATTTTAAAAACTCTTATCTATATTTTTCGTTTTGAAAGAGGTGATGTCATTGGTGAAACCGATAAGGATTTTTTCCTCCTTCTTAAATACAGACGCTTCAATATTGACCACTTCTATATACACTCTCTCTCTGCTGTGTATACATTTGTCTACATATAAGGCATAAGTATATCAAAGCTCTCCTGACAGAAGCAAAAATATTGTAACAAAGAAGATCTGGTAAAAATGAGATATACCCACAACTTCTGGGTTGATTAACTGAAAAAAAGTGCACACCTTTGAAAAAATAGAGATGTTATTCCTAGATGTCCTGGCTACTGACATTATGCACACCATGTCATTGACATCTTCAATTATTCCATGACATAAATAAAATGAAACACTATCTGATACACACTGATACCTCTCACCTAACACTTCTTGTGCGTGCAAACACTCACTACTACTTCAAATCATATAACTACAGTGAATCCTGAACACACAGTTAAAATTTTACTAGTCCAGAGGGTCCATTGTGATCTCACACCTAACCACGTGCTGGAACGCTCCCACAGACACCCATGTACCCCAGCAGAATAACACCCATTTACAGAAGCAAGATGTAATGAAAAGCGCTGGTTTGGAGGCATAGGGGTGTCTGAAACTCTGCTCAGGTTGAGTTTTGAGGTGCTGTTGGGGAACCTCAGCAAGTGCTTCAGGTGGAAGCGGGTTGTACGTATTTCCTTTGTTATCATACATGAGCTCTATAGGCAGTACATGTTCATCACTCTCTGGAGATAAGATACTGAGATATTTCACTAATTAATTTCAGCATTATGGTTTGTGCAATAAATGGCCAGCAACTTCACTGAGGATGACTTACAGTGAGGCTCAGGCCCTATGTCTGTACCCGCAGACTAAGCGGGCGCGTTGTGGCTTGCACCACACAGCACTGCCTGACGGCACTGGGACACGATGCAGGGCACACTGTGAGACAGGAACTGTTCCCTCTAAGGAACATGAATGAAACTCTGGTTGGTCTGGGAATTTTTTTGGGGGTGGAGGGGCAAGTGAGAGTAGAGTCAAATCTAATTATGGGTGTATCACTGCAGAATTTTAACCTAATATTTTGGGCTGTTGGGGGAGATGAATTTTGCTTGACTTCAGGGAGGGGGGTGCCTGATTTAAGTGCGAGCTCAAAGACAACTGCTGGGATCCAAAATTTTATGCAAACTAGTATTTGTGCAAAAATACCCACTTTTGTGGACCACACAACTTCGAAAGTTATCATTATTTCAGGAGTATATTTTTGACTGGACAGTGAAACCTGGGAAAAAAACCCAACGACGTCTCCATATGCTGAGGCCGAGGGGTGTCATGGGTGGGAACAGAAATCTTGACCAGGGAAGAGGTGGCATCAGGGCCCCACTGGCTCAGGGACAGCCATCCCCAGCACGAACAGGACTGGCAGAAGCTCACTCCGGCAGCGCCGGGGCCACGACAGGCCAGTCCAACCTTCCTCCCCATGCATGTCTGGGGTACCATTTCCCCCCCAAACTACAGCTGCCATTTTCCTGCAGCGTCCATGGGCACAGCTGTAGCCCTTCTCCAGGCAGGATTAATCCCTCTCTCTCCTTTCAGAGGAAAGATAAGGGACTTTGAGCGTCCCACCCCTTCCACCCCCATGCCCTGCGATGCAGCTCACGGGCCTTCAGTGGGTGGAAGTGGGTGATTAAAATACTCGATGGAAGCTGGTTTTCACTCCTTCCATTCACTCTTCTCCACACGAGAGCTTCCAAAGAGATCACAACGAAAAACCAAGGAAATTTTATCAAGGGGGAGAATATCTGATACTCTTCTCTCTTTTTTCTTTTTTTCCTTAAGTTCACACAGCAATGGGAAAAGTCAGAAGGTGGCATGAACGCGGCCTTTGCCCCCACCTGACAGCATCTTTTAAAAACTTGCAGTGACTCTCTCATCCTTAACATTACAATAAGGGCAACGAGTTTCTTTGCTGATGATAGAATGAAAATACTGGTTTTAAATGAACAAACATGTCCATGGGTAGTGATTCTTACACTCCAGAGTTAATATTTCACCTCATTCATCTGTCTCTTTTTCTAATTTAGAGTTGCAGCGAGTGTGTTTTAACAGGATAAAAGTTAATTTTTTCAGCATACTCATAAATGGAGCCTATAAAGCAAGCTTAACACTATTGCATCAAATCTACAGAGGCTAAAACACCTTCTGTTTTAATCTATTTCTATTTTCAGTACACGCAGTAGTGTCCAGTCACAGAAACATACAGAAAACACACACACGCACGCATAAACATCTTTTTGAACAGCCTCTTGCGATCTTAGCTAGCTTTTATAACGAGCGTAGAAAAATACTTAATTTTTAACTCATGAGTATCAATGGAATGATTAAAATCTTTTCACAATAAGCTGGAATGAAACCACTTCCGATGTGCAGAACAAGCTGCCTCACAGCGTCAGCTCACGTTTATACACAAGCTTCGGTGTGGTAAGAGGGCACGTGCTCCAGCCGCTGGCACTACAGAATATCCCAGCAGGCTTTCGCCGCACGCTCTCAAAGGCTTCCAAAAGTGCCAGTGTCGGAACTATTTTCACCTGCACTCATCCGCATTGAATCTTCCTGATTGAACATCCCAGCAGAGAAAAACCTTAGGGCCGAAACCTCCTTGTAAAATAGATGAACCATTGCCACGTTGTACGCTGCTGCTGGGAAGGGATGGAGAGCAACGCCAAACCCCTCTGCTGTTCCCAACCACGAGCAGGTCCTTTTGTTTGCGATCTGAAACGCTTTCCCCTCCCTTGCAAACACTTTAGAAGTAAGTCCTTCTCTTCAAACCTCCATTTAAAGGGATTATGTGCAGAGCTGAAGGCAGGCAGGAGCGCTGAGCCCTAGTATTCAGCTTCCCCAGCCGGGGGTGAGATCCAGCACAGCCGTGAATTTAAATGGACTTTCCATTTTCCTAGAAACAATAAAGAGAAGTAAGGCAGAGACAGAAATTGTATTTACACAGATCGGAACTGAGATGAGAAAGTATCTAAATAGGAATAGGCAGCTGAAGAAAATAAGACTTGAAGGACAGACAGGAAGATTGTGAAGGTTTAGGCCTCCTCTGCAGTGTGAGTTTACATCTTTTGCTCCACTGAGACTGCTGAACGGAGCAAAGGACAGCTTATTTATATTCTCCTCTTTTGTCAGTGCCTCATAGATTTTTCTTTTCTATAATAGCTTCTGCTTACAGTTTTGAAATATTTCAAACCAAACTCAACCAGCACATCCTTAACCACCCCAAAACCTTAAAACGAGGGGAAAGTCCCGAATCTAGATGAGGTTTCATGGAGTGACACCAGTGAAGAAGAGTAGGCTATGTTCAAGTCGTATGCGCTACTGCTTTCTCATCTGTCTCTAATAATCCCAGTTTTAGGTTTAGACTTCAGATTAGAACTGTGCACTCATCTTCCACAGGGGCCACATCCTTTTGGTGGCTAGGATTTACGCTTTTTGAAGAAGCCTTTTTTGCACCCATTGTTATAAGGGGGTTGCTGAAGTACATACCCTAAGGCGGCAGCACAACACCCCTGTCACATGCTGCTTCATTCTGCAGCAAGTCAGAGTAGAACAACTGCTCCCCCAAAAACAGTGCCCATCAGCCAATGTCTTGGCAGTTCATCTGATCCACCTCCAAACTGAGTTACCAAAATCAGGTCTCTGAGGGGGGGAGAAAATTGAGGGTAAATGAGTTGTACGTCATAGTGGGTCTTTTCATACAACAACAAACGCTTCCCTACTTTTAGAGAACTCTATATAAACAGGTTAATCGTATGACCTTCTCTGTCTATTCTGCAGTCAATTTTCTTCTTCCAGCCTTACCTCCTTTTTTTGTCTGGCCCCTCAGATCCTGAGGTCCTGAGCTGTTGTCTCATCTCATCAAAAGAAGAAAATCTTTTTCCTTTCTTTCAATGCTGTTACTATCAGAATGGTGGCATCCACTATCTTCTGGATCTGTTTGCTAGTGACCTGCTCAGCCAGGGCCCCCAGGGATACACACTGTTATCTCTGTGGTCTATGGTATCTCTTTTGAACGTATGCATCTTGAATTACTGGAGTTCCTGTGTGAAACTTTTCTCTACAGCATCCAAAGGATTGGAAACCCTTTCAGTCACTAAGACTTAGATTTGTCCTTAAAGCATGCCTCTGTTTGGTCAGTTTTTTACAGTTCCTTGTAGTTCATCTGGCCACCCATCTAACAGAGAATTCTACTCTCTCCATCATGCTTTTTAAAGAATTAAAATCAAAGAATCAGATACAAGTGGGAGCCATTTCCAACTTTGTTTCTGCCCCACTCCCCCACCCTCCAAAATTTGGAGAAGGATTCAAAGCTGGAAAAAGTCTCATGAAAAGATCTAGCACAAACTGGACCACTAATGACCGAGACTCAATCCGAAGTCAATTGATTGGATCCCAAGAGTTTGACATGCCACTGCTAAAGCTATGATTTACAGAGACATACATTTTTTCTCCTCTACACCTTATTGTACTTCCAGGACTACATTACAATACCTGAGTGCCTCACAGTGTATAATGCATTTAATCCTAATGACATCTCTGTGAGGGATGGAGGTGCCATAATTTTCATTTCATAGATGGGTAACTGGGGCACATTACAGACTATGGGCTTGTCTAGGAGTTATATCAGGTAAGGTTCCAGGTGAAGACTGTTACAGCAGAATAAAGATATCCACAGAGAGGATTATATGAGCATAAGTATATCAGAAAATTCCTCAGAGCAGTCACTACCCTCAATAATACCCACGGTTTTCCAAAGGAAGCAACAGAGAAGAACCTCCTATGCTCTGGCCTGACGCTTTTTCAGTGCCTGAATCCTAAGCCACCCTTTTTCTTGTATATCATAACATCCAGTGTCACAGGATCTCTTCTAAGCGTACCTGCCACAGCACAGTAGAAAGCTGGCATGTTTCAGTAAGGTCGAGGCAGCAGGGATCCTTTCACTGCTGCTTCCTTTCCTGTCTCTGCACACATGCCTGGGGCAGCAGCCCTCACAGTTCTCTGTGAAAAAGAGGGCTTGGGCTATTGCACTCTAAGATTTCTTGTTGTTATTCTGCCTGATTGAAAGAGTCTGGACACTTATCGTTCTTTTAGGGAGTTTTAATACGTATGTACAGTGGAAAAGGAGTCCTTCAAAATCTAAGCAGGTTGAGATTTGGGATTTTTTTTTTTCTTGTTGTGCAAAAAATTAACGTAATGGTGATAAGTTTACTAAGAAACAAAAAGCAGTTTTCTAAAATACCTATTTTACAAAGCTTTATCATATCTTCATGACTGATGGCCCTAACTTTTTCAGATTCCTACTGCCTGATGAGGACCTGGGTCTCAGAAAACTCCTCCTCTTTTGAAGGATGGTCCCTTTAGTCCCATTAGGGTCTACTGTTCTTCTTTTCTGGCAGGCTTTCTCCTATCATGGTCCAAATCAGACTTGTAGTTTGGCCAGAGACAAGGAAAATCTTCAAAGCTAATAATGCTGGCATTATCCCTTCATAATCCTTCCCAGTATGAATATTACATTTGCTGTTTGCCAGTCAGATGGTACCACTGTTGGCTCAAACGGTTTATTAAAACTGTTTTCTACTGGACCTGCTTTGTCATGCACCATTTCCTGTACAATTTTGGGATGGAGATTATCTAGTCCTGCTAACCTGATATTATTTTTTTCGCTTCCAACACAGATGAATGCATTTCTGTTTCAGGCCCTTATTCTCAGTCCTTATTTGGCTTTTGCCTCCATATTTTGTAGCAGCATACTCCCTGAAAACTGGTACAAATTATTTATTAAGGTTTTGAGACCTACCCAGAGAAGCTTTTGAGTTTTCTGAAAGATGCATGATTTGAAATAATTTGAATCGTTTCCTACCGGTTTTTCCAGACAAGCTCCTGCCAAATATTTTGATAATAAATATCTCAATAAGAACATCATCATATAATTTACATAAACCTTTACAGCTCTGAATTCATCAGAAACATTAGGTTATCTGAATGCTTTCCTTGAAGTAGTATCTGAGAAAAAAAAAGACACAAACACTAAGCCTTTTTCCACTCAAAATACTGTAAGTTAGGAACGCTATCGTTATCATCACTTGCGTGATCATTTAGGATTTGGTTCTGTGTTGGTTCTGTTTTGAAATTTAAAAAAAATCATGGAAGAAAATCAAGATGTATTGAATAGCAGATTATAATCACCTGCAATAGAAATCTGACACGAAACCAAAATTCAGTTTGGGGTTGATATAAGCAGCCTTACTAAAGCTGTTGGCTCAATACTTTCAAATATTTTGCAGAAAATAGGAGTGTGTCAGATTCCCATTTTCTGAAGGCTAAACATCTTTTTACTGAACAAATATATGAACACAAATTTTGTTGATGTTACATAGAAGTTTTAATTCAGCTACTTATTTTAAATATCTGCAGATATTTATACTTATGAATATGCTCTATCTTGAGAAAAATAATTGGAATAGGAATAGATTAATAAGTATTAATGGTATGATATCCTTCAAAGAAAATGTTTGCAATAATACACCCAATCCTTAATTATGAAAAATACCTAAACAACAGAACACCAAAGGCTAAGAGCCCGAAGCAATATTTGTCTTTCTTTTTGTGCACGAGATAATAGTTGTTACACTTATACAGATATCTGTCTTATGGATTTTTTTTTCTTTAAAAAAAGTGTCAATAATAATAATAAAGCCATTTGACACTAGATTTCCTTGAGAGATACATGAACCTTTTGTCAGGCTTGATGTGAATTTCACATTACAGATGAAAAAGAAAACCCAGACATGTTTCATGTAGTTTCTTTTTTTCATCACAAACATTTCTCACAGCTTCAGTAAAGCCCCCTTAGCATTAGCTTTCTTAATCAGACTCCTACACACATATTGCAATTTCTTTTTCTGCAGGAATCTCATAGATTTTCTCATCCATTTCTCTATCAGAAAACTAAGTTTTGACACTTACACCAATTCCTTACATGAATCCCCTGAGTAAATGAAAGTAACTAGCTGTTCCAGAAAAAAAAAAAAATTACTGTGTCATAAAGCACCTGGAAATTTTAGATAAAATACACAGCCTTTTAAGAAGAGAGCTTTGCTCCATGTTGCTGATTGTCTTTATTTTTAGGTGCTGCAATGTGTCTCTTAGACTATTAAGCAGAAAGCCCTGGAGGGATATACTAGAAGTCCAGTATTTGCTGGCTTAATGTAAGCATACCCAAGGTATTTCTAAATCTTGACATTAGATAGGGAAGTAGGCTACAAAACTCAGTAGATTTGCAAGCAGAACACAAGCACAACCCAAAGGTGTTCAGCCAGATGGAATCTTTAAGTCATAGAGATAACAAGGTTGCATGAATAGCTTCAGTTGGAATGCAAAAGTGGTTGTACCCCATCACAACTCTGCAGGAGCAAAGCAGAAACATCCTTTATTACCATTGTGAAATGCAGTCAGAAGTTCAAGTGAAATCTTTGAAATCTGAAACTTTGCAGCTATAATAGCGACTGGATGTTTTGTGGGCATGCCATCTATCCAGTTCAGCAGTGTTTACAATATATGTTCATTCTCTGTTCAAGAGCAGTTGTTTGTTAGAGAGACTGGGCTTCCAAGCCTTGGATGTCAGTGCCTGACAGGCATTCCATGAGTAGCTTCGATCTCCATCAAGTTCTCACAGATTATTCTGGAACAAACTAAAAGTTTAGGCAAGCTTGGGTCCAGCTCCTAACTAAACCAAGACGTAGGGTTGGGGGAGAAAGCACAATAATAATTCAAAATGATGAAAGCAATGCTATAGCAGGTCAGTTTCCTCGAGACTCATTTAGACATTTTCAGCCCAACAAGTCTACTACCTGTCCAGTTTTATTAGCTTGGAGATTTTAATAAACCTGAATATCCAAACCAAAAGCAAAAGTTCTGTGTTTCATCTTATTTTATATAAACGCCATGTGTTTCATCTTATTTTATATAAACGCCATGTCAAAACTGAAACCTTCCAGGATAAACAATATAAATGAACTCAAAAAAGTTTGGAAAAGGAACTTAGTTGTGATTAAAGCAATACGTACAATTACAGATATCAAGTAAATCTGACCAGCATTTTGTGTTTGTAGCAGAACCAGTCGTATCTTTGTAAAGAGAGAGAATATCTTTTATTAGACTAAATAGCATAGCTGGAAAAAAAGCAGATCAACTTTTGGGCACTCAGCCCTTCTCTGGAACTGAAGTATAACAACAGCTTAGTCTTACTTCATCAAAAAGGGAGGAAAACCCCACAGAGATTCATTTAAACACCTTTACAACAAACCTGCCCTGCAGCAGCTTCTATTTCCTTTCTTTCAATTATTTTCTGAGAGGTTGGAGAGCTTGGCTGGCCCTTGAACTCCTTCTGTTGGATCTTCAGTGGCACTAGACCCTGTACCCTTGGGGAGGAAGAGCCCGTCTATTTTACGGGAACCATACGCATGTACCATTGCAAAGCAGAGAGAGTGGCAACCCATGCGTCTTGGTGAATGGCTGCACATGAAAGCAAAGATGTTTTGTTCTGTTAAGACAAAAAATACAGAAGTTTTAATCTTCACTTGGTTTTGCACCCCGACCATCAAAATAGAGAAGGGATTTAGAGCAAAAATAGCGATGCTTTAGCCAGTACATTAAAAGCCACAAGACCCATTAAATGGAGTTTCTAATAAAAATTCTTCCTAACTGTTTAATTGCAGTTGCTAAATGATTTCTTTTTATAGTAAAAGCTTTATAATTAACAAGCCAGACATTGATTTCTAGTCATTATCAATTTCTCTATGATTATTATTGCTTCTATAATAATCTTCACTGTATTAACATAGATTAAGCAGCTCTTTAAAATAGAGCAGCTTCATTAGCTCCTGCTATCACAGGAGGACCTGCAGAACTCGGCACTTCAGTTAACCACCATGCAGAAGCTGAAAATAAATGCTGCAAGACTATTCCTAGGGGCTGACGTGCACGCAGAAGTATGAGAAACCTCAGCGCTCAACTCCGAGCACTTAACTCCCAGTCAGTAAAGCTTCTAAAATCATTAACTTGGACAGCCATGTTAACAATATTCCTGTGTTAATCTTTATTGCTACATTAATGAAACATCTTTTATCCTATGGACTTACTACATTTGAGAATCTTTATCAATCCAATTGCAAAATTAGAATAATTTCAGCTAAGTAAATGAAAGTGTGGTTAAACAGCCTTTGAAAACACAATAATGTAATGAAATACAGAAGCATGGAAGAGGGAATGAACATCTCACCATGTGTAAATGTCCTGGCTTTCAGGCATTAAAGTATACTGACTGAAGCAGGAATCACGATGGGACCCAAGACACACAGTTTTGTTCTTGTGAAACGTGCCAGGGAATCTTTGCAGACTAAGCAGCTATTTCTCATCCAAAAGGATAGCGGCTCACTCACTGAGCTTTGCCTCATCTTTTCCATGGAGATATGTTAAGACTGACAAGAGTTATGGTAGTCCTTTAGACACACACGGACCACTTGTTTCTGCCTGCAAATAACTGAATTCAACCAAAGTTTTAGTACACTTTGGATTTGTGCGCTTTTGAAGTTACGATGATTACTTTGCTCAGAGATTTTGATGTATGATTCATATGGCTGCAAGGAAGTCACATGGAAGGCTGGCAACAGGACTACATTTTTCTGAGCTATGCTGGAGTTCTATTTCAAATATAGATTCCAGATTAATTAATTCATGACATATAAAATATCATTGAACTACTTGTATTTTGGGTAGCTATTCTTCTCAAACATTCCAAGTGATTTCACTCAACTCTCCTTCATGAATTTGCAGAAGAAATCAAACCCAAAGTTCAATGCAAAAGAGTTTTGAAAATATTGTGATGTTTTATACAATGAATTTAAAAGATAGAAGCAGCCCAATGGAAGTCTTTGATACCTCAACACATGCTTACAACCTGTGAGTCTGGACTCCCCTGTATTCTCAAATACGTCAAGATGTGAAGATTTGCTTTGGCCTGTCACTAACATTGAGAATAGCTGACAATTTAGAGCTTTTTAAAGGCTGAAATGAGTTGAGCTCAGACTTGTCCTTCTGCCCTTGCTCATTTTACCTAAATATTGAGATTATGGATAACACAATGCAAAAAAAACCCTACACAAACTGAGACTTGTACTGATGGATTAAAAATAGGAGTATTCAAAATCATTCTCATATTTGAAATATTGCCTCTGTTTTTCAGCATCGTTCAAAAAAGAAAGGCGTTGGAGCCACATTCTCTCATTATCTACAATAATCTTTTCTGCTCCTAAGATAGTCAGTCATTGAGGAATTTTGAATCAAATTTCATAGTTTTACTTTGTCAGCCCTCGCTTAAACTATGCTCAGTTTCCTCTGACTTTCACAGGAACTGGTAGATTGGATTGAACCTATCCTGCCTCAGAACTGATCAAGCACTAAAGGACAACTTTTTGCAGCCTCCTGTGACTTGTTCAAGTTCATCAAGATCTGTTAGACTGATGAAATGCTTTTTAAATTATCAGAAATCTGAGTTCATCACTCAGAAAATAAAAAGGAAAACCTTGCTCCTTTCACAGCTCTGAGTCATTCAGAGTGGCACAAATACGGAAAATGACACAAGAGGTACAAAGTGATGGAAGATCAGATCCTTAGAAACCCTGTTCAAGAAAGTACCATACAATGCTTGGCTTTAAAGTAAACCTAAGCTATTTATGAATTTATCAAGATCTACATGTGGATGTGAGGGACTGTTGGCAGGGTGGGGAGGGGAAGGAAGCCTTCTAGAATAAAGCCTTCAAGAGGGAAGAGGGTGGACTGGTCATTCATTTTTCCAGAAATTTTGATTTGGTGGTCAACAGTCAGAAATAAAGTAATGATAATGAAAAAAATCAATCATGGTATTTCACAAAGATTTGGTTGTCTTGAATATGTTTTTCAGATGCTGCACAGTCCAAATCCATATGAGAGAATGTGAAGTGTACCTATAGCATGCAGTAGAGGAATGTGCAGAAATGATGCAGAGATGATATCCAAGAGAGCTTTGAACTAATGAGCTCGAACCGGCAGCACTAACTGGGACAGCAGCATGCTATTTTGCTTTGCTGCGAGGCAAAGTTAATTCATCTGAGCATGGTTTCATGTTAACCTGCATACATGCACAGCTAGACATTGTGCCAACGACGTGGAATTGGTTTGTGGTCATGCACAGACATACACCTGTTACTGTATCACATGAACAGCAATAAGCATGCCACCAGTGTTAGGTGGTCAAAGACAGCACAACCCTCTCAGTTCCTCCCCTTCTAAATTTGCTCTTGATATTGCTTCCAGTAGGTTTTGTGCAGCAACGCATCTGCTGATACAGACAGACCAGCCTATTCAGAGCTAGCTTGAAATTTCTAATATATACATTGAGGGATGTAAACATACTTTAAGATCCTTTACCACCTGCCTGCTTTTAAAAATTTAAAAAAAACCCTTATTTCCATGTCATGAGACATAGAGATTCATATTTCATGGTCTTTATTCATGACACTCAACCGAAACTTGATTTGGGAAAAGTGAAACTTTGCTATGCAACAGCACAAAACTATTAAAATTAATTGATCTGACCATAATCATCAGGGAACAACTGAAGACATAACCAAGGAATCATCATGCCTTTTGAAAATGGTATAGATAAACTTAATAGATACATACAGCAAGAGATCTAAGGGAATACATGCATTCATTTCCCTTTTCCATTCACCTAAGAGGGTATTGAAACTTTTATCTGATGCCACATTAAGGTATAATGTGCACTGATATGCAACAGATAAGGAATTCCCAAAACTTTCTTTGATGTCTTTCAGTTATGTTTCCATCAAATAATTCACTGTAGAAAGAATACACACAGATATTACTAACTGCTTTGTAACTAAGCAATTGTTTTAGACCAAACCCATGCTATTTCTTTTGCATCTTCCATCCAAATCTGCTTTTTTATCCTTTTTTTAGATATCTGATCTTGAAGGGAAAATTCTGCGTATTCATCTGGAAAGCGTATGGAGTGAGAAATCAAACCTGAGAACAAAGTCCAAGTCTTTCATCTTGTAATACAGAGAAGATCAAAGGGCCACACCTATGAAAATATTATTTCTCCTCTAAACTTTTTGTCTCAAGGCCATCGCAAATCTCTCTGCTCTTGCCTGATTTATGTTTCAACAGTGTTTTCAATAACCTCTACAGCTCAATGTCTATTGAAGGAATACTCTGGAAGCATTGCAGAGAATTGTTATGTCCTAATACAGCATATATAGAATAATAAATATATTTAAACCAATCTATTTCCTCAGATATGAAGAGTACATGAATGTAATTGGTATTCTAATTTATGACAAATATCCTGTGGCTACAGTAACTAGGGCCCTGAACTGTAACATGAAGAAGAGCTTTGCATCTCCAGCATCTCGGTGGATATGGCTGTGCACTGCCTCTTCTAAATTCAGCGCACGGCTGGCGTAGGTTCACACTGTAGTATTCAGCATGCAGGCATTTCTTATGAATGTTTCAGAGCATATCCATCTCGGTCCAACTCTATTAACTTCTTGAGAGACATCTATGTTTCATCAGAAAGTGGATTAAAGCAATTAAAAGCTCAAGGCATGTAATGATATAGGCGTTTCGTGTTATGCTACGATCCTGCCCATCCCCACTGGAAAGCAAATGGCCAGGCTGTGGTCCTCCTGGTAAAACTACTAGAGGTAGTAACTCTGCTTGCATTTCTTGGTCACAGAGTTAGCACTCCTTTCCAATGATTTTCACTGTTGTGTGAGAAGACTCAAGCTGACAAGACTATATTGGTTATTCTCAGGACACATTCAGAAGAATTTCTTCACAACTACCAAGAATAGTAAGATGAATTGAGATAAATTACTACCTGTGTTGAGATCAATCATAGTTGATGGCTTCAGGTAGGTAATGATTTAAAAACCCTACAAATTCAAGATATACTTAGGTTCTGATCTGAACCTCATATACCACCTGATTTGAGGAGATAGAGAAACACAACATCTATACCTTAATCTAACCATGATTTGATTCTGTATGTTCACTGGTATTTGTTCACCTGTCTTCATTCCTTGTTTATTCTAGACATAATTTTTAATGCAAACGTAAATAAGCAGAGTGAAAGACACCATTTCCAAATCTGTTTTTGAATTTCACAACTAGATTTGCTTTCCTAATAGAATTCATATCTAAAGCCCATGATCTTTGAAGAAGCTAGCACTAGGTTCAGCTGTGGCTACTAAATTGACCATGGTTCATGAAAGTCATTTGTCCATACTCTCCTCTTCGCTCTTCAAATCCCAATTAGATCTGCACTTTATAAGATGAAAATGTGAAACAATTTGCAAGACCAGAAAATTAGGCCCCATGCGTTAGACAATCTATGCCTTTAGGTATTTATTTATCTAAGCTTAGTATGGTCACACAGTCGTTAACAGACGTGCTAAGAAACAATAAATTGTTTTATAGGCTTACAGGTCATGAAAGTTGTATTAAATGAAGTTTAAAATATTCTGTCAGTATATAAAACATTATTTTGAAGATGAATCTTGAAGTAGGATCAAAAGATGGGTTTGATCATAGAAAATAGTAAAGGAATCAGGGACTAATCCAAAGGACAGGCATTCCTAAAATTGTATCCACGAACAGTAAGTTAGTGGGTCAGACTTCAGAACAAGAGATTCAAGAAAAAGTAATTCTGTCAAGAAATACTTATATGTCCTGTGCTTGTAATATGAGTTACCTTAAGATCATAGAATCATAGAATGGTTAGGGTTGGAAGGGGCCTCAAAGATCATCTAGTTCCAAGCCCCCTGCCATGGGCAGGGACACCCTCCACTACACCAGGTTGCTCAAAGCCTCATCCAACCTGGCCTTGAACACTTCCAGAGATGGGGCATCCACAGCTTCTCTGGGCAACCTGTTCCAGTGCCTCACGCCCTCAGAGAGAAGAATTTCTTCCTTACAGCTAATTGAAATCTACCCTATCAACTAGCCCTATCAACTCAGTGCCTCTCAAAGAGGTATTGCAGTAGCTTCTGGTATGAACTAATAGCAAGGAATAGAGTAGCAGGCATGCTATTGTGCTTTTGACCAAAGGAGCTCTACAAGCTTTTACAATTCCTTGTGACAGGGCCAGTCGGGTCCTTATTCTTCGGCAGATTTATCCTAGTATTTCCTTTCTCTCTCTTTTCCTCTTTCTGCCCACTCACATTGGATTATTCACCCCAGCTCTGGTTCAGCTGAAAGAGATCCTGGTGGTATCTTGAAGGACAATTTGGGATAACTGCATAAAAAAGTCCCTTTGCAGAATGCATTCAGATGCTCTAAGAACTGCTATCCTACAATATCCCCAGGCTGCATAGACACAGATGTATGGTGTAATATCTTGCTGACATTATTTATACTGATGGAAGGAAATTAATTTAAACTGCATGAAGCTAAAGTAACTGAATTTTGCATGAGAATGAGAATGAAATGGGAAAGTGAAATCCATACTCCAGTCTGATACAAGGACTTTCCCTTTGCTTTCTTAAGAGTACCTTGGACACTCCAAGTACTACTGGGTTGAAGGAGTGTCTGGCTATTTGCAAAATGTGATGATGAAGAGACCAACATGAATGAGGTCTCATGGTCTCTCCTCCAAACTGCTACATCAACATGTAGATCCACTCAGTCAATGCCATGGCCCCAAGGTCCTCCCTCCATCCTACATCAGTGGTCGTGTGTGTGGTTTGTTTGGACCCTGGTTCCAGAATCAGAGAGGCTCCCTGCCTGGACATTAATATCAGCCTACTTTTACCCCATCTATATCTCATTCATGAAAGATCATCTTCTATCTGATCTTTTGTTCTTTTGATACAAAGTTATATTTAAGCTAGTGTTACATGAATCTAACCTCAAATCCATTTTATTTGGTAGTTAGATAGTTACATCTCTTCTAACGCTAAAAATGCTAGGAAATTATATTTGGTCAGCAAAATTTTGCTGTGTGTATTTAATGGTAGACACAAGTAGGAACATGAGTTTATCAAGGATACAGCCATTTTCTTAAAAGAAGTACACAAAAACACTTCAGAAAGAAGATGGCTGTAATTTCCCAAGTTTTACAGAGGCAGTTTATAAAGTCTTAACAGCATTGAAAACATATGGCCTTATTGATAGGACAAGCTCAGGAAAAAAAATAAAAGTATTTGATTCAGCCATATTTCATTTACCTTAGTATCATGATTACTATCTCTGCATCTTTTATTTTTGACAGCTTCACAAGAACACGGTTAAGTATTTTCAATAATCTTATTAGACTTGGGAATTCAATATTTTCATTTCCAGTACATAAAATTGTTTTAGTTGAGAATTCAGGAACAACAAATGGTAAATCATTAATTTTAGCATCAGCCAAAGAAAACTCCTTGTATTCTTATTGCCAGAAAAGTCCCTTATGCTCACGAGTGGCTAGGATAAGCCTGAGCAGCCTGCAATCTGCTTCGATACATGGTGGAGGGTGACTGCAGGATCAGAAAAGGAGTCAGCAACCTGCCAGAGACTCTTACCAGATCCGTGCCTCTGCACAAGGAGTGTTAAGTGTTGCTTGGCTGCCCTTGAAGACCAGCATTTTGTAACTGGAATCCATTCTGATAAATATCAGATACAACATACATATTTTAATGCGAAAGATATTGAAGATGAGAGGACACTTAAATGAAAAGATAAGAACACGTATTTATTCTCAAGTAGCTAAAAATATTTTGCCTGAGACGCGCAGATTGTTTGAAATTTTTCTGCTCTTGTCCTGTGATATTAAATCTGAAGTAGATTTTACTGGCACAACAGAACTAGTGCCATTATTTCACTAATTAAGTCCCATTTCTGCTGTTAGCACTGAAAACACTGGCTTTTTTTCTCAGTTTGCCTCCTTCAAAGAGATGCCAGATGAGTTCAGACTCTATTCTGAGATTTTAAATTAATAGCAGTATTTTGATCAAGCTGCACCTAAAATGACTGTGATCGCTTAAGAAGCATATTAATTTCAAGCCACTGAAATGAATGGCTGATGCTTTTCAGGTTTCTGTTTCCAGGGGGCAGCCACAGATACACAAGACTATGAAGGAAAACCAAAGCGACATTATCTGTCCATGGTACTGTCAAGCAAAAAATCATTCCATTTCTATTTTTTTTTCCAGAATAAACACAGAAACTGACAGTCTGTTTTGCTTTACATTTTTTTTTTCTCCACCAGTTGTGGAAATCACCTGTTGTGCTTGGATATCACACAATGCACGTGGCATGCAGGATCATACACTGTTCTGAAAACTCTGCCCGTACCTCAGTGTAACAAGATGAGCTGTGGATAGAGTCACAATTTCACAGGAACTGAATTTTCTTTGCTTTTTTGGTCTTCAGATAGATTCTTTAGAGAACACTGTGTCAATGTAGTTTGCAAGGCACACATAGTCATGGGAAAGGTACAGTATAGCTAATCCTTAGATATATTATTTTAACTGTTAAAAACTGGGAAAGATGAGAACAAATATTTACCATAGTAGAGTATATCTGTGGTAGCAGAGCTCTCTGTTTAGTCATAAACTCACTGCTGAAGCTTTTTTTTTTTTTTTTAGGGAAACAATGGAGGGAAACATCTACTTCTGAAGAAACATTTGAGACACTTCTGGTTTTTGTATTCTCTTTTTAAGCAACAAGTGTTTTCCCCCAGATGAGGTGCTTTTTCTTCTTGTTTCTAACTTTTTTTTTTTTTTTTTAAACAGAAGTATGAAAGTACTATCTCAGTTTTGCTAGATGTTGTAGAATTTCTTCTGACACCTTTGGAGCATTTGATGTTGGCAAGAGCTAGATAATGAATATTGTACTTGCGAATATATGCTATAAAAAACAGGATGGGGTGATGCAACTTTCAGAATGTAAATACCTGTGTAAGTTAGGCACAGAAAAGAGATCATTTCTTTAATGTAAACTGCAATCACCTTGTAGCATGCTTGAGTTCCACTTAAACTCGACTTCAGGGTTCCAATAAGACTGTTCGCAAAGCGATACCCAAGCCATCATTTTGCTCTTTCTCCCCTTAGACTTCCTAAAATTGACTGAATCCCTCTCTGGGGTCGTACACCAAATGAAGTGCTTCCCTTTAAGAGACCAACTAATGGTGAGGGCCTGGGGGAATAACTGTACCTGTCAGCTAGCTAAGAGCTAGAAATGGCTTAACCTGTTTTTTGTAGTGCTATATTATGGCTTTTTCTTAATGTCTGAAAATAATGTTTCTGCACGAGCGCTGAAGTGTGCCTGTGCGCATGCGATGCCGATGCGCTTCCGCTTTTGCCTCTCCGAGCGGTGGTACCCAACCTTCAGCCCGGGTCCCTTCCCTCTGCCGGAGGAATCGGCAGCGCAAAGCATGGATAATCACCTTCAGTATTTTGGGTCCGATGTTATCACAGAGTGAAATTCCTTCTGTTTGCAGTCCCAGCACAACACTAATGCTAATCAGAGGAACAGCTTTGCCTCAGGAATTGGTTCCAGTCAGAGACCAAGGCAAAAAAACCAACCAACCTCGTTGTTCAAGCTTACCTGTTTTTCAAAGTCGTCACTGCACTGAATAACACACAACTAAAACAAAGGGTATCTTGCACAACAAAAATGAGAAGTATCCTAACCTCTCTAAAGGTAAAAGCCAAGTTTTCACAAACCTCAACAGGTCCAGGATTTCATCTACATTTTTCCAATTCTCAGTATTCATTCACATAAAAAGAAAATACAACTTGGAGAAATAGGTGCAATGGTACCATACACCATAGCCCAGCCGCCATTTCACTCTAGACACATCCAGCTGTTAACAAAGATGGCATAAATAATGTTGGCTCAAATGTGCTTTAGTAAGAGTTTGTCTCTGAACAGGGCTAAATTTGCTTCCAGCTCACATTTGAGCCTGCAGACATTGCCAAGCCCAGCACTGCACAAACCAAAGCGGCATACCCAAAATCACTCCTCTCCATGGAGGAACCTACCCCATGGCCTTAAGCACAAAACGAGGCAAAAAATTAACTTTTCACTTTCTGCCCCTGAGTTGGTGAAAAATATTTACGCTGTGTTCTAAATATCTGGATGCTTTCAAGTTACTTCAGTAGTATTTGAGTTGTAGAACACTGGAACAGGTTGCCCAGAGAGGTGGTGGATGCTCCATCCCTGGAGACGTTCAAGGCCAGGTTGGATGAGGCCCTGAGCAACCTGATCTAGTTGGAGATATCCCTATTCCTTGCAGGGGGGTTGGACTAGATGATCTTTGAAGGTCCCTTCCAGCCCTAACCATTCTATGATTCTATGATTCTATATGTTGAAACCCGTCAGCCTCAGAAATTGCCAATGCTCCTTCTAGAACAGACAAACTTAACATGGGGTTTATTTCAACCAAACTACTGAAAGCCTTCGTATCTGCAGCTCAGTGATAATGCTAGGAGGAGAAAGGACTCAGACAACATTTAAACAAAAAGCTAATACCTCAAAAGACAAGATTGGGAGTGATTTCCCAGGTCAGAGTTTATTTTCTCTTATTTTTAAAAAAAGATGAAAAAATCCTGCATGGTAATTGTTCACACTATCATAAAGTGTGAACACTTCATTCAGAGATTTTTGTGCCTCTCATCTGGTTGAAGTCTGTTCTACCACTCCATTCCCTTGTTTTCAAGTTAATTTTATGCAGGGTTCGTTTATTCGTGTTTCTTAGCACAGTCAATCAGCCCTGCCCATCATCTCAAATGGTTCTTTTTCTCCTGGACATTTATCTGTGAACGTCAATGATCTAAGCTAAAATCCACCAGAATGTATTCTTTTTGGATCTAAATCCATGTTAGATTTAAAGTCACCTAATTATGCCACTGCACCCTTCTGGGGCTGCTGTTCAGCATGAGAACACAGCCATGAGATAATTTGGTTCACATGAACTCTGTTCATGCCAAGTGTGTTTCTCCAATAGGAAACTTCCTTTCAAGTTGGAGAGACAGCCCACTTGTGTTCAGAAAATGCACATAGGCCGTAAGACACACAGAAATAAAATAAAATAAAAAAGTAATGCTCTAGTTAAGAAGCTTAATAATAAGCATTCAATAGAGGTAAAGAAGCATTCAATAGAGATAAAGGCAAGGGAAGAACCTGAAATCCATGAAACCTAGCTTAAATCAACAAGACTAAAAGCCACACTGTTGCAAGGAGTCCACCAGGATGACTTACTTAGCATAAGCCAGGCACTAATGGAATTAATTGCAGCATTGGGGTCACAGCCAATTTAGCGCTGCGAGGCAACGTGGAGAAGGCAAAGTGGGGAGCAGCAAACGCGACCAGACAGTTGGACTTTGGCAGCCAGCAGGGTGGGAACTGGTCAAAATGAAGGGGTGAGGGGGAGATGCTTGTTTCTGTTCCCTTCTGGAATCTCTATTAGAACGGCCTGAAGTTTGTCTGGTCTCACCCTGTCCACCCCATCACAATACCCTGCGAACCCCAGCTGTCATGAGAGATCTATATAAGTGACAGACAAGAAACAAATTTTCGCTGCTGAAAATGCACGTACTCCTTCTGAAGTCAATTGAGCTACACCAATTTGCAGTCACTTCATGCTAGAATGTAATAGCCATTAAGCTACTACTACAGTTTGCCATAAACCATATGCTTGGCTTGTGTATGGCTTCTTAAAGAAATGGTCACCTTTCTCCTTTTGGAAATATTAGGCCTCTTTAAGAACTCTGAAATGTATTGTTTTCCTTTTTCCTTCCTTAAATTTTTCTTAAGCTTAACAGCACTACCACATTTCTAATTAAATAGATAGATAGGATGCTGATAACATCTGCTTTCTGTAATAAAAACTATTGATATTGTTGACCCGACAGATTATCTGCAATAGACAGAGCACAATGGCCAAATCTAAAAAGGAAAGGAGGAAGAGCAGCTTAGCACAAGAATATATATTATTATTATTATCTGTTCTTCTGCCTTTTGGAATTATTAAGAACAATTGTAGAAATTATCAGTCATCTCTGCTTCTTTTTCTGGCATATGAAATGGAAACAGTGATTGAATGTCACAAAGAACTTTGATCATGTTTTTCTTGATACAATGACTTTGTAAGGTTAGCTGCTTATTTTTTTATGGTAGCATCTCTTACAGGGATCCCCAAGATTTACAACAGCAGATACAAATTTTTCAAAATTTTTGTCCTGTGTTGTATGGAGCAAAACTTCAAACAGCAAAAGAATATCCTAATAATAACTGATATCTCTTACAAAGCTTTTCATTCAAAAACCTTAGCATTCTTATCATAGCCCAATCCTGATTCCTACTTAAAGTTATTAGTTTTTTGAGGTTTGCAGTAAAAAAACTGGTTCTCTGTAAATTAAGGCCATATGATTGCCTAGTAAATACCTACTCAGGTGTTCTACTACTATGCTTAACAACCCAAAATTCAAACAGGTCATATACTTTCCTTAATTAAAGCATATATGTTATGGTAGAAACATTGGTTATGTTTTGGTCTCTGAGAAAAAAAATAACCTAAAGTTTTGACTTGGCTCTTCATACAAGGACTTAAAAGATATTAGGAACTAAGTTCTTCCACATGGCATTGGACTTGTAGCTGGAGTAAGCCGGTCGTATTCCACTGATTTTAGGACAACTCAGTTAATTTACACTATGGAGGTGGCATCAGATCAACCTCAGCTTTCCTCTCTGAAGCTGGAATATCTGCCATTTACCCATTCCAAGCAGAATCACTGTAAACTGCCTGTGGCACTCAGTTTTGTGCACCTCTGGATGTTTGGAGGTCATGGTGAAGACAACAGCCATCTATTTATCCCAAGCTACTGAATTTCCAGAGGTAAACAAAAAAGCAAACAAAATGCTACTGTAGTAGGTTTAATCTCTTTCTTTTGTTCCCAATGTCAAACAGTAACACATGTGAAGCTGGCCCACATAATTTGCCAAGTATTCAATATTCAGGGGTTAGCTGGATACTTTAGCCTAAAAGGTATCCAGTTTTTTGTTTTGTTTTTTTTAAATGCTTAATGAAGGGTTTATCTGCGATTGCCAGTAATCATGAGTTGAAGAACACGAGCTTTAAAAGAAAGAAGAACAACCAAACATCTTGATGGCTGGCTATGTAGGACCCATATCTTTGGATTAGAGTTTGATTTTCTTTGTGCAGTTTTTCTATGCACAAAAATATTACTGCAGATGGAGAAATCAAAACACAAAGTTAAGAAAGCCTAGAAATGCAGCACATACTCTTCAAACTACTGGGCCTTAAGAAAAAACAGGACAGAAATTTAACAGAAACATATTTAATTTTTGCCAATTTTTCATTAACTCTTCCTGAAAAAAGTTCTTTTTTCACAATATGAACAAAGAAATTTCGTTTTAAATCAGATGGGATTTCCTAATAGCCATTTCATCTTAATTGTCTGTAATCTCTCTCATACTTCATGATAGAGTCTCCTGTCATTTAATATATATTAATTTTTAAATTAAGTGGAACACTGGTAAGATAACTTGCTTTCTTTCTCATGGTATTCAGTAAGCAAAGTTTATTTTTATATCGCAGTTATTTTTAGTTTATATGATATCATTTCTCCTAAATTTCATTGCTAAAGAGAACTTTCAGGCCATTTCTAGGCTGAAAAAATGTCTACTCATTCCAGTGAGCTAAAATTCCAACAACCTGTCTCACAATTTTCCCAGCTTCCAGAGTTTTGCATATATGCTCTTCTGCCTCTATTCTGACAGTTCTGTAGTGAACGTTTGCTGCCCATCGAAAATCATCTCCCGATCAAGTCCCATTTTTTGTCTCTAGTGATGCAAAACCACTAATGCGCTTATAAAAAACTATTACAATGTTTTCTGCTGTTACTCAATTTACTTGGAAGCTCCCTGTTATTAAGGTGCAATAATCTATCAGTTATGTAACTGCTCAATCCTTACTTATATTAGATGCTGTACTTGGCTTACACTCATTTCCCCAAACGTGAGGCCTCATATCCAACATCATGAGTAATTAAAGCCTAAATTCAGACGTTGATGACCTTTTGATGACTTGTGACTAAAATGTTATGTTTTATTCTCTATCCTGTTATTGGCCATGTGAAAGGACTTGTATACTGAACCTTGGGGTAATAGTCAAAAAAAGGCAGTTATTTCAAGATAGGAGCTCAACAGGCACTTTAAGGGTCAAACTATGAAAACAAAGACCTCTGGGTGACTTCTGATGGAAATTAGGTAACTTTTCTGATACTCTGCAGAACCTAAGAATATATCACATTTTACAATTCTAACACTGTGAACATGGCAACTAATTACCATTTTTAAAAATATCGCTCTCTCATTAATACTGATTTTACTTTTCTTACACATCGTCGATGCATTGAATTGGGGCAATTTTGAGTACTCACATAAATGTATTTTTCTTAATAGACTTATGTAAAAATATTTCTTAAAGATCAACAAAACCAATATGTAAATTTACATTAACTCAAATACCACTAGGTATCCATGGATGAATCCAATCCCTGCATACAGAGGACTAATATTAATCATCTATTGTCAGCACATAAAAATATTAATAACTGTGAGTTTCACAGATATGAAATATTGTGAAGACAAAGTCATGGTTTTGATGCTGGTGGATGCTTATGAAAAGAATATGAAATGGTTACCATGTGATTTTGTCATTTGTATTTCTACATAACTATATATTAAAGGTATATAGATATAACTATATACACAAATCTCACATGGCATTTAAGATATGAATCATAGTCAACCACATCAAAACTTCAGTAAGTGCTGCATTATTTACTAAATAAATGGAAAACAAGAGGTAGTGGAAGGTCCAGCTGCAGGTGTTTGAACCACTGGAATATTTAACAAGCTGCAGAACTCTAAAAAGATGACCTTGATTCACTCATTGTCAGTGAAAGACGCAGAACAGAAGAAAACAGATTTTGAGGCATGATGTCACTTTCCAAATGGAGACATGGTAGAAAAAGTGATTGATGGGTATATTAATGTATAGAGCGAAAGAAATAAAAGGATCATAATTGTACACACTGAGTAATATACATACATATCTGTTTGCAGATATGCTATAGGAAAATTACTCTCTCCTTTAAGTGGTAATTTCAATCCTTCATTCTTTTAAATTTCATTTTAAATATAGTCTTGCGATTCTGAGCATTACCCAGCATCCAGTAACGATTACAAAGTTATTCTTAAAATTAATTGAAATTCTCTCTGACAGCTGCATAATTGACAAGGTGTTTACTTCTTAGAAATCTCAAACATGTTACTACTACAGGCAAGATTCAGTTTTGGCACCCCTAACGTTACTATCGTTAATACTAACAGCAAAATGGAAACATTCTACATCTTGGATTCAATAAAGTCAGAAACCGGACTGATAGCTCCTTGAAAGGAGCAATTCTTAGTTTCTCAATAGGCACCAAAGAACAAGGCATCAGACCTGAAAGGTATAGTAGATAAAGCAAACAAAAAAAATAGTGGCACATGTCAGCAAAAAGAATATGGTATATATCACATTTTTATGTATCTTTGCAGAATTATGCTCTCAGTAACTTGCAGTTTATGATTTAGGAACGCTACTGTAGCAATGATAAAAATGACCGCCTCTACCAAGGCTATACAAAACCTTTGTGTTACTTAGGTTATTGAAGTGGTGACCTTATGCCACTTTCCAGCAAAGACCTCAGCAGTCTGAGTCTTCCATATGTCAAAGTACTGATCTTTTAAATGCACAGGAGCCATCCTACTGCCTTCACTCTGGATGGAGCATCAGCTCTCACACAACCTCTGAAAATCCTTTCCGTCACGGAACCAGCAAAACAGCAGCTGACAGTCCTGCCACCAGGAAGGAGCTCACCGAACCTCCACTTCACTCCTCCGCTGCCAACAGCAGCACTGTAACCAAGGATGATTCATTGCTCATCTGGGAAATAAACTGCTACTTGCTTTGTTATACCTGCTAAGCTATTGGGAATTTATTTTTGCATACGTGCACCCATTTTGTTTAAGATACTAAACCCACTCGTTTCAGCTGAAAAATTCTATAACTGCATTGTTTCACACAGCTTATAGAATCCCTCTCTTCTTGCCGAAATGAAACCTTGAAAATACGGCCTTTCTACAAAAGAGGGAAGGTTACTGGAATTCAGTACAGAGACTTTGCACAGCCTAACACTATTTGAACTTGAACTTTCTTCATTCCAGTGAAAAGCACAAGTCCTTCAGGCTTCTCTGTATGACCAAGCAATTTTTCTGAGGACCATCCACAGCTCTTTAAGTCTTATTTTTCTTAATACAGGCAGTGTTCCATTAGCAGCACCTTCATCTCTGACAACTTTCTTATTACAGCTTTTGCTTTCTACTCTAAAGGCCTTGGAACATGCCTAACAGCTAAACTCATGTTATACCTTTCCATCTAAATAGCAATGACTTCCACTGAGGAGCTCTGACAAGCTTCAAAATCCTTCTAACAGAATTTTTAGCCACCTAAATTTTTAAACTTGTTTATGCAACTAGACATCTTTCTCTGTAAATTCATTTTTTGTTGTTTTTTGTAAGCAAAAAGCCAAGTTGGCACTGTGTATGCAGCCCAATGCCCAAATGAATGTAAAACTACTATGACAGTAACAAAAACAACGGAGGTTTAGAAACACTTCAGATAAACCCAGATTAGTTTCTTACTGTTGAATGCTAAGAAATCGAGCTTTGCTCTGGCTTTGCGCATATTAAAAAAAAAAAATAAAAAAAAAGGAAAGTAATATAATATTCTTGGTCATCTAGAAGCAGAAAGAAAAGAAACATGAGAAACTACAGTGAAATAGGAAGATAAAAACACTAGTTTCTCCTCCCCCTCCAAGCCATGTATGCTCTGCCTTAGGTCAAGAGGCTTACTGATGGGGGCTGCAGTATGGACAAGGTTATGGAAAAAACGTGAAGATAATTATCTTCACAATTTAGAACACGAAGCAGTAGATTTAGTTGAAGTATATAAGTTGTCTGCAAAATAGATCCAACTTTTGAGGGACAGGTGAAAAACAAGCGGGTGGTACTTGCATGGCATTGAGATGCTCCTGAAATCTTTTGTGGGCACAAAGTGCTTTTTAATAAAGGAATGCTAGTTGAAAAACTACCTTTTGAATCCCAAAATCTTTTCTTTTTTTAAATTTTATTTTATTTTTTAAACATCTCAGGCTTGACAAGTATTTGCTTGACAAAAAGAAAGGTCCCAGGAGCTCTACATGATTTTTTTTTTTTATGGGTTTTACTTTAAGATCCAGGACGACAGCAGTTTTGCCAAGCCCTGGTCCACATATGACTCATACTCAAGGAGGTGGAAGCTCTTCTGCCACACACATCATCTGCTCATGTTCCTCCCATTACATTATCAGAAAAAAACCTCACAAAGGTAATTTCACAAAAAGGCCCTTGGGATTTTAAAAAATGTGAAAAACTGAAATTTTCAGTTTCTTTCTTTAGATCAGTGACATCTAAAATTTTCTAATAGTGAAGTTTAAAGAAAGAAAGGCTTACAGGTGTTGGCATGGACTTAAAATTTAACTTCATGCTCAGACCTAGTACCTGTGAGATGATGTCCTGATGCTATAATAGTCACAGACTAGCAATACCTCTCATCTCTCTGAAACGAGAACCCTCTCTGTTCTGCCTTCAGCAGTTAACATTCCACGCACGGGTAATCCCTAAAGGCTTGATGGAGCCGAGTGAAGGCTGTTCTCTGGTGCGTTATGGTTAGACCAGAAGCAAAATAGAAAATGCATCTTTCACACACATATGCATGAACTCACACATGCATCCTTTTTTTTTTCTTTTAAATCCTCATTGTATGTGCCAAAAACTGAAACTAAAAAAGAATCTAGCTGCGATATAACCTAGACATTGCTCCTAGAAGTGCTAAGCACAGCAGGTCACCCACTATCCAGTTTCAGCAGAAGTTGTTGTTTGTCAGTTAGCACTGTTGCACTAAGTTAACGTGTCAACCCTATTGCTTCTAGCAGTGTCTGAAAGAAATCCTAATGCTGCCAGATTAGCAGCAACCTCAGCAGCACTGGTGGCCAAGAAGTCCAAATGGGCAACAGCCAGTGCTTTGTGTGCTGTCTCTTCACACCTTGCCCCAGGCTCCCTCCTCACTATTACTGCAGACTTTGTAGACTCGATAGGACTCTTGTGATTGTACTTAATATTTTTTCCTGTTTTTCCTCTGGCAGAAGCATGTCCTGTACGAGGGATAAGGTTTGGTTTGGCCCCCTTGGCTTTCAAAACTCAGCTCTCCACAGTCTCTGCCTGTGGCACTCTCAGTCGCACAGGATTGCGTTAGTAGGGAAACCAAACCTAACTACGGATCATCGAAAGGTTAATTTGCTGTTAACACATTGCTGTAATCCCTAAGAAAGCAGAAGATGTCAATACCATCCATCTTAATGGCTTATGTGTTTCTTGCAGCACAGCTGCTGAGCAGCTAGCTTAGGGGGAGGAAGATGAATTTAATGGGACAAAAAGATCTCATGGAACAGACAAACTGTGCTCCCTGAGAAGTTATCCAAAGAGAAGCCAGCATGGGACAGAAAGGGTGGTCCTTGGTGTGGCATAAGACCAGAGGAAACATTCTTCAAAGGTGAAAAGAAAAAATGTTTATTTGTGTCAGGAGAGGTGAAAAATCCATTTTCCACAGAAGAGAAACAGCCAAAAAAAAAGGGAAGAGCAGATGAGGAGAAAAGAAAACCTGGAGGATAATTAAATCTACTTCTGTATTTGGAAATCTATTCCTCACAAAGTAATGGAATTGTTGGAAAATATATTACCTTACTGCTGCCACTATGACTGTTAAATAAAGAAAGGAGTGGAAGGATAGCTGTTTTTTCATATCACAAATTTAATTTTCATTAAGCACAAACCAACTCGTTAAAATAACCAAAACCTCAGAAACAATTAAACAAACTAAACTCTGCAGGGTTCAGATGAAGGATCATACCAGAAATCTGTGGATGGACATAGAGAAGGGATGGATAACTTTGTGAACATAATGATGTTTACAAGTTACCATTATTAAGTGGGATAACTGCATCCCTGCAACATTATGTTTGATGAATTAAAATGAAAAAAGAAGCCAGGAAGCAATGTAGTCAAGCCAAATTCATGGTCGTGAAACTTTTATAGTATAAGTAAACTGTTGTTAATGCCAGTGTATATATACACAAGTCCTAATTAAGCCACAGTACGCTTGGGCTTACGCATCCTGAGGGTTGTGAATCTCAACATTATTACATATTATTATTTTTATATCTCTATACACACCCACAATGAGCCTTTCTAGCTTTTTAAAAGGACTTTTAAAACAACAAGTCATGCAAGTCCTAAACCCTCCCACATGAGCCAATGACCCCGAGGGTCAGTTTTCAGTCTGGTCTCTCTGCCAACAGCGCAGGAACAACAAAAGCCACTAGGCAAGACCAGAACAATTCAGATGGCACAGTTCATCCATGGGGTATATCGGGATCAGATATCAAGCAACCCTTAGTTGCCATGAGCACTTTGAAGAAAAAGACTGTTGTCCTCCTGCATTTCTACATAGGAGAGAAGCACCACACTACAGGAATAAAGAGACAGTGACGATATTTAGATGAGGCTTTCAGCACTTCTAGGATGTACTCCATGACACTGCCTCAGTCTGGAGCACTTCTCCCCCATCTGCATTGCATCATGGTTGAGGTGTGCTTAGAGGGGCTCTCATCCCATGCTTGGGAGCACTGCATTCCTAAGAGGGACTCTCTTCTCAGCTATGCAGAACTTGTCTACAAGCTTTAGAGCCTTACATCTTTCCATACACCAAAAGCCTCAGATACCATGGCCCTTCAGGGAGTCACGCATCTCATAACTTGCACTGGCCAGCCAGCAACTACTACTTGCAGATGGTGGGAATGAGGAAAGGAGACTGTGCAGGGTGATGGCAACATCTCTCCTCCACGGAAATCAGTAACGCTACAACTTCTGCAACAGTACAAATTAACTGTACCAAAATCTCCCAGTTGCATTATGCTAAATTCAAGTTAGGGACGCTTTCTGTAGATAAAACCCAAGCTTTGTAGCTGTGTAATATGCCACCCAGGAAGTCTTTCACTCTAGTGAGTACAAAGATCTCCAAGCTCTCAGCAGCATAAAAGATGGTAGAGAAAAATATTGCTCCTGGAGAGAAGATCTACACAATTCTGCAGAATCCATCTTTTATTCCAGATCAAAGCACTACCAAATATTTTCATTTGTAGTGTCATTCATTAATGGCCAGTTTGGGGCTTTGAACTACTTTCAATTCCTTCCTAAGAATAACATAGAGGCACAAGCTGTGCAACCAGGATCCTTTCTGCATCACATATCTCATACACTGAGGTGTAACAAGAAGCGAGGTCCCATTTCATCCTGCTCTGTGATCTCGTGCTGAGTATGGAGCAGGACAGCTGTCCCATCAGCAGCAACCAAGACATGTGGCTGGCAGGGCAGGACCAGAAAAAACAATGTGCAAAGCAAGGCATGATAAGCTCTGTAAATCCGTGTCTTACATGGGAGAGAATTTTTTGGAAATGCTTTTGGTATTATAGGAACATTCATAGATGCAACAAGTACAGAACCGACAGCAGAGGTATACACTATGAAATAGAAATGAGGGGGGATTTTTCACATTTGAGGAATATCAGGTAAGTCAGCTTGTTTTGCTCCACAGTGGAAGTCTTCATCGGTCTTTGAAGCTCAGGGCATCAGGAAAGTGATCATTTTTGTTTAGGCCTTTGTTAAGGTATGGAATTTACATCCCAAATAAGTGTGTTACTGTTGCTAAGAAGAATACTACAGAAAGCTTGGAACTGGGATTACTCTTTCACTAAGAGTATTGATTTTGTTCCAAATCGTAATGAAAACTAAAAGAAACGAAAACATTCATTAAAAGTTTTTAAAAATATTTAGCTCAATTACAGTATTTCCTTTCAATCGAAGTCATCTTACCTCAGATTTTGACTTCTGAAGAAAATAAGATTTGGAAATAAAAAACAGTGCATTTTCATTTTAGTTCACTGAATATATCTGAATTTCCTAAACAGTAACCTATTTGCAGAAAACAATTCAGTTTGGATGAGACAGCATTTTCCAACAATAATTGTTTTGCTGAAAATTTTCTACCCTCTCTAATTACAGTCTTTTTATCTTCGAGAAGTTTTCTTCTCCTTAATCCCACTTAACCTGAAATCTGAAGAATAAATCTCAATTCATGATCTTATTGATGAATATAAGATTTTCAGCTCATGCTTCCCAACAAGCAAGGTAAAAGAGACAGTGCTTAAATATTGTAATAAAGAGATTTTGTACCGAATGACAGTTATTCTCTTCATGATCCTGGCACTGGAGAAAAAGCACTGAACTGATTATATTTCTTGTTTTAAATATTCATGTGACAATGTTGAAGAGAGAAATGAATATCAGAATGAAAAAATGACAAGAAAAAAATGACTACAAGAAATCTCTAGACATTTATCACAGGCCTAGAGGATACAAACCAATCAACTTCTAAAATCTGCTCTTTGATCGAGATGCCCAGTTAAAGCCTACATTATTAATATATGACTCTGTTTAAAAAGTCTATTAATCAGGCAGAGATGAATGATTAAGTGGATAAAGCACTAGCCTTTGACCTGACTGGCAACTTTCGCAAATCTTCTGTGAATTTAATTCATAAAAAAAGAAAAAGAACACTTCGATATCTGTATAAATTATCCAGGAACAATGGTTCTCATTGTTTTTCTTTGTGTCATTAAACGATTTTCATTTGCATGCAAGACCATCTCCACTATCCGATTGCTAGGCTGATAGCTTGCTACAGGATGGGGTATGATCAATAAAGCGTGTGTTGGTTGTGCTTTATCTAGTAATAACAGTAACAAAAAGAATCTGTTTTGACTGCTCCACCTTTGTCTTCCAAGTCTTCTCTAGGCCTTTAGAAAGATCAACGAAAAAGATCCCAAGCCTGAAAACAACTTTCTACACAGGATTTCTTGTTTTAGTGCGCTTTGATGGGATCCTGGATGGCACAACACACAACAACTTGATCATACGCATGTTTTAAGGTCTGAGGATCCTGACGAGTTCAACACTAAACTCTGTCATGCACTGCTATCCTCCAGGAACACTGGAAAACCAAAGATTTCAATGAAGTGATTATTAAAGTTATTAACAAACGGATTATACGAGTCTTTTTAATGGCTAGGATATTCAAGGTATTTCATACTCAACTAATATTGCTTTTTAAGTTTTTTTTTAGGGTGTTTTTAAACATACATCAGATTGTCTAGTGAAAATCAGTATTTCCAGTACTTATTTGCACTGGCAGTAGAGATCGGAAGGAGATTTCAAATTCTAGTTGTCAAAGACAAGAAGAGCTCAGTGTCATTTAAGATTACATGAGAGATCCTATTGAGTTTGGGCACCCAAAAGGCTGCAGAGTCTGCTCTTTTTCTCCCTGTTGAGGAGAGGAAAATGACATTTTTTAGGGCTTTTGACACTTGTTTCGATACTAAATTATGCAATAAGACTAGCTCTATCTGCTCTCTCATTGAGCACTTAATTTGCCATAATGCAATATTTATTAAATAATATTGTAAAATATTTCTTAAATGTTTTATATACCGTTGGAGGGTTCTCCCTGAATGTGGGAAGTATTGACTTTATACAGATATGCAGCAATTATGGACTTAATGTAAAAATTCCTTATTGAAGCTCTGTATCTATGATATGCAGGTCGTTAAATTAGATCATACAATGAACCTACTGTTTCGAAATGGAAAATTTTATAAATACTGTCTATAATAAACACTCTTTGCAATTGTGGGGCTTACCAACTACAGTTACAAATGTATAGAATTTGCCAAATACATCTCAACTCAGGTCAGTTTCGTATAGCTTGGTGGTTAGCATGCATGCTTATCCTTTAATAGAACAGTTTGTCTGGAGGACATGCAAAATTCTGCTTAATTTATGAAGTAAATTCCTAAATATAAGGAATTACTACTCCTAAATATTAATAGCAACAAGTAGTAACAGAAGTAATAAAAGTTCTGCTGACAAAATAATGTCATGTGTAACATTTTGGTAAATATTTTACTATAATCTGTTTTCTAGATGACCATTTATTGGAAATTAATAACCAGTTTTGCTGTTGATGAGAAGTAAAAAGAAAATATACTATCCACCTCTTGTTCTCTCCCTAGGTGAATGGATCCTGAAGGGAAAATAGCATGGAATATTAACTTACGTTATTAAAATAAGCAATAGTATTCCCGGACACACATGGGAAGAGCTGTGTTAGATGCTTGTGGTCTTTTGCAAAAGAGAAATTTATATCAGTATACCACGGAGGTGGGTTTTTGTTGATGTTTAGTATGGTATGGTCATCTTGATGCCTTGTAAAAGACCGAAAATAAAAGGATCGTTCAAAAGTGTTATGTTTTTTCTAATGACAGAACTAGCATTGATCTTTAGTCACTTAAGCATCAGAGTGCTTGTCTACTCATTTTAGCATCAGAATGTTGTATTTGCCCAATCCATATGAAACCATACTTTTTTTCCATCTGTAAAGTCCAAAAAAGAAACTGCATTGATTTCAGATCCTAGCGTTGTGATTCTGATGTATTCCAAGACCCATTCAAATATCCCAGAAATGCTAGCAGAGATGACTAGACAATTTCCAGTGTCAATTTACAAATTCAAGTGTAATTGCTTTAGTGACTCTTTAATTCACTTCACAGAAGTACATTGAAGTGTCCCTTCCCCCTGTGAATATTTCGAGATTGATGATAAAGCTCAACATGAGCCGGCAGTGCGCTCGTGCGGCCCAGAAGGCCAACCGCATCCTGGGATGTATCAAGAGAAGCGTGGTCAGCAGGTCAGGAGAGGTGATTCTCCCCCTCTACTCTGCTCTTGTGAGACCCCCCTCGAATACTGCATCCAGTTCTGGTGTCCCCACCATAAGAGAGACATAGATCTGTTGGAGCATGTTCAGAGGAGGGCCACAAAGATGATCCAGGAGCTGGAGCACCTCTGCTATGAAGACAGGTTGCGGGAGCTGGAATTGTTCAGCCTTGAAAAGAGAAGACTTTGGGGGGATGTAATAGCTGCCTTCCAATACCTGAAGGGAACTTACAGGAAGGCTGGGGAGGGACTTTTGACAAGAGTGTCCACTGATAGGACAAGAGGAAATGGGTTTAAGCTGAAGGAGAACAGATTTAGATTAGATCTTAGGAAGAAATTCTTCAGTATGAGGGTGGTAAGACTTTGGAATAAATTGCCCAGAGAGGTTGTGGATGCCCCCTCCCTGGAGGTGTTCAAGGCCAGGTTGGACGGTGCCTTGAGTAGCCTGGTCTAGTTGAGAGGTGTCCCTGCCCATGACAGGGAGGTTGGATTAGATGATCTCTGAGGTCCCTTCCAGCCTATGCCATTCTATGATTCTATGATACTCTCCCAACTCTCTTCCTCTCAAGCAAAAGAAAGAGTGAAGAAGTCCAGCCTACAGCAGAAACTGATCTCAGACATCAGACTCTTTAAAAATAACATAGTCATTCCTATTCTTAACTGCAATACAGCCTGAGCAGAGATCTGATGCCTGGCTTTGTTATATACTTGAACCACATAGTTAACGTAGAAAGTTTGGCAAGTTATATCTGCAGACACTGCACAGATATTGTGTCTTTCTTAGTGAATCTCCCATAGGATTGACTTGATTGGAATGAGGTGGGTGCAGGGAGTGCCAGAATATTCAAGCTTTGATATGAAACACCTGCTGGAAGCTATCCCACTCGTGTCGCATCCTCAAGCAGTCTTTAGCTTTTTGTGGGTTCGTTTCAGTGCAGTGAGAGAAAATGAGGCACTTGATATGAAATCGCTGATTTCCTTAGAGATGCTCAGCTGGGATTCAGCACTGATTCCACCGAGTGTTGCTGTGACAAACAGTTCGCTGCTGACATGAGATACATAGCGACAGAATTAGTTACTTATGCTAATGAATGAATACTGCTTAATTCTATAATGTCAGGTATGATAATCTGCTATAAATAATATCTGATACTGGGATATGTTACTGTCAGGTGGGCTCAAAGCGAGTGCTGCACCTAGCATTGAGGTGGAGGATTTTAATGGTGTCAGAGTAAGTGTGAGGATGGTAGCCATCTCCAGGTGACTCATTTCATCCTCCCAGAGATCTCAGCTAAGGTGCTGGGATGAAGAAGATAAATGGGCAAGAAGGGTTACAGACCTCACACACATTTGGGCTTATGAAGATGTTTTAGTTCAGATATGAAGAAAGAAAAGTGGAGTTCCCATAACCCTCACCTAACGAGGTTGGTCACAGAAAACCGAATTCACATGAAGGGGAAGCAGAACATATCCATTGGCCATGAAGATTCCAGATTAGCTGAGGCCAAACCAATTCTCTTTGCGTTCTTCATATCATGAGCTAGAACTGAACTGCTAATTCAACGGATAACATTGTTAAGTTGTTACAGGCTAGATATTACAGTGAACCAACAACTGGGAAGCAGAGGAGGTGGAAGGGGTCTGGTAGTGTTAGACACTCAGATACAGAGTCAGAAAATGAAACAATATCAAATTACTGACCTACTTTTTCTGAGACCCTTGGCTGGGGTTCAGTGCTGAATCCCAGTGCCCCTGGGAACTCTTTTGAGCAAGCTTTCACTGACTACATTAGAAATATAATGATGGATCTTCAAAAAAAATAGTTCAAAGATAAAAATCTACAAGGATGGGTGTTGGGAGGCAGTTATGTTTGGAAGAAAAGTACTGAAACTTTAGTCAAATCTCAAAGTGATCAGTTATTTTCAATTTTTCACATGATGCCCATTGAATCAAGGGATTTTTGCTATTCCCTAACTAGCAAAACTAGCCCCCTCTAATTTATGGGGAAGAAGTGCTCTATACCTCACTGGAAACAGCCTATGCACCTATGTCAGCTAAAGTCCTTTATTGTCCATCATAACATTTGGAAACTGTATGTACCCATAACAGCATAACTTTCTGACCAGAAATCGTCTTTGTAAAAAGCCAAACTAAATTCTTACTTACATATCCTCCACATTCCAGACAGCTTCATATCTGATCTCATCTTTGACCTTTGCAGATTGGGCTTACCTTTGATGTATGTCCAGATGTATCTCTGCATTGTGTTACTTGACAAGAACAATGTTGTCACAATGATCAGGAACATCTGTAATACCTGTGAAATGCATCTGTCATGGTCAGGCCTACCGACAGAGCCAACGGGTGGAACAGTAGGGACAGCACAATTCAGTCCCACTAGTAGAGACAGCAGTCAATTCAGTTAAAGACTGGATGCAAATTATGAACCTTACTCCAAACCTGTTGTTTTAGCTAGAGGAAAAGTCCTCCTCTCACTCCCATAGTCCCTCACAGGACTCAGAATTGATCTTGGAACTAGTTTATCCGCTAGAGGATGTGATGCTTTTTGTTCTTCACTTATTAAATTAATTATCACTATTTAATAGAGGAAGCATATCTGCTTTTGGTACAGAAGGAAGTCCGGAGTTAAAAAACTACATTTAGAAACAAATACAGAAATGCCCTTGGTGTTTCAGAGGAAGGATGAAGGGGGAGAAAATTTTTTTGAAACACACTGGTCTGGGGACGTACTGACTGAAATTCCTCCATGTTATGGCTGCCTAGAAGGGTATTTGCTTGCTCTCTTGATTTATGAGAGACGTTTATTGATAAACGTGTAAGTAGGTAAACATTTTGTAAAAGAGCGCACACAATATTCAGAACTCACAAATGCCAAGAGAGGCTAGAAGACAAAATCCTATATTCTTTAACCATCGAAAGTTCTGAGTATATTCGTAAGCCTCTAGGTAATCTTGAAAGGTCAACAGACTTGGATTTTTTTCAGCCTGAAGGCAATATAAGTTCCAGGGGGTAGGTTTGTCTGCTTCCTGCCCACTGACAGCTGTTTAAAAATGCTGAAACCACAAACATGAACATCAAATTAGGAATATTATTTCTGTTAAGTAAAAGTTAAAGTTCTTTACACCTAGAAAGTGAGCAGTACTTCTTATAAACTGTAACTGGTTATAGGAAAAGCTCAAGCCAAAAAACTTTGTCTCAGGATCCAAACTTCAAGCAACTTAAGAGAGTAAAATAATTCCAAATTGTGATTTGAGCCCTGCTTGCTACTAAACGTGTAAATTTTGAAGATTACTGTTCTAAGCATCATGTCTGAATACTGAAAATCAGCGAGGGCTATAACGCTGTAAATTAGTGAAGCAAACAAGCAAACTAAATTCCGTTTGCCAACTCCTCTCCACAATTTAAGGATAAATTTAAAAAATTGTCACTCGATATTAGAAAAATTGATTATACTTTGACAACACATACTATTTAATAAATTTACAAAAGCTGTTGTACAGTCTTTGCATGAGACTTATAAAAGTCATTTCACTGACAAGTATAGTGTATACATATTTCACTGAGGCTACTTGAGCACACATAGGAGCAACTCCCAACAATTTAGAACAGGATAGGAATCATGATGTCAGATCTCATTGAGAGTAGAGGGGGGGTTAAACAGAATTGCACCAGATTGCTTTGGAAAGGTTTAAGTTAAGGAAATTAACAAAAACAACAGGCAGGATTTCAGGTTTCTTGTTTAATGTACTAAAAAGCAGCGCTTTGAGATATTTTGCACCATTCAAGGCCTGGGTTTAACCCTGGTTCCAAAAATTCTAATTCCACCCCCAAGTCCCAATCCCTTTTCAGGTTGGCATCTAGTCCAGCACTTCAGCATCTCAGAAGGCATTCTGAAGGGAGTTCTCATGCTCTAGAATCTGCTTCCCTCTACAAAAAGCACCAGCCAGTATCCACCATTTTTGTGAGGATATCCTTCCTACCAAATCAGGGAGGGGGTGGGAGGAGTCAGGTTATAAGGAGTTACATGAAATATGTCATGGCCTGTGAATATGCTTATTTTGTTGTTTTTGGGAAATCATCATTATTTTCTTCTTTTACTCAACCTTTAACCTAGACATCCCTGGTCATATTTGACCTACTGATTTGGCAAACACTTTTTTTGATGAATTTGATCAACTTTCACAACTAAAAATAATTATCCTCTAAGTTAGTCTGGTAGCCAGCTTCACCTTAGCTCCTATTTCAAACAAAATTAATTGTTACTCATTAAGAAACCTTTCTCCTGACAAGATGGTTAAAATTTATGAGCTCTACCTCTCAATTCCAGATTATTTCCAGTTTGAAATTTAAGTAAAAATCTGGCTGGATCAGCTTTTACACATTTGATGTTTCTGTACTTTCAGCTGTGCATCTTTGCTTCTCTGTCATTGAGCAAACTTTGAACTGCATTTCTTATTTTAAATCTACTTAAACTCTTTGATACGTGTGTGTATTGTTCTCAAATTCTGGTTCCACTTCACTCAGTAAGCCTTTTATCTGTTCAGGATTGAATATCCCTATTGTCTATGCAGTATTTATGTACATCTGGTTGTTTCAGATACATTGCAGCAACAAATTATTCACGTTACAAAGAAAGCTTAAGTAGATACTGCTATAAATATTATTGGGTGTTGTTTATAGTTACATGCCTGGTTTCTATCTAGTTCTGCTGAAAAGAAAGACTAGAAATCATATTTAACACTTCCCTGTGACATAAGCCTGAAGACTATATAGTAAAAAATATCTGTCGTTTGCAGCAGAGTGGTTGTCCTCACTCTGAGTACTGGTCTGATAAGACAGGCTTAAATAATCACTTCTCCTTGCCTGGTTTTAATTAAAGTGACAGTAAGCAAGCACTGACTAGAAATCGATCAGAATCAATGGCCTTATGGCAAACTGAAGGAGAAAAATCTAGTGCATCATTCAAGATCAGCCCAAAGAGCCATTTTTCCGGCTGTCGTGTGGCCTGTGCTGGGAAGGGAAGAATTTAGATCCTGTAACGCTAATCAAAAAGGGGAAAAAGACCCCACCTCAACACATGAATGAGATGAACTGATAAGAGAGAAAGTAATCCTGCCTGTCCACCTGCCTGTTTTTACCCTAGGAGCCTTTCAAGGAAGAAGGAGTAATAAAATGGTTTGATATCTGCTGTCTGGTTTGCAGCTGGAACAGCCCCAGGAGCAAGACTGGAGGCTTTGGGCTTTTTCAGCATACATTTAAGCTAAACAGAGCAGATGCGTATCAACACATATCCAGTTGTTTTGCTGCCTAGTCATTTAACAAAAAAATATTTTCCCTTTATTTTTCTGCACAGTCGTACCCCAACTCTGTGTTTATATATTCTTGTTCACTAGTGAGTGCTCAACAACCAAGTAATTAATAAAAATAACCTAGAACCATGTCATGCACATCTCACATTTCTACCTGTTTGGCTGAAACAAACTTGATTTCAGAAAAGATTAGGTGATTCAGTAACGGACACCCAAAGCGCTGCCATTTGGATCTTTCTCTGCTCCAGTCCCACGACTTCCCTTCTCCTGTAGGAGGGAACTTAAACATTTCTTCCTGTCTCTTTCTCTGCCCAGACGTGCGGCAGTCTATCTATTTCTGAGGTAGAATATCGTGTTTGTCTTAAAGATAAATGAAAGTACATTTAAATTCTAATGATTGGATTTCACTCCTTATCAAGGCACCATATTTTCCCCCTAAAAAAAAAAAAAAAGTTGTATTTTAATTTTATTTTTAATACTCTCAATGCTAAGGAAATTACACTTCTGAGTAACTAGTTTGTAATTTGTGATCATGCATGATTCTGATAGTGAAGGAATTTCATTACAGGTACGGTAAAAAGAGGAGAATGCATGTACATTTGCATGTCCATGTGCAGGTAAATAAATAGTAAACCACATTGATAACAGAGGCCATTATAATTTGAATAAGATTATATTCTCTCTAGGAGAGATAAAGGGTAATGAAAGACAATTCAAAGCTAGTTTGTTATTACTTCATCAAATACCTCAGCCTCAAGCTGATAAAATTCCCTTGTATAGCTCCCATGAGACATTAACTGCAATGATGCTGCCAACCATTTGTAGTGATCTCTAAAAACATTAATACCACTATTTAAATGAGTTTGTGATGTAGTATAACGGAGGGTAAAGCTAGAGGTGAAACTGCTACATAAGCTTTCATAAAACGACTGCAAGTGTGTTACAGAGCATGACAAAATGAATTATTTTCACAACAGACAGGTGTTCCAAAGAGACTTTAATAGACTTTAGCAGAAAGTAAGTTGGAAAATGTTCTGCAAACTAACTTTCACTGTCCTCTCCACCCTGAACGAAAGCCACAACTTGTGTTTTCCTTTCTTTTCCACCAAGTAAAAAGCATCAGACTCCAAACTCTTGAGGAGTTTTAACTCAAGTCTCTTTGTTCTTGTCTTTCCCTGGCACTTTGTCATATTTCCTCATCCTTAGTTGTTACAAGGATCTTTCCTTTTGTGGCCCAATGCCTGTGAAGGTTTGGGCAAGCATCTCCATGTGCATGGTACAAAATCAAGCCTAAGTGTTGATCTCTGCCACATAGCGACTTCAGTGACTTTCTGCTCCAAGATGGAGAATTATCACAAGGAGCTCGTGTCATTCAGAGAACACAAATCAGAAGCATGCCATGGTTTTGCAACATGGGCTTCAGAGGGAAACATGTTTAGAACAGATTACAGAACATTACAGAACATTATTACAGATGCATACACTTTTACTATGTAAATCCCTCCTCTAGAACCAGAAGCAGCCAGTTTCATACAGAATTAGGAAGTTGCTGGCACTGTTGACTTGAAAAATTACTTTTCAGATTTACAAGTTACATTTTCTAAATCAAGGAAGTGATGGTGCAAAGAAACTGTTTGTCTTATTTTAGACCAAAATGTTTGTATATTAAAAAAAAAAAATCATGCTTGACTACAGACTTATGTGAAAATCTTTTCCTTGTAAGCCTGTTAATTGAGACTTTCTCATGGGGAGTATTTTATTAAGACTTTGAAAGAAGAAGCACAGAAGCAAAAAGTACTGTTGTCACAGTATGTCACTTGGTAGGCTGTAAGGGAATTTACATTCTTTGGTAGAAGTTCAGCTCCTTCCATCAATATTCTGGAAATGGTAGTAATTTTGTTAAGAGGTGAAATAGGCTGGGCAGAGGGATGGCCTAAGGGATGCACATCTTCCCTGTAATGTTTGGGGTTTTTTTCTTTAAAAATAAAAGTTTTTTTCAAACAAAACAAAACAAAAAAAAAACACAAAAAAGGGTTTAGAAGCTTCTTTTGGAAGCTAAGGGTATCAATTACATGCTTGAACAGCACAAGGGCTACCCTACTCCAACATGAACAAGTGAGTAAAACACCTGCTCATCCACAGAGACTAATAACCTGGCTGCTGATCAGGACTTAGCCATTGCTCATGAACTTCAGTTATGAAAGCCATGGATGTCTAAGCTAAAATCAGAATAGTTTGACTTGAAATTTTGTGTAGGAGATCAGGTTTGCTTAAAAAAAAAAAAAAATCCATGAGAGAACAAAAAAGTGAAGAGAAATTATCTAGGCCTTTGCTAATTTGAAAATAAATGAAGAAACTATTTACAAAGCTTACTGGAGTATTTGAAGACAATATTTTAAAGACTTTGTATTCTCTGGTTTATAAGCTAAGGTCTTTGTTTCAATATCTGAAATAAAGTGCACATAATGCACATGAATGCTAGAAAACACTACTGAGTTTTACTCAAACTCAGGTAAGGCAGTTTTTTCACTCTTCTCCTGCCCATCTATTGTATCATCTATTATATCTAAGACTTGATCATTACAATAAGTAAGACTGCTTGAACTGCCTCCCAAGTAAAAATTCTTACTGGAATCAAGAGGCTTTTGACAGAATAAGGTCAAGGACAATGTGAATGAATATGGATGTTCACATGATTAGTCATAGTTAGTATTAACACAATAGCTTATTTTCCCCACAAGAAGGGACATTATGAATGTTTATGACTATTTTGTGGGTTTGATTTTCAGTGTCTATTTTATAGACTTTGTTTTGGAATAACAGGTATTGTCTTTTTTTTTTTTCTTAATTCGGATTTTTATTTTCTTAAAGGGCAGAAAGAGAATCTTAAGATACATAGTCTCTCTTTCTCATATCTGAAATTAAACACAGTCACTAAAACAATCTGGTTGTAGTGAAATGGGGTTTTTCCACTTCCAATCTGTTCTTTGTTTGTCCTTTTACCGTTACCAAGTCACTGAGGATGTTTCGAACTATACAGTAAGTGCTGTATAATTTTGTATTCAAAGCTGCCCCTTGTTCAGGGCTTAGGAAATAATGAAGATAAGAGTCAAGTTGCAGGGAACAGCTTTTAGTAATAAACATTTTTTTTTTCCAAAGTTGTAATTTCTTAAAAATGTCATACATATTCTTTCTGATGCTTTTTTTTTTTTTAACCTCCCTTCTCTGTTAAAAGCAATTCTAACACATAACGATAAGCACTGGGCCAATAAAATGCATGTCCAGCTCTTCGAGGACTGATATTTCAATCTCTGTCATACGCACAGGCAGACTTAAGAGCTTACTTGTCAAGATTGTTTCTGTCAGCAACAGAATCTCACCCTTCTGTTGAAGACGTGTTGCGCCAGGACTCCGGCAGCACCGACTGTTCTTTTGCAGCGGAGAGGTGACACTTGTTCTGCTTTCGCTTTGCTTCCAGGCTGTTCAGATGAGGAGTGACTGCTAAGTGGCAGTGCTCTTCAGTGCAATACATTTAAGGAGATGGGCCTGACCCGCCTAAGGAACCTTCCTGCTGCATGAACCAAAAGGAGCAGTAGAAGGAAGAAACCTACGGGACAAAACCTAAAATTCTGTGGAACCAAGCCTAGTTTCATCCTGCATGAGTACCTCAAGGTGCATCATACAGACAAGATGCATCTCTTCTATAGGAAATTTGCCAGTTCACTAATATTCACAGTACACAGACTTAAAATTTATGCTATGAGAATTAGCAAAGTCATTATGTTCAAGCAGGACATAAGAGTAAGCCATGTCCCCACACGGCTCTTCCGTCACCAAAATTATCAGTAAAATATTTCCATTCATCTCAGCAAGAGCAGATCTGAGCGTATAGTTAATAGTAAAAGCCAGGAGGGAGGAATTAACAAAAATATTTACAATAGAATTGCCTTTGTAAAGATTAGACTGGAAACCAGAGATTAAAGGATTGTAATTTCAGCCATAGAGACACATCTTGAAATTTATCAGCATGACAGATCACACTTTCTAATGGTTTATGACTTATTACAAAAGTATTTTTTAATGCATTTTTTTTCAGACTATGCAGAAATATTCTCGTTTGGCATCAGAGAGAACTTGCAGGGTAAATCACCTTCCCATGACGAAATACTCCTGCGGAAGGGTGAAACATGTAAGCCACACTTAATTCATTGAGAGATTGTCTCAGTATTACTTTTCATAAGGCTGGGTTGTGATACAGATGGAGCAAGAAATGAAACTTTTTCATTTTCCAAGAGGACCATTTCCTAGTATCTTTGGGCTGGACAAAAAGAAAAGTAATTGGTTGGCTCAGCGATGGAATTAAAGAGTAAGGATGAGATAAACGTCAAATTCTACCCAAACTATAAGACTTCTGAGTGTCCCAGGGCAGTCCTTAGGAGTCCCTCATCCCAGGACCATTCCCACTGCTTGCTTGCCTTTTCTTCAGCCTCCTTCCCAGAGATGCAGCTCTGGGGAGAGGAGCAGAGGTGCCTGTGGCCAGCTCCTTAGGGCACTTTGTGGGGTGAGGGTAGCAGTAGGCCTGGCCCTCCCTGTGGCAAAGCCCTCTGCCTATGAGAGTTCCCTAAATACGAGTCCCCTGTGTAAACGATGGGCACCTATGTCAGATACACTTTAAAAGAAAAAAAATTGAACACGTCATTCGCATGTGAAGAGATTATTTCAACAGCCAAGTGCAGAAGCGGCTTTGTGAATCCCAGCCCAACAGCTGCTAACTCTGGGTTTTAGAGAGGCATCCAACTTTCAAGAAAATGAGCTTGGATTTTTTCTTCACTCTGAGGGTGGTGAGGCACTGGAACAGGTTGCCCAGAGAAGCTGGGGATGCTCCATCCCTGGAAGTGTTCAAGGCCGGGTTGGATGAGGCTTTGAGCAACCTCATCTAATGGCAGGTGTCCCTGCCCATGGCAGGGAGTTGGAACTAGATGATCTTTAACGTCCTTTCCAAGCCAAACCATTCTACAATTCTATGATTCCAGCATTTCTTTTCACCAGCCTTTCACCCTGGTGCAGCCGGGCACCTGTGACAGCCCAGGTGCTACCCAAAACCTTTCTCTGTGAGATTAAAGATCTGGCTGAGGGCTGCACATCCTGGCCCCGAAGATGGGGCACCGCAGGTAGGTGTTGTTACACATTTTGATCTTGACTGATGCTGCACCACGAGTCAGTCACAGCTGGTTTCAGTAGGACTATTAATAGAAACTTCAGAAAATGCTTATGAGTTTTATCCCCAGCTGGCTGCGGGGCTTTCACAGTAAGAGGATCTGCAAAATCAGCACAGATTTTGTTAAACAGTTCAGATGTTTTTCATGTTCAGCTTTTTCTTTCACATTGATCTGCAAAGCTTGGTTGCAGACCCAAAACCCCAGATTTGATGGAGATTCAACTCTAGCACCTCACTCTTGGAGTCTTAACAGGGTTAACATTATATATTTTCAACATGAGAAAAAAAAAAAAGGCTAAATGTGTGTTTTAATGCTCCAAATAAGTGGTATTATTCTTTTGAAGAGGTTTTTTTTTTTTTTTCCTTGAGGAATAGGTTGAGCAAAGATTTTCCAGTCATATCCCAGACCTTCTTAAAATCACAGCAGATATAATCAGTTTTTGAAATGCCCTTTATACCTGTCAAACTAAATGAGATTACAGATTTGTCTGCTCACAAAAGTGTGATGTCATATAGTCCCATTTGCTGCAGTTCAAGTCATTATCTATCTTGTCTGACAGTGCAGTGTGCATGATCTGCAAGATCAATGTTGGGTTTGTTAAAGGGGAAAAACCAAATATGACGGCTACTGAATTCTCAAATGGAAAAACAAAAGTCAAGATGCCGTAAAGCATGGCTCTCCCTGGATAAGTTCACTAGAGACAGGCAACTTCCTAAGCAGCAAGGAGTAACTAGTTTAAGGCAAACACCAGGAAACACAACAGGAAAGGAGAGCACTGGAGGAGCTCAGCTACATGTGCTTCATTTGCAGGCTGATAGGCAAGATCATCGTTTTTGCACAGATAACTGGAGCTGCTCTTAACCCATCTCTCCAAGCATCCCTGGGGTACCATGCTTTCCAGCACCAACGTTTCCCTCCACACCACACTCCTGCACTAGATACACCTAGCTGCAGGAGACAGCTGCCTGGTATATAGCATTCTTGCCAGCCATGAGCTGCGGGGCTATAATTTGGCCTATGGAAGACAACTGGAAAAACTAGATCCAAAGGTTAAGAGTTTGAAATATTTTTAGGCAGAAGCTCTAAGCAGCAAAGGAGTATTTCCTGCACAGAAGAAATTAGAGTCCTGCAGCATATTGCTTTTAGATGAACAGTTCTCCATAGATATGCCTGAACTGAAACTCTCAGCCTGAATTTTGTGAAACTGAAGAAATTCATATATGAATTTAGCTGCCAAATCTGTTCATCACTCAGGGCCTGTTCCATCCTTTAAATTCAGCATTTTCAGCTGTTGCCAGTCACATTCCATCCTGCTCCCATATCGAAAGACCTCTTTTTTGTTGCTGTTTTGTCCCAGATATATCAACAATGTTTTCCCAACTGACCTGGTATGAGGCAAAGAGCATTATAAAATGTCACTGTATGTTTCTGAAAGCTTTCTTTGATTAGCATGATGTTTGCAAGACTTCAGTGGAAGTTTCAGTCTTGGGAGGGTGAACAAAGTCAGGCTGAGAGGCAAAATTCCTGATTATTAATGGGAAGGAGCACTCACAGAAGCACCACTCTGATTTTCCTTAATGCCTTTGAAATGATTTTCCCAGCAAAACTTGAAGAGAGGACAATTTTAAGAAGTTTTTTAATGGTTTGCAGTGACTCCTTACTACTCATCATATACATTTAATGATACAAGTCAAAAGAGTATTGCTAGTTAGATGACTAAACAGAAGTGTAGGAAAATGATTGAACTGAGAATAAAAATACTGAGGTAAATAATAATCTGTGGTAAAAGTAGTAACAACTGGAAAATGTATGAAAATATATCCACGTGTTAATAAACAAAATTATTTTGTAGAAATATGTAATAAGCTCAAGACAGGCACAGATTCACGGCGAGAAAAATGTGACTCCAATGTTTTCCATTGTTAAGAGAGACCTATTCTCCCTGGATAAATTCCTAAACTTAAAGCCCATTGCAATTCTGTCTCTCTCCCTCTCCTATATTTTTTCGATACCTGTGTTTGACACAAGCATCTTCAAGAATTGAAAATACTGTGGCAATTTATTAGCATAGATTTATAACAGGTGAGAAGACACAGAGTCTGACTTTACTGCCTCAAAATCCAGAAGAAAATACTGGGGAAGTCCTGATTTTTAATGTAGACAGCACTGTGTCTGCTTCAGGGCAGAATTCTGCCTCTGCTGTTGATTAGCAGAGCCCTAAATGAGGATGCCTTACTTTGAACTGGGATGTCCTTTGTCTGTTTCCTAAAAGACCAGAGTGTTCCTAAACCAGCTTGGCTCATCTCTTTCTACAAATAACACGAGTGTTATGAGTGCTCAGATACACTTGACTAGGCAGAATAGAATCTCTTAATTCCTGGTATTCAGTATGGACTTGGCTATTTTACAGTGCATTAACCATATAAAATTTTTTATTTATTTTGCTGTCAAAAAAAATCTATGGCCTGCCAACTTTATTTCAACTTTACTTCAAACTGTCTTCACCCTTGCATGTCACTTTCTGACAGTATTAATCTCACGGGCTGTATGTACCATAATCTACATATTTCTGGCTGCTAAACTCTGGAGTGCAGTTCCAATTTTCTTCCTATATATCTATGAAGGTTTTCACCTGAAGTCACCCATGAGCTATAAAGCTTACCTTCCATATTCATTAATGAAATCATATAGGGGGTCGGAGTGTTTGCCCCAAATATCTGCGTTTTTCTGCTGAAGAATTCAATATATATATATATATTCTGTGTTAAATATCATTGTCACTGAATTTAATAAAATTCAAAGCTGATACATATCTCCATACCTTTTCTGTCTTTGGAGGCAGAATGGGAACAGGTAAGGAATGCTTTCAGTGTTAAGTTTTAACATTTTTCTTTGTACTTGAATACTTAGCAGTTAGCTTCAGGGACCGATGATTTCCATTTTCCAGTCCTATAAATGGGACAACATGAGGAATCTCAAAAATGTAGAGTGAGAAAACTGTACCAAAACACTTCATTTCTGACTTAACACATGCAAAATTTCCAAGCAAAGATGTCCTTCATACAAACTTGATATTGAATCTTTCAGCATTTCTCTGCCAAAATGATTATGACAGCAGAAATTTCAAACATATAACAAAATCTTCTTTCTCTCTATCCCAGTTGCCATTATTAGCTTAACGGTACTTGTTTTTGGGGGTTTTTTTTGAGAGTGCCCAAAGGGAAAAAGATTTTTTAAATTCTAAAATTCTATTTCTTCATTTAATGATACACACTGGTGCTTCGTGATATTTTCAGTCATGTTTAAGTAGGTAAAGGTACACAACATTGACTTTTGGTGAAATTATGGGCCCCATGATCAAGCTCCACTGGAACCAATGAAGTTTAAGTGTGCCTAAGAACCAAAGCTATAGATGCCCCATTGATTTGGAAGCTATATTCCTGCTGAGATTGTTTAAGACACTGCTTATCCCTAAATGTGGCATTTACTGCCTTTCGGTGGTTACCCCTCTAATAGATTCAGAAGTACAAAACCCACAAGTGGCTCCTCTTCAATACTAAGTGACTTGGCTTAGCTAGACCTCATCATTCTCAGCTGTTCTTACATGTCCTTGCAAGTCTCACCTACCTGGCTGTGTCAGAGTTGAGGCAACCAACTTGGCTGCAAACCAGTACCAAGAGACAAGGAGATGGAGGAAGCATAATGTTGTCATTAAAGGAGTATCCTGCTTCTACAACTGTTTCTCTTCCTGAGACTACACACTTCACTATTTCTCATTTTGAAAGAAAAAAAGAATTTAGCCTGCAAGTTAAAAGCATACAAAAAAGCATGCTAAGTACAAAAAAAAAAAAAAAAGAAAATGTAACTTCTCATTGGAGTGACTCCAAAATGTGCTCATGTTGGGGGTGGTTGTGGTGAGGTGTTCATTAAGAATTTTGTCAGGTGCACATATTTTAGAATAGGTGTTCTACTGATGTAAACACTTCAGTCAATGAAGTTTCATGTTCATGAAATAAAGCTATAATTAATGAAAGTTCAAATTCAAATGTGCAATTGCAAGAGATTACTAAAAAAAAAAAAAGTCTGGTAAATGCAAGCCACCCCTAACTCTATGATCAACAGGATTGCGTTAAGTCACTCAGTCATGCTAATTCATCCAGTTTTATTACTAGCTCTTCATTAACACTCAAACTCTGTGTAATTATGCAAATATCTCTGAAGAAAAAAAATACTCATTTCAAACCTGTTTTTTAGTTCTGGGGGAGGTGTAACAACATATGTTTTTCAGATACTGAAAGGTAGCACCTATGAACATACTACCACTAATGACATCTTATTAAGTTAAACTGAAAAGATTCCTAGCTTCAGTGTGGCCCAACCTTTTCGTATTCCTGAATCTAACTTTGACCTAATGCTGAAATTCACTCTCCCCTGAGGAGGGGATTGGACTTGCTGAAATTCCTTCTATCCTTGATTAGTCTATGGTGTATCATTGCTTAGGAGATACTCTGCTGTATTTGAATCTCCGGTTTGGGAACTGTATCAGCTTTCTGCATATACAGATATGGCCTTTCCTCACATACCAGGCATGTTAAGGATGTGAAGCCAAATAACAATAGAGAAGCAGTGGTGATGGCTGTTTTTGGAAAAAGAGGAAGATGCTGCATGTAGGGGTGGTGCTCTAGTGTAGAACTGAAGGTCTTGCCCTACCAAACGACCAGATGTGCCAGGCTTTTCCCGCTGTGTGCAAGGATATGGTGCTGTCTCATGTACAAGAGCAGAAAGCACCTCAGAGTTCTGAGCATAGCAGGCCAGGGATCACGAGGAATAGCATCATTTAAAGAAGAATATTGTTTTGCTATGTACTTGATTTGGGGAATAGTAAAATCGGAGGCATTTCAGTACTGACGCCAAAAACCTCGTATCTGCAGAGATTTGCTGTCTCTGCTCAGTGACGCTCAGATCAGTAGTCAACACACAACACAAAAGATGCTAGGAAGAGAGACAACATGAATTGTTTGTGAGCCCAGGCTGGATCCACCCAACTGCTGGAGCTCAGAGTCTGCTCAAAGGTCTGCATCTGTCTCATTGCTGACTAGGGGAAGCAAAAGAAGTCATGAAGACCAGTTACTGCCAAGTGGTTATCCCTAAAGCAATCACAGTCATGTGCCCTGCAAGAACATCCAGCCTTCTGCAGCCCTCTTAGATCCTAGGTCAGATCACAAACCGCAAGAGGCAGTGGACAAATCGTGCATGTGTGGCTCCACTTCAACACAGAGTCAATCCTTGACATCCAAAGATATTTCCGGAGCTGGTATGCTCAAGTGTTGATCCTGAAAATGAAACTTCTCATCTGTTTGTCCTTTGGGACTGGCTGTGTGCATTACTCAGAACATTCAAAACTGAACCTTGGGAACAGCAGAGCAATACAGCCCAAGTAATTCTAATCAGTACCAAAACGAATAATAAACATTAATTTCCTCTCTATGCTTTTTCTTTCCTACACAAAAATGCAAGAGATCTTAACATTCTAATTAACTGTTCTGCTCACTGAATAGCTTTAGGATCAGATTCAAGTTTAACTTCATTTTTAAGGAAGGCTTGGGTGTGTGGGATATTCTTTTTCTGTAATAGGGAAGATAAGGACTGAAGTCTTGGTCACAAGTGACTAAAGGAACAAATCTTCCTGCCATGTTGTGGGAGCATCGAGTAGGGTGTAACTTCTTTTAAGATGGGATAGATGCAACAATGTCAAGTGAGCCATATGACCGGATCTGAGATTGGGCACTACTTGGGTGATCCTCACACACATGCACTTTGCATGAATCTGAGTAGTCTCCTCCCAGCTCTGCATCCAGTTCTGTATATATTCACTCAGAAACTCAATTACCAAATATTGTTATGTCACAGATATTTGAAGTTATTTGCCTCTTGAATTTGGCTGATAATATTATTTAGCAAATATATTTTTCATCTTGTAAGTCACTAAGGAAAAGAGCTGGTTCTACTTAGGTCCTGCAATTTCAGATTCTTAGGACACCATCATGAATGAAATACAAGCTCCCCGACACCTACCCCAGGAGAAGGACCAGTACATAGCAGTAAATCCATAGATAAGTGAACATATTATTATTATAAAGACAAGATTAACCTGAAATGCTATATCCCTGGGCATGTGGCACACGTATACTTCATTGCTCTGTGATCTCACTCCTCACAAAAAACAAACTGTTTAATTCTGATTTTTAAAGAGCAAAATCATTTGCTATATTGAAACAGCCCATTCATCACATAAAGCATTTGATTCTGTCACCTCAAGTACTTGTTAAATCACTTCCAGCTGCTACAATCAAGGGCTAGGTACTTCCAAGGTCTGACACTTTCTGAGCTCTTTTACACCTTTAAGTATGATTCTTCAATCCAATTCTAGCCTTCATAATAATCAAGTGCCCACTCCACTTAACTTCAAGGCAATGGAGGAACCTGGAATTCTCCACGTATGCCTGTATCTGATTTTCAATCAGATCTCTTCAACCCAAGACTGAAAGCTCCTGAATATAAGTTAAGTATTAAAACGGCGTCGTTTGCAACTGCAGCAGTGCCATCAGTAGCACTTCCCATTGTCAAGCTCCTGTTTTTCCCAGGTCCAAAGCAGTATGTTTAGACTGAGGCTGAAATTAAATATACGAGGCAGAATTTAACTGCAAGCATGCACCGTGCTTGCTACAGAAGCAAGCTCTGTCTGCTCACACAATTTGGTTGTGTGGGCCTTAACTAACCTGCTGCATGTTGCTAAATTGTGCTACGTGTGCTCGCAAACGGGGGTGTCACACACATGGTAAACACTGGAACACGGAGGTTAGTAAGAAAGTGTGACTGGCTGTTGGCATGTTGCTTGTAATACCAACCTCACAGTTGAAACACTAACATGAGTCATCCAAAAAAAGGCATCATTACACTCAGGATTCTTCCCACTTCTGTTGCATGAGCTGGAAGAACACCTGTTGGTTTTCTTTTTCTTTCTCTTGAAGCACTGGCTCTTTCCATCTCAGGAGTGAGGTGCTTAGACTCATTAGTGCACAGCAGCTCCTGAGACCTCGCAGCTGTTAGCGCAATGGGAGATACACACAGATTACTTGAATATCCCTGACCCCTGCATCCTTGATCAGTGTCATTTGTATTTGCCTGCTTGTGAAATCCTGCCGTGGAATAGCCCTGGCCGTGCTTTCTTTTTCTTCCAAACAAAAAGGAGAGTTCTGTTATGACAACCTGCAGAAGGAGACAGCAAGTAAAGTGGAATAACAACAGCTTTCCACAGACACTATCTATGGAATCCCACAGAACTTCTATTTTCTCTTCTGTCAGAAGAGGATAAAAAAACAACAAACTAGAGAACAGATCACATTTGGCCTCCCTTTCTCTAGTGCCAGCTAGTAAACTGATGAGATATTTACCCCTTTAATAAACCAAAAAATCCCAAGTCCTAAAATACCCCTCACAAGAGCAGCAGCATGGGGCAGACCTCATGTAGCTCCATTTCTTGTGGTTTTGTGCATTGTGTTTGGGTTCTTTCATCTAGTAAGGTACAAAAGAAAGCTTAATTTTTTTCTTCGTGGTTGATTCATTCCTTCAACTCTTTCAGGTATCAGTTCTCTAGGGGCTAATAAGACTGAAGTTCCCATTACAGTCATTCCATGAGAGACACCTGTGGGACTCTATGCACTTTCTTGACAATTGTAGAAACAACAACAAAAAAATAATGAATAAACAAAGAAACCAACCAACCAAAAAAAAAAAAACCCACACAATAAAAAACTGTTCCTCTTTGCAATGTGGTTGAAATCAGACAATGTATTCAATAGTTATTAGCTGGGGCAGACAGATAGGAATTCAGAAGCTTAAGTTTTTCAGAAGATCAACTTAAAAAGGTTCAAAACATACTGACTTGCAGAAGCCTTTTTATTGTTTTTGGATAACAGTGCAAAGGGTTTGTTTAGTGTGTCAGTTACACTACTCAGAACACTTCAGAAAGTTTTCCATTTTCCCTACAAGCTTTTTTTTTTTAAAAAAAAAAACCACAACCTCAATTTAAAAAAAAAATTAAAGAAGATATTTTTATTTCCTCAGGTATGGCAAAATCTTCAAATTCTTCCCACACAATTAGACTGGTAGCTTAGCTGCCTAAATACTCTTGAACAGATTTAATTAAAAATGTTTCATACAATCAGTTCCAATGTTTAAGAAAGAGGATTCTTTTCCCTATGTTTTCAGAAAAAAAACATTCCTATACTCTACTCTGAATGTTACAGGCAATCCGAACATGTTTTACATGCAGAGCTCAATATACAAACCAAGTGCACATGAGCTGAAACTCAAGATGTCGAAGAACATGGCCAAAATTTTTGACTTAAAACTCCTGCGTTGTGTCAGAAAAGCATCCAAACACTCTTAAATCAAATACATAAAATAAAGTACCTATTTGAAGCATTTTTTAAAAAAAAAAAATACAATTTTCCCTTGGCACGCAGTCTGCTTCTGCTGAAAGGGACTTCAGGAGGTGCAAGAGCGTACTCTGTGTCCCTTTAATCCTTTCAGACTGGGAGTTGGAAATTCCAGATGCAGCACTGCTCACCATTAATGGGCACACAAAAGCTGTTTGGTGACAGTAAAGAGAAAGAGAAGCAAGGGGTATGGACACCATGAAGCACAGATGAGAAGAGCTAAGGTTTGACACATGCATTGACTGCTGCCCTGAAAGAAAGGGAAAAAACAAAGCACTGTAGCTTTTTCTAGTCTGGTGAATGAATAAATAGAAGATGACAGAAAGTCTTTTAGATGCTTATGAATGTCAAATACTTTTAAGTGGCTGCCTTTCCTTGTCACTTAACATTAAAGAGCCGTAAAAAAATACACTTATGCTCAGTCATTTGGCTAGGGACATAAGGCTCAGCTGACTTATAACTTCGATATCGATTAGATACAAATGTTAAGGTTGCCTTTTCTCTTAAAACAGTCCCCTTCCCCCGTTACTTTATCATCCATTATCTTTGTACAGTTCTCCCACCATCTGTGTGCATTACTTAAACAGATTAACAAATAGAATTGTAAATTAGTCCCAAAAGAAACTGTTTCAAACTCAAGATCCGTTGGTTTTTCTCTGTGATATTTTTTGGGGTTTTTTGTGTGTGGTTTTTTTTTTCTCTCCATGTAATGGATATATACATGTCTATGTTTCTTTGGAAGATTTTGCGCTAGCAAAATGCTATAACTCTTGGTTTGCATGAAAACAAACCAACTTAAGAAGTGAAAGCAACTAATCCTTCCTCACTAGAGATGTAAATTTTGCTTTCTAGGCACAAGAAGTAACTGATCAGAAAAAGAAAACTATTATTTCCCATTCTTCCATTAGAAATTTCCATCCTTTTGTTTGTGTTAACTTAACAAGCAAATTAACTCTTTGGTGACTATTCACAGAGTGAGTAAGCAAGAATAGGTGGTCCTAATGAAAACAGGAGTAAGTATCAAAGGCCAGAAAATTTGTACTGGCATCAAACAGCTGGACCAGCTGTTGTCTGTGAAAGCTGGTTGGGTGGTTCTAATTCTAACACAATAGGTGAGAAAACTCAGAAAGAAAACAAGCAGCACAGTTTGCACTAGTAAGGAGTTAAAGTTTTCCTGCTTGTAACAGTGAACTGTGTTATTGCTAATTAGAGAAAGGAATTATTTTCATCTCCTTCCCCTGTGCCAAGCAGGCACAGTTCAGCTGCACCATTCAAATCTTTCTCTGTCACTGTTTTTTTTAACTTCCCCTTCCAATTCGCTCATCTGCATGCACAGATACTTTTCCTTTTACCAGTCAAACTCATCTCTACAGTGTATCTATATCAGTAGCTTTATACTAAAATTAAATCCCAATGAAGAGTTAGGTGTTTGGGTAGCTGCAGTCATTTGGAAGCCACTTGAAAAAACCCCACTCAAACAAACAAAAGCCAACCAGTGAACCAACCGACAAAAAAAACCCAAACCACCGACTCCAAACCCCCACCACTCCTGGAGACCTCATATTACTGAGGGTTTTAGAGCAAGGAGAAACGTTCACAAGGTTTTCAAGGGGATAGGGACAAAGCCCAAACCCAACTGGGGTCCTTGCACAGAAACATTGTTTCAGAGCATTACAGAATTACAAAAGAGTATTAAATACACAGCAGGATGGCAGGATGAACTCCTCACAGTTACGTTACTCTCTCCCCTTTCCAAAATTTCCTTTTAAAACATGATGCCTTAAACTAATTTTCTTTGCTTCAAGTTTCTGTGATTAGGAGTTCAACTTAATTGCATTTTTAAGATTATTTTTTTTTCCCCTGTGCCACTGTGGGTTGAAGTTCAGGTACATACAGTAGCGAGAGGACAAGGCAGGAGCTCACCACTGAGATGGCAGGTCTGGCTGCTTGCCATGTACATAAGAGATTTGGAGTTGGGGTAAACAGTGACTATAAAGAGTGTCCATCACAAGCAATACTTGCTGGCAGTACTGAACTGAGAGGCGGCAAAAGCAAATTTCAGTTGTAAAGATTTGTGAAAGAATTTCATAGTAGTAACATATAAACATAATAAAATAGCAAATTAAATTCAGTACACATGGTGAAAAATAAGCCATCCCCTCATCTCACAGTGACTGTATGATACCTATTACCATTAAGGAACAGGATCTTGGAGCTATTTTAGCTAGTTCTGTAAACATGACAGCTCAGAGCTTACTAGTGATCAAGCAAGCAGACCATGTTAATAATGAGTAGGAGAGGAACAGAGAATAAACCAGAAAACATTGTCATGACAGTGTATAAATCCACTGTGCATCCATATCTCAAATCATCTGCACGGTTCTGGTCTCCTCGCTCAACAAAGATAGAGCAGAATGAGAAAAAAGTCATGGCAGAAAGGTAATAAGGAGTAGCAGAGGTCACACAACTTCTGATCAAGGAGTGATTCAATAGGATGCTAAGTAAAGGAAGAGGTGACAGAGAAGGCAATAAACATCATGAGAGGCACAGACAAAGCGACAAGGCAATGATTGTTCGAAGTTTCTCAGTCTGAGTCGAAAGAGACTGAATGAGGTTGTCTTCAAAAAAAAAAAAAATTGTTTCTTTAATTTTTCCTTTTTCCCCCCCACCCCTCTCCACTAAACAAGCTGCTCCCTGGCACAAGACATTGTTGAGGTTTTTTGTGGTGTTTTTTGATTTGTTTGTTCTCCCCCTCCTGCCCTCTCTTACACTAATTTAATAACCCTTCTGAACTTTTTGTCACTATCAATCACAGGCTATTAAAACAAAGATGCACAGCCTCAGACTCACAAAGACCCAAATCAGCTGGGAGGGCAAAACCAGGGACACATCAGTAAGTGCTCCACCACTTATGGCCACTGCCAGGGGCTGAACACGAGGTAAGAAGGAGTCTCCATTTTTCGCTAAGAATGAGATTCCCAAATACCCATCTACATCTTCTGAAAGTTGCCAAATATGTGGATTGTATGAAAACAGGCATGTGCTATAGCAAGACTATATCCAACTGCTAAACACTATGAAGTCTTAATGTTTATTGGGGATTGGGAAAGCGAGGACAGGAAGAGTGAGAAAGTGTCTTCTTCTAGAGCAAGTTTTGTTTAAAAACACAGAGGTTACAAAATGATGGGCTCTCCTCCCAGCCCCAGATAGAAAAACATCAAGATTTTCAGACTTCCCACTGCACAAACTGGTGGGACATACCATGTGAAAAACCACATCAAAGGCCTGTTGCCCCATCTTGTGAAAAATGTTCTTATCTGGTAACATGCTGCAGTGTTGTCAGTAACACTAGAAAATGCAGTACAATATAGACAATCAGACACTTGAGTTCAGAAAAATTAGTTAAAGGCTAGAACAATGCTATGAAGGTTGACCCTTCTTCGAGAAGGAACAATCAAATGCTACGGAAAGTTAAGAAATTATTTTGATCTTTTGATCAGTGGACAAAGGACATTATGCATTTGTTGCATTCATTCTTTCTTGTGTTCAATATCCATTAGAGTTTATAACTTAAATCATAATTAACTAAATAATCAGCTGAAGAGAACTAACCCCATTAAGAGACAATGACTTTAGCAATACTCTGCTATTGTGAGTGGAACAGGAGGGGCACAGCCCTGCCTGTCCCGCTTCATTGCTGGGGGAACATGCACAAGCCACATCCCTGGGACAGTGCTTTCTGCCTTGGATTCTGTTCTGCAAATCAAGTTAATTATACTCCTCTCTGTTTTCACAGAGCCCTTTGAACCACCTTGCTGAAAAGCCACTGAAGAGCAAGGTATTAGAGATCAAAACCAGACCAGAGCTGCAAACACAGATCCATCGCTCACAAAAGTTTTGATTTGGACCTGAACTTCAAACTTTTCTCCTTTCTATCAGCGGCACTGGCTGAGGATATAAATATCGCCACAAGCTTCCAGAAGGTTCAGATACAAACATGAAGGAGAACTTTCTGGCTCCTGCCCTTCTTTTGACTTTAAAGCTCATCTCAACAGCAGCCTCCTGTGCATGGTACATTCTCATTGAAGTGCATATTTTCCCGTGTAATACCAAGCACTTCAAAGCACGCTCCCGTGTTTCTCTACTGCTCATTGGCTTCAGTGGTGAACAGCAACTAAGTTGCTTGTATTATGTCTGGCTTCTACTTCCATACAACATCAAAGGGACATATGTATATTTTAAAGAATTACAACCCGAGCTGTGCAAAACTTGCCTTACAAGCCTCAAACCTTAGTAGTATGTTTGTATCTTCACCTTTCTGTATATTATCCTTTTCGTGCTCTGAGTTAGGATCACAGAAAAACTGTTGATAGAACAACCCCAATTATCCCAAATAAAATCAAGACACTTTAAAGGTTCAGATAGCAAAGGATGTCCTTGGTGTTCACAGGCACTGGGGAGACTAATTTGTTTCAGTTAAGAAAGAATGTCAAACAATCACACAAATAATACATGCCTGAAGTTTGTTACATGCTTGGTCTCCTTCCTTCTTACTATGTCTGACGTGTATTCCCCCAAGTTCTCTCATTCTCTCCAAATCATTTGCATGACTACTCTCCCTCCCTGAAATAACAAGACAAAAGAACTACCTCCCTGCAAGAAACCAACACTACACAAACCATTTGAGAATTTTTTAAACATACACTTGACATTTTTGAGTTTAGGCATGCAAATGGATGTTTTTGCCGAAGCTATTTACCTAAAAGTACTTTCGGTGCCCCCATTACCAGGTCATCATGCAGCAGCTACAGTTCTCAATCTTTCACACACTCATCTTCTCAATACCCCATGGGAAGTCAATAAGTGCTATTATCTCTGGTTTATAATCAGGAAAATGAAGATAAGCAGCAAAAAGCGTGGTTTCCAGAAGTACCTTGGGTCCTAAATCACTTAACCCTCGTTACAAGAGTGTTGTGCTGTGCTCCAGCAACAGTATGGATAAGCGAGCAGCCTTTTCTATACTGCTCACCGGAACAGATCAGAGTGCTCCTCCATTTCTGGAAAAGGCAACATTAGATGTGGTTACATATCACTCCGTCTCAACCAGAAAGGCCTTTTTGAGAACAGCAGACTGTTCTCAGGCCTCAATTCAAGGTGTTTGCAGAGTGTTGCACTGTATTACAGCATTCCTACCAGCTCATGATCCTTGCACCATTCTGGCTTTCTGCTGCAGATAAATCCTGTTAAGTAATGCTTTGGGTTTGTAAATGCCATTGAGGCTCCTTCAGCACAAGTGTTCCTGAAAATTTTACCCTTGTACAAGTTGGTTGCAATGAATGTTACCTGAGTCGCCAGAAACCCAAAGCTCTGTCCTAACTGAAGAATCATCCTCAGACAGACCATGTTCATGCATAAGTGTACACATGTGTCTGTATGTATGCACAGGTATGTAGTCTCTGGTTACTTCTGCCTCTGTTTATCACTCACAAATTCAGAAGGAAGTTAATCACATACAAAAATGGCTTGTTTGGTGCATTTTAAAGTACTGGCCATTAACCAATGCCAAAATTAACAAATAAAATTATAAGCTTCCAGTGAACTCATCCATTGAAGTTGATTAAATTCATTTAACTTGAAGATTTTTTTTATTCCTCCTTCCTTCAAATAAACAGGAAGATACTCTGATAAAAAAAAAATCTCAAGAAAAGCAATAGAACATAAAACTTTTTCCTCTTGTTCATGTTTTATAGATGACAAGACATGAAATGATTGATCATGCACTGTAATGAAGGATAAGGGCAATTGGCTGAAAGGTCAAAACTATTAAGTAAATAGTAAAAAGAAAAAGAAAAGGAGGATGGTATGTTTCTCTGAGGCATAGTAAGTTTAAATGGCAGGAAACCTTCATGTCATAGCCACACTGCTTCCATTTAAGCTTAAAGAGTACTGAACTGAAATATCAGCAATTAGTTAAGAGTTTTTGGTTGTTTGACAAGCAAAATTTTGCCAGGGTTAAGGGTGTTTGTATTATCTCCAATACATATTCATGTTCTCAAATTTATACTTTTATTTTTTTCCAAAGTTTTTCCTTAAAATAAGTGTGTCATAGCATGATATCCTTACTAATTTCTTCCCCTTCATTTATGAGTGTGCATCTACATAGTCAAGCACAAATTAAATACAAAAATAATTAAATAAATTGATGAGTACAAGCCTGAATTTATCCTTATTTCAGGAGTTATAGATCTCTCCAGATTTTAATATAGTTATTCCAAGACTGGATTTAAACAAACCTATGGATCTGATAGTTTGTGAGCTGCTAAAGTGCAGAGATGCTTTCAGTGTCAGCAACTCCTCTCTAATTTGGAGGCTGAGCTCACCTACTCAGGGGTAATGGAAGCTCAGGGAACTCGATGCGGTATCAGCCAGCTCTGCACACAGGAGAGCCCTGGGAGCTGGCGGCTGCGCTCACTGATCATGACCTGATTCTCCTGGGTATGACACTACACACTGAGCAGCTCTGCAGAAATTCTCAGTGGCCCCTAACATAGCAAGGCTGCTTTGTGAAGGCAGTTTCTCACCCTGCCAACTATCAAATTGATTTATTTCAATTTTCTAAAATCCTAAGCATTTTTAATTAACATTAATTCTCAAATGATCAGTGATGGCACATTTTTTTGTTTATAAATAGTAGTTTGGGCTGTCGGTTGTTTTTGTTTTGCTTTTCTTTCTTCTCTTCCTAAAGGAACCTCTGCAAAAATATCTCTATTACACCCATAAATCACTGATTCTACTTAGCATTTCTTGAAGAGGTGCAATTTTTTATTTTTTATTTTTTTTAAATGTGACTTTTTTTTGTGCTAGTGCATTTGTCAACATTAGAGTAATTAGCTCAAGTTTCATCAACTAGCTGGTGCAATCTGTTCAGAAAGCAACTTGGAATGTTAAAAATCCTAATAAGCTTTTCCAGCTTCACAGTTAAAGCCTGAGGGATTTGATTTCAGTTTTGTCTAAAATCAGAGGAAGACTTTTAGAAGATAAATCAATACTGCTAAAAACATAAAGGAAAAAAATTACTAAGTAGGAATGATGTTATTAAGCAAAGTTATTTTTCCGATATTTTAGGTTGTTGCATACCTTTTGAAATTAAGTGGTATTTTATACAGGAAAAAAAATGAACTAAAGCAAATCTGGAGCTCCAAACCCTGAAAGCTTCCATCCCTCAGTAACTTCACGTTTGTGAGTAATCCCACTGAATTCAAAAATATTTGAATCACATAAAACATTACCCAATATCTACTCATAGTCAAACAAATATACAGTAAGTAATTTCTGTACTGTTCTTGGTTCTTGCTTTTCTTGGGGCTGTGTGTGTCCTTAGACGCGTGTATCTGTGTTTTAAGTGCAGATAGAATCACTTAAGGCAGAAACAAGGAAAACCACGCTTTTCCATATATAAAAAGCACTTTTCGATAGGGGTTTGTCTCCACCAAAAGGCAGCACAAAAAATGGAGCCTCTGGAAACATCTAAACCAGCTGCCTGATCAAAAGCAAAACATCATTTTAAAAATATCAAAGCAATCTTTCTCCCTTAGCAGTCATTTACTTACACAGTTCAGGAAGACAAGAGGCCTGAAAAACTTTCAGGTATAGAAGTCACTCAAAGAAACTACATTAACATTACTAGATTGTATGGCAAGAATGACACGGGGATGTACATCAAGGCATACACAGGTACACCTTCGGTAGATGATGGCTTTGCTGAGGCAGTTGTAGGGGAAAACCAGTACAGAAATGAGACAAGAACAAACATCAACTCGATCATCTCGATTCAGCAAAGTCCCATGAACCATGTGTCCTGGTTTTGATGAAAGTACGCAGCCTCTGTAGGGACAGGAAGGCAGAGAGGGAAGCTTCACGACTGGTATGACATGAGGAAACTGGGAATAAGCACTTACAGCATGGCTCAAAACTCCTGCTCTCATATACCATCCATTGCATATTCTGATAGAAGAGAATTAATAGGCTTCTGCATGTGCTATTTGCACTGTAATAGGATCAACAGATGAGGAGCAGAGAACGACTTTTCCTGAAAGGAGGAAGTAGTGAAGGGACCTAGGGAAAAGGCCAGTTACAGATGCCACAGACCTAAAATAAGAGCACTGTCCTTCAGCAGCAAAAAGAAGAAAAAAATCCCTGACAATAGCCTCCTACTTGTTTGATCACTTCATAGAAAATATCTTTCTCTCAAAAGTCGCCTTCTCTGAGAGACCAAATTAGGCTATAATACATTTACTAATTAGCAGTAATGTGCTAGAAATTACAATTTGCAGGGTTTCAGCTAGTACCGATTATTCCTCTTGCAAACAAAATTAAACGTGCTTTTACAATCTGTTCCCCGACAATTTTCCTAGCTTTCCTTCTGTTTTGCCTCACAACAACAAAAAAATAGAGGGCCATGTTTTGATCTCTAGGCAATACACCTGCGCACCCATCTCCTGAGCACCGCTGGGCTCCAGCGCTGGGAAAGCAGGGAGGAGATACTCCTTTGTTGTACCGCTGAGTAAACCCAGACATAAATTCTGAGTAACGTTTTGGTCCGTGACATGTTTGCGTGGAGCACAGATACCATAAATCCGGTCCTCAGCGGTTAGCTCGTAAAGTCGGATCCGCAGCATCCGCTGCACAGGGATGCCAGAGCTGTGCAGTTCTGCAGGCTGCACGGCAGCAGCATCTTACAGGCAGCCAAACTGCTCTACGAGAGATTTAAGGTTGCTCTGCACTAGACTGGAATCTTGGTCAACTTCCAGGGACTCTCAGAAATTCAGAGGAGGGGAGAAGCAGCTAAAATCCCATGTCTACCGGTACTGTAGGTAAGGAGTTAGAATCATAGAATGGTTTGGGTTGGAACCCTCAAAGATCATCTAGTTCCAACCCCCCTGCCATGGTGGGAAGGAACATTCTCCACTACACCAGGTTGCTCAAAGCCTCATCCAACCTGGCCTTGAACGCTTCCAGGGATGGGACATCCACAACTTCTCTGGGCAACCTGTTCCAGTGCTTCATCACCCTCAGAGGGTAGAATTTCTTCCTTATATCTAATCCAAATCTCCCCTCTTTCAGTTTAAAGCCATTGCCCCTTGTCCTATCCCTACATGCCCTTGTCCATAGTCCCTCCCCAGCTTTCCTGTAGGCCCATTTAAGTACTGGAAGGCTGCAATAAGATCACCCCGGAGCCTTCTCTTCTCCAGGCTAAACAGCCCCAACTCTCTCAGCCTGTCTTCATAGCAGAGGTGCTCCAGCCCTCGGATCATCTTCGTGGCCCTCCTCTGGACCCACTCCAGCAGCTCCATGTCCTTCTTATGTTGTGGACTCCAGAGCTGAATGCAGTATTCCAGAAGTTGGGCCAATGTGCGTTGTACTTCCCTGGCACCTTAAAGCTGTGCACAAGTGAAACACTTTTCTCACTCTGCTGCTGCTGTCACACTCGTCAGCCACCTCAGTGAGTGGATGTGCACTGTAAATGGGGAAAAAGTAGAAGTCCTGTTGCTAAAGACCACCCCAGCAGGAAGGATTGCAGGGGGCACCGGTGTCCCCTGGGCATCGAAGTCCTCAAGCACCTAATTAGGAGGTACCGTTCACGTCTCACATCACGCCGGTCAAAGTTTGGGGATAGAGGGAAGTTCTCCTTTTCACATCATAGCAGTAGATGCCATGGAAAGGTTGTTTTGTGTTAGTTTTCAGGTTTCTTTTTTTGTTTGGTTGGGTTTTTTTTGTCTGGTTGTTTTTTTTTTGTCTCTTTTAGCATGTACAGAGCCTACTGCTATTCACTGAGGTATTGATAATGACCTTCATCTTTTCTGTTATTTTTCCTGCTTCAGTTAACACAATTGTGGCCTTTGCCATGCCATTTTTTTTTTTTTTTGCCTGTTTTTCTGTCTACTGCCCATTTCTTACTCATTCCTTTTGAAAGTGTGAACTATAGTCTATATGTCTCTTTTCTCTCTCTCCCTTCCACACAGTTTATGGTGAGTTCAACAACTTCTTCCCGGTAAAAAGGGTGGAATACACAGTTCAAACATGCAAGTGGGCCTTGATAACCATTCCCAGGACTGACAGTTTTTATCCAGTCTGTTACGATAACAAGAGAAAAAAATGAGAGGAGGCATATACAAAGTTGAGAGAGAACAACACTTCTAAGTTCTGTTTTGAGGTTTTTTGGTGTTTGTTTCTACAGATCTACATGAACAAGTGTCTGGGAATAGTTAATCGTACATTGCTTCTTACACACGAAACATCAATAAATGTCAATTTCCTAAGCTATATTTATTGTTTCAACTTGTTTAACGTGCATTTTTCAGTCTATTGCTGGGTTTTAATAAGAATTGCAGTATATAATATTACTTGTACTGCTCTGGTTAGCTGGGTTTCCTTGTATATATGGCAGTTATACAGATAACTTCTTTTTCCCTGACTTGATGGGCATAAATGTTATAACAGACACTACAGTGTAGAGCTCTGCAAGACTTAATGCATTAAAAACTCTCACAGCTCAATTTGAAATTTGTTTTCTCTGTTTCAGCCCTTCATGGTTGAATTTTACCTGTTATGGAGAACCTTGAATGAAGGTTTATTTGGTCCGCTTCGCGCAGTAATTTAAAGATGGCTGCAATCTGAGAAGAGAGAAGTGTCTGACAAAGAAATTAAACTAAATATTAAGGCTGGTGTTCAACAGGGTGATAGAATTTCACAGAAGTTCAACTATACTATCCTGTCTTGCCAGGATGTGGCAAATAATAGGCAGTATTTGACTGGTCCCATCTCAGGTCAGGATGTTGACCAGACTTCACAGCTGCTTCCAGGTCTATCTTCTCTGTGAGCAAAAGGCTGCCTTAAATGGCCATTTGGAGATTCTCTTCATGCAAGGGAAATCTAACATGATATAAACATGCTCCTCTAATATTTTTCCTTGTTGGTGGTACAGGACATGCTGTTGGCCCAAACTGTGTATGGAAGGAAGATCTTCATGGTTAGCAACCCCTGAGTACAGGAACAGTGTGCTGACAGCAGTTGCCACAAGACGGAATGGACTTTACATTTGTCTGACTTATGCTTCTTCCAGAAGCCAAACCACCCCCTTGAGAAGAGGGCAGATACCAAGGTGGCTTAAAATCCTTGCACACAGTTTGGCAGCATCTGAGAATCTAAAGAACAGAGTTGTAGATACGCTTACACATATTGAATAGCAAGAAGAGGTGACAGTCTTAATGTTCTTTCTAATGCGGTTTATTGTGACAGTAACAATCTGTTTGTAGTCTTTTGAAGTGATACGGCATGCTATAGTTCAAACAAGATTAAGTTGTTGATAAAACAAGTCTTCCAATGGTCTGCATATTTTATTGAAGTGCTATAGCTTCTAAGTTATCATAAAATGTTTGGTTTTCTGTTTGGTGTGGGGTTTTTTTTTGTGTCAGGGTTTTTTTTCCATCCAGGAAAAGTATTTACTTTTTGAATACCACTTGATCTGTCAGAAGATAGCTGAAAAGATTGGATATCCATCTGCAGTTAATTTAATAATTCCATTGTAGATGGTTATTATAATAATAAAACTATTGTTCAATAATTCAGCAGTGGTCCTATAGTCCGTGGCTTTTCTGCTGTCAATATATTCAGAGGGTAAATCTGTTATCACCAGTACAGCACCATAGTCAGTAAACAGTATACACATTTCTGAGTTGTTCAATAAGAAAGAAAATGGAAAGCCTGAATAGCCTCCTTCAAATTTGATTTTACAAGCTAAGGCTACCCTTGATACACAAATAGAGTCTCACTGAGGTGAAAAGAATTCATTCTACAAACTTAAAATCGTAAGAAGAATTTGGTGCATTAACAGACAGATATCTAGTGATTTTCTAGTTGAAGTGACTAGTAAAACAGAGTACAACTGGCTTTTACGTTTGTTTGGTGGGTTTTTTTTTTATTCCTCACCTGCCTGGAAAAATTATTGAACAGAGAATTTTTCTTCAAGTACTGCTTGGCATCCTTAGTCCAAGAACAGAACTCTCCAAATTCCCGGAGTACTATTCCTTATTTATATCACTGCACTCGTGCCATCTGTGGGCCTCCCAGATTCTAAGTGCTGCCAGGGTCTACTTTGCTCCCAGTATAAATCAGAGCAGCCTTTGAGAGTAGCTGCTTACCAGGCTGCTGTAAGAGGGTGAAGAAATCAATTCTTAGCTGTGCCATGGGCTCTGTGCCAGTAGAGGACACCCTATAGATATTTTCAATCAAAAACTTGCATCCTCAGAGCAGCATAAAATGTCTAGGGTGAAAAACGAATTGGGACCTTTGGTTCCTCCCCTTTAGAGATACAGAAATGAGTCCAAGCCTGTTTATCAGCTCCAAATACACCAAAACTTTGGAGAAAGTTTGGATCTATAGCTGTATTTTATAACATGAGCCCATTCCTACTCCTGACATATCTTGCTGTGCCTGTGATTAGGAAAGGTTATGGCTGTGAATCATGGCTTGAGGAAATGTGTAGTACACCTGTGTACAAGAGTAAACTAAATTCAGTTTGCTATTTATCTACTGTATTTATCTCAGTTAAGTAAACTTTGAGTTTGTCAAGATTTCCTGCTGGAAATTCTCATGATAATACGAGTATAATTGCCTTTTTATTGCCACAGACATCTGCTACAGTTTTCAAACAAAGAAAATACTTCCCCCCCCCCTCCCTCCCTTGTCTTTCTCTATAACAAGAGAAAGATCCTCTCTTATTTTGTGTGTAATAGATTTCAAAGCCAACTGAGGGGTAGTAGAAATCAACCTGCCAATCTTTCTTCCTCCAGACCCTCTTACCCTCCAGGATGACAAGAAATAAAAAGTTGTACAATAAAGGTTATAGCCCCTCAAATGAGAAGTCCACACACTAGAATTCAGAAGGGATCAGACAGTTCCCTCCTAATCCTCTGTTTTCCTACCAAGGATCTCGAGTACAGTCAGAAAGCCTGTGTCAAAGACAATGTGGACAAGAACCCAACTCCCATAATCTAACGGCTTTTCTGCATAAAAATTCTGCATTTGACTTGACCCTAAGGTGCCTTCCTGCCATTGGAGCAGGTTGATGTGAAAGTACAGACACTTCAGGCAAGGCTGGATGTGTCATATGCCTCCCATGCCATCTGGTCCCACAGGCAAACTTGTGCCCTCATCCTCACTGAGAGAAAGTCTGCAGATCACAGCTTTGCATGTATTGGTCTTGATACATTTTGGTGTGAGAACTAAACTGAAGAAATTGAAACAAAACTGGAACAGTACCAAGGAAAGCAAACACTGTCCTTCAGCTAAAAGGAACTTCTAGCTGAAATATTTTGGGAAGCAGTGCCTGATGCCCATGCAGAATCTGTCTTTACTGGATAGGCTTCATCACCCTGCAGGAGGAAGACAAAAGAGATCCTCGAACTTTCATTCGCAGAGATATTTTTAGAGAGACCTGTCGTGAAGAAACTCAGAAGAGCCTCCCTCTTGCTGCAGGGTAAGGTAAACCACCATCTGCCTTAGCTCATCATCACAAGGCCATGAGTTAACTTGTCAAGCGACCTGCTCCAGGACTGATTCAGAAATATTAGGCAATCACCTACCATATGGGGATCAGGAGGAGCTGAGTGCTGATGAGTTGTCTCTTACATTTTGGAAATAGAAAACAGGATGAGGAGTAAGAATGTAATCTATAGAGGAGACAGAGACGCAGACATGGATCAGAGACATTGATTACTGTGGGATGTGTCATTTAAATCAGTTTATGGTCCTGGTCTTGTACCAGCAGCTGGACCTTCACATGAGATGGGCTGCCACACAACATCGGTCTCCCACGCACAGATATCAGTTCACACTGGTAGATGCATGCCCAGCAACCACTTCTCCAGGGCATGATTTGGCCCAATAACAGCATATTAAGGGCAACAGCCTCATCTCATGGTTTGTTCAGTCACTGCAGAGAGCAGCAGCAATATCAGGGTGCTGCTACAGTTTGGCAGGAGTGCTATCCCCCTGTTTCAGTAAGTTAGGCTACCAAGAGCTGACTTGGAAATGTTTAGGTCCTCCAGCTGTAGCAGTGGATTTCCAGCCCTGCTCAGAAAGACGAGGAACACACAGCAGCAGTACCACATCGACTGTAAGTATCTAGAGGGTCAGTGTAACAGGGAGACTTTAAGGTGGCAGCATAAAGTATAACTGGTGGTACTACTATAACCATGAAATCAGCTGCTGGCTGTCTATATTACAAGGAGTTTTAAAAAAAAAAACAAAACCAAAACCCATAGATCTTCAAAGCAGGGGATGATTCCTCAAGGACTGTTAAGCATGTACTTGCTTTCAAGGCTCAGGCTTTGTCAGAAATCACTATTTCTAAGACAGGCTTTTTATCTTCTTACGGAAAAGACAACATGTCAAGGCATTTATCTAGAAAAATGACAGGTTACGTGGAAGACCAGTACAGCCTACACAGAGTGAGTCAGTGGTGGGGTAAAGACTTGAAAGTGTGTGCCCTGCATCTTCCTGTGATGCCTTAGAATTTGGCCCAGGTTGTTGCCTGTTTTGCCTGATGGCAAATGCTGAACAGAGTTACAGTGCCCTCCCATCTCCCCCATACACACATACACTGCAGCATGGTAACTGGACAGAGAGGGCATAGCAGGGGATGTACTTGCTGATGTACCATCATGCATATGAGGGTAGACTTCAAGTGGACAGGTCTCTCCCCATGCAGGTTTTCGACCCTTGAATTTTCACATCAATGCTACCAAACATAGTGTTCTCACCACCAACAGAAAAGACATTTCCTGACACAGGATAAGAGCAAAGTGGTCAGCCTCTATTTTATCTGAGGTTAAATAGTAAGGAGGGTAGTAGTAGTAAGAGAGTTATGTTTGTATCCAAATGATTTCTGAAGGTGACAAAGAATTAGAGACTGGGCTGCCCTGTCCTAGGCAGCTTGATGTCTGCTGTTAGAGCAACAGGAAGACCAGTGTGCAGAGCGAATCGGGAAGGAGACTGGTACAAGACAAATGGGGAGATGCTTCAGCTGTTTCAGACTTTATTCTCTCAAATTCCAAAGTCATTGTGCATGCTGGAAAGTTGGGTCTTCCAATGATATGCATGCAAGATTCCCACCTGCCAGTCAAGTTTGCTAAGTGATGCTCAATCCTTTTTTGTTGGATGGTTTAGGGCCCAAGAAACAGAAAGTCTTGTGTTCGGAGAGCTGTCCAGTGTCCTCATACAGACCAACAACTACATTATCAGCCATGGTTATCCTAATATCCATCCAGTTCTTTTGACCGGTATTGAGCTAATCTTGTGATGAGCAACAACAGACTTTGAGATACTCAGAGGTATGTGTAAAACAAACTTAAAACCTTGCTAAACTTCTTCAGGGAATATGATGGTTGATGTAGGGCTACAAAGACCTTGACACTAAAGGGAAAGAGGTGATATTTTCAATGCAATGGTGTGTGTGATGAGAACAAGGAGATAGATATTTACCTGCTGGAAAAAGCCAAAGTTTCAAAACATGCCATTTAGATACACATGGGTAGTACGATGACATCAGTGTAAATGAAGCACAGCCTCTAGAATATGACGGATTATATGATTACATACAGTAGTCCAACACAGCCCCTGTTTAACAGAACAACAATGGGTTATTCCTGTGAAGAGTTTCAAACTATTGGATGACTAGAAATGTCTAGAAATCTTATTCAAAAATTACATGGAAGTTTGCTCTAGGTATTTCAGTATGTAGTTAGAACTATGCTATGGAAAGACATAATTCTGCACCAGACCCCCAGCCTCTTCCACTTCAAATTCACATGGCAAAATGTTAGTGATTAAAGGTATTTTTGTAAATTATTGAGTTTATTTCTCTTACCACGTAGGATATTTAAAATGAGATTTTCAGAAAGACAGCAAAAGGGCATACTCTTCAGAGGCACTCTGGGAAATCCTTACAAACTCATCATTAAGTTCTCAAGGCAAACCTCAGAATACAGAATGCACCAACACAGATGATGATAATCTTTTGCTATGATAGAGATCATGAGTGAAGTCTGCGTAGGTGAAGGATTTCATTACTCAGTTCATATTATATGTATTAATTGGATTAAAATATATGAAAAGACCAAAGCTCAGCACTTAGCACTTAACTTTCATGAGAGGTTAAGCTTCTCCCCAATTTTCATTTAAAGTAATGGTTAAACAAACACATTAGTCCATATTGAGTCACTAGATATTCCAATGTTCAGATACAAGCATTAAAAATCTGGAAACAGCACCACTTCTGTTAACACTGAACAGAAGAAGAACACTTAAGTGAAGTTTTCAAATATTCTGAGTTTTAATCGAATATATTCCCAATGATAAGAATCCTTCTTATAGCCGGCTACCAGGGACAGCAAGATAAGTTAGGCAGCTAGCTGGTAGCAATAATTATGCTCCAATATAAAAATATAACCATTCTGTTTGCTTTGTTAATAGCTCTGGAAATTTGAACCAACTTATGAAAAAGCAAAAAAGGTATTTGGCTGTCTGAAAGTCATCATACAGCACCTGTATGTACAATGCTTACTTTAAATGAAGGCTTGACACTGCGTTATAGCATTACACACCAGTTACAATTTTTCAAGGGACAGAAGTGGTTGTTAAATCAGGACTGAGTGTATGCTTGAAGTCATTTTTCAAGACATTCATCATTGCTGTACCTATGAGTAGCACAACTGTGCAAAAGTCACTGAAGCCTCATTAGAGACATGACCTTTGGGAGATTTCACTAAATTAAGAACTGAAATCCAAGTGGTGGCCAAGCATCTCTGAATAATAAAGCTGCAAAACAGGACACAAATTAAAAAATTAAAGATGACTTAAAAAAAAATAATCACAACAGTTATGAATGGACCCTGCTACACCTTTCCACTTTGTTTTTATCGTTTGTCTTGAAGAAGAGAACATGTACCGCCACAACTCTAAACACATTGGAAAGCGATCTTAGTTTTGCAGTGTCCATGAGGATATAGTGGTAGAAAGGAAACAAAATCCATCAGCATGAAGAACCTACTTCTTCTATGTTGCCTTGTACACCTTTGGATTTCTTCCCCTTGAAGTGAAGAATAACTTGTACCTTTCAGATTTAAGAAGTGCCATGTAGAATGGGGAAAAATAAGCTGTAAAATCAAAGGAAACGGAATGTACCCTACAGGTTTTCCTTTTCTTTGAGATTAGAAGTCACTGTCACTACTACATTCTCCTGTGCACCTTTCCAGTAAAATGTTGGGGGGGGACACTGAAAAATAAGTCCGGTCACTTAAATCAATACCAGTTTGGCTTAACATGCTGGGGATATAAAGTGTACAAATTAATGAAGGGCTTCATGAGCCATAGCATGTCATTTCTGGACTGACATACAGCAAGCTCTACCTGCTTATTCCCCCCACCTGGTTGCCATATTTCCCATCCGCTCAGCTCTGCCAGTGCAACTCTGTAGAGCTGCAGTCTAAACTAACTCCATAGCAAAACCAAACAAAAACCCCCAAACCACGTTGTTGCGGCCGAAGACGGGGAAGCAAGACGCATCAATATGATGAGTAAAAAGGCTTCAGCTTTATTCTGTGATACTGCTCTTTTTATAGCATAGCTCGGTTCTGTGCATGCCTTCATGCGCTGTACTTAGCAAGTTAATTGGTCTAGCACTACTGTTCACGCGACAAGCACGAGTATGATACACACTGTGATTGGATACAGATTTCTATATTTGTTACAATATTTTAATATTTTTGCAGTTAGTATGTTTTGCTCAGAATCTTGTTTTTCATAGTTTCATCCTTCTTGTTTTTTTTCCCAGGGACAGTGTGTTTTTCACAGCTTCAACCTACCTTCTTATCTCAAGGACAGTGTTCTTTTTATATTCGCTGATACACATTCCTTACTGTTAACACTTGGGCTGCAACATCTCCCCCTCTTTTTTCAAAAACGGCGTGCGCTATAGCTGACAAGCGTTGGGTCATACATTGCATTAAGCATGGTCCAAAAAGCAAGAGAAAGCCTAACAACAAAAGAGGCCCCAAGCACGTTTTGATGAGATCTTTCACCCAACCATTTATTCCCCAGGAAGTCAACCATCCATCGATGCCATCTACCTCTTTCAAGGCATGTAGTTTGTCCTTTAGTTGTTTAAGTTTTCTATGCACTGACTCTCCTGGACCTGTTAAATTCATACAACACATTCCTTCGATCTCTTCATAACCATGCCCATGGGCTAAAAGCAAATAGTCAATCGCTGCTCTGTTTTGCAATACTGCATGATTGACACTTTCTACATCTTTCGTTAATTCATCTAGAATGCTGGATGTTAAGTTTATCTCGTCACGAGCCCAGCAACCTAGTTGTTTTGCTAAGGTGAGCGCTTTTGCTGCTGCTAACCCTGGGAAAAGTGTGGAGGCAGCTACTCGTCCAAATTCACTCCAAAATGTGGGATTGCCTACACTGCTACAGTCTAGATCATGTAGGCTTCTTTTTCTCCTGGTGTGATTTTCACTCCATTCTCTTAATAGGGATATATTGGGATGGAATAAGGCTAGTTGGCCTAAATAACAAGGACTTCCTTCTGGTTGTTTTGGAATGCCATTCCATGCCCTGTCTCCACAAATTAAGAAAATTCCTTCGGGCAACCTTCGAGGTTCAGTAATGTTGCTGCCATTGCAGCTCGAGTATAGAAAGCGAATTACCGATACGCTGTCAAGATTAGAATCTAAGGTTGCCCATAGTTTCCTGTTTTTATTCAAGTTGTTTGGGTCTAATGGCAAAAATGAAAACCATCCTCCTATTTTCCCAGCGGTAGTGTTTGCATGCATGCTACCAAGCAGGTCTAATTCTTCTGGATCAGACTGGAGGGAAGCATTAAGTGCATGAATAAGCCGGCATTGTACTGCTCCGTCATACTGTTGAGGGGTCGCTCTATAGATCGTTGTGGTATTGAAGTTGCTATATGTTAGGTTAGTGGTGTTTACTAGCCCTCTAAAGGCTGCCACTTTCCATGTTGGTACTCCTATGAGACAGGTACGGAATGGGTTTCCAATACCGCCCAGGGCTAGGCAGATTGATGACTGGTTTGTTTTGTTAGCAATGGTTACCCATATGTTGTCTCTCGGGCTAATGGAGTTGATTCCGTAGGCCATTTGGCACCAAACTAAGATTCCTGTTACTATGAATATTGTCTTACCAATAAACTCCTCCATTCTTATCATGACGTCTACACTGCTTCTGATATCTGGTACCCATCACTTGTGTCTTTTGTGCTACTTCTACAACAGTCAGTAGTTTTTGTAACCTAAAGGCTGCGTGTGCTAATATAGCTTCTTCTGCACTTTCAAACAACGCAGTTAACCTTTGTCATGAAGCGTTCTCTATTTTAAGCCAAGCAGCGAGTGCCTGGTATGGGTTAATATCTAAAGCGCGTCTACAATCTGTACAGCCTTGCACTGCATCACGTTGCGATTCATGACATATGCGACTACAACCTCCACACTCTATAGTTATAACCTGTAACCTTCTACATCTACACCTACAGTGCGTTAGCGGGTATAATTTTGCAGCTTTGCGCGTGCGTATCAGACTACGGATAAAGGCAAAATCTATCTCATCTGGATCAGAGTTGTCTAATATGTTCTTTGGAAGATTTAGCACTTCTTCTATTCTTCTGCAGAGAGGTCCGAGTCTTTGGAAACTCCTGGATTGCCTTCGCCTTCGCCTTTCAGTTCGCGCGTTGGGGGATATCTCCCCCTCTTTTTTCAAAATGGCAGCGAGTCGCTTTACATCTTGATGGCACCGTTCAATAATAGCCTGACCTGTACTGTTGTACGGAACACCTTTTCTATGTTCAATTCCCCAATCTGCTAAAAATGCAGCACATGTTGTTCCTGCGTATGCAGGAGCATTGTCTGTTTTGATGACTTGTGGTAAGCCAAGGGCAGCAAATGCTGAAAGCCAATGTTGTTTCACACATCGGAAGGCGGTAGAAGGCGCTGGTGTCGCCCATACAGCTCTGCTGCAAGTGTCCACGGTGACGTGGATATGGCGCAGTGGACCAAAGGTGGGAAACTCAGTTACATCAGTTTGCCACACTCCTCTTGGTTGCAATCCTCGAGGGTTGGTGCCTTGCAGCGACAATGGCACGGGCTTGTGCTCGCGACAGTGCAAACTCTTTCTGAAGAGGTCGAGCAGATTGGTGAAAAAATTTGTGTGATCGATCAGTGACAGCGTTGCCCCTTTTTTTTTTCTTGCACGAATAAAACTCTGTGTAGGAGACTGGCAATTTCAGTTACTAGCATATTGTTTTGGTACAGCCTTGCAAAAGCAGTTTCTAGTATACTACTTCCCTTTCCGAGGGCCTTACTATTTCCACTATACCCAAGATTTCGCTGAGCAGGAGGGTGTCAATCGGCAGGGTCGTTGTGGAGAAGGGAGGCAGGCACGGCACCTTCAGGGCGTCCCCTGTTTATCCATACAGTGTGCTCTGCAGCCTCCCTCAGCTCCGCTCTGAGCCATCCCTTTTCACCCTCAGCAGAGTCTATGAAAAAGGTACTGACACGGCGTTGCCGCACGCGTGGCCAGTGCGCGCAACAAGGCTGCCCAGTATGTGCTCTGCCGGCTAACAGCGGTTTTTGCGAATCGCAACATGTTGTTCAATAACAATCCTCCTAGCTTCTCTTTTCAAAGTTACGCGCTCACAACTAAGTCCAGTTAGTAATTCTTTGTCATTAATTTGGTACCAGTTAATTCTTTTCCTTCCAGTAGCTACGGGTGGAATCCATACACTTTCCGATCGGAGAAAAGACACAAAGCATATATACAAGCAACTTTCACACACATAATATACCTAACAATGAGAAACATAAGAACAGTTGATATATTAACATGAAATCTTACAAGTCTGTCCATTTGAACCATTCTCTTCATTCGGTGTTTCTGTGATCTCTGCTTGCTCTGCTAATTCTTGGATCTTCCTTTCTCTATTTGTAGTTTCAAAAGTCCTGGCTGGCTTTACGTTTCTTGCTGGTAACGAGTACGGACCTGTGGGAAAGAGAACACGAACATACCCTCTTCCCCAAGTAAGCAGAGGCGCAGGGCCATCCCATGAGTTGAGTCCAGTTTCTTATAACATGCTGTTGATTTTTCTGCAAAAATGGCACTGGGTTTAAAATTGTGATCCACAGCCATAGTATGTTGCCTAGAAGCAGACAAGAAAATTTAAAACATATGTGGCTTTGTCCAAGGATTCTTGCTGGGAAATATACGGAAGACTGCCCCCTTTTTTTTTTTATCAAGCATTTGTTTTAACGTTAAATGAGTTCGTTCAATAACAGCTTGTCCCATAGGTGAATGAGGGATGCCGGTAGTGTGAGTCACTCTCCAATCCTGTAAAAAGGCACCATACTGGATCACTGTTTGTCCCAATTTTCTTTGGTACTCCCATGGTTTTCTCCAGTGTGAGCAGTAGCAACAACAAGGGCAGAAAACATATCAACAGTTACATGCACATATTTAGATCGATTAGACAATTGAATATAAGTAATATCAGTTTGCCATAATTCATTGGCACATAAACCTGTTGGATTTACTCCTGCTGGAGTATTTGAAGGCACAATACATTGACGGTCAGGGTAGGCACGTACAATTTGCTAAGCTTGATTTACTGTCTGACCTGACAGAGAGCATCATCTACTACCAATTGACAAACTGTAGGCCTATTCATCATTCCTTGAAGCAGTACAATCCAATGATATTGTTGCGTGGGTCGTTCATTGTTAAGCACTGGAACTGAAAAGGCAAATCTAGGACAATCGTTAGGGTGCAAATAAATAAAAAAGTAAAAAGGTGAAATAACCCAATCTTTTAAATCAATTGCCATCAAATGCTAACATTCTGGAATCATAGTAGGATTTGGTACACCCGGTTGTAATGCACCCATTGGTGAAATGATTGTATCAATAGCTCTTAAATCTTTTAACATAAATCTCCATTTTCCTGATTTCTTTGGGATAACAAATATTGGAGGGAATTATATGTCCTAATTTGAGCTGTTCATTGACTAATTTTTGAGTTCAGTCCAGTCGCTCACCTTTTAGTGGCCACTGACCAACTCAGACCGGCTTGCCAGCTTGAGTCAGGGCTGGACATCAGTGATGTGTGCTAAAAATTTGAGGTTAGCCTCACATTCCAGTGATTCAACAAATCCCGACCTCATAATGTACACGGGACATCAAAAACATATGGTTTCAAAACAGCTTGTTTGTTACCTGGGCCTACTACTAACAAGATCTGTGCACTCTGCTGTGGGATCTGTGTTCCACCTACTCCGATCACAGCTGCCAGGGCTTGTATCAGAGGCCGAGAGGGCGGCCAGTCAGGATCTTTCACTATAGATACATCAGCCCCTGTGTCAACTAGGCCAGAAAAGCCTTCCCATTAATGATTACTGTTAAAGGAGGCTGTGCAGCTGTGATTGTCTGTGTCCAAAATTCTTTTGTGATAGCAGAGTGACCTTTATTGTTGTTATGCACGCAGCTTTTATAGATTATTACTCTGGCCACGATGTGTCCATGCGGCCCTCACCCAACTGTGATTGATTACAAACAATAGTGCACGCACCTATTTTAATTTTACTATTGGCTATACCTAAAAAGGAGCTATTTTTTACTTGCTAAACTAAACATCATTTTCTCACACACTCTATATCAACTTCCCAAACTCCTCATGTCAACTTCTCACACTCCCTGCACCAGCTGTTCACACTCCCTTTTCTTTCTCATTCTCTTTATCGGTGTTTCCCAACTTCAGAAAAGAGCACAGGCTTAAATCATCAAGGTCAAACCTCAACTGTAGCTGTGTGTATGATGCCACAACTCCCCCTTTTTTGTTTTTCTGTGACCATTACTTGATTAACCGTACTCTGTACCGTCTGCTGGGATTGTGACAATAGGCAGGGGGTGATTATTGCTATGCATAAAAGAACTACTAGCAATATAATGTCTGCTTTACTAAAGATTTTAACCATCCTGTCAATTAAGAGCATTGATAAAGCAGAAGCTGTAGCATTAGTTTGTTTTGCAAGCTAACAACCCAACTTATTCAGTGTAGTTAACACCTGTGCCACTCCAACTCCTGGTGTAAATATTGAAGCTGCAATGATTTTAGCTGGTTCCCAAAATTTTGCTTTATAGTGTTTCGAGCCTACATTGTGACACGCCTTTACTAAATCTGCAATCGTTTTTGCCCGATTCCTGATAAGATCAAGAGCTTGTTGGCAGTCTGTGTTAGCATTTTCAATGGCTAGCTGGAATACCAACACATCTGCAGTAGCCGGATTTTCTGTTTATCTCTGAACTGCCATTTGTAGCTGATCAAAGAAATGCTCATAAGGTTCCTATGCTCCCTGCCGAATGGAAGCAAAGGAAGCCTTCCCTGTCCCAAAAATCAGGGACACGTCTTAATGCTCTCGTAGCCAATTCAGTCAGCTGTTGGAAAGCCACTTGCTGTAACCCTGCCTGTGCCTGATTTTGACATGAGTGACATTTTATTCATCCCAAAATGTTTAGCTCTCGATTTAAGAGATTTAACACCTATAACACTTTAGCTATTGTTTCATTGGGAGATTTCCCCATCATTCCTCTTTCTTGTTTCAAAAGCATATTTTCCAAAGTACCATGTGCGTATTCTATGATTGGTTGCCTAGTAGGATTGTAAGAAATACCAGCAACATGCTCAATACTTTATGATGACAAAAATACATATGTCTGATAAGAAGTGTATGCCAAAGTTCCTGCGAGCGTAAACCACGAAGATTAACACCATTCACTGGTGGCATGATCATATTTTAACAGCTAGTACAGAATTGTACGATTGAGCGGGCTTATTGTTGTGTTAAACCAAATTGTCACTTAATAGCGTCAGTATCCTGATGGTAGAAGTCCTGCAAGATTTTGCCTGTATTAACGAGTTTGGTACCAGAGCTGCACTCGTGAGAGGCTCAGCTCGCCTGTTCCCTTCTGCTATAGGCCCTGGCAGCGTGGTGTGCGCTCGCAGATGTATAATGGAATGTGCATGTTTACGGTTTTGCAACACTGATATTAACTGTTGGAATTGCTGGAACAAAAGAGGATTAGTTATTTCCCGCGATGCCGATCGAGACGATCCAAGTTACGATGTGCTCTCTCTTGGTACAACCTGGGCCACAGGCAGCGGCCGGGCGGGGGGGGGGGGGGGGGGGGTCAGCCCTCCCTCGCCTCAGCCGGGCGGGGTGGCGATGACGACCCAGCAGCCCTGTGCCGCCCCCCCCCTTGTTGTTGTTGCTCTTGTTGTTGTTGCCGCAGCTCCGGCCGCTCGCGCTCCGTAACCGCCGCCGCCCCCTCCCGCCGAGGGGACCATCAGCCGCGAACGAACCGGCGCAGCGGGGCCCGCAGCGCGTCTCCGTCCTTTCCAGCCGCGGTTCGTTCCTGCACACGAGCGGCAGCGCCGAAGCAAACGCCGCCCGCGGCCCCGGCCGGCAGCAGCAGCGGCGTTCCCGGGGCGCCGCCGGGCGCGGTGGGCGGCGCGGCGCGGGGGTGCCGGTGTACCGACTTCGTTGGAAGAGGGGGAAAGCAATAAGTCTGTCTTTCGTTCGGGGCCCTGGATTAAAAGATTCGATGATGACTTTTCCAGGCCAGCAGCATCCCCACAGGTGGCTGCACGCCAAAATTTAACGTCTATAGTGTCCCAAGTCCTTGTCAGGTATATATTTGAAGAGCTTGCCTCCGGTACATGGGCTGATACCCAAACCAGGAGTACTGGGAGTTTTATCAAGTTAGAACTGTTAGTAGTGCTGGTTTCTCTAGCACTTTGTCCCAGTCGCTTACCTCCTCCTGTTGAGGCAGTTGTTGCTTATTTGTGTTTTTTTGTGGTTTTTTTTTTTTTTTTTTTTTTGCTTTTTTTTTTTGCTTTTTTTTTTTGGTTTTTTTTTTGTTTTTCAGTCGCTTACTTCTTTTGCATACCCCCCTGCAATCAGGGGCCAATATCTTTTTCCAAGTTTTAGTCCACGCTCCTCTAAGAAGCTTTTCAACAACGACAATGCAACGTCCCGTTCCATCATCTCATTCCCAGGCTGTCATTGAAGCATTCCCCATCCCGATCCAGACCTCGGTCTGCCTGACTCACCGGTCAGTCCGTAGCGCTACGATTCCGCCTCTCTCGGGTCGTCCGCCTCTCGGGCTATTCCGCCTCTCTCGGGCTATCCGCCTCTCTCGGGCTATCCGCCTCTCTTGGGCGCCGGGATGGCCGTCCTCTCTCTCGTCCGCGTTGTGGTCGTTGAAAACCCTCTTGATCACGTCGGGGTCACCAGATGTTGCGGCCGAAGACGGGGAAGCAAGACGCATCAATATGATGAGTAAAAAGGCTTCAGCTTTATTCTGTGATACTGCTCTTTTTATAGCATAGCTCGGTTCTGTGCATGCCTTCATGCGCTGTACTTAGCAAGTTAATTGGTCTAGCACTACTGTTCACGCGACAAGCACGAGTATGATACACACTGTGATTGGATACAGATTTCTATATTTGTTACAATATTTTAATATTTTTGCAGTTAGTATGTTTTGCTCAGAATCTTGTTTTTCATAGTTTCATCCTTCTTGTTTTTTTTCCCAGGGACAGTGTGTTTTTCACAGCTTCAACCTACCTTCTTATCTCAAGGACAGTGTTCTTTTTATATTCGCTGATACACATTCCTTACTGTTAACACTTGGGCTGCAACACCACGTCCCTTGCATTTTGCTTTTACTTTAATAGCAAATGTATCCAAGCTTATCTTCCTTCCCTTGTCCATCAGTGCAGTTATATTTAGAAGGAAAAAGCAAACCCAAGACAATCCCCTGCCCCTTCCCACCAAAACTGTAATAATAGATCACTCACTAAAGCAATTAAAGACTAGAGATTTGAACACAAGACTGACTGCTTAGGTATCCCTTTTGCAGGTAACCATCTTAGGCAATTCTTTATGAACAACCTTAACGGTCATTGCTTCCTTCTGCTGTCCTCCTTACTCCACCCAGTAGTAAAATTCAACATCCTTTTGTTTATATTGACTTAAGCTCTTTTTAGTAACATTAATACTAGGGAACCACAGAGAGGGTGGCTGCATAATTTCTAGCACAGTGAAGTCCTGAACTTGGACTGGAATTACTAATATCACTGAAATTCTCCTATTCCTAATAATAAATTGAAAATGACTGCTTGGATTATCTCTGTAAGTAATGGGATCACATTAAGACAAGTGCACTGAAGATAAATATTGGATATAAACTCCTGACAGCAAGACATCTTAGAATGAAAGATGGGAAGAAGTTCTTTTCCTTGAATTATATTGATTTAGAATGGGGGAAAAAAGAGCAGAAGTTGTAATGCTAGAAAAAGCATTGGACTGGCCAAAAACACAAGGGGAATGGCAAAGAGGGAGAGAATATCATGACCTAAATAAATTACACTATAAGCCTGCAGCAATTCAAAATAACTTGAGGTCTAAAAATCTTTTGTGTGATCATGAATAGAACAGTGTTACTGAAATTTGCGAGGGCGGTGAAAATCTGGAAACAAAAAACATGAGGCCTATTAATCTTTAGCAATCGATCCATTTTTAACTGGTTTAGCGGTTGAATTTAGACCATCATGAACAGGATCTGTCTCTGACACAATATTCTTGTTGGGTGCATCTGTAGTTACTGATACAGGAGTTCTTTGAATGAAAGGAAAAAGGGGAGGTCAGTTTCTTTCTTTCTAAACAGAGCCCAATGGTTGCAAGAATAAGTCCCTTGCTTATGTAGAGATGTAGTTTAAGACAAAAAATTCCTGGGAAAGAAAGTGCCATTTTGTCTTGAGATTGAATATTATCCTTTTATCAACCTGCCTATTCTGATTATTAAGCAGAGCAGCTTTTAGTGTCTGAGTCTCAATGAAGATCCAGTCTTCCTTACTGGTCAGCATTTACAAATACATACCATGGGACAGTGTCTGCACCTTTTCTCACATAAGGCAAAAAGAACAGCTCCCAATTAGTTCATTATGATTTTATGGGTAACGGCTGACTTACAATTGAAGGTTTATATTCAGGTTAATGGTAATTACTGAAAAAGTACGCAAACCAGAAATGCAATATCTACATCTTTACCTAGTAGCTATCCCAACATTGCAATTTGGAAAAAGCTTGATGTTGATTAAGTGATGCTGACTATAGATAAAAGAGGAATAATTCTTTGAGAACTGAGGAGAGAAGTCAAGGTTTCATTTACTATCCAGACACTTGAAACTTTTGTCTTCTGTACAGTCACAATAATTTACAAGTTTTGGAAAAATAGCTCATTTAATCAACTGCAGGTTTCAGTGTTAACCAATTAAGTTGCTATGCCTGTGGTTTCACAGTACTCCAGTTAGAGGTAAAATTGCCCTCAAATTCTTTTTCCCTTTTATTTCCTTCTGGATGTTTGTTTGCAGTCTAGGTAAAGTTCATAGAACTATAGAAAGATTAGGGTTGGAAGGGACCTCAAAGATCATCTAGTTCCAACCCCCCTGCCATGGGCAGGGAAACCCTCTGCTACACCAGGTCGCCCAAATCCTCATCCAGCCTGGCCTTGAACACTTCCAGGGATGGGGCATCCACAGCTTCTCTGGGCAACCTGGTCCAGTGCCTCATCATCCTCAGAGTGATGAATTACTTCCTTATATCTAATCTAAATCTACCCTCTTTCAGTTTAAAGCCATTGCCCCTTGTCTTATCACTACATGCCCTTGGAAAAAGTTCCTCTCCAGCTTTCCTGTAGGCCCCCTTTAAGTACTGGAAGGCTGCTATAAGATCACCCTGGAGCCTTCTCTTCTCCAGGCTGAACAGCCTCAACTCATCGGGGCTGTTCTTTTAATGATTTTTATTTGATTTTTAACCTGGGTCCATGTATTTGTCCAACTTGCACTGCAGACCCATGGACATCTGTAGCAGTGCAAGCAAAGGGGAGGAAGAGGAGTGGTGGACAGATGAGCAATGGAGAGCAGGACCCAGTGGCATGATGAGCAAGTCAGGACTCCTCCATGTGCTGGCAGTACCACATAAAGTAACAAACGGTAAAATTGAATTGTTCACCAGTCAACTGATGGCTGTCGGCCCCTTGAGAGTAAAGAAAGTGAGGAAGAGAAGGGGAGAAGACTTGTGGCAGGAACTTAACTGCATGTTCCAAATCACCTCAGAAGTCCCCCTCTATGTGTTGTAGCAGTGACCCTGAGGAGGACCTACCTCTACAGACACTTTCCAACACAAAGAAACACAACAAATCTCTGCACTCAATTTGATGCCACGTAGCAAAGCCAATATGGATATCTATGAATTAATTTGTGGAAAACTCCTCACTCCTGCCAGGGCTCTGCTATAGGGGTGGCTTCTAGCACTGGGAGAACAAGTCGAATTTGTTGAAGTCGCATGGCTACAGTGAGGTGGGAGTAATTTCAATGTTGTGCTGCATTTCTCTTTTAATGAGACTGCTGCCAGCTGCTCTTCCCCATCTTTTTTTAAAAAGCAATTAATAGTGTTAATGTCTCATTGTATTTTGCATAGTTGTAGGCAGGCTAATTTTAAACCACTTGCTAACAATAAATAAAGCTCTACAGGAACCATGTGATTTTTCTAGTGCTTGAACAGTCAAGACACCTCACGAAGCAGCCGGTGGCTACTGCCAGGGCCAGGATTCCCACTGCAGCAGCCGGTGGTGGGGGCAAATCGGAAAATTCAAAGCAGTGATGACCCAAGATCCAAGCTACCCCAATCTGAGCAAGGCTAATCCTAGCCTTGCAAGTATATTTACATTGCATATAGGCACCTCGCTGAGCTGACCCTTGAGGGCACAGCAATTTTCAGAACATCTCAGAGCAAAGGAGCGCTCAAATCTGGTTTTAACAAAGTCAAGGGGAAGCAATTCAGGCCTCAAACCTGGGGATCGTCTGGGCTTCACTTGCAGTGTAAACATGCCCTCCCTTGGCCAGAGAGGAGTCTGGAGAAAGTAGCTGGCTAACCTACTGGTGAGTGAGATGGACATATATTTAATCCATGCCTGTTACTTATTATGACCTTGAACTTCTGAAGTGCTGAGCTTATTTTGGTTTCCAGTCAAGTCAGCAAGACCACAGAGGATGCCCTGCCTTCCTGGGGTGTGCAATTGTAGCCAAGCTGCAAAAGTAAAGATATAGGTACCCACAAACATTCCCTCTAACTCGCCTGGTCCCACGCCCCAAGGATCTACTCTGCTGCTGCTCTGCCAGTGAAACGTTTCAATCCTCGATACCTTTTACCTGAGAATGCCAGCAAGAGAGTTGATAACAGGCTGCTGTGATGGTCTTTTTATTCCCCTTCCACTAGGAACAAATTCAGGATCACTTAAAATTAGTTTATTTCAGACTCACAAATCAACACCTGCCACTGTTTAGCTACTATAGTACTGCTATCACCAATCAGCTGGGTTACAGACAAAGAGATAGAAATGGAATATATTCACACACATACAAAGTCTTCCTGCGTCATAAGTAAGATTATTGCTAATATCATCTATGAAGTACAGAGAGCGAATCTGCAGCAAGAGTTATTAATATAGCAATCACAGGAAAACAGTGCAAAAAATCTGTATTTCTATCTTGCGTTGGTCAGAACAGAACAACGCCACTGAAAGAAGATGCCGACAACGTGGCTCTGTCCATTACCTATAGATAAAAAAACCTCTTTGGCAGAGGGGATGTTTACAACTGCCCTAATCAGATGCTTCTCACACATTTTTGTTCCACCCTGCACCTTCTGTTGTAAATCAGGCTTTAAAAAGCAGATAGCAGCACTGTGATCTGATGTCAAGAATGAGAGATGTTTGTTTAATGGGCCTTTAAATTGTTTGTTCTAGAAAATACATATACCACTGCCAACACAATAACTTCCCACCATATTTTTTAACTTGCTCTCTCTTTATGCAATAAAAAAAAAAATGACAGGATAAGAATCAGTATAAATAACAATAAAGGTCTGCTTGTTTGCATTTTACCAAACCACTACCTCCTATATTCCTGTAGTCAGACTGTGGTTGCAATCAGTTTTTGGAATATGCCCTTTTTCAACAATTTGAGAACAACAAAAACCACTGATTGTGTTACTCCAAGCTGAACAGATGCTCTATTTCACTTAGGAGTGTTAGTGCAGCTTTGAGGTTAGAACAAAAATCAGAAGTCATAGGTCACACGTAAGTGTTAAAGCTGTGAATTTAGGACATGCCTAGGAGACTTGGGCACTCGGGTTTTGCATTTCACTGTCTGGGATTCTCTCGGGGCTACTTTAAGAAACTCAGCATCTTTGGTTTTAGTAGTTGCTTGACATGTACTGTTTAAAACACAACAAATTATCTTGTTCAACTACGCTAAGTGAATGTCTCTCTTACAGATCTGATGAAATACAGTTTATTATGTGCATGTATTGTTTTTTCAGAGGTCTTTTCCCATGTTTCTGCATAGACTGCTGTAAACACCGGAGAGCCCAATTAACTTCTGTTTTCCTTTTCAGGTCACAAGTGAAATGAAAATAGTTTTCAGCTTTTCAACAGGTTTGCACAACTTTCCCCTATTAGATCTACTTTGCAAGCTTCTAAAAAACATGAGAGTTTTAAATATAATTTGTTCTTAAACCTGTTTTGTTGTTTTATTGCCTATTGCATCTGTGCAAATTCACTCCAGTAATATCTAGCCAATTCAGGTCACAAAAACACTCAGAATATAGATGGAAAAAAATATAATTAAGCTGCTTCTGAGTACCTGTTGCACCTCTTAGTTTTCTTTAAAAGATGTAAAATTACACCACGCTGATAAACTTAATAAACCAGACTAATCATAGAAAGTTCCAGAAATTCCCTAAAACTAACAGCAGGTGATGCTATTTATACTTTGTTTTCATGGATTACAGGACGTTTTAGAAAATAAGTGTGCCTTGGGTGATAATAAACTGATTAAACCTAAATTGAATGGAAGAAGCATCAAACATCCTCCTTCCCTAATCTGTAAATAAGGTTTCTGGTTTCAAAAGACTGAGAAGGTTGATGAACTTGTTAGCAAAATGAGTTGGCCTGAAAAATTAAGAAATTACACAGAGCCTAATCTTTCACTACTTGTAGCCCAAAAAGCACACGAGTTAGGTAGAATTCATATTTTGCACAAGAGAAAAAATTACAGAGAAAGGCTCCAAGCACAACAGGATGAATAACAATATTTTAAAGACTACTAGAAAGAAACAGAACGCTTTCAAGGAGTGGAAGAAGGTATTTCTAGGAAAGGAAGCTATGTTCATAGCTGACGACAGGATTAAGTGAGAATGACCAGAATCAAACTGAGACTTTGCAAAACAATGAAAATAAATGGTAAATGATTCCTCACACATATGAAATCAGAAGAAAAGAAATTAACATTGTGCTACACAAAGAAGGGGAAGAAAATAATTTAGATATTTTTCATAAGCTAAACATCAGCTTTCAATAGCAGTGGTGTTGTCAAACCTGGTGTTTCTTACCATTAGCAACTCGAGTATCATACCTGTATCTAAGGACTGGGGAAGAAGTGAGCAACTCTTTCCCCCACTGAATCACCTGACCTTACTAGTATGCAAAGCTTCAGGAAAAAAATCTCAAGTAAAGGATTTTGACAAGAGAAATGCAGAATAAGAAAACAGTGACATAAGTAAAGAGTAAGATAAAATGCAACACAGGTTTGCTAAAGGTAGGAGTTGACAAACTTGACATCCTTCTTTGATGCAATTTTCTAGACAAGGGCAACACAGCAGCTCCAACCTATTTGGTGTTGAGAAAAGCACTAGATTTTGTGTTACACATGGCATTTCTAGTTAAAAGGGAGAGGATGAGGATTAGAATTGCATAGTTAGTAGCTATACAGGTAGTATTATACAGGAACCAGCTAAAATACATGAGTTAGCAGGGCTGACAGGGTTAACTGCCAAGCCAGAGGGATGTCTGAAAAGACTTTCTCAATGGCTAACCCTCCAGCAACCTTTATTTTCATTCAATAGCCTGACACGCAATAAAAAGGCCTGTTGAAATTTCCCGAGAACCGTGTAATTTAGAAAATATTGTCAATATGCAGGAGGATCAAAATACTGGACAGGAGGTGGGGCTGCATCCATGTGAGTGTTTTCATTTTCAATAGTCTTTGCTCTTTTGAAGTGAATACGTGAAGGGGCAGTCCAGTTGTTAATGGGCCTTTGCTTCACAGGACCAGGCTAGGGCTACTGAGATCTCTCCTCTGCCTTCCTATCCCAAAGGTTTAGAGCACGAGGGCCCTCAGCACAAGCTGCTTCACCCGGCAAATCTGCTCCTGCTGCATGGTGCTCTTTGCTAATGCAGACATAGCACCAGTGTCCTTGAGGACTTCGGTTAAGGAAAAGATATGTAATGTACACAGTTCCAGGTCATACATCTAAGATTAAAGAAAAAAAAAACCCACTCATATTTGGAAATGCCAGAGGGGAAAAAAAAAAAAGGTTACTGCTTCATCAGGAGATGATTTTGAAACATAAACGTAACACAGTAACGTGCCTGTGAGGAGAGGGAACACCAGAGCAGACTACCCAGAGAAAGTCCATACCTGCACTTTCGCTTGCCTACAGTGGAGTTTGGGCTACCAGCTCCTCTGTTTCAAGGGCTCTCCGTCACTCTGCAGCTCTCAGCCACCACTTCCAAGCAGGACTGAATGAACAAGCACCTCTCTGCTCAGTCCCTGGCAGGAAGTACCCAGCAGCCCTAGTCCAACACAGACCAGTATTCGCCTCTGTGATAGTTTGATGTGTGGGGGGGTGTTCTGGTGGCAGGGGAGGGGATTTGCTCCCTGTGCCACCAGATCTGAGTCCCATCCCCCTCGGGGGGTTGAGCCAAATTGGCGCCTCTGCGAATTGCCCTATTTAAGGTGGGACAAAGGGACGGGAAAAAGGTCTTTTGCTCAGGAGTGAGGGGAGGAGGGCGTTGCCCTCGCTCCCGGCCGGGCGGCCGCTCGGCCCGGGCCGGCGCCCCGTGCTCAAGATGGCGCCGGGGGAGCCGCATGGGGGACTCGGGAAGCGCCTCGCTCCCGGGGTGCCCGCCGGGCCGAGCTCCCCCAGAGAGGATTAATATCTAAGAGAAAACAACCACAGCGACCAGGTCAGTCAAGATGGAGCAGGAGGAGGTGTGCTGGAGCTGAGGTTTCCCTTGCAATCAGTGTGAAGATGGCGGGCAGCCCCCTGCAGCCAGGGTGTGCTCGGCGGAGCAGAGACCCACTTGCGGCCGTGGAGAAACCCACGTCGGGGAGGAGATGCCTGAGCCCAGGAGAGGTCGTGGAGCAGGGGATGCACGACGAGGTACTGTTAATAATGGGCACATGGGATGCACGACGAGGTCGTGGAGGCATCTGGAGACCGTGGGACGGCCCACGCTGACGCGAGGGGCAGCAGCTCCCTAAGAGGCCGAGACTGGTAAAGCCCAAACTGGTGAAATCCATGGGGAAGGACTCTTAGTTTTGCTGAAGTTTTCCTACTTCTTCCCCTGCCTTCCTTGCCCCTTAAATACCCAACTTTTGCAATCACGTACAAGTCTCAGATTTCTTCCCCTCTCCAGTAGTACACTTCCAATATTAGCAGTTGCCAAGATGAGCTTTAAAACTGCTACCCTTGAACAGCAGATGAACAAAGAAGCATCTGCTGTTTGTTAGTTTAAACTCAGTAATTTTTAAGCCAATCTTGTGATTTTATGGCAGTGTAGTTCTGATGGATATAATTTGTTTTGCTTTTTGGTGTAAAAAACATGTCATGCTTCTTGCAAAGAATGGCTGGGAAGCAGTGAGGCCACTTCATGTGTCCTATTCTAGTGTTGGACAGAACATTAGTTTTGGGAGAAAAGAGAAATCACCTCTGTTTTAGTAGCAGCTGAAGGGGTGTCCTGGTTTAAGCTGAGATAGACTTAATTTTCTTCCAGTAGAATCATAGAACGGTTAGGGTTGGAAGGGACCTCAAAGATCATTCAGTTCCAACCCCCCTGCCATGGGCAGGGACACCCTCCACTACACCAGGTTGCCCAAAGCCTCATCCAACCTGGCCTTGAACACTTCCAGGGATGGGGCATCCACAGCTTCTCTGGGCAACCTGGTCCAGTGTTTCACTAGCCTCAGAGGGAAGAATTTCTTCCTTAGATCTAATTCAAATCTCCCTTCTTTCAGTTTAAAGCCATTTCTCCTTGTCTTATCACTATATTCCCTTATAAAAAGTCCCTCTCCAGCTTTCCTGTAGGCCCATTTAAGTACTGGAAGACTGCAATAAGATCACCCTGGAGCTTTCTCTTCTCCAGGCTGAGTAGTAGCTGGTATAGTGCTGTGTTTTGGACCTAGGGTGAGAATAATATTGATAACACACTGATGTTTTAGTTGCTGCTGAGCAGTGCTTACACTAAGTCAGAGACTTTTCAGCTTCTCGTACAGCCCTGCCAGTGAGGAGGTTGGGGGTGCACAAGAATCTGTGAGGGGACGGAGAGCTGACCCAAAGTGGTTAAAGGGATATTCCATACCATGGAATACTGAACTCTGTGTAAGCACTGCGCAGCAATAATGGAGACATCCTTGTATTATGAACACTATTTTCAGCACAAATACAAAACATAGCCCCATACTAGCTACTAAGAAGAAAATTAGCTCCATCCCAGACATAACCAGCACAGAGATACACTTCCAGTCTACAGGGTGAGGCAGGCAGAAGAACATTTGGGAGAGTAGGAGAATTCAAAAATGGAGAAATACTGTAGATGTTGAGAGGTTGCTGAAAAAAAACAGGGAAATCCTGACATGGCAAAAGGAAATAGTTTTCTTTAGACTGTAAAGAGGAGTGTGAAGAACTTAAAGTAGACCAAATTCCCACTAAACTGTGAAAAAGAGACTGAATGAAGAGAAACCTGTGAGATTAGCATACAGGAGAAGATCTGTTTACAAGCCTTTTTATTTCTGTTTTGTTTTACCAAGCTGATTTGAGTTATCTTTGTTAAAAAGGAAAAATTCATTTGTTCTGCTTGCAGTTGAGGGAAATCTTTTGGTTATTTGGGAGATCATTCTAAGGAAAGGTGGAGAGCCATTCCATTTGAGCTTTGGCTGTGCCAGGTCCTGATAGAGAGGGTCTCTTCTTTTGGCTACCTACCTAGGGCTGATAATGGTGATGCAAGTAACAGCCATACTTAAAAAAAAAAAAAAAATCTTCAATTCTTCCTGCGTTTTGATATATGAAACTTGCTCGAGATCCTTCTCTGCCTAGGGACAGGAAGGTCTGGGAAACAAAATTCTGAATGATGCCTGTGGTAAGCAGTTCTAGCTGTTAAATGTCAGCTTGCTACCAAGCTTACATGCATACAACGAAGCTATGGAAGTCTAGTCACCCTAGTTTAGATTCTTTCCATAGTCATTCTGAAAGGATCACTTGATTGATGTAAGAATCTTAATCGCCCCGTTAAAGAATCTTATTTTTGTTGGTTATATGGGAGCCTTCTGCAGCTCGTCTCCTAAGTGAGATGCCTCACAATATGGGATACACAGTTCTTTTAAGATGTTCCTAATAGATACAGGTTACTTTTTTCCTACTAATTTAACACTTGAAAGCTTGTTCCTGGCCCTATGCTGTCATCACTTATGTGCTCAAGTGTGTGCACACAGCTATTTGTTTGGTCCTGCTGTATTGTCCTGAAGAGCTGGAAGGAAAAACCCTTAAAAATAAAATTAAAAACAATAATAATAAAATCAGGGAAAAAAGTGTTCTCAACACTTGTGTCAGCACTTCAGGATCAGCCAGCTGAAGTGCTGACATAGGAATGAGAAGGAGGAAGGATGAGTGGGAAGGAGGGACTTTTTAAACCAAGTCCATTGTTAAAACATTGTGTTACATCCATGTGCACTCAACATCTAAATAAAAGAAATTGACCAAATTTCTACAAAACAAACAATCTCTTCCTCTTAAATTTCTTCCTACTTTAGTGCTGATTTAGTGTCAGCTGAGAACTAAAAGCCTAGGCAGAAAACATCCTCAAGTTTTCAGAGGTAGAGGGGAAGGTACCCTGAAGAAGTTCGTCCTTTGTTTTTCTAACGAAATGCCAATAACAAATACTATGGGAGCATTCTGTTACTTCCTATGCTTGAAGTCTAATGCTTTAGAATCATAATGCTCTTAAAAAGAAATATGGTTGTTTCAGTTACTTACTACAAGAATTCAAACAGCTTTAAAAATACATGCTTCATTTTGCTTAATATGTTTAAGGTTACAGTCGAGAAAAAAAAAAAAAGTATCCCCCTTTCCCAGAAAAAAAATTATCAAAGCTGAAGGGTCCCTTTCTTCCCCTCCAGGCTTGCAATGAATCAGAAGCATTGCCTGAGAAATGACTATGGGTAACTAGGAAATAACTAAGAAGCTATTTTATTATGTCTAAAAGAACCCAGATATAAACCGATTAAAAAAAGAAATAATCTGGTGCTGTACCCTGCAATTTAGCTGTCTGTTCACTGTTTTGAATAAATTAGGACAATCCCAGAGCGAAGGAACAATGTATTACTGTTTCTACAATAGGGGCTTGAACATGGCAATAGTGAATTCTGTTAAATCAAACTGTCAGCCAATCCTTCTGGGTTTTTTTGTCCAAGGGTAAAGAGACAGAGCTGAGTGAATATGCTGGGGTGTTTTTCTACATTCCTTGAGAATCAAAGTATCTGTTGGAAAAGGATTTTGATGCTTTCTCTGTGGGAGGGAAGACAAGAAGCCAGTGCTTAAGAGGGTTAGAATCAATGCGAGTCTACTGAACAGTCATCCTAAGTTAGGAATAATGTTTCCATTGTGGGTTAACCTACTGTTACTTGCAGTTCCCCTGAAGTTAAATGGTTGCTCCAGTATCCTCACTTCCATAGGAACTGTTTACAGTGCAGTACACAGACTGATATCAGATTAATCATAAGCAATCTGGAGGAAAGAAATCCAGTTAGACAGACACCATACTAACCAGTAGATCCAAAGGGCTTGTTTTGGGCTGCACGCACTCCTACTTGGGAACACCAGTTGAAATCAAATATCCATAGGATTTTTTGTCTTATGACATTTACTCCGTGCCTCGGAAAAAATACACGCAATAATCTCAGCACATCAGAAAGTACATACACACACGCATGCACATCAATCGTGTATCAGAGAGCACCGTAACACCTGGCAGGGAGAGGGTTTCTGCAGAAATAAAGAGGTGAATAGAGGCACAGCAGTAAATGCTCTTGGCAGCTCTTGAAGCAGATCATGTCTAGGATACATTAGAGGATAGTATGAAAATGGGTTTGAAGAAGGAAGCTATCAGATAAGAGTAGATCCTAACTCCAGGCAATGCTCATCTAATGGACAGTTACTCAATGTTTACCAGTTTTAGTGGGTAGTTTCACAGGGGTCCACTGAAAATGAAAAAGCAGCAGGGTTGGGTCAGTAATGAGTTTCCTACTGTTGTGTTCTCAACTATGATAATGCAGCACCCCTACTTCCCAAGGAGACGGGAACAACTAGTTAAGGACAAGTTATTTCAGAGATATCATCTGTTTCGTATTTTACCGAGAAGCAGGCAGTATTGGTTTATGGTCTGGGTATAGTCCAAAATCTGTTCCTAAAATTGCCCTGAGCAAAGGTAACAGGCCGTGTTTCAATTGAGTTGTGCTAGACTGGAACATGGTTTTGTTTTATTCTTCTGGAAGCTAGCTTCACATTGTAAACTGTTATTCTTTTTTTATCCTTTGCAATAAAGAATTTAGAACATAATCCAAAGACAAAAAAAGTCCATCTCCTGACCCACCCACCTCTAAGCGTTTATTATTCTAGTTTCATGTGAGCTTTGATATTTTGATAATTTCTATAGACAAACCTTAAGGACCACATGAGATTCAGACCGGAACACCATTTTTATCCCTACATCCAAATTCTCATGCTCACAAAAATAGCCAAAGCACTTTGGCTAGAACTTTTTAGCTCCACATGAAGGCACTAAATGAATTACAGTATACACTGTATTCAATAACAGTGAATACTTCAAAGCTTCCTAATAACTAGGGCATGAATGTAAAATGTGTTGCTCTGCACATCTAAGAGTTTTCCCCTTTCTCATCGTGTTCTTTGAAAAGGTGGCTTTATTCAGATTTTTGTGACTGTTCTTGTTCTACAAAAGCACTTTTAGGATTTTATTGAGGTTTACATACACCAGTGTTCAAGACGAAAGGCTTTCATGTCAATTATTAATAACAAAATCTTTCATCTGTCTATTTAAAAAAATAAAAACATGATCCTTTTTTTTTTTCCTCATTTTGATGTTTAATTTAGAATGAAAATCAAACTCTTTAAAAAAGTTTTCCTCACTATCACAAGGGAAACCATGATGTTTTTAAGAATTCTCTGTATGAAGATAATGCCAGCTAAAAATAAAATAGAAAATAATAAAATAAAAGGCTTAATCCTTTTTTTTAAAAAAAAAAATATCGAGCATGCTTAATGATTTCAACAGGAGTGAAAAGGCACTCAGGATCTCATGGAATAAGAACACAAAATTCTGTTTCTACTAAAGTATTTGGGGATTATCAGTTCATTAGCTTAGAAAGCAACTCAACAGTGACTTCAAGAGCTGTAAAAAACGGAATTATTCCTGATTTAAAGAAAACCCTATTTGGTTTGACATCTTTTCCTCCAAAACATCTCTGCAAGATCTCAGACCATCCATGTATTACCACTGATACACTGAATTTGTCCTGTGATGACCTGGAAATCCCAGTGCCTTTGCTCATCTTGCAGTGTAATTGCTCATTGACAGATCTCTAAGCCTGTAGTACAGGAACTTGGAGTCACTGATGCTCTGCAAGAGTCATTTTATAGACCTTATTGTAGCATTACTGTCCACACACCATCTCAGGCCTCTGTTCAGGAACTCAGTCTGCATGTTTCATAGAGTCTATCTAAAATTCTAATTTTGAAAAGCTATTTCATTCATTTTTATTTATGGAGCACTAACTACCACAGAAATAGCCTCCTTCTCTGAAACAATCATCAGGTGTCACTTCATATAGACTCCTCTCCAAAATTTCTAGTAGTTCTACCAAATTTCATAGAGTTTGAAAAGAAATTATTTCTTTTGAGACAGCAGTGCTTGCAGTTCCTGGATTTTATTTTAAAAAGTTCTTACCCTTCCAGTTACCTTTATGTTTCAATTAAGATTTGATGTTTCTCGTGTGATATCACACATATTAACATGTTCTGCTGTTACAATATACCTTGACTTCATTTTTTTGTTTGTTTCTTATTGCCTTCAGAGCCACAGACTCAGTGTCTTTTGGTGAAGCAAAAGTAAACAAAAAGAGAATAACATACCTGTGACCACTGATCTCAACTAGATGGTAACTGAGTTCAGAGTGTAGGAGCTCTGCTCTTGGGACAGCGAAACTTGCCTACACAGACACATTTCTCACATGAGCCATTATCTCATGAGTGATAGAAATACATATGAAGTTTGCTCAGCGTCATTTTGACTGGCTGTGCTCCCAGCAAGCTTAGGGGACATGGCTGTTAAATCAGGGGAGCTGCCTGCAGAATTATACTGAGTGCTGATTGCAGAGGTTTGCTGATACTGGTGGTGAACCACTTTTCATTTATTTTGCTCTTAAAAACATCCTCTAGTCTAAGTCTACGACTCTAGCCTAGATCTCCAGCTAACAGAACAGTTTGCAGCACAAACAGGAAAGAATAGCAACATGCATCGTGGAAAGCAACTTGATAAAGTGTGAATAGAATTACTAAAAAAAAAAAAAAGAAATCAGGAAATAGAAAAACCCAAACATAATTTTTCAGAAACTTTTTCTCCCTCTACACAATGTAGCTGCACTTCAGAGCAGTTCCACGCTGCTTTCTCAGGAGTCAACTTCATGCTTAGATTGTCTTCAGCTACCAGTTCCTGTTAGCAATAAGAAGCTGAATTCCTTTCATGCCCTTCACAGAAAAATAGGTGAGACACTGAAAGGTTTGGGAGTGATTCCAAAACACTCTTTAAAAATCCATGAGAACAAGTCCATATTGTGCATTTGACAATGGAGAGAGAAGAAAGATATAAAAGCAGCAATAGCTAGCGTTTAGGTCAAATGACAGGGAGTAAAATATTTGAACTCCCATGTCAACTTCAGTATTTATTAATCATATCATCTCTGGTATGTTACAGCCACTCTATGCCTCAGTTTTTCTCTATATATATTGGGGGTAATAATAATCAACCATTTCTGAAGAAGTTTGAAAGTTTTGTACAAAAACCACCAGGTAAGTATAAATAATCATCATCATCAATTTGTGTTATTAGAGACCTTAAGAGACTCTCTTCTCACATAACTAATGGCTGTCTTGGGAGGAAAATGAAGTCTTTGGGCAAGATTCTGCCTTTTGTTACCCTTTCTGCCTTTAATTACACACTCAGCTGCTCCTTATTTTTCATCTTCTCATTAAGGTACTGCTGATCTGGAAATCCTAACCAGACTCTTCAGTGAAATAAACCACTCACCTTTTTATTTGACAGCAGTGGAACTCTTTCATTGCATATGGAGGTATGTTAATTCCCTATTCTTATTTTCCTTCCTCTCCTCCTGCCACCCAAATAAAGAGGCTAATCCTGTTTTACTCTTCCTGAATGATAGCAAAGGTGTGATTCATCTGCTCTAATTTAGGCACCATCTGCCCAAGGTCTGAGGCAGGTACCCTCAGTTCCCTTTATTATCAGTAGAGAGAAACAGGCATCTCCAGAGAGCAATTTATCTCATCCTGAGATGGGGGTGTCTAAAATAGGTCAGAAAAATCACACTCTGGAGATATCTGCTGTATTTCCATGACTATTATTGGAGCCTTAGATGACTTGCTCAAACTTGCGTGTTTAACTTTCAGGCATCCCACCCAGAATATCCACAGGAGCTGTTAAAATGATCGCATAGTAGTTGACCACCTCAGTATAATTCTCGCTGTAGGCTGATATGATCTAAACGGGACCGATAGGACTTCCTGCATCTCACAGCACAGATAAAGTCTGGCACAGACAGTTATACTTAGCAACTGTGAATTTGACGCCTGACATTAATCAGGAGATAATAGTTAGATTGTAAGCTTCGAGAGCCATCAGATGAACCCGACCCAGTCATCATCAATCAAACACGCCTCACTTTTACATCCCGTAAGTTGGGGCCTCCGTGCATGAGGCAGCGACGCTAAAATGTACCACTGAGCATCTCGTTTCCTGCAACGACAAGTTCCTTATTCCTAATAGTAGTAAATTAGTTACTATTGATTCTCAAACACCCTGCTTGTCCCAGGCTAATCATTAACCTTCCTGCTAGGTAGGAAGGTTCCCTATCAAGGGGAATCGATTTTAGATTTGGGGCCTCACTAAAAATGAAAAAGTATATGTTCAGGGTTTCTCACGATTGCTCAGAAGCTTGATTAGCAATACTTTTGACAAAGCAGTAAAGATGTAAGATTTATTTTATCACGTCACTCTGAAACACAATACACAAGTTTCCCCAGTATGTGAATAATCATCAACGTAACCATCACTGAAATGCCATTGTCTCACAGGGACCACGGTACATGTTTCACTGCAACAGGATGTAACAGTTTAGGACAAAAATTAGCTAAACATATTGAGCTGCTGACACTCCTTCCCAAGAAACTTTGGTTTATATGTTATTATCAGAGAGGCCTCAAGTGAGAAGATAAATTAACAAGGAAAGTGCCAACAAATAAATAAAAAGCCAAAAAAAAAAAAAAGCCAGAGTTTTCATATGAAAAAGCTTACTGGTACCTCTGGAAAGCTGCCCGAATCTGCCCTTCCCTTGAGCTTTCCTCTCCCACAGCCCTATTGCCATTCTAATCACTTCACGTTTTGAATATTACAGTTGCTTCTTTTACACTCTTACGAATCCCAACTCTTCAGACTTCAGGTGTTGAAGGTATTGAAGATAAATTATACATTGCCCTGGAAAGGGACTATATTCTCAGCAACACTCATTTTCTTTATTTATAAAGCACGTTTAAGTTAATTCAACTACACCATCCCCCACCCCTGCAACAACCAAACAATTGTCCTGTTTTGAACTCATATCACTTTTTGCTCATTATTTCCTTATTTCTTAGTTTCAACTGACTTTCAGTCTTAGCAGCTGCCCCTCACAACCCCATCCATAATTCCCCCCCTCCTTTTCATCCCACATGAACATCACAACTCCAAAACACAAAATGAAACTTCCCCCCCCCCCCCCCAAGAAACACCTTTCAAGAAGCTTTACTCTTCTAAGTCACTTAAGTTCTTGAAAATTTGACTTTGGATCTTCTCTCTTTTGAGAAGATATACTCTCCATTAGATATATAAAAGGTGAAACAAAAAAATTAGAGTACTCACAAAAGCAAAGGAGGAAAGCACAGCAACTAACACTTGAGCTACTTACTAGCCACTTAAGCAGCAGCTGCCCACCTCTCTCAAATTTAAAAGGTTAGCCTGAAACGGGGTGGAGGGAAGGAGAGGATTAATTATCTCTAGGAAAGGTGGATAAAAAAGACACAGACTTAAACAAACGCTTTTTTAAGAAACTATTACTTCCCTGTATTAAATGACAGAAACTGTGGAACTCTTCCATTGACAGTCTTGCTCTTTGTTTTATATAATTTCCCAGTCGACAACATTTTGCATATTGTGGGAATATGCACAACATGGACACTATATAGAAACACGCATGTTCAAACTCTATATTTTCACTGGAAATTAGTATTATGTTTTTTTAAGCCAGTATTTTATTCAAAGAGTCACAAGCATGCAGGAAACTTGCACCCAAATAACAGCACCAGGACATCATTCTTCTTATTTACAAGACAGAAAATACTTAACAAACAGTAAAAAATACATCTGTCAATAAAGCTCAGAATTCACAAATTTAAATGGGCGTTTGTATATAGATATTTGATAAGCAGTTGTACCAATGCTTCACTTGCACACCCACATCTTAATTTATTGAGTTTGTTAGGATTAGATCTACGGACATGTCCTTGTTTCAGAGTCAGCAATAATCTCCAATTTACATTTTAAATGACTAAAATTGGACTAGAAAGATGGTACCAACGAATAAAATGACTTTATACATTTACTTCTCAGGCCAATACTGGAATTGGAAATAACACTAAAATCTTCCGATCCCTGGTCTAGTGTCCTTATCACAGACCCAACTTCAATTTTAATAAAAGTTGTTGGAAAACAGAGCAGCACTTTAGGCACACAGAGTCTACAACCTGTGTGTCTCATCTGAATGCAAACTTTCTTTTTTTTTTTCAGATTTTAGCCTTTGTATAGCCATCAAGTTTGTCTACAGAAGCTTGTGGGCTTGTTATACACGAATAATAATTGTGATGACTGGGAAAAGCTGCTCTCTTACCTGAGGCTTAGGAAACAAAAGAGACCTGGGTGCAGAAGCACAAGGGCTACAGCCTGCATCAAAGGTATAATCGCCCTGACTAGTGTAGTAAAAACTATTCAGGTCACACTGCAGAAGTACTCAAGAATCAATACTGCCCTGAATGTAAAATGAGACTGAAACCCACAGTTTGCCTGAACTTTGATCACAAATTCAAATTTCCAACAGCAGCAATGCCAGCTCTCACTGTTTTCATTGGGACTGTTGTGATATTTGTTATTCTTCTTAAAATCCCAGCACCTGTGGTCAAGGGATTAGGTGATGATCTCTGCTGTCTCCTAAAATAAAAGTAACTTTCTCAAGTTTGAGGAAATGCTTCTAAATGTTGCCTGCACATGGCAGGCTACAGGCTAAATCTTCCTGTGCTCCGGAATAGCTAGACACAAACCAGCTCTGAACCAGAAGCCAAACAACCTGAGTGCTGCTTAAGTAATTGAGAGGAAGAGGAAGAAGAAGAAGGTAAGTAGTAAGAGACTAGAGTTTTTTCTTCTTTGATTTTGGCTATCATTTAATAGGCACTCCAAACTGCCGTTCATAGCATACATAAACAATGTAAATTGAAGGCAAGAAAAGAGGAAACTTGCTAAAAATACTCTTTGTGAGCAACCACACATGCAAAACCTGCTGTTATTGCTTATTTTGCAAGGACTGGCTTGTAAAAGAGAACCTTACAGAAATCAAAGTCCACAGATGACCAATGGAAAGAACGATAAAGAACGTCTTCATGTATTTTCGATTTTCCATGGTGTTTTCCTGGAAGGACCCATTTGAATCTGAAGAGTTTTGTTTATGATGCTTCTGGAGTGAAGAAGTGAGCGCTTTCTAGCTCAGCGTATATAAATGGGACTTCCCCTTATCCATAAAATAATTTTTTTGTTGTTGTTGTTGTTTGAAATTCTCTTTAAAGTAAAAGGTTTAAAACAGAGTAGAAACAGAAGTTCAGGAGTCAAATTCTAAATAGCAGTATTTGTTTGATCGTGGAATGTGTGACTTTTTCTCACTCTCACAAAAATCGTGTGACCCTCCTGAGACTGGGCTGGGTTTCCATCTTTGTAAGCAGTTTAGAATCGATTCCTGTATGAATTGATAACTTGTATGTTAAACATGATCCACTCTATAAAGCTTGCCTCAAAGTTATTAATGTTCAAGGGATTATTATCAAAACAGTCCTAACAATAAAAGTTCAAATTGCCATTTTCCCAATGTTTGGAAGACCCAGATTATTTACCAATACCTTTAAATGAAATCCCATTTCTGATTTTCATATACAGCTTCATCCTGGCACACACATAAATCCATCTTCCAAAGACTTTATGGTTTTGATAGTTATTTAATCCAAATGAAATAAACCAGGTAATGTACAAAATAGATTTTTACCTGCTGCTGTAATGCCGGTTGTGAATATAACCAACACTGGGAAAGGACATTTCTAATTTTGCTGCACTGCAACACTAGAAATCAAATGAGATTCTCCATTCAGACCGAGTAGACTTCCTTTTAGGACATGAAGAGAAGATGTATGAGGTAAGAAAAGTATAATTGGGTGTAATCTGTCCTGATTTTACCATCTTTTTTATTTTTTCTAAGGAATAGTAAACTATCTGGCTTGAATTCTCAGCAAGTTAGGCTCACAAAGATTACTGAAGTGTAATAGCTCCCCCTGCCAGGTTTAGGTTACAAATTACATTTCACACATGTGTAAACACACACACACACACACTCTCTCACAAAATAAAAATTAACACCAACGTCAGTGTTTGCTGTCATTGCTTAACTCTTCAATGATTATTACAGCACAAGACAAAATATCTGCAGTTGATACATAATGTGTATTAAAGTAATTTCATAAAATTTACAAAGAAGTAGATGTTAATATTCATTTGCATTCATGGGGAGTGGGAAAAATATGAAATTGTTGCAAGCAGAGAGGGAGAAATAAACTAAGCTCAAAATCTCACTTTTCTTCAATTTACTATTACTTTTCAGTCTTCCATCAAATTAACCTAATTTTTCTCTTAAACATTTAATTTCATGAATTGTAGTCTAAAACTTTTGTCTGCTGGGAACCTAGGACCAAAATGTCTCTGTGTTGCACCATATTTGGTCCATTTTTGGTTTCAGCAATGTTGATGGCCGAAGCCTAGAGCTAACAGCCTTTGCCTTCAAAAACCTATGTGTGTGACTGATACCGAGAAATCCTACAGGATGGTTTTCAAAGTCCAGATATTCAACTAAAACTGTATCTGAAAGGACAGAATTCAAATCTGTCCTGAAGCATCCAATCTTAAAAAATACTTGACAACTCTATGGATGCATGAATATGTCCAGAAGGTAGAAACTTATCAAGATCAAATCTGTCTTTCCAATAGGACTGATGAATGCAATCATACAAGGAATGAATTATACTACACTATTACACTAATATGGCACTTCTTATTTTCAGGGAAGTCTACCAACTTGGATTCACTTTTACAAGAGTCTTGGAAGAAACGTAGGTAAAAGCATACATTTTATAGGCAGTTAAATTAAGAAAAGCTATTTATCTAAAAGTATAGGATAATTTAATCTGATGAATTTTATGTGATGTCTCTGATACACATTGGAACTTCAGCAGCATCATCTGAAGCACACGAAAGTTAATCTTTGGAGTAAGCTTTAAGTGAATTAAATAGTGTTAATTTCATGTAACATAGCCTACATGGGACACAGTGATATGCAATAAATAAAACACGAGGCAAGGAGATGGGATATTTTTCCAAGTCTGGAATTTGTGTACTGGAATATTTTACATATCTCTGTTTTGGTTTCTTCTGCAAAAGAGATATAATGCTAATGACTAGACTGAAGCTTTGAAATTCCATATGTGAAAATATTTCATAATAATAATATGTGCTTATTCAAGAAAAAAAAATATTAGTTTGCCATTCTCTGCTCTCCCCACCTTGGTTTATACCTTAATTCAAACCCAGCAAAATGTTTGATCATCTTGTAGTTAATTTATAATGAGTCAGCCAGGCATCATTCACCTTTAATGCAAATTACCACTGTATATGATGAATGAATTTTTTATTGTTCACTTTTTATACTATAGCCAGTTCAAGGCAATCAGAAACTGTAAATTAGGTCCCACGGAAATCACGGAGTTATTCAGGAAAACATAGCTATAATGTACAAAAAAAAAAAAAAGCAGGTTCTTCAGTTTTTGCCTTTTCAGCTCTTGCTTATTTGGGATGCTTTTCACAATCACGAGAAGAGATATGATTTTCTAGTGACTTTTCCAAGCCCTTAAATTCAAAGTTGTATTCTGGAAGGAGCTGAATCCTATGGTAAGGATGAAAGGGGAGGGTGCGCCATAGCAGTCGTGCTGTTGGGTAGCTGTGGGAATAGAAAAGGTGCTTGCTGGAAAAAAAAAAAACAAACAACCTCCAGGAAACACTAGTTATAATTTTAAGAGGGAAGGCACTGGAAAAGCCAAGTAAAGCCAGTGGTGAACTGTCTTTTATTATCCCTGTGAAATAAGTTAGAATGGTAAGTGTTCATATGAAACTAAAAGACTACTTTGATCTCACTGTGGCTATGGAGGGGAGGACAGCAGTGAATAGTCTGTCACGATATTAGATGCTGAGCTTTAAGAATATGCAAGAGTAGCTAAAATTGAGATGAAGATAAATACGCTTATTTCCTCATGGTTATTCCATTTCTTGTCATTAGCATGGGAATTCTCAGCCACAAACAGCACTGTATTTGGAAAAAGTTATTCAACAGGCACATATTTTTCAAGGCTGTCCATTGCTAAGCAGTGAAGACAAGGCCATACTTTAGATTTTTTTGCCTATTGTTTCACCATTATTACTTTCACCACTTTAAAGGAGAAAAACTAAGGAACAAATTCCTTTCATCAGATGTTTTGGTATTAAACCACTGAATGCTTCTCTGGCTGTGATCAACTCCAAGCTCATATCTTGTGCTGCTGACAACTGTAATAGTATGAGTATGGATCCCAGAAAATGCTGCAGTAAATTGAAGCTAAGGAATTTTGGCAGCTTGAAGTCTTGTGTCCTTCGTAAGTGAAATGTTTTTTTGATGACTCTTTCTATGAAAACGAAAGGCAAAGCTCCTGTTTGACACTGATTTAGAAATAGGGATATGTTTCATCCATTTGACCAGAAGTTTGAGAAGTGATTACTGACTTTGAGTGCCACCAAATAAATAAAGGAGCTTCACTTCTAGTCAGCTAAAATTCCAGAATTCCCAGATTGTTAGTCACTTTTGAGCATCTTACCTTTCCCCACTAGTGGCTGGTTTCAGGAATCTATCTGGTAGGGGGGAAACTACATGACATTATGAAATTAAGCAGGCATCAGAGAGGAACTTTGTCTATTAGGTGCTTTGTCTTTCATAATAGCATTACAAAGACAGAGAATAAAACAATAGATGTTGATTTTAGGAGAGGACAAGAAGCAAAGAATAAAGAAAACCATCTAAGTTTGGATGAAAGGTAAATGAAATGCATAATAATGTGCATATTATAACAGTCTACTTTCATCATGAAAAGACTTTAAGCCTCTTTTGTCATGATTAAGGTACATAGATCTTAAAATATAGAAAGATGAAATGGTCAACAGGTGAAGAGGAAGAATGAGTATAGAGGTAAAGCACAAAGCACTGCTATCCATATCTAGAATAGATTATGGTACAGTTTCATTTGAGTTTATATCTGCTATGAAGCACAGAAAATTTTGTAAATGGGTAATTAGCATGTCCATTTGACAGCCTACATGATCCGCCAGCACATCTGAGGAAAAAGATCAAAGCAAAGCATTCACAGACTTGTGCATGCAACTATGATGTTATTGTATGACGTTTTTCAGTTTAACTACAAATTCTACTTGTGTGTAAAAATGTCATTTACATTTTTTGTAGAACTTCTAAATTAACTTTCATTATTTATTAATTTAATCTGATGATATCTTATAATTAGAACTGCTGAGAGATTGACTACAGTATGGGACTTTCCTATAATTAGAACTGCATTGTTCATGATTGTAGAAGTTTTTAATGTACTCTTCACACCTCTGGTTGCTTGAGGAATGGAAAGGATAAAAAGAGCAAAAGACACTGAAAATATGATCACACATAAATACACATAACTTTAAACTTATTTTCCTAAAATCTGAAAGGAATGGAAAGTTCCATGTGAGGGAAAAAGGAGAGAAGAGGTAAGGGCAGAAGAATAAAAGAAAAGGTTAATGATCTTCACGTTGAGAAACAGTATCTGAATTTAGGCAATGTGTTCAGTTCCGTACCACAAGCATATGGACAGATGCATTTTCATACTCAACTGTTTGCATTGGTGTTCTGTACTGTGTTATTGCTTGTTTGCTGGCTCCTGACTTGTCTCAGCCCCTTTTACACACTGAGCATGAAAGTCCTTTTAACGCTGTACATGGCATTTGCAACAGACGTGAGCCAGTCATACAGCCACGCGGCCAGTTGCCACTGCTCCGTTTGCAAATGGTAACCGATGAGCACAGCAACCTATTTACTTGCAAATATGAATCCATATCTTCAAACAATCTTCCTTTCTAGTTTTTATACCTCTTGGTTGTATCTCATTTTTAAAGGGGAGTTACAATGCTACTTTTCTCTTGACTTACGATTCAAACAAACCTCACAAGTTTCCATTGACATATTTTTGATTGTCGCAATAGGCGTTTAAAAAAATGTGGCCTTAAACTTAAATAATTAATACATGTTAACTTGATTATGTGCGAGGGAAGTTAGACTGTAAACTCTGCAAAAGAGGCTGTGTATCAGAACATCACTGTGTGGTTATGACCCCTTAGAGGTAATAATAGTTACAAATATAGGCCAAGAATAGTTTATTTTATGTGATTTAGATGGCAAAAAGTTGTTCTGACACGGAAAGATACAGTAGTAAAGTGAACAGTAACCCAGACCTTGTTAAATTATACATACACGTTCCTTGGAGGTCTGGTTATATAGCTGTGCATTTCAATACAGGAATAATGACAAATGATAGTTGCATACTGTAATAATCATTGTTTTTTATTGATAGTAACACGAATTACTTCTATTTTACATTGGAACAACAAAAACAAAGAGCTGGTCACTGACTTTCTCCAACAGTTCTTTCAGCCAAAGAATGGCAGAACGAGAAATTACTCCATTCTCTTTTAAAAGGAAGAGAAATCACAGAGTAAGGAAACCATCAAGCTGTATCTCTAACTTGATTCTGTTTATATATCTGACATGTTGCTTTGTGCTTCTGAGTTTTTAATGAGCCCAGCAAAGACAAAAGAAAGATGTTCTGTTCTCACTGACCTCCCTGGCTATGGCAAATCCCTGAGGTGCGAGGCAGGGAGAGCAACTGAAGTTTTTCAAGAAAGCTAATGTGCTGGCATGGCAAAGCAGCACAACTTTCCACTTTCCAGATGGAGCATTGTTAATATTCTAGATTTGTGGCACTGCGCTATTTTGAAACAAATAAAACCAGGCAATAAAAAATGAAGTTCATTTGCCATATGGCTGTTTACTTCTCCGTGTTACAGCGATAAGTAATGTATGGTTTCTCAATACAGCACATCTCCAGACACGCACCCCAGGTGCCTACAACGTAGCACACCTAGATTCAAACAAGCCAGACTCCTTCTGATTGCATTGAACATGTGGCATCATGGCTTAAGGGATTTTCTTCAGCTGAAGTATATGATACAGTTGACAGCCAGGAGAGGAAAAGATGCATTTAAGACTGAACAGAAGAGTAAAGAGGGAAGAAGCAGGTGGATGTAAAATTACAAAAGATAACACGTGTGATTGGTTGTTCAACATTTTCTATCCAAAGTTATTGCTCAGGAACGATAGGATTCTGACAACACAGATGAACAAAGATCTGTCTAAAGGGAAAGCGAAACATGATCAGCAGCATCTCTGGCTCACCATCATCAGGAGATTTGACTGGATGTGAATTTCTGGTACCCAGCAGAGAATAACCAGAGAATGGCAATACTTCCATTACACCTTCAAGCACTTAATGGTTGTATTTGGGAGTGGAAGGAGGGGCAACACAAACACTCTGCCTTGCTGCTCCATGTTTGTAGTGCAAAGAAATGCCTGTGTTACAGGTATTTCGTGGCATTTGAAAGTCACAAATATAAAAAGCAATATCTAGCTAATTTTAAATTGATCTCCAGAGCTTTCTTATTCAGCATGGAACAGCCAACAGTCTGTTGGCCTTTCTGTCCTCTCCTTTCTTATCTCAGCAGGTATACCATGATCTTTTAAAAAAAATAAAGAAACTTGCCAAGCATCTTAACATCATGAGTTACTTCATTTTCCTGAATTTGTCAGTCACCCTGCCAAAGAAATGACAGCCCTCACACAGTAGCAAGCACCTCACAAGTTCGAAGCGTCTGAGTCTATGTTGTAGGAATAAAGTGTGCGTTCTTGCACACTGCTACACGAGTATAAAAGCATGGCTGGGGATGCCAGCATTACATTAAACGCCATTTTATCCTTGCAATAGAACAGTTCAATTCCAGAACAGGTAACTTAGAGCAGCTACTCAACTTAGAATCATAGAATGGTTTGGGTTGGAAGGGACCTCAAAGACCATCTAGTTCCAGCCCCCCTGACATGGGCAGGGGCACCCGCCACTACACCAGGTTGCCCAAAGCCTCATCCAACCTGGCCTTGAACACTTCCAGGGATGGGGCATTTACAACTTCTCTAGGCAACCTGGTCCAGTGCCTCACCAACCTCAATGTAAAAAATTTCTTCCTTACATCTAATCAAAATCTCCCCTTTTTCAGTTTAAAGCCATTGCCCCTTGTCCTATCACTACACACCCTTGTAAAAAGTCCCTCTCCAGCTTTCCTGTAGGACCCCTTCAGATACTGGAAGACTGCAATATGATCACCCTGGAGGCTTCTCTTCTCCAGGCTGAATAGCCTGAACTCATGGACATGGACCAGTTGGAGAGGGTCCAGAGGAGGGCCACGAAGACGATAAGAGGGCTGGAGCACCTTTCCTATGAGGACAGGCTGAAAGAGTTGGGGCTGTTCAGCCTGGAGAAGAGGAGGCTCCGGGGTGACCTTATAACTCTCTCAGCCTGTTTCCATAGCAGAGGTACTCCAGCCCTTGGATCATCTTCGTGGCCCTCTGGACTTGCTCCAGCAGCTCCATGTCCTTCTTTGTGTTGGGGACTCCAGAGCTGAACACAGTACTCCAGGTGGGATCTCATGAGAGCAGAGCAGAGGGGCAGAATCCCCTCCCTCGACCTGCTGCCCACGCTGCTTTGGATGCAGCCCAGGACACGGTTGGCTTTCTGGGCTGTCAGCACACATTGCTGACTCATGTTGAGCTTCTCATCCACCAGCACTCCCAAGTCCTTTTCCTCAGGGCTGCTCTCAACCCATTCTCCGCCCAGCCTGTACTTGTGCTTGGGATTGCCCCGACCCACGTGCAGGACCTTGCACTTGGCCTTGTTGAACTTCATGAGGTTCTCACAGGCCCATTTCTCCAGCCTGTCAAGGTCCCTCTGGATGGCATCTTTTCCCTCCAGCGTGTCCACAACACTACACAACTTGGTGTCATCTGCAAACTTGCTGAGGGTGCACTTGATCCCACTGTCCATGTTGCTGACAAAGATGTTAAACAAACAGCACCGGCCCCAGTACTGACTCCTGAGGAACACCACTTGTCACAGGCCTCCACGTGGACATTGAACCATTGACCACAACTCTTTGAGTGGGCCATCCAGACAATTTCTTCTCCACCGAGTGGTCCATCCATCAAATCCATATCTCTCCAATTTAGAGACAAGGATGTCGTGTGGGACAGTATCAAATGCTTTGGATAAGTCCAGGTAGACGGACGATGTCAGTTGCTCTTCCCTTATCCACCAATGCTGAAATCTCATCATAGAAGGCCACAAAAAATTGTCAGGCACGATTTGCGCTTAGTGAAACCATGTTGGCTGTCACCAATCACCTCCTTATTTTCCATGTGCCTTAGCATAGTTTCCAGGAGGATCTACTCCATGATCTTGCTGGGTACAGAGGTGAGACTGACTGGCCTGTAGTTCCCTGGGTCTTCCTTTCTTCCCTTTTTAAAGATGGGGGCTATGTTTCCCCTTTTCCAGTCGGTGGGAACTTCACCAGATTGCCACGACTTCTGAAATATGATGGATAGTGGCTTAGCAACTTCATCTGCCAGTTCCCTCAGGACCCGCAGATGCACCTCATCAGGTCCCATGGACTTGTGCACCTTCAGGTTCCTTAGACGGTCTCAAATCTGATCTTTTCCTACTGTGGGTGGTTCTTCATTCTCCAGTCCCTGCCTTTCCCTTCTGTGACTTGGGCTGTGCAGCTGGAGCTCTTGCCAGTGAAGACTGAGGCAAAGAAGTCATTAAGTACCTCATCCTTCTCCATATCCTGGATGGCCACGTCCCCCGTTTCTTTCTGGAGAGGGCCCACATTTTCCCTAGTTCCCTTTTTATCACTGACATACCGATAGAAGTTTTTCTTGTTGCCCTTGATGTCCCTGGTCAGATCTAACTCTGTCAGGGCTTTAGCTTTCCTAACCTGATCTCTGGTTGCTTGGAAAATTGCTCTGTATTCTTCCCAGGCTACCTGTCCTTGCTTCCACCCCCTATAGGCCTTCTTTTTGTGTCCGAGTTGACCCAGGAGCTCCTTGTTCATCCATGCAGGTCTCCTGGTGTTCCTGCCTGACTTCCTCTTTGTTGGGTTGCACCGCTCCTGAGCTTGGAGGAGGCGATCCTTGAATATTAACCAGCTTTCTTGGGTCCCTCTTCCCTCCAGGGCTTCATCCAGTTGTACTCTATCAAGGAGATCCCTGAAGAAGCCAAAGTCTGCTCTCCTGAAATCCAGGGTAGAAAGTTTGCTGAGCACCCTCCTTGCTTCCCTAAGAATCATGAACTCCACCATTTCATGGTCACGGCAGCCAAGACTGCCCTTGAGTGTCACGTTCCCCACCAGCCCCTCCTTGTTGGTGAGAACATGGTCCAGCAAAGTACCTCTCCTCGTTGGTTCCTTCACCACTTGGAGAAGGAAGTTATCATCAATGCATTCCAGGAACCTCCTGGATTGCCTATGCCCTGCTGTGTTGTCCTTCCAACAGATATCAGGGTGGTTGAAGTCCCCCATGAGGACCAGGCCTCATGAACGTGAGGCAGCTCCTATCTGTCTGTAGAGGGCCTCATCCACTCGGTCCTCCTTGTCAGGTGGCCTGTAGCAGACCCCCACTACTATGTCCCCTGTCCCTGCCCTCCCTTTAATCCTGACCCTTAAGCTCTCAGTTGGCTCCTCATCCATCCCCAGGTGGAGCTCCACGCACTCCAGCTGGTCTTTGACATAGAGGACAACACCTCCTCTTCTTCTCCACTGCCTGTCCTTCCTAAAGAGCCTGTATCCTTCCATTCTGACACTCCAGTCATAGGATTCATCCCACCACATCTCTGTGATGCCAATAAGATCACATTCCTGCAGGTGCACACACAGTTCTAACTCTGCTTGCTTGTTCCCCATGCTGCGTGCATTAGGGTAGAGGCATTTAAGTTGGGCCCCAGATGAATCTGACTTATTGGCTGGAGTGGCTGGAATTCCTTTCTGCTGCTCTTCGGGTGCTTCCAGCATATCTTTATCATTCTTGATATTACCCCCCCTCCCCCTTCAAATCTAGTTTAAAGCCCTGTCAATAAGTCCTGCTGGCTGTTGTGCAAAGACCCTTGTTCCCCTCTGAGAAAGGCAAAACCTATCCGGTGCCAGTAGGCCTGGTGCCATGTGGCCCATGCCATTATCAAAAAAGCCAAAATTGTGGGGATGACACCAGCTGCAGAGCCGTGTATTAATAGACTGGACGCAGCTGCCTCTTCCAGTGTCACTGCTTGCAACTGGAAGGATGGAAGAAAAGATTACCTGTGCCCCAGATCCTCTTACCAGCTTTCCCAGGGCCCTGAAGTCTCTCTTGATCTACTTTGGACTTTGTGTTGCAGCTTCATCACCACCCACATGGAAGAGCAATAACGGGTAGTAGTCCAAGGGCCATACCAGGCTAGGAAGTTTCCTAGCAAAGTCCTTAACCCAGGCTCCAGGGAGGCAGCAGACTTCCCTAAGAGGAGGGTCAGCCCAGCATATTGGTCCTTCTGTTCCCCTCAGATGGGAGTCGTCTACAACTATTACCCGTCTTTTCTTCTTTGCAGAGTAGGTCATGACACAGGGGGTAGTCCTTTCTGACCCTGGTGACACCTCCAGAGCAGATGGACCATCAGCCACATCGTCTGTCTATAGGACCTCCACCTCCAGAGCTTCATATCTTTGTGCAGAGCACCTGGGGAGGTGAGGTAGGCAAGGAGGGGAGTCACTTGTTGCCCCAAGCACAGACTTGCCTCCATTCATTGCTTTCCTTTAAGCTACTGCCTGCTGCCTGATGGGGAGAGGATTCAGAATCCCCTTTGTCTTGGGTTTCTTTTTGTGGCTCTTCTGTTGCTGCTTCAAGTTGGGCAGAGCCTGACACCACCAGTCTCTCTCTTTCTCAGACTCCTTGATGATCCTTAAGCTTTCTACTTCCTCTCGCAGCTCTGTGACCATGATGAGCAGATCATCCACCTGGTCGCACCTCACACAGCTGTTCTCACCACTGACCATGGAGAGGCTCCGGCACTCCCTGCAGCCTGACACCTGGGCAGCCACGTCTTTCTGTGGCTGTGTCACTGTCACTTTAGTGATGATCTGAGGTTTTCCGTCTTATTTCTGGGGCAGAACTGAAGTTCTCATTTGGAGCAGGAACGCTACACCATTGCCCATAGACACAGAAGCACATGAGGAGATATAGTCCCACTTCCAGTCCCACAGGTCAGTGATGTAGAATTAGATGACTGAGGCTTATCTTGTGCTGACCATACAATGCTAATGCAAAAAAATACAGGTACTTAGAAGTTGACTACCAGAACAATTATTCTCACACTTTCTCAGTGCTGTTCATTTAGGATAATCATTTAAGAAAATCAATAATAATATATAATATCTGTTAAATGCCTTTGCAATCAATGAAATACCAACCAAAGGCCTAAAATAAGGAAATAAAGATGTGGTGCCCACAGCAAACCAAAAATAACCTGATTTTTTTTTTTTTTTTGAGATGAAAGCTCAAAGATCCTGCATGTTTTGCTGCACAGAAAGTTCTGAGTAGGCATCAAGAGTAACTTGAGGGGAAAAGGCATTGTAGCACATCCATTTTAATTCTGGATAACACAGAAGAACTTATCTCCTGATAGCTCTCTAGCTATTCTGGTGATAGGAACCTCAGTACAAAGCACTTACGCATGCACTTAATTTTAAACCCAGCAGTAATCCTGATCGAATCAAGACGTCTACCTTTGTGCTTAAAGTAAAGCATGTGCTTAAGTACCTTTTTGTAAAGGGGCCTTAATTACATTATGTGTGTGAGAGGATGTGATAATTTTAGTTGGCTTTCCCAAGAGAGCCTTTAGTTAATAAAATAACTAGGTTTAATACTCCGCAGAGTCGTATGGGAACAGAACTCTGCTCCTCCTCCTATAGCCCGGCACAGGGTAGACTGTAATTTAATTGTTGAAAGCACAGAAAGTGCTGAAATGCTGTATGTCTTAATATTGTACTGCGAGAGCATGTTTGTTTCTGTTATGGAATACCCTGGGAAATCCGCTGTGCAATGCTATCACTAGTTATTCATAACAGCTTTGGAATTTACTGACATTCAGTACCAGACTTTAGCTGGTTTACTGCATCACATAAGGGAGAAAAAGATACAACTAACAGGAGTTTTTTTAAAAGTGAAAGAATTAAACAAACAAACAAACAAACAAAACCAGAAACAAAACTCATGTTCTTTCCCACCTGGTCCAGTGAGGAAAATCAGAATAATGAGTAGACCAAAATAAAAGTAAGGCAGATCCATTTGCATACAATTCCCTCAAATACCTGTACTATGAACAGTCTGTGTTAGCTGCTTATGGGTACAAAACAGTGCACAGTCATGAAGTGCATGACTAAGAGAGACAGCAGCGAGCAGAGAAGATCTGGTAAACTCATTGTAAGATCATCAGACATCATTCTCCCACAGATGAAATAGTACAAATATTGAGGTTCCCTTTCAACCTTCAATTCTCCACACCATGTCACGGAAATATTTCCTACAGAATAAGCAACACTTTGAGAAGCAGTTTGGGCTGGACTATTGCAGGCAGGTAGAACCCAAGAGCCAGGTTTTTACCTGAACCTTACGCTGTACAGTTGTGGAGTCTGGTAGAGATTTGTCCTATTTGGTGGGCGTATTTTGTGTGGTCATATGTGTATAACATGAATATTTGCATAACATTACATTAAATAGTGCAGCCCAGAGCTTCTTAAAAGTAGTTTCCCACAGGGGTAACTCACAATTTGGCACTAACTTCAGCAGGTGCAAATTCCAGTAACCATTCTGAAACAACAGAAACAAAGATGATTCACATCAGATGAGGATCTGACCTTCATTTTTCATCACTATATTTGTTCTCAACAGCAAAGATGATTATATTTAAATGGCAAAGAGCAACAATTTCAACTAATTTGTTAATACATACTTTGCTTTTATGCCATGGACAGATTTCATGCTATATGAGTTTGACAGCATCACAGTGTGTTTTTGCATAAAAAAACAGTCCTCAGCTGGAAAAAAAAAAAAAATCAAAATATTTTGAATAACTATTAGAAAGATATTATTTTTTTTAAAAAAAATCATAACAAATAAGTAAACATGCAACATTATAGTATTTTTTTTACATTTTTTTAATAGAGAAATTTCCTTTTACCTCAAGGGAGAGAGTGAAATTCTGTCCCACTGTTGTAATTTAGTGTATGTTGTAACTTAGCATTAAGATTTATAAAGCTAAAGATTAAAACAAAACATCCATTAGGAAATGTTAATTATAATAGTGTCTTCCTAGAACTTTCTTCTCTGTTCTTTATGGGATTGATTCACAAAGGGATTTATGCACCTGACTACTACCTCACACACCCAACTTGCACAGTTTAGCTCCTCCTGGTCTATCATCAGATGCCACGTTTTGGCCATCAGCTTGCCTGTAGCTCTATGGGAACAGATAGTCCACACATTTCCTAATGCTTGGGATGCAGTGATCCTTTTAGACCCATTCACCCTTCCCAGTGAAGGAGGAATGAATTAACAGCAGTGATTTATTTGTGTGGGGTTCCATAGAAAACCTAGGTAGCTGCGACTGTGGGCCCCAGCAGGTGTGCAGTGTCAGTGTAGGTCTGGGCAGCAGTCACTTCCCAGACTGCAGAGTAACAGAGAAATTACTATTTTAATAGCTACACGTTCAGAAGCGTCCTCCCAAAACCGTTAGCAAAGCTGACTGCTTTTCCAGCAGCACGTTAATAGTTGTGCGGGTGTACAAGCCCTCACACATGATTTTAGGGGAGAGGTTTGATAAAACGAGCCTTGGTGTTAGTCAGGAAATTGCAGTTAAAAAAGTGATTTTCAATAATGTTACTATTTACAGGCTTAACCTTGTTTCCATCTGAGTCAGCAACAGACATCCAATGATTTCAATACTGGAGGCTAAAGCACTCAATACCTTTCAAGCTATAAGGTCAGAACACAAATTCTTGATGTATAGACCCCCTGCCAGCAAGGGAAAGAGGGGAAGAGATGAAGGTCTATAACGTGTATGTTCAGAAATTTTAGACCTCTGCTCATCTGCATCAATTTTCTGTTTAAATATGTATAAATTCCTAAGCAATAGAAGAACAAAGTTGGCAAAGTGCACATATATTAGTCTAAACTCAGATTAAGTTCAGATATATGTAACAAACAGCATTCAACGTCAGTCATTTGAGTAGTCAGAGTGCTCGAATGGCTTAAATTTAGTCATATGCTTAAATCTCTACAGAACAGAGATCGGTCTGTTTTTTTGGAAAGTTTTGTATTTAACATTTGCCTAAATAGTGACTTATGGTCCAGGACTTAAATCTACTGAATAGTTTTAATTTAGAAAGGATGGAAGTAGGAAAGGGGAAGAAATTCTTTCCCTATTCTGAGAGGAAATAGAAAATCATAGACAGAAAGGGACTCTGATATCCCATGTAATACCCCTCACCATCCTCCTCCTTCTGCCTTCTCTGTACATTAAAGTTTACTTATTGCCATTCACTTCACAGGAATCAACTGATTTGAAAACTGTTATTACATCTCCCTTCAGTTTTCTGATCTTCAAACTAAACAAGCCCAGTCCTCTCAAATTTTGCTTGTAAGACATTTTTCTACAGGTCTTTGATCATTTTTGTCACTTTCCTCTGGACTGCCTCTGCTTTCTTCACAGCTCTCTTAAAATGTAGTAACCTGAACAGGAGATGAGAGTTGAGGGCTTTAGGGGAAGATTGAAAAGATTACTTGCCATGATTTATATGTGACACTTCATTTTATACATACTAGTACAAGTGGTTAAAATTATTGATCTATGTACAGATTATTATCCTTTATAACCTCCAAATCTTTTCAGGCAAATCTGCTGTGTGTGCAGCCCTCCCCCATCTGGTATTTGTGCAGAAGTCATGAGTTTGGTCAGGAAGAATCAAAATAAACACAGCCCCTTGGTCTGGGCCTTCTTAAACCATTTCTTATTTTTCCAGACTGTGATTCTAATTTGCTGAGACTGTTTTGCATCCTAATCCTGTCCTCTAAGGTGCTTGCGACTCATTCCGATCGGGTATAATCCACAAAAATTACTACATATGCTCAATTCCACCCTTTGTTACTGAAAATGAGGAATAATACCAAACCCAGGACAGGTCAAAGTATGACTCCTGTCCTCCTTTTCTGCACTGCTCTAGTTTAACAGAAACCCGTTTATAACTCTTTTTTTCAAATTCTGTTTTCTAACTTGATGTGCTTACAGCACTTGCCCATTCTGCATTTTCTTGGTTTATTTATGGCAACGTCTTTCAAATCATATCAGAATCTGATGATGACTCACAACTACTTCATTCCACGAATCCTGTTACCCTGCCATTGAAGGAAACGTGATTGGTTTGACAGATTCTTAGTCTGATGTATCTGTCAGTTGTTACTTATCACTTCTATATCCTTTGCTTACAGGTGGGTTGAGTATTGCTCCTTATCTATTTGGCCTGGAATTCCTTTATCTACAATTCTCCCCTGTTTAAAAATCAGATACCGTGTTTGCCCATTTCCTATATTCTAGGTTTCAAATCATTCTCTCATTTTCCTATTTGCCTGTTCTGGATTATTTCAGCCCACCCAGAAATAACAGGAAAAAATCATCTTTATCAAAGTGATCTCTAATTTATTTTTTGCTTATATGAATCTCTTATTTCTTTGTGATGGAGAACTGAACATTTTTTAGTGAGGAATAGAGCAAAAACCCCTTGGGAGTTTCAACATCATCTTTTAGCCAGTCCAGTAGCTAATAGGGGGATTAATGGGAGATTCTGTTGGGCAGAATTAAAACTAGCAGAATCTATCCAAAACATATCCCAACAAACTGAATCAAAGGGCTGAGTTTTACTTTACTGTTTTTCCCGTTAACATCAATCCTAGCCTTCAAATCATCCTGTCAGCTGATTAAAAAAAAACTTTGTGTATTTGATCTTCCTGTTTTGTTGATAAGTTGATAAGTTTGTTTTTGTTGTTTTTTGTACGACAAAAAAGACATTTTGCACTTCAAAGAAGACATCTTGTTGCTGAAGCCTGGTACTAGAGCAGGGTAGAGGAACACCAGTTTAGTAGTTCACAGTACACCAGTTCACAATTGCATCACAAATGTGAGCACTTGAGTGAGCCCATTTGCTGTCATACTGAGATGGCACGATTACAGTATGGCCACATATGTATACAATTACATATATAGCAAATTGCACACTGAGCACTTGAAAAATCAAATTAGCAAGAAGATGAAATGGCTTGAAAGCTATTTCAAAAACACTTTTCAACATCTGTAAAATTATTAAAATCTTGGAAAAAATCTAGCTTATTCTTTTTCTTATAACTACAAATACAGTAATTAAAGTTCTGTGCCGTGTTGTTCCCAACCTATTATAATAAATATTTTACATACATTTCTTTTTTTCACTTACTCATTTATTGAGCCCTATGCAAAAGAGAATTTAACATAAATGCAGAAACATGAGTTAGGTAAGATCATCCTTCGCATTTGGTAGGAATAACTTCTACACGCTTCATTGATGGTTTCTCTACGTTCGTGTGTATATTGTAATGTTTTAGTATATTCTATGAACAAAGGAAGTATACATGTTAAAGTGTTGGTATAAACTTAGTCACATGGGAGGGCTTTTAGTTTTTCAGCCTGATGAGCAGAGAAGAGAGGGTAAGGAAAAAGGAGGGAAAGATTCGTAATAAAAGAGGCATCCAATGCCCAGGCATAAATGGAAAGTTTTAAATTCGCCAAAAATAAAAAACAAATACAAAACCACGACTGTAATTGCACTATCACCCTAACTCTCCAAGCCCACTTAGGACTGCACCCTAGAAACGAGAAGTTCATAAATGTTAAATTAGACAGACTTTTCTCCATGGTGCAAACCATAGCTGTGACCTAAAGCAAGAATATACAATGCCTTTCAGTTAGAGAGTCTGTCACTCTCATTCCCTTTGATGCTCTTCCTTCACTTTCAGGAGGAGAGCACAGGGAGTTAAGGTTTGTGGCCTGCTCCCCTGTTGTCCCTCATTTTACAGGCACTGAAATCCAGATGAAACCTCAAGCCACACAAGAAACACACGCACGCGAAATCCCATTTGCTTTCATCAGTAACTTCTTCCTTTATGAAAGTTTCTATCAGACAGCCAGTGAGCCTTATTATACAGTCATCCAGCTCTAGTTGCCACATAGTCATTCAAAATGAAGCATTACAGAAACTCCCACAAAAGGTTTCTTCATCTGAACGAACACTCACCAAGGTCCTTTCTTCCTCCCACTTTGAGGTGCAGTAGAAGTGAATGAGTCTCTGCGGGCACTCTGGCTCCTGCAGATCACAGGGGCCTCTGTGGCCCCTCATAACCTTTTCGGTTATCTTTACTCCAGCAACAGCATCCCTATATAGATAGGGAAGGCTGAGTCAGCAGCCGAGACCTATCAGCCCTTTGTTAGAAACTTGTCCGTAAATATTAGCTGTAGGTCTACGCTTAGTTACCCTGTAGCAAACTTCTCTCTGTGTCAAAATTACACATATCTGTCACGTGCCTGGAGTTTCTGGTTGAAGGTGGTACAAAGCTTGCAGTCTCTCCTGTAACTAAAAATAGTTAAAATCAAAACAGGAAACTGGACTTGGATTTGGTCAGAACTACCCAGAACCTGTGCTATAAGGGGCTGCCCTAAGAAGAGAGAGAGCTGCTTCAGCTCAAGGATGTGGGGCATTTTCAGAAATTAGCATAAGACTGAAGATTTGTTTTGTTCTCTGTTTGCATCCTAAGTAGGCTGATAGCTGTGTTGTATGTTCTTTGGAAAAGGTACCAAGAGCAATAACACTGCTTTTGGGGACTGAAGGGTACCTACTCAGTAGAGTCAGAGCACATGGCAAAACGTCTGGAGCTGGGTCTATGCTAATGCTGCTACTGCTTCTTCTTGGAGGAAACAACTGGAGATGAATTACTGGTCTTAACTTCCCTAATTAAGGAAGAGCTGGAGGGAATACATCATGGGCAGTAGGAAAGAAACTGAAGAAAAAGAAGTTTTTCTGGTTTATGCTTCAAATGATTCATGACCTGCAATACATCATATGCAGTCCTGATTCAACAAGATTCTTAAGCAAGTGTATTGCTTCAACTTGTAACCCTCTCTGAAAACTATGGGAAAATTAATTGAATTGTGTTTAATTTCAAAAATGAAAGTCTAAGTGAGGAGAGAATTTAGACTCAAAAAGGACCTGATCTGTTATATTGTTTTCACCACTTTTTAGAGACACTTTTTTTCACATCAGTCATTTGTAGCTCCGTTCAGCGGAACTAAATATTGATGTGTCTCTCAGTTCAGAAGTATTTCATGTTGCACTATGACTTTAACAAGTCTGTGAGATGTAATAAAGTTTTTAGGGATGTAGAACTCACAAACAAAAAAAAACCCTCCCCTTCTACTCTGCCCTGGTGAGGCCTCATCTGGAAAATTGTGTCCAGTTCTGGGCCCCTCAGTTCAAAGACAAGGAACTGCTTGAGAGAGTCTAGCACAGGGCCACAAAGATGATGAAGGGTGTGGAGCATCTCCCTTACAAGGAAAGGCTGAGGGAGCTGGGTCTCTTCAGCTTGGAGAAGAGGAAACTGAAGGGGGACCTCATTAATGTTTATAAATATGGAAAGGGTGACTGTCATGAGAATGAAGCCAGGCTCTTCTCACTGGCATCCAATGATAGGAAAGGGGAAATGGATATAAGCTGGAACATAGGAGGTTCCGCTTAAACATGAGGAAGAACTTCTTCCCAGTAAGGGTACCAGAAGGCTGGAACAGGCTGCCCAGAGAGGTTGTGGAGTCTCCTTCTCTGGAGATGTTCAAAGCCCACCTGGACGTGTTCTTGTGTGATCTGATGTAGGTGGTCCTGCTCCGGCAGGGGGATTGGACTAGATGATCCTTTGAGGTCCCTTCCAATCCCTAACATTCTGTGATTCTGTGAAAACAGAAGTAGCTTACTCTCAGCTGTAACCATCCCCACGTTCACCTGCGTAGATGATGTGATCTCAGGGTCTTTCATATGTAAGAAACATCTGTGTGGCATTGTTCATAAAGCAACAGACCTAGAACAAAACTAGATTAATTTTTCCTTCTCTTCTGTCATAATTTCTACAAAACCGACATGTTCCTGAAGAAGGCTTCAATTCAGAAGTCCTACAGGGAAAAGCTCCTGCTCATGTCATGTGCACCACTCAAATGATGTTCTCTCTGGGGAGAACATGACGTGGACTGAAAGACATGGAATACTGCACAACAGTTTGTCATTAAAAAGATGAGAAAATAAGTTCCTTTTGGAAGCAGAGGAAGAATTTAGGGAGGCAAAATTCAGAAAGTTTGTACCATGTGATGCCTCGCATTTAAAGAAACCATAACTATGACACTAGGATTGCAATTCACCCTGAAAACAATAAATGAGAAATGGTCAGGAATCACAAAGCCTATAACTGCACGTGAAAATACCATGTCCCTTAGCACACAGGGACAGTGTGCTATCTCCTCAGGAGGTTAAAGGCCCTGTATTAATTTGAGGTTTTGTTCCTATCCCCAGAGCAAATCCTATTGGAGTAGAAGAGCATTTCAAGGGAGGGTGTCTTTTTTAAAAGGATAATGCCATTTTCAGCAACATTTTAAATTTATGTATTTCTGTATATCAGCTAAATTTCCTAGCCTAAGTGAACATGTGAAAGGGTCTTCACCTAACAGTGTTGTTATCAGGCAACCTGATTTTTCTATTCCTTTAATAGCTTTCAGAAGTTCTAAGGAACATTGAAAACATAAACATCACCCTAGTTCCCTCGAAAAAGGTAAGAAGAAATATCTATGACATGCAAAAAGGCTTCCATTTTTAAAGATATGAAAAATGTTCTTCTAAGAAATAGAGCATTACACTTGGGTTTTCATTTAAATATGATTTCTGAAAAATAATAAAAAAAATTAGAAATGTTGATGCACAGAAAAATGACAAGTGAGAAAAAAATTATATAAAAATATCCAAAGGATAGCACAGGGAACTAAATGGGGGAAAATTACTTTTGCTTTGGAGAGAGCATTATGTAGGCAAGGCAATTTTATTAACACGGTTGGATAAAATATAAAGGGTTTTCCTAATCTCAGAGACTTCAAAAGAGACTTTTTTGGAGACAATATTAATATCAAAGCCAGTTGTCACTATTATTAAAATGTTCTTTGCTCTTCATTAGTCACAAATGATCCCCTCGACTCACAAAAAGGTACTCGGTAAATTAAAAGCTTTTATGTAACACTCCAACAAAAGTTGAATGACTCCAGAGTTAAAAGGCAACTCTTGTGTCTGCCAATATTCAAAGCGGTGCCCAATTTCTTCCTTTTTTAAAGTACCAATTTCCTTAGGGTATTTATTCATTTATAGATCTATTAAGAGACTGATTAGGAACGGACGATTAATGAAACGCTTTGTCGTTCTGAGTTCTCCCAAGCAATCATTAACGGCCTGATTTTGCATTGTGGGCAGCCTGCTGGTGCCATGTGAAATCCCTTCGGAGGATAAACAGGTCCATCCATCTACAGGGCTGAGCGCAGCCCGGATTTGTGTCTGCGTGAGGGCGGAACAGTAATTCCTCGCGCTGGGTACTTTTTCCTAACGCGCTATGTCTAAGCACTTCCAAAGCGTCTGTTTGCTGATCGTGTTAGCCAGAGCACAGCTCATCCCTCCGGTGGGCTGCATTGTGTGACTCTTAATCGCTGGTTAATTGCAGTCTCACACCGCTGAATTTAACGGGAACTCCTCACTGACTCGCATGGTGAAAGACTGGAGGATAGGATTATGAGATTTTCTTCATGGATGTTGAGAAATGCTTCACGTGATGCGGTGAAGTTACCGTGGTCTGCCCACCACTGAATGAAATAAGGGCCGTGGTACTTGGAGATTTCTTTCCACTGAGCTGTGCACCTTTCCGAGGCTGAGATTTGGCGGCTGAGGATTCACTGCTGGTTTTCGTTGTAGCCATTTGTATCTCCATTTTCAGATGGCACTGTTGGTGGCACCTTCTTTCCGTTGAATCTTTGCTTTGTGGTTCCGAGTTCTCCCAAGCAATCATTAACGGCCTGACTTTGCATTGTGGGCAGCCTGCTGGTGCCATGTGAAAGTGCTATGGTAAAAGATTGGTGCCAGAAAAGTGGATGCAGCACTGGGAACCAGATTTCCAGGATTTTATGCCTGCCCTGATACTGATTTGCCTTGTGCCTTCAGTTAAATCACTTTTTCCCCTTCGTGCCTCAATTTTTCTTTTTATAAAATGGGAAGAGAAATGGTGGGCTAAAGCGGAATTAATATCTTTAGTCTGCAATAGAAAGGTAATAGAGTAGTACAAAGTATTAATTATTATATCTCTCTCTTTCTAATGGATTTATATTTAATTCAGTTACAGAGAGACGCTTTGTTCGCATAATAACATTTTCTACTGCCTTTGAGGCTCGTAGGAGCAAGCTTGTGGGAAGGAAACTGGTAAGTGTTTGAATTTAGAAATGCTGCTGGTTTCCATGTATTTAAAATGCTGTTGAAGTCAGGACGATTAAAATGTGTGAGATTTCAAATGTCTCATTGACACACATCGCAAATTCCTTCATTGCCTGAGGGAGCTACAGCAAAAGGAAAAGTTGGAGTCTTTTAGTTTCACAGTTAAGGCAGCTTTTTTTAAAGTGAGCTAATGATGGAGCGTTTGCCTGTGTGGTTGTAACAGAGCAATCTGTCACTGTGAGAAGACTCCTGGGGTGACTACTAAGACATGTTAACTAGCAACGGTACCTCCATTTTCCATGACCCGTTGCTCACTCTGGTGTTGCAATATACTCTGGCCAGATTCCTGTGTCACCCACGTTTCGAACAGAGACGCGGGCCAAACACAACCAGTAAAAATTAAAGGTAAGGGAACTCCACTGATGAATGCAAGTTGAGGGTCTGTCCAATATTCTTTTTCTGTTCTTGTCCTAAGCTTCCAGACAACGTTGCTGTGAATAGAGGTGCATCTGTTGTGCTTTGTCACGGAGCTGGCTCCCTCACACGTTCCCTTTATTGCACACCCCACAGCGCACTGCGCTCAGGACATATTGTAAATACACACTCATTGATCTTTACTCCATATGATGACAGATATAAATTTGCTGCCACTGCACCTTATGCTAATGTTCAAATGAAAATGAATAGTACACATGGCAGCACACCAGGTTGTGCTTTAGATTCTTGTATCCCCATATGCATTTATTTAGGAATATGATGGTGACACCAGTCTTCTGGGCCCATCTCTATATCATCGTTTCAGAACAGCACGAGTTTTTCACGTATATGAGCTCCCCTATGTTAGGATTTGCCTCCTTGGCAAAGGCACCAAGGTTTCTGGGCTGGAAACAGCTACAGAGTGGTCTGACAAAATTACCGCCCTAGGCCTAAGAGAGTCAGGACCATAGTTTATGCCTCAGCTAGACACAGATACTAGCCGATTTATTTCAAGGTTGCATTTTGTGTTTAAATGAGACTGTAACAGTCTTTTAGTTATGCTGGGTTGAACATGATTGACATGGACTATGTCATTCACATAGAATCATAGAATCATAGAATCGTTAGGGCTGGAAGGGACCTTCAAAGGCCATCTAGTCCAACCCCCCTACAAGGAACAGGGATATCTCCAACTAGATCAGGTTGCTCAGGGCCTCATCCAACCGGGCCTTGAACGTCTCCAGGGATGGAGCATCCACCACCTCTCTGGGCAACCTGTTCCAGTGTTCTACAACTCTCATGGTACTGATGATGATGGAAAATTAAAGTGGATGCATTGGACATTTGGAAGAGAGAAAAGCCAAAGTAAAACAAGAAAATTGATCTCCTACCTTTCCACCTTCGTTCAGTATGCGATGCAGTTGTAAATGCTGGAGGAAGCACGTCTCAGATATATGCGGCAAAACGCCACATGAAATTCTCTATTACAGGCAACAGCCAAATCCTCCATTTCATTCACCAAAGCCAGAATTTCAGTTGATGCCTATGTACACGTAAAAAAGCCAAAATTAGGAGTGAAACAAATGCAATATGTCTCATATGCTGCTCCAGCTCCCAGAAAATAACATATCCTGTATATCTATTGTTTTTTTTTTCCAGTTCGTGAACCGATACTCTGGAATTACAGCTTCTGGTTGTGAATGGCATTTGAAATGAGAGACCCTAACCCAGATCTCAGACAAAGAATACAGATGGTGCTTTGTGGCAATGCCAAAACACAGTCATGTCCAGCTTATTCTGTCCTAGGCGACTTAGAGCCAAGAATAAATATCCCAGTAATCTATCAGGGTAATAAAGTCATCACTTATTAAATGTTTGATAAGTATTTTTTCCATCACAGGCTGTAGCTGGGACTCAATTTCGTGGGAATCTTTGTTCACTGTTAGTTCCAGCGATGTGTGCGTTCAGGGCCAGTCACTTCCAGGTTCTAGATGACATGACGGTGTACTCCTGTCCCTGTAAACTGAAACTCAGGCTCAGGAGATTCCTTGTGGGGTCATCACTACTTCGTTTCTGTCATGATATTGTTCAAGGATTAGAATGTGGTTTTCTTTTCATGTGACGCTGCTCTATACCTAAAGAAATTATTTGTTCCACGCACAGTAATTAACAAAGTCTCATTTTATCTTGAATTTTGTCACATGTCCTCTATAGATATCAACCTCAATAAACTCATTTTCTTTCCATCCCTCTCTTAAGAGCCTGTTCTAAACTCATTTGCCCATGTCATCCTGCTTCCTCAGTTCCTCTCTGTGAAATGATGGTGCTTCCCCAACATGCCTTCAAATACGCTCTTGCTCCATGTGGTCTATCACATATTCTCCATTCACTTTGTGTCCTCTACTTGGGTTTCTTTGTGGCTCAATAAGAGACAGCACATGCCATGGCTGATCTGGTACGTTAGGCATGCTGACCAACTGACTTGCCAGCCACCTGCAACCAAACAACAGGGATGACTTCTGTTTTCCCTGCCTTTCCCTCAAAGAAATCATTAAAAATGGTACTCTTGCACCAGTATTTGTGGAAACTACCAATTTCCAGAAGACTCGAAGGAACTGAGGCCCCTATCCAGTCTCAGATTTGACTGAAGCTATCTCATAGGTGTGAATGACAGATAGATCAAGCTATTTTTATTTTTAGCTAGTTTCCTAAGAAAAAATATCAAATAACAGTATGGTTTAGTCAATGGGACTCTGAAAAGAAGATAAAGATATTTTGTCATTTTGCCTCGGTTGTTTTACACGACCCTTAATCTGACATACCTAGTTATACACCATGTCTTCTGATATGGGGCTGATACAGGGCATTTGTTTGTGTAAGACTAAGTATCAAAGGGCCCTGAACTCTGCTGGTACTTCCAGATATCACTGTAGTAAAACTAAGTAAAAGTAACCTTACAAAAAGTCTCTCTAAGCTGTAACACATGCCCACACCTCAAGAGAATAAATATTCTGAAGTACATTACAAAATTACCCAAAGTATGTTGGAAAGAAGAGCACCACTAGGGAGGAACCTGCATTGTCTCACTCTTTGGTTTTCCCAGTGCAAGTTCTCCTATTGCTCTGGGCCAGCCCATTAACCGGGCACGAGGCATTGCTTAACTAGTGAAATCATTGCTGCTTTCTCAAAACTGGAGATGCTTAATGCCTCTTCACACACCACTTGGTTCAGGCTATCTTGCGTTCTAATGAACATATCACAGCAATAGCTCAGAGCTCCCCATATTTCCAAAAAGCATATGTTAAACAATGTAAGCAAAGAGAAACCATAACAGGCTTCACTTGTCCTAACAGTCCATCTGTTTCCTACTCCCCACTGAGCACATCTCTTTTCCTGGTTCCCTTTCAGGTGCACTCTTACCTTATGTAACGTGCTTTTTATTGGAGATTCATGCTGTGACCCTGTCAGAATTGCTACAGCAGGGGTGACCTCGGTAATGACTGTCCACAGCCTGCCAAGCTAAGTTGGTCAGTGTTAGCTGATTAAACTTTTAACAACATCCCCTGTGCGATAAAGGGCAAAATGACAACTTTGCCCATCGTCAAGGTGTCTGTATAATAAACTAATTAGTAAACCACACAGTCTGTGGAGCTTTTAATGAGTGCTATCGTCTGGCCTCTGTAATAAAAACCCAGTCTGCCCCCTTTTGGGATTCAATTAAGGCACAGACTGTCATATGCTTGGCCTGGCTGATCAATGAATCCATTCCGACCTTTGTCGGAGCTGTTTGCAAGGTCAGTGGCAGTAGTGAGGGAAGCCAGCCTGGTGGTGGGGAGACATACCCAACAGCACCCGACAGGCACCAGTATCAGCTGCTAATGTCCTTCTGGTCGTTTGACATCAGCAGAAGTTTCTCTCGCACGAAGGTTAGCTGAAAGAGAACGTGGCAATACGCATAGATATAAAATTCTATATGAGGGTACTGGTGTCTCTGAACAGAAAGGTTCCCCTGTTATTTAAAATGTTTGTTAATTCTTTCACATCTGCATACACCTAGGCACCTGTGGTTTTTTCATGCACCACAATATGCTATCAAACGTTTGCCCTCTAAACTGTGTTTACTGATGTGCTCCAGATATGCAAATAAACACAAAAGAACAGCTCTAGATGATACAAAACACCCCTTTTTGGGTCCTTGCATACAAATACTGCTTATCACTAGACAATTGCAGAAGGGATTTAGAACCATGAAATAATCTTTATGACACTCCAGTGCAACAAGTAACTACATTTTAATTTTACAGGCAGGAAAACTGAGGTAATGAACAAGTCAGATGTCCAGGCAGGGCAGTGAGGGCATCCGGGCATCTTTGAAAGTAGGGGTTTCAATCTTTTCACCTCTGGCTTCCAGCCGCAGGAGGATAAACAGGAATCATGGGACTAGTAGAGTGAGGACAAGACCTGTAGTGTCGTTATCGTCTGTCCTGACCTGTGGCTAAATCCCTGAGTTCCTGTCAAGCCTATTGATAGACATATAGGCTGTCTACAGCCACCCCACCACCACAGGAGAGCCGATGATGCAAGGAGCACTGCACTGGGTTTTATTACTGCTATAGTAGCAGTTTAGAATCCGTGTTCCTTCCAGACCTCTTAAACACAACTTCCTTCAGCAAATGAGAAAGCACTGCATCAGAGCATATGTCAGGGCCATTAGAGGTTACATCTTATTGCGAGATGTGTATGCAACCATTTGAGCAAAAACTGGATTAAGTTTGTGTCCTCACTCCTTCCAGGTGAGAATCCTAACCTCTAGTGTTTTTTCTCTTCTGTCCTCTTCATTCATTTGAATTGAATAATCTTTCCTCTGACACCTTCTCATAGTATTTTATAACCTGGGGACTAAGGAGGTGTCTGAAAGGTGATTTTTAACTACCATGATGTAAAGAAAGGAAAAAAAAAAATCTAGTCTCAACTGTCCTGTTAGTTCAGAAATTGAGCAATCTTAGTTCAGAAATTGAGCAATCTTTGCAGGCATAACCCTCATGAATTTATAGCAAGAGACCAAGTTCTGTTGATCTTAAAGCACCAAAGAACAGAAACACAAAGTGATTAGAATGATACAAAGGTGATGCCTAGTATTTGCATTCCTGCTATTTGCATTACATTAGAGGTGGAAAACAAAGGAAGTGCAGAGCTATGCCTTTTCTAATTTAGGCAAAATAGCACTTATTTGCTATCCCTTGACTATCCAGTTACAACAAGCAGAGAGTTTACTTAGTTACGGAGCAAAAGGCCTATTAAATATATATATATATATTTTATTCTTCATTATGACTACTCCAGTGCCTCTATCCTATGCCTCTCTGAGTCTCTTCCTACTTTTATCTGGTGATTCTGCATGTAACCAATCTTGCATTGTTTATCATCATTCCTATCTGTATCTCAGTTACCACTATGCTCCTCCCTTACCAGAGCTGTTACAAGTCACAAAGACTGGTGGTATGTAAGAAACGATTTTCTGTACAACAATTCCTTTCGGTAGCAATAAGCAGTTCTCCTACTAAGAGTGTTTACTGTTTCCTACCCTAGCCCCAAATCACCTAATTCAAAGTTATGGGTTCTGGTATGGCTTGGATACCTCTGTGCAGCTGTTTGTGATAAATAAATCACATTATGAATGTAGTTCTACCTAAACCCATACAGAGGACACATGTATCCAGAGTCACAGAATTATTTCAGACCATGAGTTATATATTTTAGTCAGAACTTTGTGTCACCAGACAAGTCCCTGATCCCAGCTCTCCACGAGGGCAGCATACCTTGCCAGAGCTCAGGAGTATCCTGCAGTATTCCTTCAGTTGTTGCCTCGGAACCACAAAGGAAAAGGTGCTCACAGCCCAGACTGGTTCATGAAGCAGAGGACAGGCTAAGCGTGAACTACAGGAACATAATTTTGCATTTCTCAGGCAAGCTCAAACAGTTATTTTGCTGGAGCAAGCCTTGCTCTTCTACACCAGTTTCTCATGCACCAGCAGGAGGGTTTTGTATCTGGTAGGTGTCACTCTGCTTTCCTCCTTCCAAATGCGGCTATAGCAATTACTTTCAGAATGTAGCCTATTAAGATGATAGAGAGTGTAAGGAGTCACTGGAAGGGGACATTTATAAAAGAAAACTAAAGAAAGAAGAAAAGCAAAGACCAACTTACTAAAAATAAATCTGAGAACTTTTTTCTTAATTTTGGAATTCAAGCAGGAAAGAAAGAACACTTTTAATTAAATGTTGTGGTTTTCTTCTAAATTTTTTTTTCGCCTGAGTCATACAACATTTAAAACAGGAAATTGTTAATTTCATAATATATTAAGATATTGTTTATTAAAAGTAACAGAGTCAAATCTGAATTTAGATTTCAAATACCTCAGATTGAAGACAGACCAACTTGTGTATGTCTCTGTGAATTTTTCTTAGAAGACATGCATTTTGGTACCATCTTCTGCTCTTTACGAGCATGGCTATGGGGCATTGGAATCCGTTTTTTTCTGTTCTATGATTTTTTTTCAAGCAAAAATCTGTGACAAAAAAATAGCATAGTTTGACAGTTCTAATTATGTTGCTTTATGCTGTTGAACTAACCCTCAGATCTCTACGACAGTTTATACGGTAAGTTTTGCCTATATAGTCTTATCAACCTCAAGACTCTCTATGCATATTGATAAGTGTAGTAGTATACTATAAACTTATAGGGAAAAACTTTGACAATTTTGCAAAGAACTGAACAATTGAGAAGATATATGTAGATGTAAAATATTTTTAAGATTAAATGAGTTTTGTTGTTAAAGCATGGCTTAAAACATTCTGCCTGTTATTCTCCCTCTCATTCTGCCTCAAGGTTTGAAATCGTGTTTAATTTGAGAGAAAATCAACAATAAAATATAAAATAATTGTATAGTGTTTCATGGTATCATTTCTGAGTTTCTTAGCTCTCCCTTTACATCAGCTGCTCATTTACAGTCCTAAACTTAGAAATAACAAACATGGTATATTTAGATGCTATCAAGTTAATTCTTACCACATGCACAAAGCTGTTATGAAAATTTACCGGCCCAGATCCAAAATTTAATCTCCTAGTTTTACTCAAGAGATGATTGGGTGAAATCTAATGTTACTTCTTGCCTATGATCAAATTTACTTTTCCTTGGGTTTGCAGATGGCTGGAAGAGCATTCAGAAATGGAATAATATACAAGAAGGTATCATGGAGCTGTATGACTTCTGGCTCACCAGTTATGGCTAATAGTTACCCACAGACTTTGATAGGTTTGACATTTGGGTTGACAGAATTACCATGAATACTCATTTGCAACATGATGGCACCCACTGCTAGAGATGGGAAGAAGGTGCTGAGAGTACTGCAGTTTTCCATTGTACTTGATCATTATTAGCTGTGGTTCTTTCCTCTCCCATGAAACCTAGCTTTTCTTCACAGTCGTGAGGACAAGTGGCAGATGACTGAATAATATAAAGTCTTCTAGCTACCTTTTTCATTCACGTTGCAGAATAATGGAAAATATTTCAGGAAAACTCTGAGGAAGCATACTAAAGATCAATACAGTAAAAATAAATATCCCATAAGCAAAATAATTCTTTGTTACACTTTGTAGGGGTACTTTGCACCAGCCCTTATGCAGATGTGGCTGTACAAGATGCAGTTTATCCACAGAGGTCCTCTATCCACAGTATATGTCTGGGACAGCCAAAGCAGGTCCAATTACATTTCATCACTAGCATGGGAGATTTGATGTAGAAAGGAAGCACAACAAGAGCATCCTGATTCGAGAGAAGGCAAAATATCTTAGCTAAATATAGAGTAGATGAAGTCTTGAAGCTGCTCCAACTTTTGAGAAGGGCTGGAGATCCCTGACTGGCGCCCAGATGGCTCAGAGACTGCCTGCTGCTGGTGGTGTGCCATGCAGGTCTAGAGGATAAGCATTATCTGACTCTGTGTCATTCAAGTGACTGGAAGCTCATTTGGTGATGCACAATGTACATTTCTTCCTTTTTCAGTGCTCTTTTGTTGGACAGATAGTTTAAGGAGCTAACATTTGATCACAGTTTCTTTGGGCAGAATCTGTGCCAGAGGTTCCCATGAATATTGATAATAACTAGATTATTACTACATTATTACCAATTTCAACTGAGTTTGTTAATTTGGGATCGGAGGGGCACTTTAGTTCAGAAGTAGCCAGGAGAACTGCTCACAAATTTTATCTGGCATAAAATGCTGTGAGTGAATGAGTAAATCGTGTTGAGTGCGCAAACATAAAGCTCTTGCTGTCTTCATGTTCCTTTAAATGAATGTTGTTTAGTGTTTGGTATGAAAGACTCATTGGGAAGCTGCAGCTAGGTGAAAGGCAAAAAAATAGAGGCAGAAAAGCATAAAAGAATTGGAACTTTAAAATACTCTCTTCACTCTATTTCCAAAAAAGCTCTGAAAGAAGACTGCTCACATGGATTTACTGATAAAATCAGGAAACTAAAGTTTTTCTCAAGTCAGCTATTGCTTCTTTACAAGAAAGCCTCAGATTTTGATACTTGGGTTTCAGTATGAACGAAATGCTTATTATAGATTAATTTCTTAATCAAGGGTTTATATACAATTCTGATTTAGCATTCTTGAAATTTCACCAATCACAGTTAAATTGTATTAATCAGTCTGCTTTTTAGCTCCTTTGAGATAACTCTTAGTACAAGAGGCTGTGAATCTGTAAATCTTCAAGAATAAAATGGGCTGATGCAGACAATTTGGGCTATGATTTTCACTGGCGTATCAACTGGTGTACTAGCAGTTGCCTTTCTATTAAAAAGAAAAATGCCTTATAAAAATTGACCATTTAAACTTCATACCATCTCAACAAGCCATATCCCTGTCATCCTTTGAAAATGGAGTTTATAAGACCAGAATTTTCATAGGTTTGTCAACATTTTTTCTACTCGCATGCTGAGACATTGGGGTCCTGATTTTCAGAAGTACAGAGCATCAACTCCAGCACAAATCTGTAGTTCAAGAAGCTGCTCAGTGCCCATGGAAAAATAATGACCTGCAGATGCTTTTCAAATGTGACCTCAGTGACTTGCCCAAAGCCAGCTAGTGAGATATAATTACTGTTGAAATAAAAGTTAGTGACAGGGTTTGTTTGGGGTTTTTTTTGTGTGTTTCTTTTTTTTTTTTTTTTAAATACTATTATGTATTTATATTGTGCTAAAACTGAAAAACACTACAAAGAGTAGGTCACCTCCCAAAGACATTTTCTTACTACTATTCTGGTTTTCTCTTACATTACAGCCAGTAGGAAGATGCCTCGCCAGAAATCCAGGTTTTGCAAGGGGACTTTTGTCCTTTTTGACCCTTTGCAGGGTCGGAGCTGATTCAGCATGGCATTGTAACCTAATGCAGCATTTAGCACATACTTAACTGGAAGGGAACTTAAGACTGTGTTTAAAATCAAATGCCTTCTATTTAAATGTGATTTTAAGTGCTTACTCCAGAACTCAGGCCCTGGTATGTAAATTTTGCTAATGCCTCATCTACAAACACCATGAGTGTGTATATGTACAGGTAAGAGAAGAAAGGCATTGCAGAATATTCACATCATAGAAAATAAGTTGGTTTCTAAGACAAAACTGTCCAGATTTTTTGGCATGAGCAGGAGGGAAAGAACATTTTCTTCAGTAAGCCTCAGCGATGCCACTTGTGTCGCAGGGCAGCTGTTAGGTGCAGATCCAAGCTGCGCCCCAGGAAAATATGCAGAATGTGCTGTATTCAACGAAGCACATGCCTGAATATTTTCGTGAATCGGGACCTCAAGGAGGAAATTTCCTTTCCCTGCCTCTGAAATGACTGGCAGATTATTCTTTTAAGATTCTCTCCCATCTAGTGTTTAACCACTCTCACTTTCTTCTGGGCTTGCTCACAAAGCCTTTATCTTATTTGTCAATGTTTGATATTAAAATAAAAAAAGGTATTAATCTCTGCAGTGACCTTTCTGCTTTATTTCTCCTGGAAAGGGATGCTGCATCTTTTGTAAGTAACTTCAAGGCAAGATATTATGCGGCATTCAAACATACGGCTTTTATCCAGTTAATCATTGTGCATTACCTACTTTCATCAATGTTCCGAAACCTAATTCCAGGATTACTCATTCCCCCAAAAACCCAAATAAGAAAATCAGAAGAATAGACCTAAACAATAGAACTTTTATACCAGGATAATTAGAAAAGGAACCTATTACCCAGGATTATAATTACTGACTAACATATTAAATGACCTTTAACATTTACCTTAAGCCCCAGATTTCTAGAAAACCAGCAAGGTTATGAATGCCATATTAGTAATCTTTAATCTTTATTACTGCTGTGGACAGAATTTTAATGATTTTTAAATAGGCAGCGGTCACTAACATATCCCTATTAAAATAAAAAAAATCTCATAAAAAATTAAATGGATTAAGACTTCAAATGTACCATCATCAAAAGTATTATCTAATTATGGAGTTCAGTGAACAGGCCAAGTGAAATGGTTGGTAATATTAGTTACTTACCACATGGGAATGCCCGGGATTTATGCACAAATAGATTCTGCTTCTGTTGCAACATAGTAATTAAGAATTTGTCAGGGAAATTTGACCCTCTAGGGTAGATATTACTTTGTAAAATAAGAATGGCAGAGCACTAGTCTCCTTGCTGCACATAATTTAACTTGATTATTTATACATCAAAGGGAGTCTGCAGTGACTGCAGTATAATATTTAAGTAAAGGGATATTAGAGAAAGAAGCATCTAGTGAAATCTTTTTCCCAAATCTCCGTGAGAAAATAGAGGAAATTTTCATAAAGCATTTCATTTTGCATATAAATTGGTGCCTAGATTGTGCCTGTGAATTTACTGCTGTCAAATTTAATTTTTCTTTAATTCTTCAGGCCCAGATGTGAAAAGCTCTGTGTGCAGGCTGCAATTTTCAATGCTTACAGGTAGCACCCGGATCGATAATGTGTCTTTATGAGAAATTACCGTTAATGTTATTGAGTATGCATTTTGCTTTATAGGATAATAAGGTAATATGAAATGCCAATTCATTCATTAGGAGGAAGCTAAGTGCTTAAATGAAATGGGTGACAGGTCTGAAAAAAGATGTAGTTGTGGGCAGGAAGTCAAGAATGGATTTTTAATGACCTAATACCAAAAGGTTTTTACCACTTATTTGCATTTGCTTCCTATAAACAATATTAACTTTAAAATAAAAGTGCTTGAATATTTAAATTGCAGTAAGTGATTCCACTTGAAAAGGCTGTTTGGAAATGCTAGATTTCTGGGAAACTCTCTGCCTAGCCTTTTTGAAGACCACAAAATGAACTCATCTGGTATAAAAATTAAAACGAACTCATTTAAATTGAAAGGCATAGCGTGATCATATTGTGGGCATGGCCAAACGCCAAAGGTAAGTATGGGAAAACAAAAAAAAAATTCTCAAGCTCTTTGTTTTAAATACAGTGTGCTCCCAGTTTGGTAAGGTAAAAACAGCAGGTCCTGAAAATAAGACCCAAATGGTTTGCTCAGGGGAAAAATTCCAAACCAAAACCAGATCTCGTTATTATTGTTCAAAAGAAGACTGTGTCCTCCTTAGAGTGGAATATTGTATTAAAAAAACCACAACACAAAAAACCAACAACAACAAAAAGGTGATGTTGAAAGGTGAAAGTTTCATAAAGTAAGAAATTAGCTGTCTTCTAGATACCTTCAGTGTCCAAAACTATGGCCACATGAAGGAAAGTTAATGGACTCTTGGTGAAACTTCACTTGGTTCTTTTTCTCTCAAGTCCTAACTCACTTTTCTAAGTTTTACATTTTTCACTGTACTTTTTCCCCTTTTTCTCTGAACTGGATCCCTGAAGTGCAATCCCAGGGTACAAACTGTGCCAGTAGGCCCTTCCAGCCTGATCTGGCCCAAGCTGGAGCCAGGGGGAGGTTTCTCTTTGTCTATGGGGACAGGACCCAGTCCTTCAGGAGGTGACTGCTGGTAACTGGTGTGCCTGGAGGCAGGGCTAGGCTTTGCTTGGAGCAGCCCTCTCTATTAGAGACATGGCCCCATTCCCTGCTCCTGCCCGCCAAGGAAAGCCTCTGCCACCCAAGCAAAGCCTCCTACAAACTTTTGATTTAAAAATGCCAAGCTTGACCTCACCAACATCATTTATTAGGACGTAACACAAGGCAGGAGAAGGGAGTAGTTCATAAGCCTATAGTGAACAGCATAATCCAGGTACTCCAGTTTTTCTCACTCCCACTGCAAAGCGTTATCCCAGTTACAACTAAGTATATAGTTCAATGCTGAAGTTTCCAAAACTGCTCTTCCTTCTGGAGAGATATTCCAGAGGTACGTAGCCCCCATTAAACATAATGGCATTCTCTTCAATTAGATATCCAAATCCTGCAGAATTCCTTAACAATGATTTTCCTACAGTTTTCATTTGGTGTTTTATAAATCCAACATTTTTGCTCTTCGAGAATAAATAAGATACTTTATTTACTATCAGCACCTTAAGACAGCAGTTTAAAAGCAATGTGCTGCTTTTTTTTTCCTTCTAAATAGTTTACACTATAAAAACAAAGGACAGATACCAGAAAAACCTATAAAGGTGTTTTTTTTTTAATTATTATTTCTACTTTAACTTGCAATTGCTGCTTTGCTTAAATCTTTTTCTTTTTTTTTTCACTTCTATGTAGGACTCTTTTTCTTTTTTTTTTCTTTTTTTTCTTCCCCCTGACCTTCAACATCTCAAACTACAAAGAGAGGACTTTCTCTAACGCTGTTTGAATATACTGTATTTTTCATTTCAGGAGCCTTCCACTGATTTTTATCCTGCAGGGATCAATAGTTCCTTCAGTTCCATAATCTGACAAGCTATAGAAAAGCGAAAGGCTCCCACTTCTAGAGCCGTAAGTGTTAACGTGAGACGGCAACGGATGTATTTTCACACTGAACTCACAACAGCCTAAGGAGAGCTTTAAAGTATCTTAGCCTAAGTTTCTCTCTTAGGGAGGAATGAGATACGGGAGGAACTTCAGTATTATTGTTAATCTGTACTACAAAAGCACCTAACAGTCTCTACTGAGTTCAGGGCCCCATTAAAAGCAAGGATGGATAAAGCAGATTCAAACACATGATCATTTCAGCATAACCTATGCATGCCTTTGCTTTCTGGTAGCCTGACTGTTTTTAACAAAACTCCTGTTAAGTTTGGAAAGGGAGGGAAAAAAAGAAAATGGAAATGCTGATTCACTACTAAATTAAGCGCTGCTTATTTAACTGCTACAGCTACTGGGAAGAAACAAAATTCATCGTTGTAATGTTAACATAGTTTATTCCAAGGGACTTTTTCATCAAATTCATCTACGTATCATCCCATACTTCTGAGAATGACTCCTTTCTCAATGTCTCCCTGTGGTCCTTTGCACAGGGTACCAATACTCCCTTCTACACCATAACATAATACATGGAGAGTTAACTTTCTTCATTTCCTCAGCACGGCTCGCTTTGTCTCACTGACATCCAAACATTTTGACATGATGCTGATTATTCCTAGAGACTGAGAAACCAGCAGGGAGGTCTACCTGGAAGAGCATCCCTCCATGTAAAGGTAGCATGTAAAGGGAGGATGAATCAGCCAACTGAGGTGTGGAAGATGAGGAAGCTGCCTTCCAACATGGATTGTCCTACAAATTGGCTCAGAAACCTGATGAATCTCGACTGGTGCTCCCTGAGGGAAAGCAGTCATCGGCAGCAGTAATTCACTGCATGCTCCCAAGCATGCAAGTGAGGGAAGTGGAGCTGGACCACTGCTCACGTTTTGCGCTGACAGTATTGTACTCTTGCTAACTTCTAAAACCAGAGGGGCATCAGAGAGATGATAATTTAGCAGCCCTTTGATATACATAGGTGTTGGCATTGGTATGGTACAACTGAGGTGATGCTGTCACCATTTCAAATTTGTTAGAGTTGATGCTGTAGTAGAAAAAATGCTAACTAGGGTTTAATGTAAAGCAGTTAAATGGGATTCAGAAGGAAGATAATGGCATATATTTGCAATGAGTCATATATTTACGTCCCATTTTCTCTAGAAAACAACTACATATTGCAACCAAATTGTGACAAGTTTAATTTGCATATATGCTTCTAACTCCTGTCTTTCATACTTGAACTATATGGACACTCCTGGCACTCCAGTTTCTACTTAAACTACTCCAGTTTCTATTCCAGTTTCTTTCTTCTAGGCATCAAGGTATATGAAAGCCTTTGGCTGGCTGTGCATAACAAGCAGCCTTGGCAAAAATGAAAATGTGTGTGGCCAGCAGACCCACTATATTTGCTTACCTTAAGAAAGAATTACAATATCTCCTCATGTCTCTCCTGTGCATATACAGGCAATGCTCTTGACTTCTTTGACATTTCTTACTGTGTTATCACTGCTTCAAGAGCATCATCCTATGCTGCAGCCAGGGCTTTGACATTACAGCTCGCTTCAAGTCTGCTGTTGAGATCTCATGATTTCTTCCTCCTACTGTTATTTTGAATCAAAACGCTCCTGAGCTATGGTTTATATGACATACCCAAACAGTATTGCTCTGAAAAATATAGTTATCTTCTAGCAATCAAGTAGTCCCACTGAAACGGAGGGAGCTAAGAGACTGAGTCAAGGCCTGTTGAAGTCCCTGGATATTTACTCCGAAGAGTTTTGGATCAGGCTTTTGACATACTTCAACCTCTATACACTGTCTAAGGCTCTAACAAAGATATTTATGACCAATTACTAACAGTAACGATTGTAGAAGTTACTGATGATCTATAGACTGCAGTGGGACAATCACTGTGATAAGACATTCTTCTCTTCATTGCAGATGTCTGGGTAGCATTGTTACATTGCTACCGTTAAAGTGGTTGTGCAAGTGATTTCTCTTAATAATCTAATAAGTGCTTTGGGATCTTTCTGAATAAATGGATTTCTAGGGCACACGCATTCCTCTTATTATTACTATCTGCCTGAGTACTGTCACCCAGAAATAGGAATTCTCTCTGTGTATTTGGTTTTGAAATAATATATAATCAGTTCAGCTATAGATCTCAATCATGTCATGGGAAGCAAAGCAGTATCTGTTATAATGTATTAGCCAAATGTACTCAGACAAATGGATCCAACAGCAGCTTACCACAGACAACAAATTTCTCTAGTCCTTTAAGAACATAGGGACGTGCAGGTTTCTTAATGTTATTGTTGCTAGTTTTATAAATAAGCACCTAATCTCATATACAAAATGTCAGGATAGTTCCTCTGTCTCATTTGCACAGGCAATTACTCAGTCTCTTACATGTTCACCTGTTAGGACATAGGATGCCGTTTCACACATCCTTTCCCTAAAATGAGACCCACATTAAACAGATTTTCCCTAAACTATTATTATCTCCTACGTGTAGTTAACTGAAAATAGAGCAGCTAGTTTGAGTGCAATTATTCATACTTTCTTGAGCACTGATAGCATCCATCATTCTTTTGTCAGGAGAAAACTTGATTCCTACACTGAAAAGCTTATCAATAAAATCAAGGAAGTTAATAATTGATACTAAAAATAAGAGCACAGCATAACCCCCCAATTATATCTGTGGTGACTTTTGGTGGATATTTGGCTTAATTTCCTAATTTAGGCCAAAGAAGTCCCATATGCTAGAGAAATTCAAATTTAGATCCTGCCTTTGCAAATCTAGTTTATAATGGCATTTAAAATATGTGAAGATTAGGAGTTTCAGAGAAGGGGACAGAAGTTTTTTTGAGACAACTACATGCTCAGTGCATACTGAAAATTCTGAGATAGCAGAGCTTATTTTTTCCTTGTTTTAAAAAACAGAGGTAAGGATGATGCAAATGTGCAGTCTTACTCTTTTCTATGTTCAGGTGTCTATGTCTATACAACTACTTAATGTTTTAAATTCATGTTGTAAGCCACATAGGGATTTTTTGTGTGTGCGGTTGCATAGTTCTAGCCACAGAGAAGTCTTCATCAGTGACTTTGACTTGAAAGCACTGCCCCAATGCAGATAAACACACAGAGAGAGGAGAAAGTTGCAACCGTAATGGACAACATGGAAAGAAGTTCAGTAAAAAAAAGACTTTTCAAGTTTAGTCTAAGTTTTCAGAGTCCAATGTTTCTCTTCTGTTTTCTGGTTTGGTACTTAGGTGGATTCAGGAATGCCAAAGAGTGCAAAGAGTATATTTAATGCCTATGTATACCAAGGAATATGATACACCATAAAGCATTAGCAGTACCTGAATGATGTACCAGTATATAGGTACGGCTGTTCCTTTGAACTTGTGAAGCCTATTTGTGTTGATCTTGACTCTATTCCTTTGTGCTGGTTATTTGCAAGCAGACATAAATAATATTTATTGGCCTGGTTGCCCAGTAAACTGCTATTTGCTCCCTAGAGGGAGGTGATTCTCCCCCTCTACTCTGCCCTCGTGAGACCTCACTTGGAGTATTGTGTCCAGTTCTGGAGTCCCCAACATAAGAAGGACATGGACCAGTTGGAGAGGGTCCAGAGGAGGGCCACGAAGATGATAAGAGGGCTGGAGCACCTTTCCTATGAGGACAGGCTGAAAGAGTTGCGGCTGTTCAGCCTGGAGAAGAGGAGGCTCCGGGGTGACCTTATAGCGGTCTTCCAGTACCTCAAGGGGGCCTACAAGAAAGATGGGGAGAGGCTGTTCAGGAGGGCCAGTTGTGATAGGACAAGGGGTAATGGTTTTAAAATAGAGGGAGGTAAATTCAGGTTGGATATTAGGAAAAAATTTTTTACCATGAGAGTTGTAGAACACTGGAACAGGTTGCCCAGAGAGGTGGTGGATGCTCCATCCCTGGAGACGTTCAAGGCCAGGCTGGATGAGGCCCTGAGCAACCTGATCTAGTTGGAGATATCCCTGTTCCTTGCAGGGGGTTGGACTGGATGACCTTTGAAGGTCCCTTCCGGCCCTAATGATTCTATGATTCTATTCTTAATGGCTTAAATTATCCTTCAGCTGAGGACCAGTTGCTCTGCAGTTGGTGCAGCACGGCTTGCAGTTCATGTGAGACCTCCATGTGCAATTCAGTAGAGCTTACGCAGTGTCACTCACCTTGCTTTGGGTCCCTGGCCTTGACAGCATTTTTCTGCCTGGATAAACACTCACATTCTTCTCTCTAAACTAGAGAGGCATGGGTTTGATGGATGGACCACTCGGTGGATAAGGAATTGGCTCAATGGCCGCACTCAGAGAGTAGTGGTCAACGGCTCAATGTCCAAGTGGAGACCGGTCACAAGTGGCGTCCCTCACGGGTCCGTGTTGGGCCCGGCCCTCTTCAACATCTTTGTCGGCGACGTGGACAGTGGCATGGAGTGCACCCTCAGCAAGTTCGCCGATGACACCAAGCTGTGTGGTGCCGTCGACACGCTGGAAGGGAGGGATGCCATCCAGAGGGACCTTGACAGGCTGGAGAGGTGGGCCCGTACCAACATCATGAAGTTTAACCAGGCCAAATGCAAGGTCCTACATCTGGGTCGTGGCAATCCCAGGCATAAATACAGACTGGGTGGTGATTGGATCGAGAGCAGCCCTGAGGAGAAGGACTTGGGAGTACTGGTGGACGAGAAGCTCAATATGAGCCGGCAATGTGCTCTTGCGGCCCAGAAGGCCAACCGCGTCCTGGGCTGCATCAAGAGGAGCGTGGCCAGCAGGTCGAGGGAGGTGATTCTCCCCCTCTACTCTGCCCTCGTGAGACCTCACTTGGAGTACTGCGTCCAGTTCTGGAGTCCCCAACATAAGAAGGACATGGACCAGTTGGAGAGAGTCCAGAGGAGGGCCACGAAGATGATAAGAGGGCTGGAGCACCTTTCCTATGAGGACAGGCTGAAAGAGTTGGGGCTGTTCAGCCTGGAGAAGAGGAGGCTCCGGGGTGACCTTATAGCGGTCTTCCAGTACCTCAAGGGGGCCTACAGGAAAGATGGGGAGAGGCTGTTCAGGAGGGCCAGTTATGATAGGACAAGGGGTAATGGTTTTAAAATAGAGGGAGGTAGGTTCAGGTTGGATATTAGGAAAAAATTTTTTACTATGAGAGTGGTAGAACACTGGAACAGGTTGCCCAGAGAGGTGGTGGATGCTCCATCCCTGGAGACGTTCAAGGCCAGGTTGGACAAGGCCCTGAGCAACCTGATCTAGTAGGAGATATCCCTGTTCCTTGCAGGGGGGTTGGACTAGATGACCTTTGAAGGTCCCTTCCAGCCCTAACCATTCTATGATTCTATGATTCTATGATTCACATCATCTGGTATTCCCACATGTGCTGGTTTTGGCTAGGATAGAGTTAACTTTCTTCATAGTAGCTAGTATGGGGCTATGTTTTGGATTGGTGCTGAAAACAGTGTTGACACTGTGTTCAGCTCTGGGGCTCCCAACATAAGAAGGACACAAACCTGTTGGAGCAGGTCTAGAGGAGGGTCACAAAGATGATCAGAGAGTTGGAGCACCTCTCCTATGAACACAGGCTGTGTGTGCATATTTACTGGGTTACTGCTTTTCTAGTAATTAATGAATGGCAAAACGAACCTCTTCGCATGAGACCATATAAACAAATATTAGCAGCACCTACCCTATCACAGGAGAAAAGAGAAAAGATTCTTTTCAATTACAGATTTAATCTAAAAAGCCAAGAAGGTCTCCTTCGCTTCAGGGAGGAAACAAACAGAAAGTTCTCATCAAATTCACAGCCTCTGAAGAAGATTGAAATCTTGATCGCAAAAGCATAACTAACTTTTTGTTGTTTAAATACTTACATTTTTTACTCTTGCACTTGATGTAACATTTATGTTAACTTTCAAACTAGCATCTCATGGAACCAGACAATGGACATGAACAGAGAGGAAAAAGATGAAGGAAAGCCAATACTTCCACTAAGACAAAAAGTCTGTTTTCTCTTGGCACATCTATTTTCGAAAAAGGTTTCTCATCTGCCTGAACTGACATCAGTTATTAGTATCAGTAAACAGTAAGTGTTGCCTTACCAACTCGTGAGCCAAGAAGTGTGAAAGGCACCCAAGTCCTCCTGCAACCTCCATCTTAACAAAATCTTAGGTTATTAATAGTGCCTGAGGATTCTGAACTAATCTTAATTCAGTCTTACAGAATTTAAATTCAATATGCAATTCAGTGGAAAATAAGTTCACAAGGCATTGCACAGTTTTCAGCTCACATTTCAATTAGAAGGAGCAAGGAGCTAAAGGTAGAGGGTGAGAAACACATAACTTAGTCTCTTTTTTGCACAACTAAAACGTGACAATTTGAGACAGCTGTTAGTAGTCACCAACAGTTTTGTGAGCAGGCCTTGTGGAATCTAATTCTTAAACAACCAAGAAAGCAGAGGGGTTGTTTTTGGTGTCATTTGCTCTGTTATGTGGGCTAGAAGAAATAGTTTCTTGATGCTGAGAGATTTTCTATGTATTGGTCTGGACTGTCTACTTTTGAAACTGGACAGGACTCAGAAACATCAATAAAACATGAAATAGATTCTTCATCCTTAATTCTACACCACCACCACCCCTCGCACCACATCATTTGGGTTTTAGGTGAGGGGTTGAGTCATGTCCTTTCCATCAACATTTTCCTAGATTTGTTTTCATGCTTCTGCAAATTGTATCTCTTTCCCTTGCACAAGAAATCAATCACAGTGTTGGGAGAGCTGAAAATATGCTGCTCCTCCAAAGGAAGAACTGTATGGCTGGAATGTAATTACACTGAACAAGCCGTTCTGGGTGGACAAAGCTAACCAGATCACTTCAGAGTGCCACAAAATGCTAAATCGATCTGAGCTGTCTGGAGACAGTTTAAAATTTCTTCTTGGGATGTTCTGTTTTAAGACCTTATTACTATAACTTCTCAGTGACTATATGTCACGATCATGAGTTACTCCATTTCAATGTGTATTTATTTTCTGTTAATGTTATAACTTAGGAAATTTAAAAGGATGGAAAGGGTACTTGGTTCTATCCCTAAATGTCAACCATGTAAGTGCTTTGACTTTTATTTTCTATTTGCTTTGGTCAGTGTAAATTTCTATGGGTTTTGCTGGTTGGGGGAAGGGGATTTGGAGATGTGCAGTTCTTGGTTATTAATATTTGACTTTGTTAGTGCTATCTGTTTACCGTATGGCTTCTGGAAAAAGATAGGAAATATTAGCTGGTGAGTCCTTAAAATGCATGATGTGTGGGCGCACTCCTTGTGCCTGCACATTCTTTGCACCGTTGCTTCATTTAGTCTGTCAACTGCCATTGATATTGTTTTTTGCTTTTACTTATTATTTAGCTCTTTTTACTTTTAATACATTTGGATGGTCAAGTTTGTTTGAGTGAATTCTGCGTGTTTTATAAAGGCTTCACTTTTGCCATATTTCTGGAATAGGGAATATGAAGTCTGTTTTCAGCCTCTGTTTACGTTCACAAGACTGGATCCCACACATAAATGAGTTTTTATACAAAAGCCTGGGATTTTGTACAAAACCAGTTCCTCTTTTGCTCAGAACGAGTTACAAGACAGCTGTCTCCACAAGGAGAAAGAACTGTTGTTAAGAAAGCAATAATAGGCCATGCTTAAGATCCTTTATTTTGGGTCTTCTTTTACTAAAGGCTGAGAGGGACCCAAAGAAAACATCAAGTATCCACTAATATCAAGGGTGTGGTACTCGTACTTGACAGGGTATGAAATTTGTTTCTATAGGAAATCACCTTATTTTACAGAAAATTGAAGCTGCGTGAAGGCTTTTTTTCGTTTCTTTTCCCCAAACTGTACATGAAAACTTTTGAGGGTTGGAGGTGATGGCATACTGTACTGTGAAAAATTAGTTTATGCTCAAGTGCCTTTTGCAGTCACAAAACGATTCCTTACCTCTTCTTGCACGAAAAGCCGAGCCAGAGGCATCTTCTCATCGCTGCCCGGGCGCTGTCCTGCGGCATGTTTTCGAACAAGCCTTTTTTTTCTTGTTTATCTTTATTTTTCCCTTTAAAAAGAGACTAAAAAAGAAGACGACGTCGATGCCTGTTAGATTCCTTGAAATTCCCTGAAAGGCTGCTGTGACTTCATCACCTCGCTGCTGCTGAGGAGGTCTGGCAGCGCGGAGTGCCGTTCGGCTGGCAAGCCACTGGGTGTCAGCAGGAATGTAAAAGCCGGCAGCGACACCGGCTCTCCCCTCTCCATCAAACCCATCCGTTCACCTCGCGTTTGTAACAAGGATGAAAAGCAAATACCAGCCAGAACTTCTTCACTCTGGAAGAAGTGAAGTGGGTCGTACGTAACTTAGCCCAGCCTGAAGAATAAAACTCCACTAGTCCTTGTTCTTCATCATCCACTACTTTTGAGAGATGATTTTCGAGCAGTTTTTTTTGAAATCAGACTATGAGCTCAACCCGGTGCTTCAGCCAGCTAGCAGGATCACTCAAAATCAGAGAAAAACTGTTACTGAAATACATGCTGGGACGAAACACAAAGTCTTTTTAGCACGTCTGCATTCCAGAAAGCAATACAGAGTTCGACTACCCCTACCATTAAAGTGTGCAGCTTTCACTGGGTTATTTCACATGTGTTTCAGTAGCACCCACAGATCAGGCTCTGCTCTGTGTAAAGCCTGCTCTGTTCAACCAGCTGTTATACCAATATAGAATAATCCTTCGTTAGTTTGGACCTCAACCCTCCTAAACCTCAAAGACTCATCTCTCTTTGGGATCCCACAAAAACAGTGAAATAACTTAAGTCTATGTGTCTTTTTATGGTTTGCCTGTTTGCTGTTATTGGTACAATGGTCTGGCTGGTTGTGAGAGACAGAAACCGAGGCAGGCAACACACTCCAAATATCAAATTCAAAGTAAACTCAGCTGGTTTTGAAACATGAGCTTTAAAAACATCTGGTAGACATATTATTCTGGGTCCCAGCGTATGTTTTCTCTAAATCAGTGATGGAAACAGTAGAATGAAACAAGGAACAAGCAGCCACTGACATTTTTGGTTCTTCTGAAGAACGGGATGTATACACCAGGAAAATTTTGGATGATATATTGTCCCCCTAAAGACTTCTAGACTCAGTACTGTAAGGTAACACCTGAGGATCAAAAACCTGTGAATTACAAAACATCTTGAATCTTTGTGATCTTCAGTGAGAAGGGAGAGCACTCAACTTCTTGCACAATTAAGTGTTTACCCCCACAGATGTTTTCCATGTATTCCTCTGTAAATAACACAGGGATGCTGTCGCAGTGGACTCTGTCAACAGCTGCTGAGAAAATGCTCTTCCCCTTGAGAGGCATGGCTTTCAAAATACTGGCAACAAAGTACTAGCTCACGTCTCACTCTGCAGAGTGGTTTGATTTAAATAACTATACTTTATTCATAATGAACAGGAATGCACCAATTTACTCTCTCTTTTCCCTCTCCTCCCTTTTTGTTGCCCTTTTAAGGTGCAGAAGGTCATTTTAATTCTACTCAGAGTTACTTCTCTAAAAGTGTTGGTAATTCTGACAAGAGCATCACACTTTACTGTAAAAGCACCCAGTGAGTAACACTATGAAGGTTACAGGAGAGCACCAGCTATAGCTCTGTTGTTTTCATTTGCATACAAATTGTCAGCCAGAAGCAAACATTTTCTAACACTCTGAGTTATATAAAACCAGCTTTTTGGAATGAATTTTAATTTTATTTTCATCCGCAAGAATTTCTAAAGAAATAACTTTTCTTTTTTTTTTTTAAAGCTGGAGATCTGAACTCATTCAAGGTAATTTCTCCAAATGACAGATATTTTGAAATTGTTTTATAAGTTTTTTGTAATATAGCAGCATTTGAAGACTAACAATCAGAGATTAAGACCCTATTATGCCAGGTACTCTACAAATGAAGACAGTCTTGGGGCCAGAATTGCAAAAATAGATTTTTGACAAGAAAAATCCCAGACATACGGGAAGACAGCAGGTGGGAAAGTGAGGAAAAAGTATAAGAAGTGGGGTTTTTTTTTGCAAAACAGACAGTTTATCACCTGTGCTGAAACTGTCAGATGATAAAACACCATAATAGAGATTTTAAAGGTACCGGAGGAGACTAAGAGACTAAGGTTTTAGTTGGGAACTTAATAGATGCATATGTGAAGGTTCCTCTGCTTCTTTCAGCCTGCACAGAAGAAACTGCGATGAATTGCTTCTACCCTTAACCATGAGCTTCACTTGTATATTTCTAACAACAAGAAGCAAACATTAGTAATTGATACAAAATAGTGAATAGCATAGAACAACCTGAGTTATAACTTGCCCTCTTTATCCCTCTCTAGTATGGCTTTACATTTATGAGAGCTCCACTTCTCGTGAAGGTTATTTCTCTGCTCCCCGTGAGATAACCTGAAATGGGAGTTATCTGGTGGTGACGGACTGAACTCACCTGAGGCTGCTGATGCTTTTGTTTAGGGGATCAGTAATACCTTGTTTCTATCTAAGGCAGCAGGCTGTAGCTCCTGCCAAAGCTAGAAACCAAGAGCTTGTGCCTGGGGATGGAGGAAGTGGACATAAGGGTCTTGTGGCAGGAGACTGATTATAAGGTTATATGTTGGCTACGTATTGTGCAAGGTAATGTCATTTTGTTACTGCTATTTTTCCCCAGTAAAAGTTGGTTACTCATAAAGAAACTAAACAAAACTGTAGTGTTATACAAATGGGTTTTTAAATATTTATCAGTGCTAAGCCTGTGACAAACAAAGGTCAGCAAAGTTTAATGTTGTATTGTCTACTTGTAGTGGTAATTCCAATAAAAATATCAGTGAAATACTAATTTAAGTGCTTTTTAAAACCTTGCGGCATTTTGACATTGTACGTTTTATTTTCTTTGCTCTTGGACTGTGAAAGATTAGGCACACCTGCACTAAACAGATAAAAGTTTGCTTGGAGAGATTTTATTGTGGTTCTTTTTTCTATTTGTTCTTCCTTCCTCGTAGAATAAAGACTAGGGATGAGATTCTCAGCTGGCATAAATTGGCAGAACTCTCTGGTTAGGGAAGAGCACTGTGCTGGTCTACAGACATTCAAAATAAGGCCTAGAAATTTGATAGCTGCTGAAAACCTGGAACTGTTGGATCTTTCTCAGCAATATATGCATATATGCACACTATCTCATCTTCCCACAGTTTAAGGTTACCATCTTATTTCAGCTTGACTATTGCTGCTATCCAATTCAGCTAAGTAATTAACTTCTTTTATGGTATTTGTAAAGTTTGTCTCCCTTGTCCCCAGTGCTCCCAAAGACTTTCCTTTCGGTGTGGTATACGGACTTAAATTCTGTGTCTATCCCAACAGGCCAGAATGACTTGACTGAAAAAGTATACTTCTCTTACGTTTGATGGCCTGCTGAGCTTGACAGTGGAAATTACTCACTCTGTGCAAAATGTGTGTGCATGGGTGTGCCTGCCTGTACGTAAAATCCAGGATCTAATTTACAGCAATATGTAACCTGAACATGCTCATTGGCAGATCTTGTGACTATGTCAACATCTGGAAGTTGGGAGAAATCAGTTACTAAAATAGACTTGCTAGAGGTTTCTCTGAAAGAGTTGTTTAACCCAAAGATTGTCAGCTCTGAGCTGAGCCCCAGCAGACACCTCTTTATAGGCATCACATAACCAGCTGACCAAGTTTTCAAAATCAAAGCGTACCACATAGATTTCGTTTTGTAGAAGGCATTGCGCTGTAACTTTGAGTGGGATCCATTTAACCACTGGTAAATGTGTCAGTTGCTGACATCTAGATCTGATGTAGCCACTTAGACTTCTTTTATGTTTAGTGGAGTGATTTTAGGATGCAAGGATTGGAAATGTCTCAAATAGGTCAGGTGAGTTATAAGCTAAATCTGCCTATTTCTCTTTATCGAGTAGAAAGGGCACTGAGGATGTCTGGCTGAGGTGTAAAAATTTATGCTGTGGCCACCTAAGTCTAGGTGAGATGAAGCCCACACTCACTGTCTTAAACAAACTCACCAAAATAACACTGAACGAGTGTCCTTAACACTGAGTGTTAGCAAACGCATGGCTCTGAATAGCATCTGTGTTTGCTCAACTTTTCATTTCAAACTGAGCACTCCAGTACATCATCAGGTGAACGGATAAAAGATTGGCTCTGCACAGGAGCATATTCTGTGGAAACATGCTAGTATACTTGAAAAACAGAAATCTTAACTGATTAGATGAAAAAAAAAACCTCAATACATTCAGGTTACTATTCTTAACAGATCGTATGAAATGAAGAGGACTTTTTTTTGTAGATATTAGAGGGATGGAAAGGAAACAGATCCACTGTATTCACATGATGTGGCAACAAACTGTATGGACCTATCCTTTAAATCTCATTCAAACAGCCCAGGAGAGAGGTCCTGAGGAGCTATAAACAGAGTCCTGCTGAAGCACCAGACTGGAAGTCGAAAGTATCTCTGAATGATACAGATCCCATGCTCTGCCCTGGGCTCCTCTACATACGTGAAGTGGAAGCTGCTATAAAATCAGAAAGACTGCAGTCCTGCAGGCTGCTGTGCAAGGAATAGCAGAAATCCAGATCTTTTGACTGGGACACAACTCTCTAAGAGTACTGTCAGTACGCAAACATCAGCATGTGAAAAGCACGACACAAATAGCTGGCTCACAGAGTGAAAAGGCATGTTATCTGACTCCGAAGTGAGTTCCTAGCTATGAAGATGCGAAGGGAGAGGGGAGGAGAAGGTCAGGATGTAGTAAAAGACAAACATATCTGACGCATGCAATCAAGCAGGGTCCGTAAATTAATTTTCAGCTCTAAAAATTGACTATCTCCTGGGGAAATTCTATTATCGAAAAACAAGATATATTCCAATTAGGAGGGAGGTCATATAGAGGGCAGGATAGAAAAGAGAAAAGGAAGAAGACGAAAAAACTTTACATATAACAGCTCTAAAGGTATGACCGTCACTAAATGGGACAAAGGGGAGGAGGCTTTTAGGAACCTTAATTTGGAATGCCCTTGATTTCTGTCATTTTCAGTTAAAGCTTGCATATTTTAACACAGTGTTGCCTTGCAGAATTCCAGCACATTGTCTGTACTGCTACCTGCTGTGGATCTGGACCTCGGATCACTGCTCTGTCTCTCAGCATGACATGAAACACTAAGGGGTACATTTTCAAAGCAGTAAGTGGGGATTTCACTGCGTGATTCCCACTGAAGTCAATGCAAGATATGTAGCTGAAGCCCTGTGGAATGATTTGAATATTTCCCATATCACTTCTTAGAATTGCCAAAAACATTTCTGGATATATGATGGAGTAGTAGAAGTTTCCAGGGACTGTTATTCAACTTCAAAGCCTTTACCTTGTAAATTTTGGGCTTTGGTAGGTTTTAGGAAGTAATCAAATATTGTCACCATCTGTCTTCTGTAGGTGTTGTCAGCTGATCAGCTCATTGTGAAATCCACTAATTGTTAGTGGAGATAATTGACATCCATAGAATTCTTCACTGTTATGCTTAACAAAAGCTATACAAACATTGCACCTTTTGCTACCAGCCTGTCTGTCTGGCTTGTTTTGTAAGACTTTATAGTATTTTGGATCACAGAATGGTACTCAAAATTCTGTGCTATCTTGAGTATTGTTGAAGTTCTGCGAAGAGGAATTATTATTTTTAAAGCAGCTTCTGCCCAGCCCTTCTCTCCCCCCATCCCTAGAATACATTTTTTTTTTTAGATTTTTAGAACAGAATGATTTTTGTTTCCCCGTGGAGAATCAGGTATACAGAAATAGAATAAATAAATTTTATTTTTCAGAGAAAAAAAATTAAAATGCAGTCTATCAACTAAGTGAGAAACTGACATCAGCTCTCAGTAAAGGTAAAAATATTGAGCAGGTAAGGGCAAAGCAGGAGGCTGAGGGCTTGCACAGGCAGGAAAAATAATTGTAATATATCTCACTGATGCAAAGTTAAAGGTGTTAATGCGCTCAGATAAAAGGAACTAGAGGATCACCGTAGCAGACTGTGGAGAGAGCTGGTACATGAAGTGAACGTTAATGTAAACCATCATTTTTATACGGAAAATTATAAAATTACTACCTGTATTGAATACAGGTAACGTGCTAAGTGACCTGAGGAACTCCCTTTCCATAGATTTGAACAGAAGAGCAATATAGCTTTTAGACAGAATGGGAAAGCTGTTCCTACCAATACCCTACTGTAGACAAGGTGGTGGCTAACGGTGAGACTGCTGTGGGCTGTTCTGAGAAGGAACGCTTGAAGTTGGTTTAACTTCATACTTTCACTGGTGAACTCGGCATAAAAAAGAGCAAAACTCTAGAGAAGTTTGAAGCCAAATTTGGGAGACGTGAGCAGTATGGAACAAGATTAGAAACACGTCTAGGAAAAAAAATGAGCAAGCAAGTAGAAGTAGAAAGTTATAGAAACCAAAACAAATAATTGCTCTATACGCTCTGCAGTGAACGTGACAAAGAGAAGGAAGAGTGGCTGTGAACCACAAATGCGATGCAGCAACCAGACAGGGAAATACAGACATCGGATATAACAGTCATTTGAGCTGGAGAAGTGATTAATGATACCATACGAGTGTACAACACCTGGCGAGACCTGAAAGGCTTTATATGATTCAGGTCATTCTCTTACAAGAAATATGAACACAAATTGGAACCGATATAGCGAAGTACTAGTAGACTGGTCAGGAGAAGGGAGACCCTACTTCACAAGAGAAAATTAAAAATCCTTTAAGAAGCTGCTTGTCTGTGCTCCAAGCTGCTCTGTAGCCCAGCAGGCACAACTTAATACAGGGCTGGAAGCAAGCTAACATGCCCTTCCATGAGGCTGGGTATATTAGGGTGAGCACTAACCACTGCAGTTGGATACTTTTCAATTAGCCTGACATGTGAGAACACAAGCTCCCCAAAAGCTTGAACTTGACTTGTCTAACTCAATGGTTAAAGGATTTGAACATTTTCTAGATATAGTGAAAGAATGAATACCAAAGAGCTAGATGAGCCAAAGTTCTGAAGTTTCAGAGTATTCTGGCAAGAGGAAATAAAAGGTTACTAACTGCCCCCAGGAAAAACTTCAGTTGAAAAATTATAATAATCTTTCTAACCACTAGTGGAGAACAACTAACTAATTTTATGATGAAGCTTGGCAAGTTTAAGAAATGCAGTATCTGATCCCAAATGACTTTGGAATGCCTCTGAAAAAGACACTATAGACACACACCTGGTGAACAAGGCAGTCATACACAGTTGTGAGAAAACAAAAATGTTTTTCTCCAATTTAAATGAATTTCATTGTATATTACCCTTACCTTTTTTAAAAACAAATGAACAAACAAACTATGAAAAGTAAAAGCCCTTTTTAGTTCTATTTCTTAGATCAAAGCGACTGGTGGAAAGTTTGTTTTTGGCAAATCATCATTTGAACAACGGAAGATATTCCCCCAGAGAGTGTTGACAAGCTCTAGTTTCCCTGCTGTAGCTGTGATGCTAATTCTTACAACTATTTTGAAATAAGTATGCTGAAGGGAAAAATGGGAAAAAGCAGTTTGCAGCAGTTGCTAAATCTACCCTTGTAGTGTCCGCAGCAAAGAAAAATCTTGTAAGTAGGGTCAATTCTTACATGTTGCAATTGCAAAACAGCCCGTTACACTTATTCAGTGTAGGAAGGAACATCCCTGACCAAAGCATGGTCAGATTCAGTAGCAGCAGAAAGCAGACACCTAGTCACTCTTCTATACATCTGGCTTGCAGGACCTGTCCCAGTACTCAGTCTCTGAGCACACCTGCTAGATTGGCTCCATTCTTCTGTTAAAAGGGTTCACTGATTAGAGCATTCATATGGGAAATGTGGGTTCAATTCTTTTCTCTCCTCTCTCTGAGCATAAACAAACCTACATCTTCCGGGAGAAAACTCCAACCATTATGCTAACAGGTATTCCGGGAATGATGATCTTGCTCAAGTCTTTCATGTTGAAGCTTTGTATGGAATAATAAACATACATTAGGCCATAGAGGAAAATAATGTGTGAGCAAGACTTTGTAGCCAATGGTTGGCAGACTCACACAGTCTACGTGCATCTACACATGTGTGTAGATTTGTAGACATACTCTGTTTTTTACTGGAGCAGTGAGTAGCCCTCATGTTTTTCTGCTTCCCAATAGCTCCCATTGCCAATAAAGAAGAGAGTCATGCTAATCTTTGCTTTTTTTTCCGTCCTGTTCCTGTTACATTAGCTCTCGTTCACGACATGCAGAGTGGGACAGATGGACCAGTGAGAGATCCATTCAGGACTAGACTTTGATTGGCAGGTTCATAGAAAGTCACATGTTCAAACCCTTTTTCACAAAGCAGGAATACAAATCCAGATCTTCCACTAGCTACGTTCACTTATCTGGGCATTTATCAATGCGACACAAAGAAAAAGGCAGAAGTGGCTTTTACTTCAGCATGTGTTATAAGGTAGGGTGGACACCAGTACCAAACTCAAGAAGATTCAATATTGGTCAAGGCATGGAAAAGGACCAGGGTTTGACACCTCTGTGCCCACTGCAGTTTAAGGAGGCTAGTTTGGATGACCCAGCTTTCTTTACTCTTACATATGCTTTTCTGGACCATTGTCCTCATCGTAAGCAGCCTTCTGTCCAATTGAGGTTGTACACTCACCTGGTAGCAGGCATTTGAGACCGACGTGCTGGAAACAACCAGCATTGTGATCTTTTGTGAATTTAGCCCTAAACAAGGGCTGTAGGTCTAGTCCTGGGCATATAGCCTTTTTTGAAAATGTTATTCTAAGGCACTGAATAATAATTCAGTAGTTATCAGTTAATTACTGAATTGCAAAAAGTTGTAGTGCAGATGAAGAAATACTCACACAAAACCAATGTATTAATCTCAATAGCTACATTTGCCTGATAATGCAGTTCAAAATTATTTGTTTATTCTTATATTTGCACTGCAGAGTAATAATAAATGTTGTGAAGTATTTTTTATGAAGAATCAATCTCACTATGTTTTTCAAAAAGTCAGGCAGTTGCAATAATGTGAGACCTTACAAAATATTGTATCTGCTATTAAATATTTGCTGAGAAGTGGTGAAGAAACCATTGTTTTTTATGTCAGTTTCATGGGATATGTGGATAGGTAAAATGCAACTTAGTGAGCTTTTACTGTACTGCTTACTGATTCCAGGCATATAATTTACAGGATTGGAGGACAGATTTACATACATTTGTCTTATTACATAAACCAAACAGAGATTTCTTGTAGATATCAAACAAAACCTGTTTGAAATATATTCCTATAGCTGTCAAAAAGGAGTTTGTAACGTGTTGCTAGATTACACTTGTCAGTGGTAAACAATATTCAAGAAAACCCCAACAAACACGTGGGAAAGATATTTGAAGATGTGCTCTCCTGGTAACAATTACATTTTACTGCTTTGTGAACTTATTAATAGAAATTTTCTAAGCAGCCAGTTCAGGAAGACCTGTGCTGACAATACTCTCCGGCTTGCAGCATGACCAAACACTTTATCAAATCAGGACAGATGGCCTGAGATGTGAACTTGTCAACAGGAAGAAAATGCAGGAGGACAGTGTATCTCCGCTGTAGCAATACTGCAGGACAAATATTTGACAATGGGCAGAGTATCTTTTCTCCCTCTCAGCTTTGTAAGGCATAGCTGTAGGCCATTTCTCCATGACATATTATCTTCAGCTAAGGTTTCAAAGAGACGTTGTGATCTCATTCACTGAATTTAAAGAAGGAGGCAGAGAAAACCCTCAGACTGGAAAGAGGAAAAATGAACAGAAGTTTTTAACAGTGATGGCAGGATTTTTTTTTATGTAGTGAAGTAAGAAGCTGTAGCTACCTACGACTCACACCACTTTAAGAAACATGGGGTTTGTCACCTCTGATCAGACAACTACTCTAACTTCTGCCTCCAGCTGTGGCCGATACCTGATGCTATCAAGGGGGGGAAAAAAAGCCCCATAATATGTTTAAGTCGACTGAATGGAGGAAAACAATCGAACCTGGCTGTTACAGCCCAGAGCATGAGGCCAGAATTCCCTTATTTATCTGCACTGCCAGAGTTACATCAGCTGAGTGCAATAGGACATTTTTTAGACATTCAAACCTTCCTGCCGAAGTCAGTGGGAATGTTGAGTGCACATGAACTGCAATGATCATAAAATTAGACAGACTTATTAAAAATCCACTCACAGCATTTCAAACTCCATGACCATCTGTTGAAATACATTCCACAGGCCAACTAGGGAAAACTGAATTAAAAAAACCCCACAAAACCAAAACCAAATACCATTACCAGCAAAAATTCAGTCCTCACCGATTCCAGTTAGATAACTGAAGTTTTTAAGCTTAGCCACAGCTTCAGGAGGTACGAATGGCAAGTGGGATGAAAGAGTACAAAGCAGGAGACAGAAGAGAGGCTGATGGCCCAAGTCGCAGCCTAAAGAACATTTCTTTCCGCAGCAGGTCAGCATCAACAACCTCTGAGCCGTCCTGCCTCTCACCATTATCACATGCTGTCCCTCCTACGTGTTTGTGCAATTGTTTTGGGTTGTTTGTGAGTTACTTATAACCTGATGAGTTTCCTGACCCATTTCAGAAGTACCCCTAAAAACGCACAGCAGAAGGGAAAGCATGGGGATAGGATTAAATGGCCTGAGGGACTGTGAGGTTTTTGTGAGCAGTTTAAAAATTTAGACCCTTACAGCGTGTTTGAATGGTCAAAATGTAGTTGAGACCATGCATTTATTTTTTGGTTGCTCAGCAGACAACTGTGTGGACAAACAGTGGCGTATGCTGTGCTCCAACACTGGTCGTTACAAAGCTGTGATATGCTGCTTCTGTCAGACAGTATCACATCTCTTTCCTCAATGGAAGTTTCAATCAACTTTTCTGTTAGTATATTAGTTGTTCCATTTATTATGCATAATTATTTGATTATATCTCTTTCATAAACAAAGATTTTATAAGATAAAGAACAAAAAAAGCTTACCTATGTGGCTGTGAGGGGCTACATCTATGGACGTATTACCAGTTGTGTTAGCATCTGGGATACTTTTGTTTCCTGAGGAGATTCCTGTAAAAGAAACGTGCTTATCACCTGAAGGCTCCTAAATAAACCAATACAAGTGATCACACTCATGAGCATGGTGACTTGCTTATCTTTGTACATAAGAATAATTTTTTGCTCTCCTTACGATGGTCTCTAAGCTCTGTCAACACAGTACTGGAATTTCCTCTAGAACGTTCTACAGTTTCTATTACACATGGTAGATTGCATTTTAGAAATTTTTATGCCCCAAAGCTCTGCTTCCTGAGCATGTCAAAATCTCCAGTTAAAGTATTTATCCTTAAAACACCTGTATAAGCCATGAAGACAGTTATGGCTGTAATACAGATGGGGAACTGAGATAGGTAAGGTTAGCTCCAAGAAAAACATTTGTTCTGCCTCGTTAGAAAGTAAACTCTTGAGTTTGCAAATACTCTGTATATCCCAGTTTGGTGCGAGAGAAACTGTAGGAAGCCGACGAATGTCTTCATTAATTGGACTAATTTTTGCTTAGACTAATGAAGTTCCACTATTGACCAAAACAAGGCTGTCTCATCTTGACTGAGCTGAATATCTCAGTTCAGGTGAGCATTCCCTACCAAGTGAAGCCACTGAGGACCACGGATCAGCAGTTCAGAAGTCCCATGGAGCTTCTTCCATTCGGCATGTGCCAAGAATCACTGACCCATACTGACAATATCGAGTACAGGAGGCATGACATGATCGTTTATGATTAAAAGATCTGGTCAGAAGTGTTGAAAGGGTTGTCATCGTCCCTTTTGTTTAGTGTCTCATTGACTGGATAACTTTCCAGAAGATGTGAGAGCTGGAGTTGGTGTCTTCATCAGCTCAAGAAAACTTGAACGCACATCACATTACAAGATGTAATGTAAATATGTCATGTCCATGCACTGTGGAAACTGTAGTTCTCTTACCTTGTGCTGCCAGGCTACTCAGAGGTGAGTCCATGGGAAGTCCCTGGTACTGCCAGGTTTTGGAGACTCTGCTCATGGTGAGGGTCATACCCTAGAGACATGGGAGATACCTCAGTTTTAGTCTTCACTCCCAACAATCTCTCATTTTTCAACTGATTATTTTCTGAAAAATACATAAACACTCACTAGAATGAATTAAAGGTTGCTCAATCTATTAAACAGTACAGAAAAAATCTGTAAAAATTAAATTGTGATTCTGTTCATGGAAAAAAGCTGAAGATATATGACACCTCTTTAGGTCACAGATATTTTCACTGTGCAATGAGAATCATACTGGCATAAACCAGTGAGAAAAATACACTTTTATGCAGGTAGGATGGTGAGAAAAGTACTTCTCAAATCTTCAGAAAGTTTTTTTTTTTAATTCTTTTTACTTTTATTATAATCTTAAATATTTATGGAAACTTACTGTATTTGTAGAAATTTCCTTTCTAGGAACATAATTCCTATTGCAGTCTGTGACTGAAAAGTAACTTTCAAAGCGCTAAGAAGGACATGATGAAAAATGAAAGTTCTAGCTGTTCCTGCCAGGAATAAAGAGTTAAAGCACAGGATAGATATATTCTGTGAAGGGGAATACCCCAGGTGAAAGAATTAATTTTTGTTACATTCTTAAAGGAGGGGAAAAAATTTTCATAAGATTCTCACTGAAGTCGTTTAAAATATGAATAATTTCACTTTAAAACGAATGACATTTTCCCAAGTATATTATTTTTTCCTGTGGGAAATTATATTTTCAACTAGAGGAATCTTTGAGCATTAGTTTTTCTTTGTATCAAAAACACTGTTTTTCTTACCATCTAAAAATACTGATCTTTACTATCACAGTGCTTCAAGGGAACTATGGTCCACATGGCATTTTCTGTCACTCCAAAGACTGGTCACTGTCTTTTCCCGTAATACATAACAATACAGAATTCCCATTAAGATGCATTCCCTTAGTGGGAACTGAGACATTATGGTATAATATTGTCTGAAAAGGAAGTTGGACTCTCAATGAGAAGTATTGGAAAGGAATTCTACTGTGAGGGACTGCAGTGGCATTTCTGTATCAAAATATTCTGACCTTAGCCAAAACGTTTTTATTTCCATTATTTAAAAACAAAGCAAACAACAAAAAAATCTTTTTGGAGAAGCCTTAACAATGACTATGTTTTTTATTTTCGCTGAGATTTTCTATGAAAAATAATTTGGCCAAGTCTCCATGTACTTAAATCCAATAGAAAGATCAGTGTTTGGGTTCCTTCTAGATCTATGTATATTAATATATTCAATTCGAAATTCCTCTGGCTGAAAAAGGTGATAAGAAATAGGTGAGTGAATATACTAAAGTAATGGAAATAGATATTTCATCTGAAGTAAAATTTAAGCATTGTATGGGATTGTTAAGTAACAAGATAGAGAAGACTGAAGCTATTTTTTCAGCTGCAGAAAATGAGCTTTGCAGGTTTCCCAAGGTCAAATTAGCTATTGAATAAAACGTTCTTTATTGAAGTGGGAGAGCAGATTATCGCAAGACTGATATTTCTGCAAATGAGGCGCTCTGATGCCACCATTGTTATGAAATGTTGTGGTGCTCATGTAAGTCCTTACTTAACCCTAGCTGTCCTCTCTCTGAAGAGACAATGCTGCAGCCAAAGTGCTGAAACAGCACAAGCAGGGCTCCACTATTTACATCCACAATGTAAAATGTGAGAGAACTTCTTAGGGACAGTCGTGTTTCAGCACACTAAGACTAAACAATTTTGAAAACAAGGCAACAGCTACCAAGAGGGAAAGGGCAAAATATACACACATTCAAGAACTCTTCCACAGCTGTCATTAATGCCTTTTACTTTTGTTGGTTGCCCTGCACTCAACGGCACTTTCTGGAACCCTCAAGAAGATACCTCTGTGTTCTCATGCAATTATTGACATTTACACAGGGTGTGAGGAGTAATTTTATCAAAATTCAGCAGGGATGTAGCCCAAGGACTCTGTAAGGAGACAGTAAGCCTACAAAAGCAATTGAAGGAGGTTTTCAGGAGGGCTTGACAGATTGCAGTGTGGTGGCACTACTGTTACTTTCTCAGTGGCAAGCTGGCTTGATCTGATTAACAACAAAGGACTGGAACAACACAAGAACAACACTGAAATACAGCTTAGAGGTTTCTTTATTTTTCCAGGCAAAAAAAGGAAGGAAAAAACTCTACAGACTCAATTAAATGAAACACTAAGTCATAGTTCACTCTTACCTCTGCAGGGAGAGCTAGCTAAAATCAGCAGCCTAGACTCTACTCCATGTTAAGCAATATCAACAGCATAGCTTCCATTCCAATAAGGTCCATCTACACAAAATTCTGAGAGAAGTCATGCCATCAACGGTATATGCCATGTAAAGAAACCAAAAGTACAAGTGTCATGGGAAGCAGCCTAATTTGGCACAGAAAACCTTTCTACTACTAGGAGAGAGGTTGTGCAAGAGTAAGAAGAGCTTTTGAGTTAGTCAGACTAGCCACTAAAAGAAAAAAAATGCTTCATTTATTCACTGGAAAGGTTTTACAGCAAATAACTATAAGACATTACGCCTTGTGCTGTTTTAATGGAATCATATTTGAAAGTAGAATATCTAATATAAGTTGAATGCATTGCACAAGAAATCAACTAAAAATGCATGGTACTGCCAGGTATGTAAAATGGGAAAAAGTACAAGGCAATCGCATATGCATCTTTGTTATCTGAAGAGTCAAGTCCAAACCTGCTCCCGGTGAAAGAAACGGAAGCTCTGTCGTTAAATTCAACGAGTGAGAATGTAATTCCTTTAGGTATTATAGTCAACCTCTATATTTTAACAGATATAAATTCACACTATCTACTGGTTAGAAATCACCTTTTCTCCATATAGATTTACTATCTGATGGTGATCAACTTTATATAGATGAAAACCAATGACCTAGAAGGACAAGAGCTTTACCAGTTACTGTTTCCTCAGGCTACTTGCAATAGCTACTAAAGTCGAAAACAAATAGAAAACAAGAAATACAAGATCAAGAAACTGATTAAATAGGGCAATATGTTTGTGTTTAAGCAGGCTCAGCAACCTCCTAGGAATAACTAAGCAGATTCTCCCTTTGGGAAAAGTGGAGAAGAACACATCCAATTCATGACAAGAGCCACAGGAGAGGGAGAGAGTTGAAATATCAAACGTAAGTGCACTGGCAAAGTTTTAAAGGGCCATAAAAACATCAAGATGCTAAGGTGCTGACAGCATTATTAACAATCTCCAGGTGAAAAATTAATAATTAAGGTAATCATCAAAACAAAGTTCCATGCAATGTGGAGAGGATGGTTTAATAGCAAGTCTTCAGGTATGTGAATGGAACACTTCTAAATACGAGGAAGATTTGGGCACAGCACTCACATTAGCTAAAAAACCCTCCTTAATTGGAAGGCCTTAAACTTGCAGGAAATAGCCACTGCCTTATACACATATTTGTCTTTGAAAAATATTGCCTGTGTCCACTGAGAAGAGAGTATTCCCTCCGATCTGCATAAAGCAGAACAGACTGCGAGGTATGTCAGAATGAACAAGAAGGCAGACTGGTACCCACAAAACAAATTCAGATGGTGCTGCTGGCCATGGATTTCTAAAAAAGGGAAAGAAAGATCTTTACTGTGGAGTAAAACATTAATGTCCTAAACAATTTCCGAGTCTTCAAATTGAATTCAGAAAAGAGAAACTCTTACACAAACCAAGCATATCAGCAACAGCAATAACATAATTAGACAAGCTCTGCTACATAGTGGAGGATTTTCTACTCATGTTTTTTTTTGCAACTCTGGTCAGTCAAATATAGAGAGAAGCCAGATAAAAAAATAGACAGAAAACAAACAAAAATCTGTTCTGAAATTGACCTTCTCAATAATGGAAAAGTAGTTCGAAAGAACATGTTGATCTTTTGTTTGTATAATGTTAAAGACGATTTTCAAGTTTTTTTAACTTCAATTTGAGATAAAATTGTTGATTTATCCTCTTTTTCATGTAATTATAGCTTTGTTTTCAGTAAAAAACTTGATAGTTATTTCAATAAAAATGTTGACAAAAATATCATGACAGATTCCACAACAAGAATTTTGGAAAAGATGGGAATTTTGTATGTAAACATGTTCATTTTTTAAATGGTTCAGACTGACGGTTTTGCAATAAGCACATGCATCTTTTGCTGCTTTTATTTTATTGGAAGAACTTCACACTGTTTCAAAATTTGGATCTATATTTGCATTTTTGAAATTCAAGACAGCTGTCAGTTTTCATATAAAAAAACCCACCCTCTTCTACTGAGAATGTAACAGTATTTTAGACATTGTGAAAGAATGAAAACATGCAAAATGTTTGCTTCGATACTCCATACTTACTCCTGGTATCTGCCATGATGTTATAAATTTAGATTTTCCCAATTTTGATGCTTTTGTGCTTGCTGTTTTGGTTAAAATCTTGCCATCATTGAAACAGCCAAAACTTCTGGTGAAGTCAATGGGAACTTTGCTTCAATGACCTGAAGAGCCAAATTTTTACAATATTACTGAAGGAAAAAAGGAACTCAAAACGGTTTATTGTGAAGATAAAAAGAAAAATTAACTTTTGATTCTTAAATCTCTGCAATACTTACAAGAAAGTGCAAATCAATGCAAAATTTAAATAAAGCGTAAAATTAAAATTAATGAAATTAAAAAGAAATACCATTCTGCCCTGGCACAGTCAGACATATAAGAAAGGTGTTGCATCTAAGATGTGTTCAAGTCTACGTTAGAGGGGTTACTTGAGAAAATAAATTCTTGCTGTAGTACTGATTCTCTAGTTAATCTTTCACATTGCATAACCATTTGTAACACCGTCAAATTAATACAACATACCCCAACTCAGGTTCGGTGCTGCTGTCCACCCATCTTGTACTCGTAGAGCACACAAAAATGTGACTGCGAAGCAATACACAAATAAGCCCATTTTTATCCTCTACAACTTCATTAATTAGTAACTGAATTTCTAGCAAACTCATGGAAAGTATATACTGAGGAATCTGGGGCTGGGATTTAATTCCTTTTATTTATTTATTTAAATTCATTTCCAAAAAACAGTATTGTAATTTTGTGTTTCTTAAAAATAATTTCACTTCTTTTTGGTTGTGAAAAAGGAAAGGAAAACCATTTTCCAAATTGCTAACATCTTATGCAAATGAGAGTGAGGTCTCCACAGACAGTTCTCTGGTGCCCAGGCCAACCACAAAGAGGATTTATGGCACTGCAACTTCCCCTCCTTCTCTCTTCCAAGTCTTCTCCCTGTCACCTGGTTTGGCTTGTTCAGCACGATTGGTGTCACAGAGAAAGGGCAATAAAAGCTCAAAATCTCAACATAGTAAAGACGCACACCTCTCGTTCCACCCACTTTTGCCATCTTCCAGCATCCTGTGCTGTGGACCTCTGGAACAACTTCTAAAGGGCTTTATCTGATGATGATTTACAGGGCAGTAAGGACTTTCCTGTGTATATCAAAGAGTTCAATTAATGCGGACAACGTTGTTGTGTGCAGATAATTTGCCAAAGGGAAAATGGAAGGGAGAAACAGATAAGAGGTAGATAAACCATCTCTACTGATTTGCTAGCATGTAAGGAAGACAGATCTGTACACATGAATGTGATATTTAAGTTAGTCCTACAAAGCGATGCCCCTGATCTGGTAAAGATTTAAGCACATGTGTAGCTTGACACATATGAGCAGTCCTTTGGGACACAAGCCTGTTAACATTCAACAAATGAAGCCCTTGCAGAGTACTTCACCCACAATGTATTCAAATGAAACTGAGAAATCTGAAAAAGGAAACAGCTGAAATATTAATATTTAAAACTTTGCCGCAGCAGTGGACATGTGTAATAACTTTTCAAAGAGATTTTCAGAGGATTCTTTTTTAATACTCTACACACAGCACTTGTCCTAAATACATATTTACATGACGGACTGGAAAAGCTCTTTTAGAAACTGTTCTGGTCCTATGGGTAAATAATATTCCTTTTAAAAAATTATGAATACATATTTAACTGATAAACTAGAATGGCTCTATTAGGCACATCATAAACAATTTTTTAACTGTCTAGTGAATATGTTTACTGTAGAACAAAAAAGGATCCGGATTACTTAACCTTCTGTAATTTATTTTTCAACTGCAGTTGTAATTTTAAGCCCCCTCCCCAAACAAAAAATAAAAAATTCTCCTTCCTCTCCTCCTCTCAGTACCGTCCAGTATGAAGCTCAGTAGAAGTAACTGTGAAGGAAAACAAGAATTCTTCTGTGAACAGTATTGTTGAAGGACTGTGTTTCACACCATACATCAATCATTTTTGGCTCCTAGATGCATGATAATAAAAGAACTTGTGATCCAAATTCTTGTGTCAATGATATGGGTGATCTAGAGAGTCAGAAAAAGAGGCTGGAGTAGTCTTGCCTTTTGCCCCCAAACAGAAAAGATAAAGTCCCAAGCGATCCCAAAAAACCTGGTTAAGAACTGAATTCACCTGTACGAAGCTTCACAACTTAGTACTAAGACAGTGTTGATTAAGCCATGTACATTCAACAGAAAAGAGTTTTGCTTTTTTCCACTGAGAAAATATCTAAATAAATAGATTTCTAAAAATGGTAACATTGAACTAACCATTCTGCTTAATTTATTTACTCAGTTTTGCTCGATGTCTGCGCTGTTTGTGATGTGTAAAAAACATGGCAAGTTGGTACAGATACACACCTTATCAGTGAGCATATCTGGGCAACATTCTTCCATGACTATGAACTACTTTTAATGCAACTTTACAAATTACATGTTTAGGTAGAGTTTAAAGCTAAACTTTTTTACTCAAAACCACACACGGGAATATAGCATAACAGATAGCACAGATCTTAATAACATGAAATAGAAATAAAAGATATGGAGAAAGGAAAAAAAAAAAATTCTCCTCTATAGGACAGATTTCCAAAATGGGTTGGAGGCAGATATTCATGTGCTCAAGACTTTTAATGGCATCATATGTTAACAGAGTCTCAACTCCATTTGAACATCTACATGAGAGCTAAGCTTTTCAAAATGCTTCTTAACCAAAAGCTCCCATAATGACATTTTATAGCCATATTTTCAAAAGCACTCAACATTCAAAGTGCTTTTGGAAATCTGGCCCCAGCTGTGAGCAGTGACCTCTCCTGAAAATCTATAGGGATCTGGCATGAAGGCATATGGAACATTGCATTTAGTTGCGGGAATCTTAATTACCAAAAACATATTGACAAATTAGAGAGAGTTCAGAGAAGAGAAACAAAAATGGTCAAGGGACCAGAGGAATTTACATATGAGGGAAGATAAAACGAGCTATATATATATGGCTCAGCTATGAGATAATTAAGAGAGGATATATGCTAAGACTCTACAAGTGTTCCTAATCTTGTGTGGAGAGTGGGGAGGAACAAATTAAATGGCATATGAGTTTATAACTTGAGTTGCAAATAAAGAAATAAAAAACAATCATCTGGGTCTTCAAAAGAGCCCGCTGACAAGGAGGTCAGTTAGGCTGTGAGATGTGGTCCGAGGGGACAAAGTCTCACTGCTAGGGTCATGTGAAAGTTTACCTGCAGGATACAGTTCTGAATGATCTAGAGAAGCCTGTTCAGATCCCACTTTCAACATAGATGGTAATTTGGGGCTGTTGGCCTGAGTGGAAGTTTATCTTGAAGTAGCTAAAATTGCTCTGATGGGATTAATATAAATTCCTGAAGAGAATCAAAAATTGAGTAAAATTTGGGCCCAATTTATGTCACGTGTCAGGTAGCATAACAGCTCCTGGAACCTGTATTGAGTCATAACAGAGACATACACCATCTGGAATTTAGAGGAAAGAAGTGAAAACACCAAAAAAAAAAACCCAAGAAGTAAGTACACTGGAGGAATTAACTTGCGAGGAAAGTATACTTGCAAAAAAACAGGTAGTGGGCTGGGCACTTGAACGCAGAACGTTCCACTGAAGTTCTTCAAGCCACATCAGGGTACACTATTTCAGAGACCGTCATGTTGCCAAGGCACATCATATCATTATTTTTAAAAAGCTCTAGGTCTTTTGGTAGAAAAATCAAAAGCATACACAGGGGCAGGTTTTGGTGGACCATAGGAGACTTGGTGCTAGCCAATGTAGTTCAACGCCTTGAGATGCAGGAATGAGGTTTGACAGAGGTATGACAGAAATAACTGCGTTCATTGCCTGCTTCCAACATTATCCTGCCAGGTCATAAAGAACGAACTCAGGTATTTACAACATTCTCTATTTCTTGATTTTTCATTCCAGATGGTTAGGTATTGCATATAACACTGTTGCTCTTACTACTTACTATCTGTTGAACGTTACCATTCAGTCTGATCATATGGATGTCACAGATACACGATTTAAGAACACTTAAAAAGTCATTGACTCATCACGTTTATTAAGCCTCATTTCATTACTTAAAGTGTTACAATATATGTTATTATATATAAAGTGTTATTATATATGTTGGGGGTTGGACTAGATGACCTTTGAAGGTCCCTTCCAGCCCTAACGATTCTATGATTCTATGATTCTATAATCTATAGCTGTTGTTGCCCTGATTTCAAAGGAAATACACACCGGATCCTGACCACAAATGGTATTTTAGAACTATGGGAATTATGATGACTAGCATATTGTGACCCAGGAGGTCAGGTAGGTCACTAGAACCCTGGCTCAGATGAGGTGGCAAGCATGTGATTTTGCATACCTATGCGTAGACAGCAATTAATTAGTCAATATATCTAGGCTTATAATGTAAATAAACACTACTAACCTTGACTGATAGCTGGAGGAAGTAAGGCAGGCAGGTGAAGCGAGCTGAGCTAGGCTGCAGAGGGAGCAGTAGCAGCCCTGTGCTAGTTCCCTTGTCCCACTCCATCTCACACCACACAGCTTCTCCTGCCTCACGAGCATGGTGCATGGCCAGCTATACCAGCTGACATGGGAGGAAGTCTAGCTGTGGATGTACAGCGAGCCACAGGACTTGTCAACACACAAACTGTAAACAGCCCTTTGAAAAGCTTTAAGGGGCTCGTATCCTTGGCATCCCAAAGACATCCTGAGCCACAGAAATCAGAGACAATCCTTCTCCTTGAGAGTCTTGTTTCCCTCACTGCCTCAAGCCTCACTTTGCAAAGAGAAGGGCTGAAACTATGTGTTTAGAAAAGGAAGGGAAGAATCTCATTTCTGCTTCTAATCCTTGAAAGAGAGGGACTTCCAGACGTGGCCTCCAAAAGGGCAGCTCCTGAGGAAATCTTCTCATTTAGCAGCCTCTCAGGCACTAATCCTGCCATAGGCATGGCACAACGACCCCGCAGCAGAGGGATGCCTGGGAGCACTACTGAGGTTCTGGATTTGTGTGCAAGGAAGCTGGAGTTGTGTGCAAGGCACTTGCAGCACAGTGTGGTGGCACCAGCTTTACTGGTGTTCACTGAAAATGACTGATAGCATCAGGTCAGATTAATGTCTGCGTTACGCATGCTCCACCTGGGAAAGAAAAACAGCCCATCTCAAGTAATTCAAATTCATGGTCAGACAGTTTTAAAAAGTGACTTTTTGCTGGAGGAAGCTAGCATTAGCCATTTTGAAGGAACGGTACCCTTTCACCTTCTCTGCGTCTAGCTCCAAAAAGGGGCAGCGTCGGGCAGGACTGATGACACAAGAAGCTAAAGAGATCAGACGAAATAGACCAATCAGAACATTCTGGGGCAATTTGACAGTGAGTTTTTATTCAGCTCTTCCTCTTCTACCTTGGCTAATTCTATAATCAATACAAATAAATTTTCCTCAGCAAAGCATAGTCCAAACCCGTGGAACCAACTGCTGCAGGAGGTCATCGAGTCAGATACTGTAGTTATATTTAAAAAAGGGCTGAATACATTTTATGGCCAAACAACATCTGTACAGCCATCCAAGCTAAGATAATGGTGATGAAATTTCATGCTTGAGTGTGTAAAATGATTGCTACATCACTCAAAAAGGATTTTTTTTTTCCTTTCCAGGTAGAGGATTACACAATTGAGAAGATGCATTATAAAGAGGTTTCTGAGCTTGGCTTTTTTTACCTTTCTCCAAAGAGTGAAAGATCAGCTCACAGACCTCACAGAATAATAACTTAGCCTTCTACTTCTTCTCTTCTTAAATATAATGAAGCTCTTAAATGAGATGTTTCGTTTCAGGGCCTCCAAGTTTCTTTTGCTCTCTCCACGCTAACTGATCTCACATGTAGGTAGAATAACTGAAGCAAATCTTAGCAGCTGCCAAGGTTACTAATTCACCCTCCTGACCCCAACAGGTGAGAGATAGTGAGTTTGCATACGGGCATGGAGAGGCCTGTGCCTGGCATTTGATGCCACAGCTGGCTGCATTTCTCACGCAACCTGCATTTACTGTATATCTGGCTTCATTGGATTAGAAGGTAAAACAGACAAACAAAAAAATTGGTCTTCCTTTAGTAGTCAGCAGCCTAATGATAATTTGGACCATTCTTTCCTGTTTTCATCAGCTCAATTTCCTTTCCAGATCTTAATCAAGGAATGAATTAAGCAGAGACAGAATACACATCTAGCTAAAGATTTCTGTGATATCTTGCAGTAGATTTAATTCACTGGGAGTACGTAGGGGAGGAAAGTGTGGGGTGGAACGACTGCCGAAACACTTACGACCTCATTACCGCGTATCCCCACTTCACCCTGAGAGCCCCCAGCCTGTCCGTTATTGTCCTGTCTCCACTTTCTGTGGGACTTTGAAAAGAAAAGGTTCAAAGAGCAAGACTTTCATGCTCCCCTTTCCATGTCAAACACTTTCAACTCCTGATTTCAAAGTGCCACTCGCTGTTCAAAGGCCTGTGGACACGTAGGGGGTGAGATAGGAGTAAAAGGTTGCACTACAAAGCCTCCCGCATTCAGAGCGATACCCAGCTCGGAGACACAAATGGTAATATAAACTCAAGTACCTATCAATAAAACTGCCAATATATGAAAGGACGGTTGGAAAAATTCTAAATGGCCTTTTTCTGCCCCCTCTCCTGCCCTGGCATTGTGTTGTTATTGGTTTGGATAAAAGCTTAATTGATATTTTGAAGCGCAGCTTTCCCCTCTGTTGCAGTTACGACCCTGGGACCATGGAAGCAGGAGAGAAACCCAAATCCCAAATAAGTTAGCTAAGAATACCTAAAGAAGTTCCTACCAACATCTGAAAAACCTGCCTTGCTCTCGTTGAGTATTCATCTACCTCCCCTTCTCTCTCTGTATCCTTTTCATCTGCCTGCCCACAAGATTTGGAACACCATTAATTGGTCCTCAGGGAGGCTGACAGGCCTGCGCTTTTATGACTCGATTCTTTGTATTGTACACATGTGGGCATCTCTCAGGAGATAAACAAAGGGAAAACGTGCCCAAAAGGGGGGCAGAATTTGTATAAGACTAAACGCAGAACAAACCACCTCCTCAATTTACTGCTAATATCCTAAATTGCATGAATAAATCCACCCCCCTCCTCATCTTCCCCCTTCCCCACATCTGCTTCTCTTAATCTGCTTTTCCTGATCGCTACAGGCTCGTCTTCTGAGGAATTCCACCTCCTATTTGAAATCAAACAGTCTAACTCTTTTTTTGCCCCCCTCCCCGCCCCCCTTCTCCCTCCCCCTTACCAACAAAAGAGTGAGGTGGTCTTACAGGAAGATAAAAAGAATAGTTGATCATAAGAACTAACCTGGAGCCAACACCTTGGTCTTTCGTCCCTTCAGCAGTTTCTAAACCCTAAGCACCTGCAGCTAATTCTCATGGCTTCCAGCCTTGGTCTTGGATTTGCTGAGAGTGAGAGACTTTTTGGCACAGCTTTTGCTGCTCAGGAAAAATAAACCTGACACACTCAGAGGCACACCGGTGCACAAGCACGCGCACGCGTGTTTGTGGAGAAAGCAGTCTGTGTTACGTGGAGGTAACTATAATTTTTAAAAAGTTGTACCAGCTACCTTTACTGCTAACAACAAAATGCCAGAATTTCCACCAAGTTTTTATATTTACCGCTGAAACAGGCATGGGACATTGTTTCCCCAGAGCTAGACTTTTGCAAAGGAGTTCTGGACCAAGTCCGCCTGGCTTTACTTGCAGCACGTTTGATAGAAAGACACAGGATTTACCCTGCTCTCGGATCTAAAAAGATCTAAAGTGAATTTATGAATCCAATTCACAACCAGGGGGGCAGGCGCGTGAGTGTTTTTCTGTGCACATCAGTGCATCCTAAAAATCTGGTCCTTAGTGTCCATGCTTGGAACCTAAAACAACACAGGCAGAGCAGGACTTTGGAATCTTCATTCCATCTTCTTCCTCCTTTTTGTCCCTCAGCTTGTCTGTATCCCGTGGTTAAGTAAGTCTGCCAGACGTGGAAGTGCATTTGAAACCTCTGACAGAGGAGGCAACTGAAACTACATGTTTCAGGACTGGGAGGAGTGCTCTGGCTCCTAAACCTGTGTTTAAAATGTGTCACCTTCTTATACACTCTTCTTTGCAAAGACAGAAGTGACTGCTTAGAAGGAAAGGGCCTGGGTAACCACAGTGCTGAGTATTGCCAAGAAAGGCATCTAAGAGAAAAGCGGAATTTATCACACTCTTGTCCTGAGCTTGCTTTATTATGATATGGAGCTCCTTGCTCAACATGCTGATTCTGGTGAATGGTGCTCCAAGACAACTAGCATTTCCTTTCACACAGGGTCTATGTATATGCTGTGAATGCGTTTCCGAGGTTGGACCCTTAATTTGAAGTTGATGGAGGCAGAGTATATCGTAATGACATAAATCAGGTTTTAATGCTAAGACTCGAGAGCCTAGATCCTGTAGGACTTTTTGAAGATCTTAGCTATTTGAAGGGCTTAGCTATATCTCTGACTCGGTTTAGACATCTGAAAAATAGTAAAGCATTAGCCAGTAATAAACGATACTTTAAAATTCTTAAGGAAAAAGAAAAGATCCCATTTGCAGCTCATTTTTTTTTCTAAATCCAGAAAGAATATTTTTATTCTTAACCTTTGAATATATACTCAGTATCAAGGTACTATGGCTTGTTTTACATTGTTTCAAGGAGAACTGTGTATACATGGCACGGGGCAATTTTTTAAAATTTATTTATTTTTTCCGACAGGATAGCTTGTGAAAGCAAATTTCTGCAGGGAAACTAGAGGAAAGGCCACAGTAAACACTTTACATATGTCAGTTCCTGTTCTTCCAGCCTTTTATTGAAGCACAGCAATCTCTACTGGGCTTTCATACCATACTCAACAGCAGGAATTTCAGTGTGGGTTGTAAAACCTGCTTAAGAGCCTGTGTAATTTACCTCATGTTGATTACTGTGTGTGGAACAGCTAATGGTACATGAGTTAATTAATCTATAGCTGCCTCGCCTGTCTGTGCTAATATAGTTGTAGCGGCTATATCTTTGAAAATCTTGAGATACAAGTTTTTTAATTGTTGTCAATGACTTTGCACACCTGGCAGAAATAGGTACTCAAACAACAGGCTGAGGTCTGATTTCATAGAATCATAGAATCATAGAATCATAGAACAGTTAGGGTTGGAAGGGATCTCAAAGATCATCTAGTTCTAACCTCCCTGTCATGGGCAGGGACACCCTCCACTACACCAGGTTGCCCAAAGCCTCATCCAACCTGGCCTTGAACACTTCCAGGGATGGGGCATCCACAACTTCTCTGGGCAACCTGATCCAGTGCCTCACCACCCTCAGAGTGAAAAATTTCTTCCTTAGATCTAATCTAAATCTGCCCTCTTTCAGTCTAAAGCCATTGCCCCTTGTCCTATCACTACATGCCCTTGTAGTAGTAGTAGTGCACGCCATCCAGCGCTTCTCTGCAGATCAAGACTCCACTTTTTTTTTTGGTTTGAAAGCTGTAGCTCAAGACGGAGCAAAAGCGACAGAGTTTAGTTTGCATGCTGACCGTGTTTCTTGGTTGTGCTCCTGTGGGCAGCAGCAAACCACAGTCACACCACTTTATACACGACAAAAAGATCATTTAAATATAGTTGTTCGGCATTGTGTTACTGCCTTTCTGGCACCTGATCCCAAAAATCAGTGTCTGGAGACTGACCTTCAGAAACTGTGTGCCACTTCCCATGAATACGGGACAGGTGGCACGGCTTTTCCTTGTAATGCTTAAGAATACACCGTCGCAGTAAAATCGTCACTTTTCCACCCCAGCTGAAAATGCCCCTTTGGGGGTTCTCAGTGTATGGATAGTTGCATTGAAAATCAGTTCTTTCGACATTCAGAGCTTTCTTTTGGAGAGGTTTATTTGCTCTACTAACCATTTTAGGCCTCTGTGGCACCTTCTTACTCACCATAACTGCTGTGCTTAGTACCTAGCGCATAAGCATTATTTGATTTCAGTACCCTGTACGTTGTGTCGCCTTTTAAATTAATATAAAATTGCCTCAGCAGTCTCCTTGTTTGTGGTGGTGTTAAACCTCTCTTGTAGAAACGTGGGCGGTGATGGAGGGTGTAGAGCATTAGGGATCCATGACCCTCATGTCCTCCGGCGTCGTCCCTCCAGCAGTGCAGCTGTGGAGGGCTGTTCTCCCTGACCCATCAGGTACGTACACACCAGAGGCACTTAATGCAACAGCGGTGATGAAAGAGGTGCACAGCTCGGTGTACAGGTCCATTTCTGCTGGAATATGCACGGCAAGTTATCTAAGGGGAAAGTAAAGCAGCAAAATGTTGATGTCAAGAAAGCTGGTTGAACAAGAGCGGTTGTGGAATGTCACTCAGAAGATAAAATACAGGCCACGGGTTTACTTGCAAGATGTCATTTTACACTAATAGGCCATAGAAAATATAATGGATTACTTCCTTAGGGGAAGCTGCTTGAGCTGAAGTGGTAGTAGCTTACTTTGGAAGGGAAAATAATCTCTGATAACAACTTTATTCTGCAGATGTTATAGCAATGGCATATTTGGGCTGCAAGTTTCTCCATTTCTTCAATTCTCTTAGGGGCCAAATAAATCTGTTCTTTTAGTTCAGTTCAGTTTTTTCGATCAAACTTTTTTTTCTATTTTTTTTTTTTTTTTTTATGAGAAGCTTCCATCTGGTAAAATCTTTCAGCGTTTTTAAAGAAAACAAATGGGAACAAAAATATTTATACCGACTTCTGTTTCCTGAAAATAAAAAACCCCAACCTACAGATATCAATTTAGAATATGAAGATATTCTAAAATTTAAAAAAATCTTATAAAGTAGAAATTTATTTCAAAACCAAACAAGACTTTTTTAAACATGTTTAGTGTTGAAAATTCTCTTGGAATAAATGGGATTTCTATGTATTCCTCTGTAGAAGAAGCTATCCTTCCATAGAACCACACTACCACTTTATATTCTAATATTTATTTCACGTGTGGATTTTCAAGGTGTCTTGTCTGTAACAGTAAAAATATAGTTAGTTTTTCTAGAGTCAATGCTGAATTGCTACAATCCTCTGAAATTGGTCAGTCATAGATGCTAAGAAATAATTCATCAAAAAGCAGCTATCTAGAGACACCTTGAACAGACTATTTTTTCATTCAGGTGGAGTACCACCAGCAAGAGAAAGAGTGAAGCACCTGTTTTGGAAGATAGGTTTTATACAGTAACAGATATAGTTAATCCTTTTTTTCCTTGCCAAACTGCCCAATCATTACAAATAATAGATCAGTATGCATAGAACAATAAACTATTTAAAGGTTTTCTAGTTTATTTGTAAATGTCTTACTGTGACCTCTCCTATTGCCCTCACCACCCTACTTTCTGGCTGAAATCTCTTTAAGATGTGGAAGTTACATCAGCAATTTCACCTACTCTGAAATCACCTCATTCTGCCCTGATTTATACCCCATGAAATCTTATTGCCCTCAGGGGGTTTCTGCACAGTGTAAGGCTGGGCAGAGTTTGATCCAGAATGTTAAATACTGGAGCATCAAAGTTATAGGTTTATGGCAATTATTATTGGTCCCCATTGGTTATTTACTTATGCTGTATCTCAGCTACAGTTAAATTCTATGCTACAAGGTACGTGGGGAGAAATAAAAGCACAAACAGCAAACAAGGGTATTGATTTGGAACGGGCTCGAACCTATTTTTATGCCCCAGGACACTGCAGAAGTGGAGGGATTTTCAAGGCTCCCCACAAAGCGACTTCAGGTTTGGGATTTTGAGTTATCCTAAAAAGCTGCAGTGTACACTGAGGCAGCTCAGCTGCTGATTCATAAGGGGCTCAACTTTCGCAGTCTCAGAGGCTGGGGTGGGCTCCACAGCTCTCCTCGCTGTGCCTTGCTCACTGGTGAAGCTCTTCAGAGAGACAAGCACTTCCTCAGGCAACTGAGCACCTTCATCAAATCAACACAAACAGTTTTGATTCCTTCAGCACCCCTGGTAATGAGTTTCTGAAGTCTAAGAGACAAATCTCAGTCATATTTCAGTTAATTGTGTCAGGAGAAGGCCTGACTAAACTTTTGACTCAAGATTTTCACATCTAATCACAAATCTAGTAATCTGGTATTATATATAACTGTCCTTCCATTACAGATTCCTTCAATTATGCTCCAAAGGCAAAGACAGAATTGAGAAACTAAAATCATGCCTAATTATGTACTATTTCCATCCTTAGAAATTTTTTGTGGTATGTGAGCCCAATATCACTATAACTACTGCTCAAATATGCTCATACTGGAAATGTACATCACTTCTGAACTCAGATGCCAAAATATGTAAAATCAAATGTTCACAAGCCAAAGAGATATTTTGTAAAGAAGGACTAAAATGAAATAAAATAAAGTGAAATCAAAACCACATCCCTCCCTTCGTCTGCTTCCCGACAACGATATGGATACAACTATCCCTAAAGCCCAGGGGATTTTACGTTTCAAGCTTCACAGAATTTTCCCTCAGCAGTGCTTGGGCTGACTGAGATGGTCTCACCCTGGTATGAGTACCACAGACACCAAGTGTCCTTCAGAGGGATGAATACAATAGTGTAACATAGGTCACACTTTCCACTGAACTACCTTAGAGCTGGTTACCATTATAGGAAATCTATCAATATGCAATAGAGTTAAAATTTTAAAATTACTAACTGAGGGGCCAGAGGCATATATATGGAAGAGAATGATTGTTTTAAATGTACATCTTCTCCTGGCTCATACAATGTATGAGAAAGTAACCCAGAGTCCTTTATGGTTAGCCATATATCTTACATCAAATGCCTGCCCAATGTGTTTCCTCCTAGACTTTCTGGTTGGACACGTGGGCCTTCCGCACAATAAAAAACATATATGCCATGTATTTTCTTTCCTATAAAGCCTTCATTTTTCTTTTTTTTTTACCAAGTAACTGGACCTAAGAAGTACTCCAAATTAAATCTCTTTTTTTTTCCTCTACGAAAAATGAGCTTTTTCAGTAGTTAAAAAAAGAAATGCATTTTATAATCAGTTCTATAGCAATGAGTTTTCAGGGAAGGAAATTTCTAATTGAGTATGAGAAGGTCTCAGTTGTACCACTTAATGAGTGGCTTCTCAGTTTGGCCCACACTATCTTGAATTTGTGATTACCAAAAATTAACTTTCTAATTTAGCAGTCAGATTTGCTTGTCATAATAAATAGCACACAGAATGACATGGAAAATATTTGTCCTCATAGTTATTACCAACCAGCTTCTCAAGACTCTTTTACTGGTCAACAAAATAGTCTTCTCTTCTCCTTTATTGTACTCACTAATCAGGATCTAGTCTGCCTCACAACAGTCGGCTGCCATTGTAACAAGTTACGGGAAAATTATAATGCTTCCTAAGCATTTCCACAGAAACAAATTTCATGTGTGTGGGGGTGGATGGTAGGAGGAGAATAACCTTGGGAAAACCACAATTATAAACAGCTGCAGCATGCATTAAATGTAATTATGATTGATTCCTATAAATAATTCTTTGTGTAAATTTCCACTTAAGCTGGATTTGCTGTTCGGGTGCAATGGACATTTCTGCATTAAGTGATTATCTCTTTTTATTATTATTAAAAATACAGATTCTTTTCACTTGGGAGAGGAGATGGGGAAAGAAGACATTGTACCAGCATGAACTGCGGAAAATCTGGACTCTCATAATTAATGGTTTAAGAGCCTGGACGCGATGAAATTGTTTGTGCCTGAACTACAAAGAAGTATTAAGATGAAAAAGAGCGCATCCAAAGTTATTGTCAGCCAAATCTCATCATACTCTTTCAACAAGATAATAAACATATAATGGTAGATAGCATCTGATCAACCACTACGGAACAGCTGACTGTATTAATAGGACTTGACATTTGTTCTGTTTAATGGAGAAGGTGCTGAGCACCTAGGTTTCTGCTATGCTAATTGCTGGTCATTTGAAAAAGAAATCAATACGATACAGCCCTCACAGGAGAAAATCTTGACTGATTCTCTACACTTCTTACAGCAAAAAATACCACTAAATCATGGTCATTAATTCATTTGACTAATTCAACACTTCAAATTTCATTCATTCTCATTTAAGGTTTTACAACTGTCTATTACATGAACGTGCAGCCGTGGTAATGACAGGAAAGATCATATACAATGACTGGGAGAAGGAAGAAGGTTTCCTTTGGAAGCTTTACGTATCACATTCCTGATCCCACTGAAATTAATTACAGCTAGCCGTTTACTTCAGTGAGATAAGACAAGGGCTGTGTATAGGCCTTGGTGCATCTATGTGCTCTCAGTTCTCATCTGTGTGTGGGAGCTACTAAGAGCTGCTCAGCACTTTGAAAAAAAAAAAAGATCTTAAAGCAACTGTATTACTACAGCTGCAACACTGATGTGCTGCAACTGACCTTCCATCGAAACAGGAGGGTCTAGCCTCCTATGCAGTTGAATATTTAGTCAAGATCTCAATCACATTTAAACCCACTTTTTAACTAATATGATGATCCAAGGCTATGTTTCTACTCCATGTACCTCCTCATCAATGAAGGGTTTTAGATTTTCCTTCCAGATGAGATATATCCTTATTTTTTCGAATGGAATATATGGGTACTGCAAAGCATATCAACATTTTTAAGACAAAGCTGGAAATATAAGAACCTGCTTTTCTCATAGATATCTCTAAAGGTGTTCATGTTTTAATCTTGCTCACTTCCTCAACATCTTTCATCATATGTTTTTCCTGTACAGAGGTGAATATCTTCTAAGTTCAGCTTTAAAATATCACTCGGGTGGTTTGTCCAGATTGGCACAGTTAGTGTCAAAGGCAGAACTGAACTCAGAGCAGTGCTCTGCCTGTGCTTTAACGCGGAGCAACGTTTCCTTTAAAAAGGCTGCCTAGAGTGCCTTCAGAGCACAGTTGAAATAATGCATAGATTTTTCAGTATTAGTCCTATGGATGTTTTTTTCCCATTTCCACCTCCTTTGCATGGCTGTGCAATTAGCTTAATTTAAAATAAAACCTTGCCTTCTTTCCCCGTGTAATTTTAGGGGAACTACAAATGAGACAGTTTGCACCTGACACGAGTTAGGTTATTTTTACAGACTTTTGTTGGAATTTCTGAGCTACCAACTGTTGGTAGTTCAGAAGCGTTAAGCTCCACGTGGAAGAAAAAAGCATTATTTGCTCCAAATTTACAATAAATTAATATGAAAAGCTCTGCTGCTGTTCAGGTTGCATTTAGCACATAACATACAGAAACACTGTTTAAACTCCATAGAATACTGATTATTTGCTTGCCTGCTTTTCAGACAAAAAAGTAAAGCTAACACATTTTTAACCACCTCAGGGTAATTTTTTAAGCCATGCCTCTAAAACTGCATCACTATATTTTGTGCATACAGTTTTGCCACTTGACCTGTGTTTAGATATAGAAATTAGGTGCAATACAACAGATATAGACTCAGAAGCTCTATTTATCCTTTTGACTATAAAGACATTCCTTAATTATTCTTTTCCCTTATGACTGGATTTGAAGAGCTTTTCTTAAAGCCTTCATAACCCTTTTAAAATAAATACGAAAAAAAAAACCCCACAACAGGGGATGTATATTTTCTGCAAAAAACATCCTTACATCAATCAAACAAATATACATTAGCAAGAAGGAAACACATTAAGACTCATTTTCTTTTTTCCTGTGCCAGGTTGCTTCTTTTGTAGTATATATCAGAATGAAAGTAATTCACCTCTCAAAACAAAATATTAAAGAACAAAATATGACTGTGATGCACTTCTGCAGAATAGAGTCAAATTTCCATAAAATGTCTGCAGGGTTTTGTACATTAAAATTTCTCTTACTAAAAATGTTTATGGAAATAGGTCATTATGCACATTACTAATAGAGAGCAATTTGTTGCTTTTAAAGGAGCTTTTATACTAATAGTTGTGAATAAACACGTTTATCAGACACCCTAAATATAAACAACGTACATATTGGCAAGCACAGAGCTCTGCACATACACAGTACACATGGATTAAAGAAGTTGCTTGTTTGGGGCCCAGTTCTGCTAACAGGAGCCCAGAGGAGTCTTCTGACTGTTTTTATTACACTGATAGCAGACAAATGGTGTTTCAGCTGCAGAAATGGGCTAATGGATGGTACTGCTGCATGCAATGCCTTGAGTCCTACCTGCTTCCACACAGCTTGGCTGGAGACAATAAGGCTCTCCCTGTGTTTAGTGAAAGTGAGAGGAAGGGTAGGGATGTCCAAGTAGACCTCTCCTCTGCACTCAGAGCTGCAGGGTCCAGTCCAGCAAGCCCAGCCCCTGAGAGGCATCCTCAATCTGTGGAGAGCAGCTTTGTACAGCGTAAAGAAGAATTTCACATCAACGGTAGCAAATCGTGCTGGTGTGATATCAGAACTGGGTTTGAAACAATACATATCCCATTATCAGCACTTAGAAAGAATAAAAAAAATGGTAACAACTATCGTAATTTTACTTGGCTTCTGAGGAAGAAAAAAGATGCAGCCAGGTAATTACACTATGTAGGTTATGACAGTATGGGAAGCAACAAGGTATCAGCTTAAAACTATAATCTCACTGAGGAATATCTTCCAATATTTACACAGTAGCCAGCATCCATTCTCTTAAAAATATCACTTAAACAACAGAAAGTGCAAATAAAATGAGCTGGTTTAAGAAGATATGTTGATTCCTGTGGTCCCTTGCTTGGTTGTCAGTAAAAGTGAAGAAAATGTAAAACATCTATCCAATTATTTCAGTTAATATACAAGCATTAGGCATTCAAATTCCTAATTAAGAGACAACATGCCCTGTCAGGCATCTGCATGGGCTATTGAACATTGCCTAGATTGTTCCATAATTATCCTGGCTTAATAGCTCTAAAAATGTAAGCAATGTGCATCCATTGAGGAAATGCACTGCTTATCACATGAGGAGGACGAGCACACAGAACATGCCCCGCTACCATGTATTTGTGCTGCAGGTTTTTAGTGGAACATAGTTTAATTAACAGCGGGCGGCCTTGGCTTAGGAGCTGCCTTCTGTTGTCAAGGAGGAAATGTAACTCACATATCAAAATATATTTCCATGGCCAGATTTAAACACGTAGAACTCAACCGCCGGGAGTGCTCCATTTCAGACTCCAGCGTTGGTTGGGCACCAAAAAGAAGAGATAGCGTGCACAAAAATATGTATCTGTACTGATTTCAGAATGCCATTTTTCAAGCCTCATTTGTCAAAATCCTCCATCTTCCAGCCCCTCCTCACCAAAATAATAATAAAAAAAGAATCAACATCCTCTAGGGCAGTCATGTTGTCAAGGAAACAGATTTTCGCCATCTTCTATGATTTGCATTGTCAGTAAATTTGCTACAATTTCCTCCTTTTCAAGCCTGATGCCGATGTACAAGAGATGACCAACGTTTCATTGAATGCTGCAGCCAGAGCATCAAGATGTCTATTCTTTCATACTCTCTGGCAAGGCTGGGCAAATCATGGGTGCACTCTCTGATGAACAAGGACCACAAAGATGAAATATTTCAGTTATTTGAAATGGATTTCTTCTGCCCTTTAACCGATAGGATTTGTTTTGGAAAACAATACAAGATGTTTTAAGGGCTTCATGTCCATTTATATCTCTCTCTTCTTTTTCTCTTTGTTTTTAATAGAATACAAGGGGAAGACGTGAAGATACAGAAAATGGCATTTAAAAAAGACAGTGGAAATATGAAGAAATTTGTAGAATAACTGAAAATCTGAAAAAAAAATACATTTTTTTTCAGCAATGTTTTCGTTTTAACTAAACCACTAATTCTAAGTTAAAAATTTAAGTGTCTCTGGTCAACTTTACTGTTAAGACACCTGCACACGCATCTTGTATGAATACAGCTTCTTCAAATCTGTTTGCTTCCACCGGACACAAAATTATGACGCATAAATTTGACAGTCTTGGGATGCTTCAAGCAACAGAGTGAGGGAGCTACCCCCTCAACATTTCTCTTGAGATTACCAAGAAGAGTTGAAGCACTTCTCTGTTTTCCCTGTAGACTGGCATGATATAAATAAATAACATGAATAAATGTATCTTCTTACCTGGGATAGATCCAGCAGAGTTGAATTTATTCAACTGATTTTAAATAGATTAGTTTTTCTTTCTCATCTCATGGTAGACATAATTGTCAAAGAATCTAGTTGTGAACTTCCAGCTCTTTAAAGTAAAGAGTTTTACCATAGCGTCTCAAACACATTTTGCCAACACTTGGTGTGAGAAAATTTTTCTTCTCTGTTCTTCTAAACAGGAACAAACATGATTTTAAAAAATTGCATATATTCACCTGTACTTTCCTGTCCCTGCCTGTATATAACTAGAATTTAGTAGGCCATATCAGAATATAACAGGCCTCAGCTGTGTATTTACTAGTCTGGAATTTGACACCATAATGGGTATTAAATGTGCACGCTCTTTTCTTCACTGAAAATGTAAAGTTTTTATTAATTAAATAAGAAAGTAATTTTTCATCTGCAGGTGTCAAAGGAGTGTCAAGCCAAATAATAGAATTGATAACATATTTTGGCTGAACTGTCCTTGTCAAAAAATATTTTTTTTAAAAAAACATAATTATCTATATAATATTATTTAATGTTTTAACGAAATGCAACAATGAACTTCAAACAAATTAAAATGACACTTTTTTAAAGTCTATTTTTAGATCTCAAATCCTTTTTCTTTCCTTTCCCCTTCTGGTACAAAATTTTAAACTACAACTCTCATTTTTTGGCTAAAATCAGAAAAAAAAGTCAGTTTTCAAAAGAACAAAAATTCTTGTTCCTTATGACATCACAAGATAATTAAGGCACTTAATAGTATAGGTGTTTACAATATTAGGCCATTATTTCAGAGGTAACCTTGCAGGTTAAGCTCCATAATGAAACACATTTTGAAAAGCACTGCAGTGAGTTAGGCATGTTTGTGCGTCTCGTGCGCTTGAAAATCCAACCCAGCCTGTGTAAATGACTGAAAAGTAAATTGGAATAAATCTACCTATTTCTTATTTTCTTTGCAAAACAGCATCAGTGAGAACGCTACACTCTGGATCCCTCTAACTTCTGCACCATATGTAGACTGGAGGTCTTCAATGGAGGGATGAGACAGCTCGTTCATATTGAGGACAGTGTTAATTGCTCCCATGGTAAAAATCTCGTGGTACTTTGAAACCTTCTTTTTGCCATCTTTTCTCTCAGGTTCGTGATGGAGAAGCTGCCTTTAGAACCCTGGAGAGCACAACAGGAACGGACAAGAGCACGCCAGGGATGCACGGGTGAAAGCTTTGCACAGTTTTTCTCCATAGGCTTATACGAGGGAGGAAGAGAGGTGAAACTGGGAAGTGTGTGCAGCATACAGCATTTTGGATGTATATTTTTGGCTGCTCAAGTGGATAAGTCTGAACTCAAAGGCCACAGGCAGCCAAGGTGCCCAGTCTTTGCTTTTGTGTGGAAGACAGGTCCACACGCTTACTCCCGTTTCTAAACATGTACATTTAGTTTGGGTTGCTTTTTCCAAGCCACTACTTTATTTGCCTTCTCAGCCTCTAACCTCTGAAAAACCCATTTCTTCTGGATTGCTAAAGTGTAAATTCTCAAAATCACTCAGAGGAGCCAGCTCCCAAGAGACAGCTAGAAACAGCTGCTTCCTGCAGCTGGAAGATTTTTCAGTGCCAGTCCAGATCTTGATCAAGTAAAACATTTATGTTCATGAATAGCCAGTTGATTTCCATAGGAAAGTTTGTGCGTTTGGATGCCTCACTGCCTTGGGTCCTATACTAAATGTTAAAATAACAGTCTCTTATTGTAGGTAGGTAGATATCACAGGCTCGTTTCCTTCAAAGACTTATACATATGAGTAATACAACTCATATGGGGGTTACAGCGTCAAGGTTCTTGGCTGACCCTGTGATATGGTATTCATCAAATTTGGGTAAGCATTTCTTTCCGTGACTTTCTTTCAGGCTGTTTGTTTGTTGTGTTGTTTTTGTTTGTTTGTTTTCCTCTGAGAGATGTTATTTACAAATAAAAAGACAAGAAATACATATGGTATACGGGTAACACTGAAATGACACAGAAGAACATTGCTTAAATGAGGTTCCAATGAGAGTAGCTAAGTTTATTTTAAAAATGAAGAATTGTGGGCAATATGTAAGCACTGGGTTTCACCTCATTGTTCCCTCGGACGAAATACGTATTGTCAGGCAAAAAGAGAAAAAAATGGGTTTGTTTTTTTTTTTTAATAAAGCGTTCAAAGTCTGTCATGATTTAGCCCAGCCGGCAACTAAAAGCCAAACAGCCACTTCCTCACCCTCCCCGATCCCTGGGGAATGGGGAAGAGAATTAAAGAGGAAAAGGGAAGGTAACTTGTGTGTTGAGACAAGAACAATTCAATAATAATAATAACAATAATAATTAAAATTAAAATTAAAAAATGATAATAGTAACATATGAAAAATATATATGTATAATGATAATAGTATATCCAGACAAGTGATGCACAGTGTAATTGTTCACCACCCGGTGACCAATGCCTGTGCCATCCCGACACTGCAATCCTGGACAAACAAGAGGCCAGAAAAGAGTGAGAGAGAGAGAGAGAGAGAGAGAGCACTCTGAGAGTCTGAGACACAGCCCCCAGATGAGCAAAAGCCCTTCTTTCTGGTCAGCCCTCACCTATATACTAAGCATATATAAGATATCTTCAGGCACCGCAAATTTAGATGGCTTACCAGAAAACACTAACAATTTTCCTAGCACAAAGGACAAAACGCTTCACCCCACCCACTAAACTTTCTATACAGTATAGTTCCCCAAATGTCTCTGCTTCTGGTAAGCATAAAGTCTAAGTTTAGATTTGTTAAAAATAATGGAAGAGTATGAAGCACTCTACTTTTTTTTAAGAGATGCAGGTGCTAGCCAATAAAATAGGTCTCCAAGGGCACCTTCATTTCTTCATATCTTCACACTTCCTACCTCCTTGTCCTACACTTAAAGAGCAAATTGCTTAAATGTTTTGCTAAGATCTACTCACTTCTGAGATGTTTCAATGAATTTAGTTGATATGGCTTCTTCTTAATCTGATCTATTTTCTTCACACACCTATGGCTTGTTGATTATGGCTTCTTCTTAATCTGATGTATTTTCTTCATACACCTATGGCTTGTTGATTACAACTCATTTCCTTGTACTTGACTCCCCTGAAATAGAGCTCTGTAACAGTGCGTCTCTCATAAGCCAGGTATCAGTAAAAACCAAATTGTGTTATTGTTTTCTGGATAATGATATTTCTGGCTGGTCTGAAATTATCCAGTATTTCGAGCCATAGGGAAATGGTTTGAATGAAATAGGTACATTGACTGGTAGCTGAACTATTTTGTAGAGGACAACTTGGTACAGCAATTCCCTCCAGCCTCCCCACATGGGTTGGACAGTTATAACATGTTCCTCACACTGTTCTCCCATGCTGATGACAGAAGACAACATTGCCCAGGTGTGTTCTGCCCTGAGTTGCAAAAGATCAAGACTAGAAGAGAATGGAGACCTAGGAAGAAAACTTGTTAATTCCTCTCTGCCCCTTCGGCTCAGGCCTTAAGTGCATGATGGCCTCTATGAGTGACAACCACACTGCTAAATTACTTATCCCTTGTGTAAGGTTGAAAAGGATTTTGCCTCGGAGATCTGAAAAAAAGTAAAAATGTATTTCCATTGTAGTCTCCTTCATTTGTCTTGTCATATACCAGTGAGATGTGTTGAAGTTGCCATTTAAATCTACAAGTGCACTTTTTTCAAATACTGTAGCCTCATCATACCTCAATATGCTCATGACTAGTTACCCAGGCCAACATCATTGTAGCTCTCAAGTCCCTTAGCAATGTTTCCTCTATTGAATTACCAAATGCAACAAACTTTGAATTAGGTATTTTCGATGTAAAAAATTAAAGGGAGGGTGCCACAAGTTTTTAATCAGCCTTATCACTCATTTCTGCCTGGTATCCAATGGTTCTGTCTATTGGACACAATCTATACCCAGCACATTATACATATACTAAATTTAAGTTGATGCTTAAAGTGCATTGTTATTCAGCCTTGTGTGTGCAGGATGATGGAAAGTAGGGTAAGAATGAGAAAAAGAGGTATAATTCCCTGTCCTCTCAAATAGTTCCTTGGACAAGTCTTTCTGCCTCTGTACTGTACCTGAAAATCATAGTTGACAATATTATTTTCTCCCTCCTGCATTCAGTCTGTCTAGGATAAATATCTAACTCTACTGTCCAGACTATTAATTCTTACACATTAGAACAAGGAGTCTGGGCCGAAGTTAGTTTTTCTCTGCTACAGTAAAGAAAAATAAATTAATAGTTATTTCAGTATGACCGATGTCATTCCAGTCTCCTCAGATATAGCATAAATCTAAGTCAGTTGGATACTTATTACATCTTTAAGATACGACCTGCCTTTGCCAACCAGTTTAAAGTCTTTCTCAGGTACTCATTATCCCTTGTTTTGATTACTGCATGTTTTTTACCTTGGCAAAAAGGATCATATCCATGCAGAGTGCTGCTGCAAAGAGTACTCTGCCAATGTCCTGTTCTGTCCATAAGGTATGCATCTTCATTATCAGGTGTTTCGTAGTTACACTTACCTTTCCTGTAGTGTTTTGCTGAATACTTGTTGCGGACTACTGATGTCTCAATCTTCGGGGATCACAACCCAGAAGGTCGTTGTGATCTTCCTCGTATATCAGAAGGCTCTAACACCCTCCAAAGGTCCTCGTCACAACCAAAGGCTTCTAACAGAGAGCTTCAAGACGCTGCTCTCCAGGGGCTCCTATCACTCCAGTCTCCAGGAGGGAACTGCCCCACTCCCTCTTGGGAGTGCCCCACCTTTATTCATCCATGAGTCACGTGGTTTCCGGCTGACCAACATGACTCACAGCACCTGTCCTAACAAGGCACAGGTGCTTTCTATTGTAGTAGCCAGGAGCTCCCCCGACAATTCCCCCTTTCTTTTTTGAAAAAAAAAAGGAAAAAAACACCTAATAGCATTTAGGGCTTTTCAATGTTCCAATTCCATTTTTCATCGCCATTTGTCAGATGCCTTGAAACAGAACCGGGGGGGAGTCGTTCTTATGTTTTTCTGTCATACCACGTCGGTGGTGGATATATCCACTGTTCTGATGAGGTTGGATACATCCACCCTGGTTGTTCTGGCTGCTTAATCTGCGGCTGCCGCAACATTCCTTCAGGGGTCTTTTCCGGATTAGTTTGCGGTTGTTGCAGTGTTCCCGCAAAGGGCTTGCCTGGAGTATAAGACATCTGTGCATACTTTCTCTTTCTGCTGCTCCTCGGCCGGCCATTGGATTTGCAGTTTTTTGCGAGATGACCTATTCTCCCGCACTTATAACACTTCAGTTTCTTATTATCTGAGGCCATCAAGGTGGTGGCTAGCGCGGTCATTTCATGTTCCACGGACCCGACCTTAGCACATGCAATGACCATCTCCTCTAGGGAGGGGTCCCCTGGGAGTACTTCAATAGCTCTTCGGCAGTCAGCGTTGGCGTTATCCCTTGCGAGTTGTTTTGTCAACAGGGCCCGTAGATTGCCGTCATAAACTTGTTTTTCTATAGCCCCTTGCAATCTTTCTACAAATTGTAAGAAAGGCTCCTTGATTCCTTGTTTAATTGTGGAATACCTCGCTTGGGGTTTCGCCATTTCTGTGGTCCGCATGAGGGCCTGCATTCCTATTTGTTTGATCTGCCCAAGAATTTGGGGATGCCATTGGGCCTGTACCGCCGGATTACTAAATACCTGACCCGTTCCCATCAGGACATCTGCACCTACGGCATAACATGGGTCACCTTGGGGTAACTGTATATTTTGTAGTGCCTGACGATCAGCCAGCTGCCTCCATGTGCTCATAAAAATGGAGCGTTGTACCGGCTGGAACATAATCTGAGCTAGATGTTGAAAGTCATACGGCACCAATATTTCCAGGTTTAGTAATCGTAATAATTGTGTTACTGCTGGGGAGTTTGGCCCATACTGTGCTACCGCTTTTTGTATGTCTCGTACGACTTTCCATGACCAGCCCAGGTATTGATTGGGCTGGTTAGAACCCGGGAGGGTCAATTCCACAGGGAATACATTTGGCCTTTCCCCTATTTCCATCATGGATAATTTTTCGTTATTGACTGGCAGCCCCAAGACTTGAGCCAAATCCCAATCCCCAGCCTCTATTGCTTTCATTTTTATTTCGTTCCAAAAACGGACCGGGTCACGGCGTTGAACTATTGCTGTAGGGGTTCCCAAGGGGTTTGGATTTAATAAACAGATAGATTCTAGTGATTTTTCCCTTGGTGGAGAAACCGGTGGTAACTCCTTAGCTGAGCTGTCACTTGTCTTGGAGGTTTCTCCTGAAATTTCTTTTGCTACAGGGGGGGTCATAGCCTGATGCAGTATCTCCACTACAGCTGCTAGCTGCTGAGATACTCCTTGGAGCATTGTTACGGCCTGGCGCACTAGTGCTGGCTGCGCCAAATGTACCTGGGCCGGATAACCAGATACCGCGGGATATGAAGTTGCCAAGGGTGGGGCCAATTGCTCGAATGGCGGAGCCGTAGGCATAACGCATCCTGAGGAGGAAGGGGGGGTTGCTGGGGCAAAGGGTGGGGGACGCTCCACTATTTCCTGCAGGGTGGGGTAGAGTCCCTGCATAGTCCCCGCAACTTTATTAATCTCTGTGAACAGCGAGGATACGTCTAACTCGCTGTCCACGCTGTCTGGGGTTAGTCTTCCTTCAGATAGTTCGTTGTTCCCTTCATACCCCTCGCTTGCAGATACATAATCTGTTGATTCCTCTTCCTCCTCTTCTGCTGACCCCTTTTGAATTATATTATCTAGGGCCTCCCATGTATGCAGCAGGTCGGTCCGGCCCTTTTGCTTAACCACAGCTTCATAGAGTAACTTATCCCCCAACCTTTTCCAAAGTTCTAGGTTAAAGGTAAAGGTGAGGTTGACTAGATCTTCATGTCCCGCTGCCCAGTTGAGTAGGTAATATAAATCCTCATTACTTATACTGAGCCCCGCAGCCATTCCTGCAGATTTGAGAAAGGTGAAGGTCTGGCTTTCCTTTACAAAATTCTGACCCATGTTCACTCTCAGCGGCTCACCTTGTTCCAGGTGTCTTGGTCAGTCCGCAGCTCCTGCCACTCTCAAGCTTCGTTCTGCAGTCCCAGTGGTTCCTGTTCCGACGAATCACGTCAGGGTCACCAATTGTTGCGGACTACTGATGTCTCAATCTTCGGGGATCACAACCCAGAAGGTCGTTGTGATCTTCCTCGTATATCAGAAGGCTCTAACACCCTCCAAAGGTCCTCATCACAACCAAAGGCTTCTAACAGAGAGCTTCAAGACGCTGCTCTCCAGGGGCTCCTATCACTCCAGTCTCCAGGAGGGAACTGCCCCACTCCCTCTTGGGAGTGCCCCACCTTTATTCATCCATGAGTCACGTGGTTTCCGGCTGACCAACGTGACTCACAGCACCTGTCCTAACAAGGCACAGGTGCTTTCTATTGTAGTAGCCAGGAGCTCCCCCGACAGCCAGGAACTCCCCCGACAAATACTCAGTAACTCCCCAGGTCTGTAAGTCTTCCCTTTTCGACACGTAGGTTTTAGAAAAGGACCTCGGACATTCCCCTCCAAGCTGCTCCATGCCCTCAGCAGAAATCACCTGAAAACATCCTCAGTTACCTCAGTGTCTTCTTTCAGATTTCTTCGTAAAACAGGGGGATTGGGCTAGATGATCCTTTGAGGTCCCTTCCAATCCCTAACACTCTGTGATTCTGTGTAATTGCCACAATTCCTATGAAAAACTCCGTAATACACCGCTGATGTACTGAGGCTGTCCCCCAGTCATAGCCCTGTGTAGTAGCTTGCTTTCCTCTTGCTTTCTGCCATTAGCCAGTTCACTTCTATTCTCTCTCATGCTGTAACTACTTGGAGGAAAAGAACATTTTTATGTTTAATATGATAGTGGGCTAATCCATGACCACAGCACATAGTGTTACAGTAGTAACAATCACAATAATAGTAATCAAAAGAAGTTTCAAAACAGGTTATTTAAAATACATATATAATTACATATTTATATATTGTATTGTGTAAATATAATACACAACAACATATTAACATGCTTTTATAAAATGCCATATATTTATATATGTATATTTAAATATAGATGTACTTGCATTTTACATTTATACAAAAATAAACATAAATTCAATAACGATAAACATTGAAATGATGCAAAAAAAGACCCCAAGCCACCAGTTCCTGTGAATCTAATCTCAAATGTAACAAACTTTAACAACAAAGACACACCATTAATAAACCTCTCACTATGCAAATACCATGTCACATCCTGGATATGAAACAATGAGAAGATTTCATTCCCATAAATATTTTTCTATTGTACCACAATCTTGTGTAGCTGTGAGCCTCTGTCTTATTTTATTCAACTGAAAAATAGAGTTAGTATATCATTGATTATTTTCTGGAAATACTTGAAGACAAGGAGGTCAATCTTGTGTATTTAAGTAAGCATGTATCCTTTCACTTGATTTTTTTGGTGTTGTTGAAATGTTCTTAGCTGAACAGACTGAAAACAAGCATTTTTTTTTCTCATTGTAAAAAAGAACACAAATAAATCATAGTCTCAGTGTCGGTAATTTGAAAATAGCAGAAAAAATGGATGGGCAGCACTTCTGATGGTGTAAGGCGTTTCAGTGGCAAAGAAACTTCTGTTAAATCAGTTCTCTGTAATATAATATCATGCATATATACAAGTGGACCAAAGTACCAGTGTCTGCCCAGTAAAGCTGCTGTTAATCTCTGACCGAAACATACCTGATAGCAGAACAGAACTATTCATAAAAATTTCCTTCTTTGATAAATGAGACAACTCAGAGCACCTTGAATAACTCTTTTTTCTTTTTTTTTTAATTTTAAAAAAAGCAGGAGACTTTGGGCTGCTCATAAAAAAATTCCCAGTGAGACCCCGGTGCAACTACATCTCTTACGCTCCCCCAGAGTCACGACTCACTTTATGCCCTGGGCAAAGGTTGGTCTGAGTGCAGTTCACATTGCATTATGGAAAATCCTCCAAGGAACACGGCCTTTGGAAAAAAGTGGAAGGCTGAACCACCACTCCCTTGAGTATTTGCAGAGAAGTGTTGTTTAATGATTTATTGAACAATTTCACAATAAAACAATTTACGCTATTTCAGCAAAACAAAAGCACTTCTATACTTGTTATGCCAGATGTACATAGTCCAGCAGATTTTCCTGAACGTAGGTATTGGGGGACTGAGATGTAACTCCGCACAAGTAGGACTGGCAGACATAGGACTGCCCAGTCCTCTGATACAGCTTTAACACTCCGAATTTAGCTATGGTCTTGCTCTGTCCTGCATTACAGCACGTGTAAATGAGGTGAAGGAAAGATGTGCTTATCTCAAGTTCCTCTCCATGAAAGGGACCTGTAGCTAATGTTTAGAGAACAGGAGCAGGACAGGTGCAGAGGTGCTTTTCCTCCCGGATTAGTGAAAACTGCAGTGCAACTATAGTTCTAAAGCCAGAGACTGCTTCCTCGTGACTCTATAATAGTTTCAGTTGAACTTTTCTTTTATTAGTTTCCCAGACATTATTTTGAAGCCATTTGCATTTTTGAATGTTACAACATCATGGGAAAAAATAAATAAATCACAGTATAGCTATGATTTGCATGGAAAATTACTTCCTTCAGTGTTAAATCTTTTTGTTACCTTTGTACGTAAAGATCCACTGGAAACAAATATCTTTTATGCCGTGTAGATATGATTAACGTCTTTTGCAAAGCAAGAATAGAGTAGGGAAGAGGCAACACAAGCAAAAATGCTTGCTGGATTTCTAATGGAAATGTGAGATCTGTGGGATCCCCATAAACCAAACATCTGTGTAAAAGTTTTAAGGTAGGTTTCAGATGGAGACTCACATTTGCAGGAATAAACAGAGGCATTCAAAGAGGTCAGTTTTGGGAATGACAGAGAAAGACACAGTTCCTAGAACTCTGAGAAAGGAAGGTGTCATTGTGCAGAGTGGGAAGCAAGTTTGTAAAAGAAGTGCCATGACTCTTTCTCAGCTTTAAAGCCATTCCTGGTGTCTCTGCAGAATAGCCAGTTGTCTCATATAACTTGCTGTTTATTTGTGTACCTGTGCAAGGCAGACCACACAATGGAGACAAGATGTGGAAGGCATGTGAGGTAAATCCAGGGTGCCTGTGAGTTTTAGGAAGTCACCCGGGTCTTAGTGGGACTTCTGAAACCATAGTATTGGAGTGCAGCCTGCAAATTACTCTTGCTCTGGCAACTCCATAATCCAGAAGATGCTCATTGCCTTTGACCTACGCTGATGTTGAACTCAACGTTTCCATGGGGATCCATCAACTCAGTCTTCTTCCCCAGGCTCACGCCCGGCTCTGGACAATGGCTGTGGCCTGTGACTGCCCAGATGTGGCACTGGGCCAGCCTCAGATAAAACATGAACCTCGGGTGGGTGGAAACCACTCTTAATTCCAAGCCTGAGATGCTCCAGGGGAGTTTGAAATTAAGCAAAACACATCTGCCCATCCCTCATTATTGTTGTTGTTATTGTTGTTATAACCTTTCATTACACTAAGCCACATTTTTGTTCCGCGTTATGAGAATGCGAGAGGCTGGAAATAGTCATTAAAATGCGATAATGTTTAAAATTCCAGCACATTAACACTGACATTTTGCCTTCGAAACAATCTCAGGTAATGAAGGTCAATACAAGCAAACAGTCTGTCTCCGGCCCTTCGTTAGAGGCTTTCTGTGCTTGGACTTCACAGCAGGGGACTGTCAGGCAGAGCGTTTTCCTCTGCGCAGCTTCTCTCCAAGTGCTTGCTGCAGCTGGCTTCAGCATATGGTGGAATATGAAGATATTTTCTGGGGTCCACTGCCTCAATCACTGTTTAATGATTAATTACTGCAGGCTGGTGTCAGGGTGAGACATTCGAGGCTTCAGGCAAAAGTCTTAACTACAGAAAATGACAGCAGGCGGGATTTTGCCAAAAAAGACTAACTTTGCACTGCGAGTTCTAATGATTTGCACTGCCTTTTGATCCATTTGTAAACAGCGAGACGGTAAAAGACTGAAACTATCGGGCAGTAAATGCCAACAATAACAAGAAATTGTTCCCAGAGAGAGTCTTAGGGTGTTTGGTCATGTTGAGAAGATGCTATAACTAGATCTCTTAGAACAAAATAGGAACTTTGGGGCTATCTTCCCTCAGACCATCTCTGAGCCGGAGTGAACTCAACCTCCAACCACCAGAACAAGGAAGATAAATGCTCTCAGAGACAGGGAGTTTGAGGCCCACGGGAGCCATGAGGCCAAGGAACTGAACCTGGAAGTCCCAACTGTCGTGGCTGATAGTCTGGTGGTCACACTGCTCTCTGGGCCAGATCTGGAGCTGGCATCAACCCTGTGGGGAGCTCCTAGATGGCACACAGACTCTCACCAGGCAGAAAGGTGCAGTATCCGCATCAGCAATGCCATCCAGGGCTACGTTAAGGGAGCTGAGATGTAGTCCTATGGTCTACAGGTATGTTAGGGGAGATAGAAAGCTACCTTTGCCTTACCCTGGAGTTCCACACTGCGCACAGCTCCATCAGAGGAGAGATCATGGCCCTTTGAGCCTTAACCTCATGATCATTAACCCTCCCCTCCAGTTATATCAGCCTCAAATTGACACAATGAGGACATAAGGGATCAAAGCTGTTTAAAGGCTTTTGTTCAGTTTTTAGAAACACGTCTTAAAATCTATTAATTTGCTTGTATGACTTTGTGTGTGCATAAAATTTATCCATAAGATACAATTATCTCCCACCTACAAAGATAAGAATTGCACGTGTACCTTAAAAAAGTCTAGGTTAATTTTCTTCAGATTGCTCTTCATTAGAAATGCAAAATCAGTGTAGATGATACAATTCACATTTAGTATCATGTTACAATGGCTTTGTGTTTGTGCCAGCGACTCTACAGAGCAACAGAGAGTTAGATCTTTCATCTGAAGTGCCTTTGTCTTTGATAAAAATGTGAAAAACACTTACTTTGAAGACAGAGCGTTTCACTGCGTATAGCTTGGGATTCCATCTTCCTTGTGCGGTGTCATTACTGAAGCAAAAATCTCACCATCTTCTAGCGAGTGAATGTAGAGCTGATTAGCACTGAAAATGTCTTTGATGATTCGGTGAAAATATTTTTCTTTCCTGAGGAAAAACAATATCCAGTACTGTTGGCTGTTGGAAGCCAGAAAAAGTTTATCTCTTTGGAAAGGGAGAAGAAAAATAAAGAAAAATCACTTTCATTTCTTCTGTAAACATGTTAGATAATTTCTAATGAAGTAAAAAAAAAAAAATCCTGTAAAGTTTATTTGTTGTAGGAAAGGCTATTTTTTGAGGAAACAAAATTGACTCACTCTAGATGAATTGACTGCTTTACAAAAGTATTTTTTTCCATTAATTAAATAAATTTTTCACAGTACATAATCAAAATAGTATTTTTTTCCCTCCAGGTTAAATATTACAAAGTATGGAAAGGACTCAGTCATCTACTAACAAAAAACTAATTTTAGCTGCGTACAATCTTCAGTTCTTTTATTGTTATAGGAAGAGAATGATGCTAAGTGAGAAGCAGTAGAAAATTAAGGGGCAGGTTACCCAGCTTGTACAACTCACAATAAAATGCAACATTATTTGTCAATTTTTAATGTGATTTTTAACTGGTGATGGGTGAACCACAAAAAGTTGAGAGATTGTTTGAATAATTACTAGAAGCATAGACGCTCACTTAAACTTTATCTGAACGTCTAAACTTTGTAGAGTTGGGACTAGCTTAGTGCCACTGTCGGGGTGAAAAAGGATGATGACATAAAATGCCACACTTTGGAAATACGACTTTCAGTTCTCCCATCTGGACTGGAAATACCGTAAAACCAGCACCACCACTTCTCGCTTTTTTTTTCTAATAAAACACACTAGTGAAGACACAAGAATAAAGTTACTCAGCCTCTTAAAATCTCCAGAAAAGCCATGAAATTTTACTAATTTTAAAACATTAATCTAAATTAGTCTGCATACATCTGATTTTAACAGTAAAAGGATTACAATTTGTTGATAAATTAATTAAATGAAGCTTATAGAAACCAGACGCTTTTCTTTTTTTTTAAAAAAAAAGTCAAATAAACCTTCTTTTGCGGATTGAAAATTTCAATCCAACATAATGGTCGGGATCTTAAATATTTTCAGTTAATTTAAGGGAACAAATCCTAGGTGCAAATCCAAGGCCTATTAGGCACAAAAGTACAACTTGTGGTTCAGGGCATTCCTGAGCTGCAGATTGTGGGCCATTAAAAGAGTATTTTAATGAAACATCTGTGTCTGTGTGTTTCACTGGGAAACATCTGAATGTCTGCTATCATGCAGCACAATCACCCCTATGATGAGTGGAGCCAGGAAGTGATCAACAACCCCACTTGGCATGAGATGCCTTACAGGACCTTTTACTCTGCTCTCTAGTCCACTAGCTAGCCAGATAACCTGGTCACAGTGGGGCAAACAACCTCAGAACCAGATGTCAAAGAGACAAAAAGGCATTTCTTTTGATAAAATATCTGAAATATCATTACTGTTTATGGATAGGGTTAGATTTTTCAGGGGAGAGAGGGTTAGGTGGGAGTTTAAGGTGGTCTGGAGCCCCTATGGGTAACACACCGCTGTGAATTCATTCACAGGGTGTTCGCTCTGCCCACAGCCAATGTGAAGCTGCTGACCATGGCAGTGACACGAGGATAAAACTTTATGTAAATAACTTTCAAGATCAGTCTCTCATTATTAGTGCAGACAGTTCTAAAGGCAAAAGTAAACAGTATTTGGCAGCAGGAACTTTAAATGAGAACGTCATTAAGGAATTCAGTCTACAGACCACAAAGTGGTGCACAGCAGACCCAGCTGACTTTTCTTCATCTCTCTTCTTTATTGTCCATTACACACAAAGAAGATATTTTGAGCGAACTACGTGTGTGCCCCCAAGCGAGGACACTTTGAGCAAATCAAAGATTTGTCAAAAGGTTAGTACCAGCTTCTGGCAAATTGTCACCATGGGCGGATGATTTCTTGGATAGAATCTCTACTCGTGTTCTGTGAAACTGCAGAAGAAACAGAGAAGACCCATATGGAGTTTACATCCGCCTTAAAGAGGAAGGGAGGAGTTTGACTAGAAAGTACAGCCCAGATGGAGCTTTGGTACAGAACTGAAAGGCCGGTGCATTCAGGCTTAGCTTGTCTTCATGTTGCAGAATATATAGGTTATCAGTCTAGCCAGGAGCAAAATCTGTGTCCTTGCTACCTGACAGGTGTAACTCCGCCTGCTACCACCTGGACGTTCCTAATACATCAAAAGAAGGACACAAATCAAAACAGTAGTGAACAATGAGTATACAAAAGAATCCTAAACTAAAGTTGCTGTTATTTTGAGTTGGCAGAGCTCATGATTAGCATCATCAGGTGCCATTCAGATTTATGCCAGGCTAGTCTTAAATCTTCAAGTAAAAATTTGAGGGAATCTCAAACATTAAATCATCCACGTTATAGAAAAGAAAAAAAGGTTAATGTGCTGTTGCAATTGCATCCTTGCCGTTGCCTTGTGTTTCAGCTTCTCCACTCCAGAAATCATCTAATAACATTTTAGATGACTTAGGAATGCTTCGTGTTACCTATCTGCCATTTCATAAGAGGACAGGACTCAGAGAGTTGTCATGTCATATCTATTGGCACTGTGATGATGTCTGACATACACTAGGTTGTCTGTTAGGTTTCCAGATGACTGGATATGTTTAGAAACAAAAGGGCAAGAGTGTGATTTTTCCAAGATAAAGACTCCCTAGTAGACTACAAATGGTAGAAATACTTAAAAGATTTAGATGAACAGTAGATTTTTGGATGCCACTCTATGAAAGGATGTATGCAAGATCTCTGATCTCGTTTAGTTGAGCTGGCATATTTATATCTCAAATTTTATGAGGCTTGAGCTTTCAGAGTAGTGGTGTTATGATGAGTTAACACCACTGCTTAGATTGTTCACCAGCCAAATAGCAAAATTTCTTAATGTCATTTTATGGGACTTATAAGACATTAAACTAAATATGATTGCTGCTCCATAAAACAGAACAGTTCTCCATATACTGTATGTATGCAAATACAATATCCTATCTCAGCCTCCAGTGACCATAGTAAGTTATCCTTAGAGTTTAGACTGAATAACTGTTATTGGTTTACATACTGCTATATCTTTTCACATAACTAATAAAGAGGGAAGCTTTTGAAAAAATGAGAATGGTGCCTTATGTGCCTGACCATGCAACTGAGAAGCTTTTCTCTTTCTGCAAGAGTGGTACATTTGTCCAATCGAAACACATTTTCAAAATGCAGAAGAGATGGATTTTCAAAACCAGGCAGGTGGGATATTCAATAAAAAGCCACTGTCACACAAGGCCAGATATTCACATGGATAGATGGACAAAGTAACTAGGGTATCTAGAATGTGCAGACCATACTAATAAAAATAATTTCATGTGGAAGTTTAAACACACTTCCGGTTTAAACAATCTTTTTCCACCAGATATGAGAAGAATGGCTTCCATCATAATTATCTAGTCTGGAAATTTAGCATCAAAGCTTATCGTCCACTCTTGCAAAGGAAATTTTGATCTATGTGGACCCCAGGTTTGTTTCCACAAATACTTTCCTCCTATATCATACAATGAGGGCACCAGCCTTAACACAGAGTCATTACCATAGTCCTATGCTTGATGTTAGATATTGAACATAAAGTAATTGCTATTGTTTCCCAATAAATTCTATTTTGGAATGCATTGAATCTGGAATATTCACCAAATAGTGCTTGAGTTGAATATTATGAGTCTGAGGGCAGAAAGATGCATGAGGTTTTTAAAAGATGGGAGTTTGAATGAAAGAATTTAATCACCTGCATATGAAAATCACCAATTAATGAATGGGTAAGTCAGATAAATTCTGAAAAAAAGTCATGTGTGCAAGTCGAAGTAATAATACAGCTACTGATCTTGGCAGCATTACGGAGGAAGCATTTTTACAAGGTTAAGCTGTCTTTGAACTTTTCTACAATATATTGGGTTCAAACAGACATTTCTTCTGATCAAGTGTATGTGTCTTCTTGGTCCTTTACTTAAAAATATCTCAATTATGACAATTGTAAGGAAAATATTTGTCTCCATTGTATTCTCCACATCACATAAAAAATATCTGAAGATACTAAACCAATTGAATATTGTCCCACATCCCCAGTCTTTTTTAGATTCTCTATCTGAAAATCATCTTAGCCTAGTGGTACTGTTTAGTGGTCATATGCATCTGTAAGTCTGTCTTAAAAGCAAAAAAATATCAGCAATTCAGAGCACAGCATATGAAAATTGAGACTTGCAGAGACTTCATACATCTGCCCTATAGGCTTGTAGAACTGATGTTGAACTGACAAGACTCAATAAAATGTATTTGAGAATTAAAAAAAAAAAAGATGTTAGTTGCCTTTCTTGGTTAGCCTCAGAGAGCTTTATAGAAGATAATGCCTAGTAATAATACAGTAAGAGAAAAAAAAAAAGAAGAAATAGAGAAGAGAGCGCCCTGACAATAGAACAGAGGCTTGTATGGGTTTTTGTTTGCTTTTGTGCAGAGTCTTGATGTTCAAATTCAGGCCAGGTGTGTCATTATTTGAATTTATTTTATGAAGGCTGCTTGGTACTCTAAGTGAAATGGGCTGAAGCACTGAGTATTCTTTCTGGACGTAATGAATATCTATCTATACCAACAGCCTCTGATACGAGCAACAAGGAAACCTTGTGGATAACCCTGTGAGAAAGAAGACCATTTGCTATATATGTGTTACCTCTTATATTTACTTACTGCAACTGTATACCTGTTCTTTCAGAGACTCTAATTTTGTTTTTTCATTAAACTGAAAACAGAATCACACATGCTGGAGAACTGTGTATGGAAAACTGTAGGGATGCATAAGTAAAATTGTCATTAAACTTAGAGAAGGCTGTCTTTATGTTTAGAAGCTAGGCAAACCTGAGCATAGGGGTCAAAAAATTCAGTCCATATGTTCTTTATGCATTGGTATAAAAGTTGAAGTCTTTGATTCAGCTCTTTTCAGTTTTAGTGCTTGATATTCCTGCAAGGAAATTAGTAGGGTTATCTCACTGACTTTGGTAGAAATGGGGTCATTTCCTAAACTCAGTCCCTAAGGCTCTGCTGAAACATAAATGTCACTCTTTTGAGGGAATACTCAATATATTACTTTCCCTGAGGTACATCAGTCTCAGAAGCTGCTTCAATGAAGGCTGATGGAAGCTCAGGAGAAGTTGGTTGATACTTCCTGAACGTCTTCAAGGAGAAAAAACAAGTGGCATTTTACATTCCCCCACTCCTATCACGTTTCCTTTTGGTTAGTTTCTGTGAAATATATGCTATGCTTACTGCACAGCTGTCTGAAATCAATGGTTTAACTGCCTGTAAGAGATTTGGATCAGGAGCTTCACAGGCAACCGTCCCTATGCTGGAAGTTTCAATGTTCAGGGTAATGCTACTTTTGGGTCCATGCAGTCCATTTTAGCTAGATTCTCAAAGGACAGCAGCATTACAGTTCAAATTTTGGTAGATACAAGAACCTAGATTTCCATTTTTTCTTAATTTTAACAGTATTCATTAAGCTCACTCACTTTACAGATCCTAAAAGCTTAGTAGAAATAAGGATGTTTTGGTGTAAATCACGTAAAGAGATGCTAAGCCCTCAAAGCAATGTTTTAATATGTCTGTGCTGCTGATACATGACCAAATGATAAACAGTCTATGTTAAGGACAGTAGATGTGAAAATTAATGATTTGCTTCAATTACTGGTTTCACATAAATAGGATTCAAGTCTCTAGTGTTTTGAGGGTCTGATTTATCTGCTTTACAAACCTTTTCATTTTCTCCCTTTTTAATAAACTATTTGTCACACCTCTTTGTTCTAAATTGAGAGTAAATGTTTTGCTTTATAATCTTAGTTTTTTAACTAAATAAAAGTTGCTGCATAAAGTTTTAATATCATTTAAAAATATGTCCTTGTAGAAGTTGCCATAAATGTCGACATTTTCAGCAGCATGAATTTATGATGACACTGAATTTTTACAGCACTATAAAAGTCCATAGTCATGATGACATCTACAGCTGCCTTTTCACTAAAATATAAGAAACTATATTAAGACACATAGTTCAACATTTTCAGGGATTTTAAGGAAGAAAATGTATACGCTTATGAGTGCCCACAGCAGTCTCAAGATGGAATAGAGGTAACACCCTGTGATTATTTAGCTGCTAAATCTTTTTATATTTATATGGAAATCAGCAGAGGGTTCTTTCGTTCCTCTTTAGTTTTTATTTTCTTCCATTGATCAGCAGAAAAATAGCACCAACAGACCTTCAAAATCAGTTTAAATTGAAGCACTATTTTGCCAGGAAATGGTTACCTAATAACCTGTTTCCTCCCCCCCACCCCATTATGCATTATGCATCTTCTAAGGAGAACGGACTTTTTGCAGAGGTAAAGGTGTGGACCCTAATGAAGGTACATGGATATGGTCCAGCGTCACAGAGGACAAAAACTCAACTCCGTTATATATTGGCTATATCTCAACTATAGGACATGGAAGCACTTCATCTCAGCAACGTATTAGGATACTTTGGGATACAAAGACTCTCCCTATGGCTTGGTTTCGAGGGAAATGAAAACTGCTTTCATGGGCTGGAAACAATAAGACCTACTTTTAATAAAGCTTTGATTTAGGCTGCTGAGAGACAAACACCCTGAGGCTATGATTACTGTATTGGGAACTCACCCTAAAGTCTAGATGTAGCCAGAGCATCTGGTTTTCACTTTGCAAACCAATAAATAGTATCTCAGAGACACCATGAAGAAACAGAAATCTTCATACCTACTGTAGATAAAATAAAAAGGCTGCACTTCTTCATGCAATTCCAGTAAATGTGTGCTTAAACGGGAAATTAAATCCTTTGAAAAATTATATATCTTAACACTGTAAATTCCTCCACCTTGGACAGATAAGTATGATTCATACTGCACCAATAACACCCTTATACTGGAGATGGTGTTTGTATATATGTTCAAGTCCCACCTATGGAAAGTTTTGCGTAAGGAAAGTCTTTGAGATTTCCCTCATCGATACGAATACTTCATTTAAATGAAATATTTCAAAGGCTTGAATATTCCAGTGTTCAGGCTATAGGTAAATTAAATATACCGCTCGATAAGACATTTCCTGATTGGCACAATAGTGAAAGTATGGACCCAACTCCTCCATCAATGCGCACTCAATGTTTCCATTGAATTAAATATGAGTTACATGTACATAGGGACTGAAGCAGTCTGTTTTAATTAGTGTGAAAATGTCAAGTCCCCGTATACAGTGCAAGCCTAAAAACAACAAGGCAGTTAACCCTTTCATTGCTATTGAGCATTATGTACAAGCCAAATTAGAAAAACTCAGAGGAATCAGATGAGTGCGAAATGGCCCAGCGTTTCTACTGGAATGCAACTAGGAAAATAGGTGTCCAAAAAAAAATTCCTCTCAAATGTTTAAGTAAACTAAGGAAAGCCTTTTAAAACTGGTCTGAGTTTAGCCCATCAAATCCATTGTTAAGCAAGTGGTCGGATATTCAATATCAGTGAGAACTTGTTAGTTTTCATTGACCTAGAAAAATCAAATCACTTAGAGTAGTCCATTTCTATGGAAAAAAAAAAGAAATTATTAAGCTTCTCTGAGAATCCCATTGACTTTAATGTTCAAACATTTAATTCAAAACTGAAGCTAAGCATCATACAGAAATACTTTGCTGAATCGAAGCCCGGTTTTCTGACCATGCACTTAAAAGATAAAATTTAAGGTCTCAAGTTTTTTTTAAAAAAGGAATTGTAAGAAAAGTTGTCTCTATCTTACAATACAACTACTCTACAGTGTTGTTAGATGCTCAGTCTAGAAATACTTGATCTATTTTTTTTTTTTTTTTTTTTTTAGAGAAGCCAACTCATACTTTGTTGGCGCGGTAACTATAGCAGTAGGAATCCCTACACAGGTTGTCTCCTGGGTGGATCTCTTTTTTCTGGAGACACTCACTATCTTAAAGCTGCACCACTTCCACAGCTGTCAGTAGTCTTAGCACAAGTTCCTCTTGACTGAAGCTTCTCAGCTTAAGGCACATTTCGGAGTGTCAAAAAAAACTCAGAGTATAGCTCCAGCCTGGTTACAAAAGGAGCTTATCCTCAAATTTTTATAGTTATTCTGCACCAGGAAATTTTAAGCAGCTTTACGTACTAATAATGCCAACATGCAGCCACATAATGTGTAGAAGGAAGATTATTTACTATTCCAGAGCTTCATCTGTGGCGTCCAGATGTCTTCAGAATTAGTTCCATAGTATGAAAATATGGACAGGTATTTTCAGAAGGCTTCTTTAAGATGCAGGAAGACTCTCCCCTTAGTAGGCAACAGAAATTGCTGCCATGATTTTGAAAAAAAAAAAATAAAGGTCCTTAAATGCAGGCTTTTCAGGGAAAAGAACCTAGTTTCCCTTAGTGACTACAGCCTAGGACATCTGGGCCAAAGCAGTAATGACAGTACATGAACTGCAAGAATGGTACAGATGAAAATAGAGAGGATATGGTGATATCTGGACCACAATCACAGCACCAACAGCCAGCCTTTCCACTTGCACGTTCAGCCTCACATAGGTACCCTGCCTCTGTGCAGAGAAACTCCAGAAGAACAGCTCCAACGTATTTAGGGCCTTGTGCCACTCTGCAACCAGAAGAGGTGGTCATTAGTAAGAGAATAACTGGAGCACTGAGTGCTCTCTGAGGAATTGTGGATTTTACATAGAGCTGGCAGTATATACACACATCTGCAGCTAGCATTTATGCATAAAGAATTTCAAATTAATACATTCCATTGGCAAAACCAGACAAAATAAAAGAGTGTATGATGTAGAGTTCATACACACTGTTATTTTTTTCTTGGATCAAACAACTGTCTTCAGATAGCGTAATTAAAAATTACAAACCTTTTAATCACAGTGCAAGTTAGTAAGATATGGACAGACATAATTACATTGCAAAAATTGTCTAGGCTCTGCTAACTCCAATATTAAGATATTTCATGGGAAATGGCAAAAAACAATGTCACATTACTTCTCCAGTTCATTAATAAGCATGTTTTTTGCACACTATTCTTCATGGTGTATTAACTTATGACAGGGGTCAGGGCTACATTAAATTATAGGATAAATTATTATAGTTAACAGTGTTATTTGACAGCTCTTTAGGTATCTGCTGCTCTTAAACTTGTTCTTCATAGAATTATGTTTTTTTAACAGCACAAAAAGAGAAATCTCAAATAATAATGCATTTTACCTTGATTCCCACCTTTTTGTAGCACTTGTCCAGACAGAACAAGTAGAGACCAAAGATAACTGTAAGAAAAGAATAAATCATAATAGATCAGCTCAAATTTAACATTTGCAGACGCTTAAGGCCTATAATACAAAGCACAAGTTTGTTCTTCCTTCCACTTCTTTCAGGTAGCATCTGACCTCAGTTTCTCCAAATTCAGGGGGATTTGAATATACTAAGAATCTGGTCCACAGTTTTGAGCTGTAGTGTTTTGTATGATGACTTAAAAAGGGATCAATTGTTTTCTTGCAAGAGAGTGTGTTGTGTTGTTCAAGAAAAGGTGAGATCCACCAGCGGGTAACAGGTATGTTTGTGTGTTCTATAAGGACATTTTGCTGCTCTATACTTATATTTACAACATTATCTATAGCTTTACACTCATTATGACCTCTTTTGCATCCCCCATCTCTGTAACTAGCACTCCCTCTCCTCCTCTTCCTCACTGCATTTTGTTTACTGCAATCATGGAGACACGAAGACAGAGAAACAGTGCTTTGCAACGCACAGAGCTGGATGGAGAGACACTCCTTTGCCATGCAACACACATGTAACCACCTCCCTGAAATTCTGTCCTTCCGTTCTCACCTGTGCATTTTGCTTGAGTTCTAATGTCAATCATTCCTACTATATCTCTGTCTCTAGGATTCCATTTGACTACTGAAACTGGTTTCTGTGCTTCCTTTCATGCCTCTACGTATAAGACATGTTCTCTGAATAGACTGTCTACTAACTCATGTGCCTCTTTAAGCCAAATCTTAATGTCATTGTAGCCATTATGGCTATATTGAAGGCCCATCTATGATGTCTTTCTTTTTTTAATTTTGTTTGTTGCTGATAACTTCGACTCATGGAGAGTTTTTCTCATGGTAGCTACATTTGTATATGTATTATATGTGTACGGGAGATCATCAGTCTCAGCTGGTGCCTTTGCTAGCTACTACCACTCAAAATTTAAAAATTATTAATAGCCATAGCAAATACAAGTCTAACTGTGGAATCTATGGGTTTCTGTAAAAAATAGGCATCGTTTTAATTATGATAGTGTAGCACTGAGAACCTGGATAAACACAAGTCTGAGATACACAAATGATTTTGAGCCATGGTAGGTCGCACAGTGACTCAGATGGTTTTGGACAAACGCAGAGCTAAAGTTCCTCCCTTTTATGCACATCAGAGTATTTCTACCTGCTCACTAGAAATACAGATGTTGAACACATAATGCAGAAAGAGATTACTGTAGTTTAGCAGGAGATGAATAGCTGACTCCAATAGCCAGATGAAATATAATTCTGGGACTAGGTTTAAATATTTTTAAATCATGTAGATTTAAATCACCACTTCTAAACTACTCCTGTAGTATAAAAGAGGCAGCACTATTCTTGTCATAGACCTATGTAGGACAGAGACAGTGAGACTGTAAGTATCAACGCTGTGTACAGTTTCCAGGTACCAGAAACAAAAAGATAAGAAAGTGCAACACAGTTAGGGAAGAGTCACATTACAACTTTGTATGTGAAAATAAACTTTGGAAAAATGACATCTCGAAAAGTGATGAACCTATTCAAAAAGACCCTTAAGTCAAGAATGAGGAAATTAAAATCCTTGAACTTACCATGAGACTTACTTAAGCATAATATAGTCGCCACTGAAGGCATGAATACCTGCAAACAAATAACAAAAAAAAACCCCACAAACAACAAAACACCAAGGGGGAAAAATTCCAGTACAGTTGACCAATAAAGTTCAAGAGGTCAATGGAGCCATGTAGGCACCCTTCAGGCAGTGGAAACCAAGCCCATGACTCTTCCAGTAAGCCTTCCTTTCTTTCTTAAGTACTTTTTATACACTATACTTTTTTCTTTTTATTCAGTAATCATGTCAGGTTTTAAGAATGCAGTAGAGATTTTTTTCACTGTTGAAACACAGTCCAGTGTTAGAAATACAATATTTAAAAAAAACCACAGGTGTGGCATGGATAAATATTTTGCAAATATTCCACTCCATTGCACAAATGTGCCTCAAACTAAATTTGACAATAGAGCAGTGTAACCTCAACAGCCCATGCAGTCTTGACCTTTCTGTGGATCTCTCTAGCATTCCCAAAACCAAGATGCAATTAAATATAGATAAGAACAAACTTTTCCTCCTTAGGAAAGAGAAGGCAAATACACAAATACAAAACGAGGGATGACCCATGAAGTATCAATATAGAAGAAGTGTATTACAATCAAAACATTTCAACTACTTGCAGAGACAGCAACAGAAGGATAAATCTCATTTTAAAACATATTTATTGGCAGGAATACTTTAGGTAAAGAGACAGGAAGCCACTATACCACTTTTTTCAAACTGCTGTTGCCAGCTGACTGCCACACTTCAACAAAGATGTAAGTTAGCTGGAGACAGTGTCAAGTAGAATAACATGAACAACAAAACGTGGACAGGTTTAAGAAACTACTTTTTTTTTTTGTGTGTGTGAAGAAAAGCAAAGGTTAAGACAGGGCACTATAATGACTATGTAGATGAAGATTATCCATCCTTTATTTTCTTACAGGTGGAAGACAGAAAAAGTGGTTACTGGTGAGACTCAGCTTCTCATTTAAATGATAGCAGACAGATGACAACTCTTCCACAGAAAATACAGCTGGTTGATTCAGCAATCCCAGATCTGCAACTAACAAATATTTTCCGGTTTATATGTGAACTGAACATCAGGAATCCAGGACATCGTATTCCCTGTGGAGCCATCAAAGGGAGGAAGTGGGAATACCACAGAAACAAGCCAACTGCAAAGGGCAATGTCTGTATGTGAGTTAAAGCAGTTCACAAGCATGGGTGCCCTATCCAATGCCAGTTATGAGTACTGTCCTGTGAAAAGCCTTGTCTCTGAAAACATGTCATTTTGTTGTTTTCTGTTCCTAGGAGAGGAGGGAGTGGGGTGTGGAGGTGAATTCTACATGACAATCTGCAATGCGGATTCCAACAAACCGTACTTTGCATCTGGCAAAAGTTCAGCAAACAAGGCACATTTTGAGACAGAGGTTTCTGCATAATCTCTGATTTTGATTGCCAATTTCAGAGAGAAACACAAAGGTTACAGCCTGGTTTCCAAATCACTATTCAGAGTTACCCTGCAAGGGCACTGGCATCTAGACCATCTTTGCTGGACAAATAGATTTGAGGAAAAATTGGTAATTGTGTAGTGAAGTGCACACAAAAATTCAACAATTAGCAGTACAATGAAAACTTGCTGCTCTACCATAGTAGCACAGCATTAGTTATGAAGCCATCAAGGGTCCTATTACATCTCCACTAGAAATTAGTCCCCAATATGCAAATGACACTTACCTGTTCCAAAATCAATGCCTGAGTGGTGTGAAGGAAATTGTCCTGGAGATGCATTTGCTTAAAGGTAGTGGAGAGTTGTAAAGCTAAAATCTGTGTTCAGATTTTGAGAAAACTTTGAGTTCAGAAGTCAGATTTTATTTCACACTTGTCTTTAATCTTAAGGGAAACAATACTAATGACTGGAAAAAAATAAATTTGTGGTAGTAAGAAGAGGTAAATTTATTCTGAATGAGGACAGGAGCTATGTGTTTACAAAATTACAGTAAGGTATGTCAAGTATCAATGAAGAAACCTTGTAATACCTTGAACGAGTTATCAGACTTAAGGCCCTTTCAGAACATGACAGAGCTTGTCATTTCTAGAAGCTGAAGATTTCTCTCTGCGGCGTTAAGTCTGGCCTACACAAAGTTGCATCAGTTTAATTAAAAGTGTGTTTTTAGATCAATTTAGCAAGCCTACGCAAACCCTATGTGGGCATTTTAAATTTTATTTCAGACTTGCATTAATTTGTCTTAAGGGAATTCCTTCCTGACTTAGGCTAAATCAATAAAAGCCAGAGCAAAATCAATTTAGGAGTGTCCAAACAAGTGTTCACATTGGTTTAACAAAATTGATTTATAAAGCGATTCAAATCAAATTGGTGTAACTTTTGTGTGAAGACAAGCTTGGCTTAGCTAATTTCCTCAAACCAGACTTTTTACAAAACCAACCAAAGTGAAATTTATGGAATTTCTTTCGGAAACTTATTTGCATTGGAGAATTAATCCTCTTCAAAAAGTTTATGGCATTCGAGTAAAAGGAAATTCCGAAATATTCGAGAAGCACAATTGCCAGTTGGGTTATCAGAAATTTGTCTTACTTATTTATTTATGTATCTAGGAGTTCAGTGAAATGAAAGCACAACTTGCAAAATACCCAGGAGATAAGATGTTTCCTGGACACTCATCCCTAAAACTACTGTTTCACTGATTAGACCAAAGAAGAGAAAAAGTTCCCTTGAATCCTATTTTGCATCTGGCAGTTGTTTCACAAACCTGACACCTTGGAGATGATTGAAAATACTAGTCTAGTGTCCGTGAATCCAAAAAAACCCAACACACCAATCCACAAAAAAACGGAGTTCTAACAAAGACATTTGGAGGAAGGAATTCTCAAAGTGCTAGTGGAGTGCAAACGGGTCAGTATTGGAAGCATTTCTAAAGAATGAAAACCTTTCCTCATACAAAGTACTTTAACAAGCTAACATGAAACTTCTTTGTAAGTTTCTGGCATCAGGGCACATATTACAAACTTTCAAATTACAAGATTTTGCATTAGTCAACTAGATATAAGTAAAAAAAAAATTTAGATTATAGAGGAACTCATTGTTTTATTTCACTCCACTCACTTTCTGGAAACTCAGCACATTTCTTCGTGTTACTGGTGATTTCCACTAGTGCCCTCCTAAAGTTTCTAAAGTTCACAGACCTACAATTGGCTCCCCAAAATTAAATTCACATCGATTACATTCAAAAAAATATATAATATGCAGGATATCTTATTGAAAAGTTGAGTATTATTTGAAGTTTTTGTGCAAAGGTGCTTCTGAATTAAGCTTCTATAAGAAAAAATGGAAAGCTATCAGGTAATGAAACACTTTTTCAAAATCTCAGGACTTCAAACAGCAGTTCATCGACCAGTGAGCTGTCCTCACAATTCTCTGGTATTTCTTGCTTTAAGAAGGAGCAGAAATGTTTTCAGAAAGACAAAACAAAAGATTGTTAATAAAATCAATGGCAGAGAGGTCAAGTTATAGCATCTAATTGTAAGTGTAAGGAATGTTAATTATGGACTCAGTGTTACAGTTTCATACAAGCCTATCACAGTCCCTGTTCAGTGTCAGTCAGACACAGATGAGAAGCATTTCTGATGCATACTAGAATCATCCTTGCAAAAGCTCAAGACGGTGGGATAACCTCACAAAAAAAAAAAAATCCACTAAAAAAGTGAAAAAAAATCAGTCTTTAGATTCTAATATACTGTTAGGAATATTTTCAACAGCATCAGTTTTATATTTACAATACTCTCTTAATTCAAAGCAGGCACAGTAAAACAAATAAGAGAGTACTGTATACTGCAGATCCATAAATCCCCTCTGGGATGGAAGCGCCATGAATCGTCATCACGTATACCCCACAGCCACCTTTCCACTTGTTCACACACTAATCCCGTGGCCAGTGGGAAATGGCCTTGCCTAAGATCCGAATACCTTAACAGTGCTATCCTGAAGGTTTGGGCTGTGCTTTGCTTTCCTCTCAAGTAATTGCAGGTTGTCAGCAGAAATTCAATTTGTGCCGATACTTCAAAGACAGAGGTCACACTGGGAAACACATCTCCGTTGTGTTTTTAACCAGCTGCATAAATGGGAGGGAGAGAGAACCTCTGCTATTTCAAAGGCAGAGGTTTCTCAGGCCAGGCGCCATTTTAGAGCAAGGCTGTGCACTAGCTGCACTTCTCCTTCTCAGGGTTTCCTGAGATACTTCTGGCTCCACTGGTCCTGCCAGAGTGGAAGACAGTGGGCCTTGGGACTAACGATGAATACAAAAAACGACATCATAAATTATCCTTCCACCTTACACGTGTTAAAGATTGCTGATCCTGCCCTGTGTCCCCATTCACTGATTTGCACAAGGGATACAGCAATGCTCTCCTGCCCTGTCATGCCACAGTGTCCAAAATCTTTGCAAAGATCTGGCATCAACTGAACTTGTGCCTTAGATTTTAATGACAACCAAGAACCATGGTTTTGGTGTTCTTGAACATGGCCCCAGTGGCTCACCTTCTCTCCCCAGAGAAGAACTGGAAGGTCAGGCTTAACCAACGCAAGGCAAGATGATGTCAAGCAGTCCTTTTCCAAAGTAAACAGATATGACCTCTAAAGGCATCAGGTTAAGGAAGCAGAAAAAAAAAAAAAAAGAAAAAGAGAGAACAGAAAGCATGAAACTCTAAAACTAGGCTGTTACATCCGAGTAACAATATTCTATGAGAAACAGCATCACAGGAGAGGTCAAGAAACCCTGGCTCTGCACAAACTGAATCTATTTTTGCAGAATATACATATTTTTAAGCCTCCTAGTGAAAGAAGAAAGCAAACTTTGGGGGAAAGTATTTTGTGAAATCTGTGTTATTTTAACCTGGAAGTTGGCTTTTTGAATGTAGTTCATAACACCTTTCTCACGGCCGCACTTTTTTATATGACCTATGCCTGCAGCATCTGGGGCATCGCTGAACTTCCACTTCCATGAGAGCTAGTCATTTGCTTATAGGAAAAAAAAAAAAATCTTTATTTTTTACTGTGAAAAGCCTGATTTCATGTCAGAAATCAAGGTTCTTGGCTGTTTGAGTGAGATATCTGAATCTTGATATGTTCCACGTACTGGATGTGGCAATGCTTTTGTTCTTTGCGTTGTTACCATTTTCCACACTGTTATAGGCCCTTCTGCTTGCAAAGATAGTAGTTTCACCCTCACAGTTGTCCGTCTGCTACCAGAGGATGCTAAAAATGCAAACCGTTCATTTTTAAAGAGGCTACCCTTTGCTCACACTGGTTTTAGTGTAAATTAAGTCAATTGGATTAAAGGTACACGAGTGGCAAATTGCTCATTTTTGTACTTCTACAATGAGTTTCTGCCTTACTTTCTTGCTATTTTAATTATATTATTTACCTATTATTCTTAGAATCTATTGTCGTCTCATTATTATTGCTCAGTTTTATCACTGAAATTTCTAGAACCTTTTTGCTAATCAGGGATATAAAGCACTAGTATCACATCTGTTTGTGGCACCTGTCAAAGTGATACAGGAAAAAACATTTTTCTACCCTGAAAGATTTGCAGGCATGATAAAGCCTTGGAAAAATAGATGATCAGAACAAACAAAACTATTGGAAGACATAAAAATCCAGATCAGTAACCAGCACAGCAGCGGTGGTTGGTCATGAAAAAATGAAAACCCTGGAGATTAATATTGGCCTCTGGCAACTCTTCCTATTGTACAGTAATGGAGAGTAAATTTGGTGGAATACATGAGAACCTTACACAAAGCCCTGATGCCTGGTGGGAGCTTTGGATCTGGGCCAAACAAAAAGCAGCAGAGAAATGCTGTGAGAAAGCTACCTTTGCAACATCATGTTACGCAGGGCGGGTTTTCTTTCTTACCTTTTAACCTGTCTGCAGAAGGAACTGGCCTCTTGAGCACTCTTCTTCCATGTTTTGCAACTTACATGGATCAAAAATATGTAACAAGGTCTGGGCTGGACAGGGTTCTCAGAGTTACCTGGTGTCAATGCAGTCATTTGGATGATTATTTACATTTTTCTTTTCTCTCTGTGAAAGCACTGTTGTGGCACACAGGAATCAACAATAATCTTCCTTCCATAATTCTGTAAGCTATTTTGCTCAGCCTGCTTGCCAAAATACTCACTCATGCATATGCAATGAGGTGGAAGAAATATTTCTTTAAGTTTTAAGCCCCTTGGGCCTTTAATCTTGAAGCCTTTTAAATCCAGGATATGATTTTTTTGTGCATATGCATGTATATGTGCTGAAGTGTGTGTACTGGTGTCACTTCTCTTAACTTGTGTGCATACTTGATTGCTGGAGGGCTTTCATTCTCATTTAGATATATCATGTACTCATGCACATGTACAGTGAGAAGAGTTTTTGCCTATTTTTGATAGCATGGAGGAGCCTGATTATCCAAAATGTTTCCTACTACAGCCATAGGGAATAAATATTGATGCCTTTTGTAGTAGGGCAAAAAAGGTAAATGAAACTTTTCAAGGGCACTTGCCATACAATGACCACAGAAGTTATCTTAAGTGTCCAGCATGACAGCAAGGTTTGTTATAGGACTGTGTGAGACAACTTACGAAGTGATCAGCTGGAAAACATACATGTCAAGAAGGATGTTTTCTTGACAGGCTGGACACGTTTTTCACTTGGAAGAGGCCCTCTTTCTGTCTATATCTTTTGGAGGATCGTTTGACTTCTTGGGCTATGGGGTGGTGAAGAGGAGAATGCTCTGGCATTTGATGTGTGCAATAAGGCAAAAGGAAGAATGCAGTGCCCGTTTGCTGGCAGAGCTGCACTTGGGCTCTATTCCCCTCTCTGCTTGAACAGGAGCAATGATGCTAACTTGAACTCGTGTTCTGGGGTATGCTACACTTCCCATTGAATCTGTGTGCAAAACTGAAGTATTAATTCAATGTAGCCTGACAGCCCTAGCCACCATGGAGCCACTCTTTCTCCAGCCTACCTGAAGAAATTTCCTGCCTAAAAGCTAGAGCACTCATCTGAGGGTTGAGATATGAACTTTCAAGACCTTTACTGAAAACTAGCAAGAGTGAATCCCTCAATATACATGGATCTCCTGTATCAGACTATATTTTTCATTTAAACAAAGGTACAAGCATATCTGTATCTTCGAGTTATAAGCAGCATCAAAATGGTAAACTGATTTGGTAATGCCAAAACGCCCAGTTTTTTGTGTCCTGAAAATAGACATTAAAACACTGGAGGAGATGGGAAGCCAGTGATTCGGATCTCTTTGACTCAGATTTCCAAGTAAATTTTGGTGCTACAAAATCACATTTTTTTGAGCAAATAAACAACCCTACAAAACTAAGTTATTACTTCTAACCAAGAGTTACTCACCAGTCATATAAACACAGTGCCAAGAGACAGTTCTCGCCCAAAAGACTTAACAATCTAATGCCCCACGGAGCTCTGCTCTGTCTGGAGAATATACCATAAAAAATAGTAATGAACTGGTAGCACAAGTTCTATGCTCTGAAAGTGGCCCACATATTTATTGCAGCAATTAAAACTTCAGCTCTTGTGCTGCTTTCTACCACTTACTTTCTTAAATTTCTAGCTCTCTAGATTCTGCTTACTGACTCCTACAAATGGCGAGACATGCACCAAAACTTTACCAATTCCTCCCAAACAGGAATTCCAGAGATGTGCAGTCAAGTATACACTGTTTTTAGAGGAGCATGGAGATGAGAGACAGACAGTTGGACGGCTAATTCTGAAAAAGATGTGAGAATTAACCATATTTGATGAAAAATGCAATTTTTCCACCAGAGGTAGGGCTGCGGAAGTCGCAGAGTAGATGCAGAATATATCCAGTATGCCCTGAAGGCATCTGAAGTGAGGAAAACAGAAAACAAATTGCCCATAGTCATGAATTAGCTCTGTGGGTTCTGACTCAAAATCATACACCTTAAAAATCGGGTAGAGGGAGGAAGGCTTTTTTCCCATTCTTTTTTTCTTTTCCATTTATGTTTGTATGAGTGTTCCTAAGCATTAAAAAACGGAGGTTAGGGGAGAAAAATCTAGAAACAAAGAAAGGAAAAGAAGGAGATGTATCTGTCTGATGCTGTTAGATTAAATTAGACTATAATGATTACTGTGTGCCTTCACAAAAGACATTTTGTAACATTTAAGATTTCTGCTAATTGAACGAGGTACATTACCATGCAAAAGAATGTTAGTGAAGGTTGAAAAGGACAAACCAACTATTCTCGTACATCACCATAATTATGCAGCCCCATGTTCGAACAATTACATTTATGTAGACCCACTGTTAAAATCAATGTTACTTGTACAGCTAGTCCTTAATCAATGGAATCAGTCAATTTACCATGGTCACATCCTTCTTCTTAATTAAGACAGTGATATCTCTGGAGCGCAGGGTCTCAAAGAGATAAATAAGTACAGAGGTTGGGAAATGTCAAAGAGGTGACTCCCCGATTTTACTCTCAACGAACTTGGGAGGAAATAAGACAGTTCTCTCAGTTCAGGGAAGCAGCACAATCTTCTAAAGAGATGGCTTAGCATTCATTAAGAAAAGAGCAGGTAGCAGTGTCTGACAGAAATAGCACTAATGAGCAAAGAGCGCTTTCAACACGCATATCCTTCATAGTCATAGTCTGAATTATGAAGGTTGTGCCACCTAAGCCAATTTTAATTAGAGTGAGCATGGACCTCTTTGGACAGTTAGCCTTTCTTTCCAAAATCCATTTCAATATGGTGTCATTTTGTTGTCATAATCAAAATGGCAAAGTGATGGAATAACCTACTTAAAATGTCTGCAGTGTTAAAGCAGATATGGCAAACATCCTCTAATGACACATGTAATAAGGGTATTACCTAGAGGACTTTGACAGTGCGTTCCGTGTTGTCAGCACAGTTGGAATAATGATAGAGGTCTCCTCTGGAATAGGACATAGGTCTTTAAAGACCAGGTCTAAACTTCCTGTTCTACAGGTAAGCTATTAAACTCCCATGCGCCGAAAGAAAAGAGAAAAATATAGATCTACTGAGCCGCCAAATGCAGACGCAGTCATAACTCCAGAGACTTTTTTCCCTCTTCAAAATATACTTGTGCTGTCAAACTGAGATTATTCAGTCCCTCTATAGTAAAACACATGTCAAAGACTACTACATAAAGTGAAACAAACCTGGAAGCTATTTGTACTTGTTTGTTCATAAAGGAGTGACTTTACCAATTATTTCTTACACTACATTATTATGGTATTTACATCATCATCATCATCATAGGATAGAATACTTTCAGTTGGAAGGGACCTGCGATGATCATGTAGTCCAACTGCCTGATCACTTCAGGGTTGACCAAAAGCTAAAGGATGTTATTAAAAGCATTGTCCAAATGCCTCTTTAACACTAACATGACTTAAACACTGAAGAGACTTCTCATCCTGAAGTGCTTTAGATGTCCTAAGTCCAGAAGCCAAGATTTTAAAGGTATTTAGGGGCACAAAAGCCAACTAACTGGAATTTCTCTCTCTGTAGCATCAGTTACAATCCATGACTGACTTCTTGAAATACGAATGAAATACATTGGAACACCAGTGGGTCCCTATCTGTTTTACCAGATACTTTTGGGAAAGGTATGAAAAATCTGGCCACAAAGATCTAAACAGCATTAAAAAAATGGGATCCAGGAGTTTAAATCCATGTCCAAGAGGTATAATGCTGGACTATGAAAAAGCACTTGTAGTAAGCTCAAATCAATGATTCCATAAATGTAAGCTGCAGAAGGCCAAGTGAAATGTCATCGTGAAGCAACTTTACTGCTTCCCAAACCCAAACTAGTACCTGCGTCTGAACACACAGAGCATTTTTGACACAATAATTTAGTTTTGGGCAACGTTTTCAGTTTTGTTTCTTTTCAAAAGGCAGTAAACCAAAAGAATGTCAAAACCCAACTCAGTAGCCAAGAACATCCCCAACTTTCTTTCTTTTCGAAAATAAAAACAAAAATTTCCTGTTTTTCTTGAGGTCATCAATTTGGTTAAAGGAATAAAAAAAAGCAATTTTAGAGAAAAATTCTGAAAAATTTTTGTTCTTTAAATATCATCTGAAAAAAAAATATTGAAAATCTGAAAAGAAAATCAGTTTCTAAACTACAAACTTTTTCTCAGAAAAAAAATTAATCTTTTATTTGATTTACTTTTCCCACAGTTAATAAGAATTTAAATAAAAATGTAAATACTAGAACTTATAAAAAAGTATACCAGAGCAAAAATAAAACTCTGTTGTAGAGATATACAATGAAGTTGTAAACTTTTCTTGTTTGTGGACAGTTCCTATAGACCAATCCATAGCATGAGGGATTGTTTCATTTTCACAGGAAAACTAAAATATATTAAAGTATGTTTCAGTGGGTTAAGACAATGATGGAAAGGAGCCACTCCCCTAGATTCAATCTCTATTCTGTCCTACACTCCTTGTATTGTATCAGCATTGTAGCAATCTCTGTATTTCAGGGCTCAAAATTGGAATATTTTCCCTCCCTTTAGGTGTATTATTAAATTTAATAAATTAATGTCTTAAATGTGCTTCGAGAATTTCAAGGCAAAGTAGAGAAAGTTAGTGTTGTTAAAAACTATTATCTTGAGACTGAGGCAAGAAAACATCCCCAATGTGGTCTACGTATAAAATCATGCATATAAATTCAGTTTGAAGTATTGCTGCAGCAAAAGCAGTAAGAAAAAATTCACACCACCATACAAGAATAAATAATCTGACTTGCAATAGAATTCTTCTCCTTCCCTCTTTCTCTATGTTATGATTTGAAACTCTATTTAACTCCTCTAGATGTATTTACTTCTGCATTTGGGGTATGCTGGTGAAAGTCAAAACTATAAACTTGAAATGGAAGTGATTTGGGGAAAATTACAATTAAAAAATGGAATAATTTTTGCAATGCTTTCTGTAAAGACACAGAATTAAGAGGAAAAAGCCAAGAAAGCTGCAGGGATTAAAGAAGATATTTTAAAAATTTGAAAGCAGCTGTTCAGCCATATGTGCTTACCTTTTCATTTTTTCTCAGCTAGCACTCTTACCCTGGCTCTCTACCAGCCTGGCTTGTTTTTAATCCAGCAGTATCATTGCCTGAATAACCAATAGCCTCCCAATCTTCACAGTGGAATCCGCAGTAAGGAGGCTTTGCTGTGGTAGGATAAAACACACAAATTCTTCATTTTCTTTAATTTATTTTAAATCCTACAGATTCCAGTATGTTGCAGCGTTTCAAGATCGTGAATTCCTTGAGCAACTTGGCCGTGAACCTCACAGCCTATGACCATATAACAATACAGCCATGAATTTGTTTAATAGCCCAGACTGCTATGCCCTCCATTCAGTAAAAACATAAACATGTGATTAACTTTTATCATATGTTTATAACTTTGCTGAAGAGGGGCAATATAAAGTAAATGTTTACCTACTTTGTGGATCTGAGACTTGCAACGGTACCTGCACAGGTTTAAATATGATGTCATTATAAATATAGGCACATGCCTCATCATAGACAAAACTATGAATAAAATAAACTAAAATGAGAGCCAAATATTCCCTAAAACTCAAAAAATTTCCGTTCAGCTCTCAATATCACCTTTTGGAAATGCTTTCCGTGTGCTATCATTTTGCAGAAACTATGTTAGAAGCTGCTAATTTATGTGATATGCTGTCAGGTGTGTTTTGTTATGTGGAAAAGAAATTTCTTATAAACTAATTTAATTTATTTTATACTGAGCTTTGGAAAAACTGCTCATGCTTTTGTCCTTTTGGGTATTTATTAAAGGAAAAGTGTGACAAATAGTAGAACTACAGCAAAGATAGCATATTTAGGAAAGGAAAATTAATCACTGCACATTCAACAATGGATCATATCAACACTGTTCTTAGCCTTGTATGCTTTACATTTAGTGGTCAATCTTTGAACAAACTAGTGTCTGAGCTATAGGCTCCTCAACTCATTCATCACGGCATAACTCTATCATCTTCTGCATTTCTAGAAAATTACAGAAAATAAAACTGTACTAAAATCAAAAGCTGGAAACAGAGATGACATCCATGACAACACTAAAAACAGAATACTGAAGACGTGCAGCCATTCATTCAGTTTACAATTAATGCAACTCAAGATAGATGTCAGCTTTTTTCTAAAGCAATATCCATGAGGTAACCCATAAGAAGTAGTACAAGTTTCCTACAGTTGTAGGACATGAACAATAGAGACCAGTTTCAAGTAGAGATGGGAGAACTAGCCAGAGAAAAATCAAGAATATTATGATACATTTTTATATGAAGCTGAAAGTTGAGCCACATCATAGTGTAACTTTTGTTCAAATACAGTGGCAGCACACAACACAAAGTCTGAAATCATGTACATGGCTCTTCTCCTAACAATGAATTAACCAAAAACTTGTGATTCAGACACTGAAGTGACTGGAACCAGATCATATTCTGACTTTGCAGTTCAATGCCACCTTTGATGATCTTTACTTCACACAAGTTATTAACTTATTTTACAAAGTTACTTCTCTTCTTATTTTTGAACTTCACTGCATTCTGCATATCCTGATTTCAGCCTTGCCAGAAACATTAATGCCAAAATATTATGCCAGATCTTGAGAATTTTGCAGCCAAGTTTCATCCTCAGGAGGATTATTTACTGAAGTTCACTTAATGATCCATATTTTGAAATACTGAAGCAGTCTCATAGTTGAATCTAGTCACTGTCAGTTTGAGTTTATCAAAATATTTCAAAAGCTTCTCAGAAATCAAATTGCATGCAAAAATAGTCTCTCTTTTATAGTCATGTGCTCTTTTACAGAGTATGAGACACCTAGTGTTCTCATCTGCGTAAGCAACCAAGGGATGCTAATCAGAAGGGCTTGCAGAACATCCGTCCCATACGTCTACAATTCAGCACCCACAAAACACATCTAAAGAGCCTGTAACAGGCTTAAGACTCACAGAAAATGAAAGTGATTCCACTTTAATACACTAGAAAAAAAAAGGCGTTTGGAGAGATCAAAAGCACTGAAAGACTAGTGTGAAGTCTGAAGTTATTCATAAAGACATCAGCCTGTTGACCAGGGACACTTTCTTCCAGACCTTAGCAATATGCTGGAATAGTAAAAATAACCAGTCATACTGCCTTTGAAAAGTTCTGGTGGTCTAATAAATATGTCATGCATGAAAACAAAATTTAAAATATGGTTGAAAGCTCTAGCTTGAGAAAAAAGAAACTGCTGTTTTGATAGCAGTCCTTTAAGTCTTGTTACTTAGAAGTTCCTTGCCGTGCCTCATTACAGAGTTATAACTCTACTTAAACAATTTCAAGACTGCATGTCAAACATCAGAAAATAGTTGTGTAGTGAAGAAAAGAAGTCTGGTGTAATAAAGTCAAGAATGGGTTTTGTTCTCTTCCCTCTCCCATTTTCTTCCCATCACAGAGCACTGAATATGTATTGGCACAGCTTGGGCATTGTATAGAATAGACTAGAATTTATTTAGATATATGGCCTTTCATATTCAAGGTTATCTCAAAGCACTTTATGGAGCAATGACTTAGATGATGGAGTGACTGTGTTGGCAAACTTACTGTCATTATACAGTCAGTAATAGATCATACGTAGTCCAGATATCAGATCTGTGAGAAAAAGTAGAAATGTTGGCCAAAGCATGGAGCATGCACCTTAAAAAACCCATAAAGAAGTGAAAAAAGATGCCTAAGGATGGCAATTGCTTGTATAACGGAGTCTTCCTGTGCTGTCTAATGTCACATATCATTCTTTTTCAAAAAATATTGCATGTCCTAGTTACAAATCTGCATGATCACAAGTGGCTGGCAAATGAAAACGGAATCATAAGGCTACTGTTTTTCAAACTTCATATAAAATATAATTTCACCTTTGGAGACTAATTATGCTAGAGAGTTAAGAGTAATATTCTAGTCGCTCTGATGAGAACTTGCACCAGTAGACTCAATGAAGTTAATGGAATGGTTGACATTAATACTGCTCCTTCATAGGATAAATGTGTTGTTACAAATAAATACTTAACAAACACAAAAGAAGGGCTAAGGAGAATCTCCATTATTGATATGGGGGGAAACATAGTGACAAAGGTTGAGGAAAAGGCTGAAGTACTTAATGCTTTCTTTGCCTGTCTTTAATAGCAAGACCAGTCGTTCTCCAGGCACCCTGCTCCTTCAGCTGGAAGACAGGGAGCAGAATAAAGCCGCGATAATCCAAAGGGAAATGGTTAGTGGCCTATTACACCACTTAAACACACACAAATCTATGAGGCTGGATGGGATCCATCCAAGAGTACTGAAGGAGCTGGCAGAAGAGCTCACCAAGCCACTTTCCATCATTTACCAGCAGCCCTGGAGAACTGGGGAGGTCCCAGTTGACTAGAAGTTAGCAAATATGACACCCATCTACAAGAAGGGCCAGAAGGAGGATCCAGGGAACTACAGGCCTGTCAGTCTGACCTCGATGCCAGGGAAGGTAATGGAGATCATCTTGAGTGCCATCATGCAGCACGTACAGGACAACCAGGTGATCAGGCCCAGTCAGCATGGGTTTATGAAAGCCAGGTCCTGCCTGACCAACCTGTCCTCCTTCTATGACAAGGTGACACACTTAGTGGATGAGAGAAAAGCTGTGGATGTTGTCTACCTAGATTTTAGTAAAGACTTTGGCATCACTTCCTACAGCATTCTCCTGGAAAAACTGGATGCTCGTAGCTTGGATTGAAGTACTCTTCACTGGGTAAAAAACTGGCTGGATGGCTGGGCCCAAAGAGTTGTGGTGAATGGAGTTAAATCTAGTTGGCAGCCAGTCACAAGTAGCGGTCCCCAGGGCTCAGTATTGAGGTCAGATCCAGGAAACCTGGTTGATTTTGAAGAATTACCTCCTACAAGTTTTAGAAAGGTCCATCCTAGTCTGTGGGAAGAGACGCAGATGTATACAATGGGTGTCGGGTCAGGGGAAGTAGAGAAGATGGAGCCATAGTCTTCTCTGTAGTACCCAGTGACAAGCTCAAGAGTCAATAGGCACAAACTGAATTACAGTAAATTCCATTTAAACATAAGAAAAATCTTTACCGTGAGGGTGATTTGACACTCAAAGAGGTTGTCTAGAGAGGCTGTAGACTCTCCATCTCTGGGGATATTCAAAACTCAACTGAACACAGTCTGGAGAAAACTACTCTATCTGACTGTGCTTTGAGCAAAGACATTGAACTAGGTCTTCAGAGGTGTCTTCCAATCTCAGCCATTCTGTGATATTGTAAAATTTTAAAAATTAAAATGGAATAAATTTATAAGATGATCATAGAATGGTTTGAGTTGGAAGGGATTCCGAAGATCATGTAGTTCCAACCCCCCTGCCATGGGCAGGGACACTCTCCACTACACCAGGTTGCTCAATGCCTCATCCAACCTGGCCTTGAACACTTCCAGGGATGGGGCAGCCACAACTTCTCTGGGCAACCTGTTCCAGTGCTTCATAACCCTCAGAGGGAAGAATTTCTTCTTTATCTAATTGAAATTTACCTTCTTTCACTTTAAAGCCATTACTTCTTGTCTTATCACCACATGCCCTTGCAGAAAGTCCCTCTCCAGCTTTCTTGTAGGTCCACTTTAGGTACTGGAAGGCTGCTGTAAGATCTCCCCGAGCCTTCTCTTCTGCAGGCTGAACCTCAAATCTCTCGGCCTGTCTTCATAGGAGAGGTGCTCCAGCCATGGGTATAAGCTTAGTCAGGGGAGATTCAGGTTGGATGTTAGGAAGTATTTCTTCTCTGAAAGGGTTGTCAGCCACTGGAATAGGCTGCCCAGGGAGGTGGTTGAGTCCCCATCCCTGGATGTGTTTAAGAATAGGGTGGATGATCTACTTAGCGATATGGTTTAATGGGGATTAGGGACGGTTGGACTCGATGATCTCTAAGGTCTTTTCCAACTTAGAAATCTATGAATCTATGAATCTTTGTGGTTCTCCTCTGGACTCGTTCCAACAGGTCCATGTCCTTTTTGTTTTGGGGGTCCCAGAACTGAACACCGTACTACAGGTGGGGTCTCATGAGAGCAGAGGGGCAGGATGACCTCCTTCAACCTATTGTCCATGCTTCTTTGGACATAGCCCAGGATACAGTTGACTTTCTGGGATGAAAGCATAGATTGCCAGCAATGTATGCTGGCAGCCCAGAAAGCCAACCATATCCTGGGCCGCATCCAAAGCAGCGTGGCCAGCAGGTCAAGGGAGGTGATTTTGCCCCTCTGCTCTGCTCTTGTGAGACCTCACCTGGAATACTGCATTCAGCTCTGGAGTCCCCAACACAAGAAGGACATGGAGCTGCTGGAGTAAGTCCAGAGGGCCACGAAGCTGATCAAAGACTGGAGCACCTCTGCTATGAAGACAGGCTGAGAGAGTTGGGGCTGTTCAGCCTGGAGAAGAGAAGGCTCCGGGGTGATCATATAGCAGCTTTCCAGTACCTAAAGGGGGCCTACAGGAAAGCTGGAGAGGGGCTTTTTACAAGGGCATATAGTGATAAGACAAGGGGCAATGGCTTTAAACTGAAAGAGGGCAGATTTAGATTCGATCTAAGGAAGGAATTTTTCACTCTGAGGGTGGTGAGGCACTGGAACAAGTTGCCCAGAGAAGTTGTAGATGCCCCATCCCTGGAAGTGTTCACAGCCAGGCTGGAGAAGGCATTGAGCAACCTGGTGTAGTGGCAAGTGTCCCTGCCCACGGCAGGGGGGTTGGAACTAGATGATCTTTGAGGTCCTTTCCAACCCTAACTATTCTATAATTCTGTTGCTGGCTATGGTGAGCTTCTCATCAGCCAACACTCCCAACTTCTTCTCCTCAGGGCTGCTCTCAAATCATTCTCCGTGTATATGGGCATTTCAGTGACACATCACTGAGACTGAGATACACAGAATGGTTTAACATATATGCCCATATACACACTCTATCTAGAATAAAAGTAAAGTCCTAAGGTGTAAATTCGCTTCCTACAATACAGAAAAATGACTAAAGGCTGGGTCAGTCTTTCTTATTCTTAAATCCATGAAAGGTGAGTGAGAAGGCAATGGCTTGATTCCTCTCACAGGAATGTGCAGATAACTTTTTCACTTCTCCTTTAAAAACAAAAAGTAGTATCTATATGACACTTTCACAGATTTCATCAGTTTAAAGCAATGATGATTCACAGAACAGGACTCTAGCTCAAGTCACAGAGATCCACCATTTAAAGATAGATTTTCCCTGGAGTCTGTGATGAATTTCTACAGGATGAAAAGGGGTTTAATGTATATCTGCCATATTTGTCCCTTTGCTCCTCTAACCTTTAATCTCCCATTCCAATGGGGATGCATCAAATAAAGTGCACCCTCCAAAGTCTCCTGTAGAGCAGCACTGAATCCCTATTTCTTACTTTCCACAGAGAAAACATAGAAAACCTGTGTGGACCCTCCACATACAGATCTGTGGGGCACTGCTGCCCTGCCCACAAACGAGAAAAGATCAAATGAAGAGTAATTCATATTTATAAGGAATCAATTCCAGCAAGAAATTGAACCAAGAAGCTTTGGGCTCAAAGTAGTGTGGCTTCCTGCTGAGATAAGAAGAAACGACTTTATCTGTCTCTAACCAACTAACTAGGCGTCACGTGTGATGTTCTTGCTTTAATGCCTGCCTTACATATGGTGCCTGATAATTGCATGGATAAGGGGATAGAAATACATGTCACAAAACAGTACCAGCGTGTGAGTGGGATATGCATAAATGAATGGATGTGAATGGCTCCTTTCTAGGCCAATAGGCTTTCTGTCGTGTCTTCATTATGTTTGAGAGTAATCTTCAAACATGCAAGACTTCCCTTGAAAAATATATTAGCAAAAGAAAGATGTAAAAGGTTCTGTGTCATTAAGAGGACTTGACTTTAAGAGCAGTTTATGCTGCCTGGGAAAGAGTAAATAAATAAAGTGCTGATTATAAAATTAACGTTCTATTATACAACCCAGAGGGGAATAATGAAACATGCAATGATTTGTGCGTTGGCAAAAAGATCCGATCTACTGTTCGTCATTTGTATTGTACCTCATATAGTCATAGGACCAGTTAAATCGGAAAATGCTACTTAGCTAGCATCCATTTAGTCGCTAACTCCCTCTAGGAGAAATCTAAGCTGCTAAGAATGCTTATTCTTGGGAGAGCTGAGTCATCTTTCATGATAGAGTATCAGTAGTTTGTGGCTAGGTTGTCAGGATATTAGTGACTATTTCTTAAAGAGCTTTTGATTACCTAGAATTCAATTTTTAGAATTAAAACCAAACAAAACAACGAAACACACACCCTCCAACCCCCAAAAAAACCCCAAACAAACCAATCTATTCTACCATGGGAGTTTTTGTACTACGTTGCTGTTGACGTGATAATGAGGGTACATCTACATTGCAATCGTATGGGGTCAAATTACAGGCTAGTTCAATCACTGACAATGGCCTTCCTGTAGATGTTGGCTGAAAAACCCATTGGAGAACATGCTACCATTTAGCTATATACCATTATGCTCTCTACTCTCACCAGGCTTTGAAAAAATAAAGAGAGCCTTAGCCATCCCTACATGAAGAGCAGAGAGACGCTATTTAGCTTCAGCCTTTTCCTTATCAACTCTCAGCACAAAAAGTTTTCAGATACATATGAATAGGGTCACTACACTCCCAGAATACTCTACAAAACCAGTGTATACCTCGAGGCTCATCAAACCTCAAGGCTCCTCTTTGAAGACAGACTATTAAAAAATAGCTCAGACAAACGAACAATAAGTCATGGGGCTAACAGAAACCAACATGTCAAACACCCTTGCTCTAACTTAGACTTTACAGAAATTACACTGAGGGGCTTTCTTTTCCCCTTCATTATAAAGGCTTAGCTCTGACTCTTAATTGGAAGTAATTGATATCATAGATGTGAGCCAATGATGGGAGATGAACACAAATTGCTTCAGATGATTGTAGGAATTTTGTTTGTGTTCAAAAAGCCACCTTGGCTTTGCAGGAGGCACTGACTTCAACAGGAGCAAGAGTGATCATTAGTTTCCTCATGTATCTATGCCATCCATAAGTATTTGATAAGATCCAGTATCACACAGATGAGGCGTCAAAAAGTGAGAGGAGAAAAAGGGTGATTTGGACACATCCCTCCTGGTAACTTCTTAGGGAGGGTTACTGAACCACCGTGATGTTGCTGAGAATATCCCACCATCCACAGTGTGTGCTTGTGACGTGAAAGCAGGGACAGAAAGAGAGAAAGAAAGAAGGAAAAACAGAAACTAGCTGATGAGTTGGTACTTTGGCAGGATTTCTTAATGTTTGCCAAGTACTTAGTCAAAGAAGCAAGCAGAAGGAAATAATTTGCGTCCTGCTCATGACTTGAGTCATATCCTACTCAGTCAGCCATTTCAAAGAAGTAGCTTCTGCAGTGAGAGAAACACATTGCAGCTGAAAGCCACAATTGATCTTTGGGGGGCTTAAAAATCAATAGTTTTGTAAAAAACACCCAGGGAGATTTTGAAAGAACTGGATTTGACCAAGCAGCAACAAATAACAGTTTTAAAAATGTATTTGGCAAGGAAGTCAAGGAATACCATCAGGAGAAAGTATTGTAGGAAAAAGAAATGCAGGAAGGGTTGAGAAAAGGCAAAGGAAAGAAATCCACAGGGGAGACAAACTCAAAATTACTAGACAAAGAAAAACTGAAAATAAAAAAGCAGAAAAGAAAGAGTGAAGCTGCAGTAATAAATTGAATAATGGGGCCCTACCCTGAAATTCTTCATGTATTAAGGCTCATCATACATGCAAAGAGTCCCAGCGCATTCAGTAATAGCCTTTGTACAAGGTTATCAATGAAGTGGTATGAATAGATCATGAAGAGCTTTCAGAGGGGAGATAAGCAGTTTTCACTTATTGCAGTAGAGAAGAGGAAAGAGAGGAAGATCCGAAGAGAGTTGGCACTATCAGACACATGGGCTATGACAACAGTCTTGCTACCACTTCTGAAGTTGTATAATTGGGTTAAGAACATCTTTCTCAAAGCCATTGATCATTGACTGAGGTTCAAGATGACAAGAATGTCTAAGATTTTTAATTATGCAGTTGAGTATAAAAGGCCATATCTTAAAGAGGTCATGGAGAAAAATAAGCAATACAATAATATCCAATTTTATATTTTTGTCTCCTTTTCTACCCATTGTCAGTAGTGCTCTGATGCAGCGAAGTATTGAGGACTGAGAAGGCAGTAGTGAAAGAACATATGGGACATCTGTAAATGGGCAGTAAATGAGCAGTCAACAGGACCACTCACCTGAGATCACGTTGGCTCCAAGATTATGTTGGGGGAATTAATCTGTAGCTATCTCCCTCTGTCTCCTTGTCCTGTGGTAAGTAGGTACCAGACTTGTTCAGTACACAAGGCATCCCTTGGGGCCACTGGCATACAGGTTTCCCTAAGCCTTAAGACATTTACCAAGGCTTACTGTGAAAACCAAATTGCTTTCATTCTTGACTCCTTTCATTCCATTTGTGTTCTCATGAGTGGTCTCATCCTGCTTTCTTGCAGTTCTTTCATCATTTTTCAGTATGATCTATTCTCATCTGTTCCTTTTCTGTTGACATCTTCCTTGTCTTATGGCTCTGTGAAGTGAATCACAAATTTACAGAAAATTATTCAAAGCAAGATCTCATCTCTTGAAAATTTTGAAATGACACATTGATAAAGCTTAAAAAAAATCAATGTGGAAATTTGTCAAAATTGCAAATAATTTGATTTCACAAATGAGCATTTTGCATCAGGAAATGGTTCAGCCATAAATGCCAACCGGCTCTACCTATCACTTCTCAAAGTCGTAAGCCAAGATCTAGTGGTGACTGCACAATCCATCTCTAAAACAAACAACCTGACAAGCCATTGTATTTCTGAGCATCAATGTTATGGATGAATGACCAGCATGTGCTTGGTAAATTTAGCCCAACGCTGAAAAGTGCTGAGCATCTGCATTGAATTCAGCTGAACTGAAACAACTGTCCTATAACCGCTTCTATATCAGACTCTTTACCCTTATTTTTTTTCTTCCTCCCTTAAGACTTTCTGTACACTTTCAGTAAAAATCTGACATAATCTAAAACTGACACATCAGCTCAGTGTCCAAACAATGCTGTGATCTGGAGTTTTCTTTCTTCACATAATTCTGTATATTCAGTTCCACACATACATAGACCATTGTGGATTGCTCAAACTTATCACATTCAGGAGGAGAGGAAAAACTCACTTCTCCTATCAGATTACTAATAGTTGCCATAATACTTATGGTTATGACTGTGCTATGTCAGTTAGTGCAATATTAACATATTTACATGCCATTTACTACTCAAATGCTAATAAAACAAAAACAGAAAATTAAAGAATGGTAAAATACCTCATTTTAATTTTTTTTAATCTTTGATACTGATATTTTTTGTAAATACGGCAAATGCTTCTAATTATATTTTAACAAGCAGTTATAAAGAGGTATGCCTCCTATTGGATCCTAAATGACTAAAAATGACCTACTTTAATTTTATTCATTATCTCTAACTGTTATTAGAACCTGTATTTGACATATGTGGATATTATTTGATCTTTTCAAACCACATTCATTCTCATTAAGAAAGCCCCAAGACATTTTCTTTCAGAATATTTTTCAAATATTCTGAGATTTTGCTTGTTATGTGAAATGTGACAGCACTTTCAAGTTCTTTATTATAGTTTTTTTCTACGGCAAGAACCAATTATCTCTTCCCAGTACCAGTGTCTAGTTTTGAACTCAATATTCAAGCAATTAGTGTCTGTATCTGTAAATTAATACATCTATATTGCTAATGTAGTTTTAATCATACAAAATAAGTAAGAACAGCCTTTTTCACTGTTGCTAAATGTAAAGAAATGTTTATTTAAAGTTAAAGTGAAATTAAACTAGGAGCGGACAAGCAATGGATGTATAATTTTTTATGACACTTCTGATTTTCTGAAGAAGACCACTTAAAGGAACATTACCTTTTTTTTTCAAATAGAGTTGTCTGTTTTACACAAATAGAACTTATTTTCACACTTTTAAATTAAGTGATTGCTGACTATATAGATATCTTCATGACAGCCTCAACTCCATTAAAGTATTTGAACTTTTAATACAAAAAACTGCATTTTAAGTTAGGTTTTTTCAGCATAGCTGAATGCTATGATGAAAATGTGTCAAGTCAGAAATTATATTTAGCTATAATTAAGTACCAGCGCTACGAATTATTATGAATACACAGTGATTGATATAGATTTTACTGTTTGTTATAAAGCTCTTTTTTGGGGGAAGTATCTGTGATATTTACTAGATCACAGAAATGAATCTGGTTATGTACAGATGCATCAGATTTCAAAATGTATTTCATCAGTAATCTATACAAAATAGTTCTGGTAAATGAAAACTAATTTCTGCATTTTGTTTTCTGATCTTCCCTGCAGAAAATGAGTAATAATCAAACTGTATTACACAGATTTGAGTTCATTATTACCTTCTTATGTTAATCACCAATTAACGGTTTCTTTCTCTCATGAATGAAAATTCTATAAATATTTTAGGTCCACTTACTGATATGCTGATGGATGGGTTTATCTGACCTGCAGATGGCTGTTGTTACATCCTATTCATAGTGACTGTCTTGGAATGTCTGTCCAGAAATGTTAGAGAGGAAAATAGAAAAGTTGAGAATGAAAAGAAAAATGACTAAAATGACATTGTCTGCTATTCAGTTCAAATTTTGTGTAATACTCACAATGTTGCATTTCTTTTCCTGATGTGTAGAGATTATTCTTATACTAATAGCCAAGTGAACAAGCTGATGACAAAAAAAAATGAGTCTTGGCTTAACATGGGACTGTTGCAGTTAGAATTGCCTTAACTCATCTTTGTTAGATTAGATGCAAAGAGAAAGATGTAAATATTAATTCAGGGAAAAGTTTTCCTGGGAGTTTCAAACACCTAAACAAGAGATCGTTGAAGAAGGACAGTAGACCTGAATACTCGAAAAATTTAGTGTTCAGCTCTATATCCAACCATCACAGCTGGCCAGTGTCTCCAACACTGTGAACCAAACACCCGTATCAGTTTACAATCCAACCCAGAAAGTAACTTGATAGTTAACCTGCTGGTTCACTCACCCTGCTCAAGAAACTCCAGGCAGTCCGTAACTGGCCAACAAGAAATAACATCAGAAAAGGGTATTTCAGGCTGGCCTGATACAAAAGAAGTCCTGTCCTGCCTGTATGCAAAGGCTCATGATAGTGTGAGGGTACAGTGGTTAAAGAACATACTGTATAAAAAGTGGGAAAGTGGAGCAGTGATGCCAGCTCGTGGCCAGTCTCTGCTCTCTAGGGGCCAGATGCTGCTTGCATAATTCATAAGATCTGCTGGCTCAGTGATCAACTCACACCAGTCCTCAAATCAAATAACCAAACTGGGATTTGTCAGGGATATGTCTGCTCCTCCACTGACCTTTCCCCACGCACTCTGACTGGTGCTGAACAAAGCAAGGCATAGAGGGGACTGAGTAACATCTGCGCTTTGAATTTGCAACTTTTCTTGTTGACTCAGAGATCTGACTGCCCAGCTTCTACTGTCACTAAAACATAGATATTAGCAAGATTTTCTCTTAAACCTGTTACAAATAATAGTTTTTAACACGAGAAAACGAGGTCTTTTATTTTTTCCTGATCTTGTTCTTGGAAATAATTAAACTATTTTACCCTGTTCAGCCTGAGGCAGATATTCGACCCCAAAAATTTCAGTCAACATTTCTGAAGTCTGAAAAAGTTACAAACTGCTGAAAACAGCGTCCCATATTACATAGCCTTAGGTAAACATTTAGAGGCATAACCATAAAATCTAAAAATCTAAAACATCCACTTAGGTCATTTGCATGTGGACAGAAATGCAAACATTTTGGAGAGTTCATTGCAAAAGAAGTTGCACAAAACTAAAACCCAACAAGTTCAAGCCAAAATTAGTCTTGGAGATTAGTACTTAACTCAATGAAGAAACAGAAAACATGCTTAGACTCCAGCCATCCTACACCTCCATCTTAGGTAAAGAGTCAGAAGGATTTGATCTGTGCCCAGTTCACAGAGCAAGCAGAGAAGTCATGTCCTCTGTGCCTGTAAGCAACACACATGAGGAGTGGTTGGCTAGCCAGAGAAGAAGGCATGGCCAGGTAGAAAAGTTTAGCAACCTGATGGAGTGTTGTTTTAAAAAGCAAGGCAAAAATAAATTAGTAATTTTGCCTAAATAATTCATCTTCTGTTCTCAGAAGAACACTCTTTTTCTACAACAGGTACTTTTTGGTGACCCTTTGTCATAGAGATGGATATTCCTGCTAGAGAAAAGAAGCTTGGGTTTTGGTGGGGTTTTTATCTTTGTGGGTTTTTTTTACAGTATAAAACTTAATATAGGATCAGCAGTCCTCAATAAGCACTGGTAAAATACTGTATAACTTTAAGACTTAATATTTTTATATTCTGTTACTTACCCTACTCCAGACAATGTAAAGAAGTGTGAAATCTATTACTTCTACATAAATAAGTAGAATATGAAACAGTGTTAGGGAAACAGAAGCAAAAGTAAAAAAGGAACATTTCTAATTTTTCCCATACAAAAGGTACTACAATTTTTGTTTAAAATGTCATTAGGATGGATCAAATTTTTTTTTTGCAAATTGGAAGCATTTCACTCTTCCTCTAAACATCGATCTCACCTAGAAGGAGCCTGTTTTTTCCATCACTTACACACCAACGTAACAATCTTAGCTACACTGAGAAAGCACCTTCAAAAGCAGAAAGCCTGTAGTTTATTTTAAGGAGCTTAGTCTTCACTGAAAATTCTTTTTTTTCAGCCTGATGCTTTCTGTCTAGATCATATTTGTTTCACATGGGCTTTGTAACCTTTGCTGTTCTTTCAGAGAATGCAAATATCATCGATAGAAATATGATTGTTCAGGTAGTTCTCAATATGCTCAATGGAGAAGTGATTTCACTGGAAAGGTGAGCTGACATGTTTGGCATATCCTGGAGCCTTAAATTACTTCTGCTTTGAATTGTGTACATAATTAGTTACAGCAATATAATTTGGCAGTAAGGAAGGAGTTAATCACCGTGACCAATCTGGGAAGGGAGAAAGCTTGCTTATTTTTTTGTTGCTACCATTACTATCAGGATATAAATACGAATTAACTGAATGGGATTTTGAGGTTTCTTGATGTTTTGACTCTCAGGTACATGATCATCCTTTATGCCACTTAACTTGGCTTCGGATTCGATCACGAGCTTTTCAGCCGGAAGTTCATACCTTGTTGGCTATTATTCCAGAAGATAAGCTATGCTTCCAGGTATTACTAAGAAATAGTTACCTGCTCACAGAGGCTCAAGGCAATGTTAAACAGCTTAAAAAAAGCAAGATCCACCCCCACAGAACTACGGAGAAGCAGGAGCAAAGGAGGTAGAGGAGCAAAGAAGAGGTGTCCATTGTTAATCCCAGACTTGCGTTTACACTCTACACTACAGTGCTGCTGTGAAGACATGAGAAACATGTTATGCTTGAGATTGTAATCAATGCTCCAGAAAGGCTGAGTAGAATGGCTATTGGAGTAATCTTTTGGTGCTAGGTGACTTGGCCTCCGCACTAAAGTTAGCTGCAAAGCTTCTAGATTCTCCTTTGGCAGATGTCACTGGCTTCCAGAAAGCTCAGGTACCGTTCTCACAATGACTCTGTCTAGCTATTAGTGGGAACTACCTGTGTGTGCGCAGAAGATTCTGGAGAGCTAATCTGCGTTGAAAGGTTTTTTGCTGATATTAGTGAGTATGAAAGTAAAATATGTGTTTATTAAGGAATACAGCCACCCTGAATAATACTGAGAGTTCTTTATCTCCTGTTCACATCATAATGACCATACTTTTAAGAATTACATCCATTTTTAAATATCATTCATCTTTATCTTATTTCCATTAAAATATTCTCTGCCTAGTCCGTATACATGCAAAAACGTAGCCTGCAGTTTGACAGGATATTATTGAACAGTGTGTGAATTGGTTTAAAAGTAACCAGATTTGAAGCATCCATCAGTCAGTAACAGTGCACTCATAGGTCACTGTAGCTGTCAATTTCAATCAACTCTGTAATTAAATACATCACCAATATAGATTTTGTGTAAGAATGTCAGTTGTTCTTCAGATGTCTGCTGCTAGGACAAATCACACGTCAGTGTCTTTGAATGTGCCTTCTAAATACAGTTTTTTAAAACAACATAACATCTCCATCCATCTTAATCCAATTTACTGAATAAAAATCTGTGTAACTAATACATAGTCTAAACACTGAATTAAAAAACAATATGTGTGTTTCCTTTTCTGTTTAAATGAATGCTGTAATGCTATAGTAGATATTTTGTTACTTCTCTTCAAACTCTTCTGCTGGTATTTGTTATGTAAAATAAAGAATAATATCTCATCAAAAAGAGAAAAATTGTTCAAATCATCTGTAATTAAAATTACTTTGCTTCATGTCCAAAAATAAAAGACCAGGATCTTCAGACATGAGGAAATAAATCATTAATTCTATTTTTGCTATGGACAGAAATACCAGGCATTTTCAAATTAAAAAAAGGTAAAAAAAGAAAAAACCATTTAGTGCCTTTGAGTGTCAGATTCTTCTATTATACTTGCCACTAGATTGGAAAAGTCTGAAACAAAGCTGAATTACCAAATATATATTGCCTGCCATTTGATTTAATCTTCAAATAAGCTCCAGGAAGCAGGTCCCTGGACAGTTAATCTTTAGTTTTGTAGCCCATGCACATTTTCAATAAGGTTACCAGGGAATTAGGCCCAGTAGGGAGGGGAAAGGCATATTGTCTTATTCTAAAGACAACTGTCGAGATCCTGCTAGCAAATTATAACTCCCTTAATATAAAAAAACTTTATTAGCTGAGTCCCTGCTGCAATGAAACAGTAGTCACTCAGAAGGGGAATGTTCTTCATGTTTTTTTTCCCTGGAATCAGACACTCTTCCGGTTTAAAATATATAAATATCATAGGCATATTATATTTTAAGGTGCAATTCTGCAGCCCATAGGTGCGAAGGATGTTACTCCTGGGGACTCTGAGGGAAATGCTAATGGATTGGGGGTGTCAGATATTTACCACGTGCAATGGTCAAGTTATGGAAGGCTGGTTTACTTACTTCTTTAAGCAGCAGTATGCAGTTAACTGCATTTGTGGGAAACTAGTACCCTTAACAATTGCACCTTGAGCCAAGAGGAAGCTCTAGAAAAACAGACATACATAAATACATACAGGGTTTTATTCTTGGTGTGGTGCAATTCCCAGGGTACAAATCAAAACCTGTAGGAATGGCAACACCATAGAAGTCTTTAGAATATTTAGGTCTACGTTCCCAACTCAAAAGCATATGGTACAGGCAGACTTAAAAATAATACATTCTACAAAGACATGGAACACAAGAAATCACAGTAAAAATCCAGCTAAAATATCCCAATGTGTATGTCATGTAAGGGAAATGTATATGTCTAATAGAATAGCAGAAAGATAATAAATAAACAAGGGAAAGGGGGATGGAATAAATATATGCTTAACAATGGTAGTTTCAGGAAAATCTAGAGAAAGATGGATAAAACCATATTTAAAGAAGGATTGGAGTACGGAAGAGACTGGAAGGGGATTACATCTGAGTGGATGTTCAGGAGGTAATCTGCAAGAATCATTTTGGTATTGATTCTTCAAACAATTGAAGAAACCTTAATGTCAAATTAAGGTTAAGGTAAATGTGTGTCATTTAAATGCAGCAATAAAGATAAAGAAACCAGAAAAAAAAACTAAATATGAATAAAAGGTGTTTGCAACTCATGAAAAATTCAGGAAAATACAAGAAATAGAACTTTGTGGATGAGAGAAAACTTCATTTAATTCATAGATCAACATAAACCATTGTTGTTAACTAAATATTCTTGTTATCCTGTAGTTGACTGTTTTGGCTGCAGTTGCTATCTGCAGTTTCCTTTTATCTGTGAACTCACTAATTATACCTTTTACGATCACATCAAAAATACCATCACATTCCTTCCAGTGCAATGAAATCATTCCTCCCAGTTTGAAATGACTGCTCTCTTACCTCAGGATAGCTAGGACAATGCTTCCTTTCCCAACCTTGCTGACCTGTCACCTGTCTTTGAAGCAGTGAACCACATTCTTCTTGAAACTGTTCTCTTTTGACTTCAGTGACCCTCTTCCTTCTTGCTTTTCTTCCAACTTTTCCAATCGTTCCTACAGTGTACTCTTTGGTAAATCTTCCTTAGCTTCTTCCAGTATCCTACTGGGAAGCCTTTGTCCTCTGTCCACTTTTCTTTTCCCCACTTTTCAGCGCTGGGTAATCTCATATGCAAACAGAAGCTCAGTGAAATGTAACATTGATCTGTAATCAATACCGGAGACAAGTCTCCATCTTCTTATGGACCTTGAAGTGCACCTCTTCCTCTTTCTTTCATGCTCAGGCTACAAAGGGTATATAAGAAAGGAGGAAGACATGCATTTCAAAACATAGAAAGGATGAAGACAGGCCTCAAAGGAGTATGTTATTATTATCTGTAAATCCACCTCCTTGTTCATCTTCATAGTCTTAAAACTCACTTGTGCGATGCCAATGCAACCTTATAAATGCCAGGTGCCAGCTGTGCAGACTGCTACTGTCTCCTTCTTTCTTTGTCTCCTGTTCTTGAATTTGGCCATTTTTTTTTTTTTTTATGTTTATATTGTAAAATCCCTAGAGCAGGAACCATTTTTGTGTTTGCACAAAGATCAGCAAAGTGAAATCCCAGATTTTGGCTACATCGTACAGACTATGATGCCAGAGAATGTTGATAATGTGCAAAATTCAAGTACCATAAAAGAATTTGTGCTTCTGGTGGAAGGATGTACAGAACTGGAAGAACAAAGAGCTTTGACAGTGCTACTGTCTCTGAAATGCACTTTTCTTTTTCCTTAGAAAAGACGCATGTGTCTTCAAAATCTGACATTAGGTAGGAAGGAGCATTGGAATTTTAAGAGCAATATTAAGAAATTATTTAGTTCCTCCTCCAAGGAGTAGATTATTCTGGGCCAAGTGGACATATTACCTAAGTCTACCTTCACATGGCTCCAAAGACTTAATTTTATCTATACTCAGACATGTTAAAGTATATTATTCTCTCTCAGTGCCCCAGAGCAAAATGTGCAGGATTCAGACCATAGTAAATAGATTACTGGGGAGAGGAATTTAAAAATCCGTTTGACCACATCATGAGAACTTAATCACTCTACAACCCAACCAGAGAAATTTGAATAGTATTTCAGGCACATTAACCTCAAATAGCTGATTTGAGCATTTTTTGTGGTCATCAGTAACAGGTGATAAATCAATTGCAATTTCTTGTGAATTACATTACACAGTTCAATATATTTCAAAGGAATCCTTATATCAAGACTACAACTCAACATCTACATTTGAGTTTAAAAAAGGTAGTAGAGAAATACCAAGAAGTCAAAATTTTCCCTGGAGCTTTGTTTCTTTTCAAGAACCAGATAGATTTTACAGGGATTGATCAAGGGTCACTTGTAGATAAGGGCCACTTATAGAATGACAGGCCTGTGACATGTAAAGTCATATTTAATAACCAGTATAGGCTCTATATGGGGAAAACAATGATGCAAATGACCCTACTATTACATTATGTAAGTAGTGGACAGAAAACCTGCCTGTGCTGTCAGTGAAAGAAGCCCTGTTGCACTTGGTGACACTGTAATTTTACTCCTAAACATAATTTTTATATCTGTGATGTCATACAAGTAACATAGTAATGGTACTATGGGAGCACCTCCACAGACACTGGCAATTCTTCATGATTATGAAGATTATTTTATTCCACTTAAGTAAAAATTTATGAAGGAAATTAATTTTGCGTTAGGGTTATGCTCTGCTTCTATAAAATTAAAATCCTGTAGTCTAATCTTGACTTTTTAAATCATAGATGATGGTTGACAATACAAAATCTAATACATCTTGACACAAATATTGCTTCGAATCCAAAAGTTTCAATGGTCCATTCCAAAACTAAAATGCTTTTTTCCCCCACAATATCTCTACAAATTTGCTATATTCCCACAGAACGTTTCAATGTTGACAACGTAACATTTTTTATTAGATCTGCTTCATGGTAAAGGATGATTTTATTTTTCCCCACTAAGAAAGCGACAGTTTACACCTTGGGAGTCAATGAGTTCCCCAGAACATGTACAACTTCCGGGTATTGCAAAAAGTCTTCTTAATGAAATGTTCTAGATAATTTATCCCCTGTAAGGTAACAAATTTTCCTTGAGAATGTCATCTTGAGCATTATAGTGCTTAGCCATTCTTTTCCAATATTACACTGCAATAAATAAAATGGGCAATGAAATTTCCTATGACTCTCAAAGGTGAAATTCAGTCTTAGATTGGCAACCATAATAAATATCCATGATTCTTAGATCTGGTTAACTGACCAGCTGAACAAGAAAGTGCTGGGGTGTCAAGCCTCTAAAGTAAGGATGACTAGAGTAGATGTAGGGCTGGGAGACCATACACCACAGCTTTTTAATGCACGCTCCCAGCACAATGAGCAATGTTCACTTCTCACTAAGATGGAGGTGGCTTGAAATAAAATCTTCAGGGGGAAAAAAAGTTCAGGATTCCATCTACAAAAAATGTCGATCTGACTGTGACTTACAGTACACACCACGGAAGCAATATTTTCTTCTACCTCTCCCCACCAGAAGCGAATGGCCATTATTTCAAGGGCCAAGGATGCCAACTGACACAGAGCATGCTGTTGTTGTCCCCAGGGGTGATGTCTGCTCTGTGGACATTTTCCTTCAGGAAAGTTTCACTTCTCTGACACCTTCTGAAATGGAAGACTTTTATTTCAGTAATCCCTAAATGTGAACAACTCTTAGGTCAAATTTGAACTTTGTGGAAAGAACAAACATTTCTCTTTCAAATGAACTGGGAAGCAACTTAACAAATCAGAACTAATCTGCTGAAGACAGGGGCTACTACCCTTACATTCATCCTTGAAGGGTGGTCATAGAAGGAAATCACTGAGCTGCACAGCTGCACAGCTTATCATCTGTTTCATCAAAATACAGAGAGGAAGAGAAGCAGATAAGAGGTGGAGAACAGGGAAGACCAAGAAAGAGTATGTGAACAGTTCCTCCTACCTCAGATGTAGCAGCCCTGAGGAGAAGGACTTGGGAGTACTGGTGGACGAGAAGCTCAATATGAGCCGGCAATGTGCTCTTGCGGCCCAGAAGGCCAACCGCATCCTGGGCTGCATCAAGAGGAGCGTGGCCAGCAGGTCGAGAGAGGTGATTCTCCCCCTCTACTCTGCCCTCGTGAGACCTCACCTGGAGTACTGCGTCCAGTTCTGGAGCCCCCAACACAAGAAGGACATGGACCAGTTGGAGAGGGTCCAGAGGAGGGCCACGAAGATGATAAGAGGGCTGGAGCACCTTTCCTATGAGGACAGGCTGAAAGAGTTGGGGCTGTTCAGCCTGGAGAAGAGGAGGCTTCGGGGTGACCTTATAGCGGTCTTCCAGTACCTCAAGGGGGCCTACAAGAAAGATGGGGAGAGGCTGTTCAGGAGGGCCTGTTGTGATAGGACAAGGGGTAATGGTTTTAAAATAGAGGGAGGTAGATTCAGATTGGATATTAGGAAAAAATTTTTTACCATGAGAGTGGTAGAACACTGGAACAGGTTGCCCAGAGAGGTGGTGGATGCTCCATCCCTGGAGACATTCAAGGCCAGGTTGGACGAGGCCCTGAGCAACCTGATCTAGTTGGAGATATCCCTGTTTGTTGCAGGGGGGTTGGACTAGATGACCTTTGAAGGTCCCTTCCAGCCCTAACCATTCTATGATTCTATGATTCTATGTTCCTTACAGACTTGTACCTGGGAGGTGTCTGGCCTCCAGGAGATGCTCTGCGAAAGAACAGCGCTGGCAGACAGAACATGCTGATGTACAGAGCTAGCGTGGCCCTGGTGTCTCCCTCCTGAAACCTGTAAGGGTTGTAGCTTTACCCAACAAGCAAAACCTGCTTCCTTTAAATAGAATGAAATCAGAGGGAGAATGAGGTAGAATCCAAGATTTTCTCAAACATGAGTTCAACCCCAAAAACTTTTATGAAAAAACAAAGGAAAAGATAAAAATAATACAGAAGCACATTTAGCAAGGAACCTGTTGCAAAATTCCATTTTTAAAATATTTATTGCCCGTATTAGAAAGAAAAGAGATTAAGAATTAAAAAATAAAGTCAAAGTGTGACCTTACTCTGACATTTTCAAAAGACTCAATTTGATTTAGGCATTAAAATCCCATTTTTTAATCGAAACTCAGCACTGGACTCAGCTAGACCCTTTTACAAAATCTTTGCTTCGTTTTTTAACAGCATGAGGATAAATGAGAAGCTTGTAGAATGCAAGACGTGAAATAAATAGAATTTTTTAGACATGGCAGGAATCAGAGGACTGCAACACTCAAGACACGATTTTTTTTTTTCCTCAAAAATGGCCATATTCTTTGTTCTGTGGGGCCTTGTTTTAACTTCTCAACAAAGGCTACTTGTAAAAATACTGTCGATTTCAGGAAAAAAAAAAAGATTATGTGTTTAAGTACTTAGAACTTGCTGGAGAGATAGATAGGTAGATAGATACATACTCTCATGTTCAGGCAGTCAAGTATCATTTGTATGGTGTTGCCTTGGACTGTCAACTGATCTGTAACAGAAGCCCTTATTTAACTCTTGAACATAGAGGTCCATAGAGAATTGAGAAGCAGGAACTTCACCCATGGCACTGGAGTTAAATGAGGAACCAGTTGAGGTAAGAGATGGGTTTTCATTTGCTTCAGAATCATAACAGGCAAGGAGCATTTATACGTAGTGTAACTCACAGTGTTACTGCATGCTTACTTCTGCTCTCAGCAGGCATGAGCTTGTTTTATCCATGGTTTAAGCTGACTTGAAACCGTTTACTGACTGTATTCTGTGTAATGTATTCTGTCTCTCGGCAAAGCTTATTAACTCAGCTCAATGCTGTACTAATATGTCTAAACACATCTTGGCTTGTTTTCAGCCTGCTCAAAGCACAGGGAAACAGAGCTCACACCTGGCTGAAAAATGCTAGGTACACATATATTGTATTAGGTATAATAGAGATATAATAAAAGTGGAATAAACAAAATTATACTGAGAATAATGTCTTCTGGTTTTTCATCCCTTTGGTAGAGGACAAGAAATACACTAAAAAAAAATTTAACTTGATTCTTCTTCATAATTTGAAGAATATCCAGTTTACAGATTATTAAATTAATGACAATCTGACCTTGAAAACACCTCTATCTGCTGAAAGAGCAACACTCCATCACCTGTTTTGATTCATTAATGTATCATTTAACTTGGTATGACACATGTTCAGCAGTTATAATTACATTATGGCCTCCCTATTACATCAGCTCTGCTCCAAGTTTCTGTCACCACAAGTCCAATTTTCAACACAGAGCAATCCAGTGCACTCTTTCCTTATTAGTGTCATCTTTAATGTAGCACAGAGTCTGAACCATTACTTGGCACTGAGAGTTTAACAGCAATTAACCCCTGCTCTATCCCCAGGGAGAAGTACATCAGCAACTTGCCAAAACACTGTAAACAAGCTAGCCAAGATCAATGCAAAACCACGCTGGCTGCAGAGCACCTACTGTATTAATTTAGGATTGATACAGAAAAAGAGAAAATAGTCTGCATGAAATTGACCTAAAAGGGTGGCCCGCACAGGTTACAAGATTTTCTTAAAGCTGAAAAAGAAAAATTTTAAATCCCTAGTCTGCTAGTTTACAAACACGCACTCTTTTCTACCTTGGCTCTTGTACTACACTGATCACCATAGGACTGTCAATTAGCACAGAGAATAAACCTTTTTTACCTGCTAACCAGTTAAAAAGGAGACGAGGTGAATTGTTCTCAGGTGACGAATTAAATATATTTCAAGTACTACCAGGAAAGAAAGTAGCAATAAGAGTGAAAATGACAATTTCTCTGTTGTTTCTGGTTATTGAACAGGACGATGCATATCAAAACCTCAACCAAAGGTTAAGGTTCTTCCGCCACAGAAGCAAAACAGGGCAAACCAAGGACTACAAGAGTCCCCTGCAGGTCCCTCTCACCACCTTCCCCAGGGTTGGGGATGGTGTCCTCAGCCATACCCCAGCGGGAACACACAAAGCAACCAAGAACGTGACCACAGAGTAGGCATGGCACTGGGTATGATGGGTGTCTCCAAGGACTGCCATCCCTCACAGATACCTGTGCCATGGTGTCTGCGCTGCCCTTGGTAGCAATTAGGTGGGCAGAAGGAATAGCAGCTTTGTCCTACGTGACTAAACCGCGCTACAAGGCAATACGTCAGTTAGGACCTGCAGGTAAAATGTTTTGGAGACAATGCAGAAAAAAAACAACCCACTCAGATATAGTTTCTATAGAATTAACTGACACAGAAGGAAATATTCCTTCTTACCAAGAGATGTTTTCTGGGTTTTTTGACATCACAATTTTCCTCCATAAAGTTTTGATTTTTCCATAAGCCAGTGTTCAACTAGAAACAAACAAACAAACAAACAAAAACCCCAAAAAAGTTTCCAAGTGGAAATTTGCCAACATAGTCTTCCTGTTTAAAAAAGGTAAGACATGTCAGGATAACTCATTTAACTGAAGATTTCCAAAATGAGATTGTTCTAAAATAATAAGAAGTAAAACTCTTCATTCATTCATCTCAGTATCCTGCATAAATGGTATGGCTGTAAATGGTGTAATTGTAAATCCTAATGAAAAACTTGGGGAATGTAAGAGTAGGATTAGCACTACTCCTGGTGGATTTTAGATCAGGGCTTCTAATGCTTCTAGCTAGTAGAAATGGCAGCAAGTCCAGGGTGGTAACTGTGAACAGAACCTGGGTGCCTGGTCCTAGAGGAGGTGGGTTGTACTGCTGGACACATCTCCTGGTTGTCATCAGCTGAGGTTGGGTTCTAAAAGTTTTCATGATTGGCTGGTTGGAAAGTTTCCTGGAGAGAGAAGATACAGAGAAGAGAATGGTAATTGCAAGTGAAAGAATTTCAGTATCTTTGTCTTTAAATCAAAAAGGATCTGTGATTACAATTATTTGAAACATATGAATCATGGAACAGACTTGTTTCATCAGTAAAAGGCAAAAAGTAAATAGTAGGAAGTACAGCCCTTAAAATTTTTTCTAGTACTTTTGACATTTAACCATGAACATTTTAAAGTCAGTTGGTTAAAAAGACAAGTTTTACACTTAGAAAAAAGCACCTGTAGTGCAGAAGAAATAGTATGTAAATGTGGAATAAAATTATTCAGAACAAGAGTGAAAGAAGTCTTACATTTGAAATTTTCTAAACACTGGCTATTTGTCCATTTCCATAAACTGATAAATGAGTAGTTTTAAAATAGGTACAGTTGATCTAAATATAGAAATGCATCCAGAGGATTAACATATAACTAATATTGATCTACTAAGTCTTGGGAACAACAAATCATGCCAGTTTAATACTGTTTTGGTATTAGACTGTTAAAGAATTAGCAATAGCACAGGACCTTTCTTTTTATACTTTGCAGATTTGGGATGAAAATTTAAACTATACACATCTAAAGATATGTATTTAAATCTGTTTTTTCTATGAGCCCGCTGGGGATTGTCAATGACTTCATTTTTGAAAAATCAGACTTCAATTTAACCTTTCAGTTCTGAACTTTCTGGACAGTCACTATTAAGACAGTTGTTTAACAATTTTAGTATTTGATCATTTTAAAAATCATGTACACAATTCTTACCCGAATATCCATTTTTCATGTTCTGCTAGATTAATATTTCAAGTAGAAATGTAGCTAACTTTTAAAATTAATGTTTAAATATATATAAGAAAGAGAAAAACATGTGGTGCTACTAGCTAAGTGGTGGGAATTTTTGAGTAGAAAAGCTAGAACGGACTTCATCTTCAACATGCTGATCCAGATATAGAAACTCAAAATTGTCAAAACTTAAGGAGGTTTTTTTTTCAGTTCACTTGCAGAAAGAAGAACACTAGAAATTTAGAATCTAGATCCAAATTCAGTTTGTCTCTGAGTGTGACTGCTAGCCAAAGCAGATCCAGCTCAGAGTATTCTCAACTGTTATAAAGGTAAATACAGTATTTTTCTTTCTAGTTAGGTTAGAAAATCATGATAACAGAAAGAAGATTGAATAGAAAAGATGGGAATAAAAAGAGAACTATGAAAGCCAAAAAAAATGGCAGCTCATAATGTAGAAGAGCTCTTCCGTATTGCAAGGCTTTGACATAGTTACCCATGACGATTGACTTCAGTAAAATAAAGAAAGATCTGAAAGACCATGAAGAAGAAAGGATGATCAGAAATAGTATCTTTATACCAGGAAAGACAAATATTTTTCTGGAAATATAAGGGTATTTTATTTTGACCTGTTCTCTGAAACATGTTGTAGTACAAAACACATTTTATCCCTCATGTTTTCTCATACCAAAAGAGATTTAATATAATAGAAGGGGAAAAAGACAAACTATTAAGTCTTAGTTAAAAAAAAAAAAGGATACAAAAATCAATAATTTATTTGGCAATAAATAAAAACTCTGCCTAGCCCCTTTAGTCAACTATCTCCAAGTCAAGAGTCACAGATGTTAAGAGCTGCTATGATGCCAAGTTAATTTCCTGAAAATGAGTGCCTGAGGTTGGATGAAGAAGAATCTTACCAGCGTTCAACATGACTGATAAAAAAGAAAAACAGAGCTTAGAGGAGATAAAAGAAAAGGTGATAGAAGTGGAAAGAAGGAAAATTGCTGTGTTGTTTTTTTTCTCTCAATAATAGTCTAGCTGATCATAAGGACCAGAATGCAGATACTTCTGAAAAATGGTTCCTTGACACTCTGTTTCTTTTTTCCACCTGACCTAAGAACACCTACATTTGCTCCTTTTCCTGTGCTCTCGGCAGGAATGACATTTCCATAAGGCATCACAGAACTCCCACACTGCACCACAGCTCTTGCTTCCAGAGGAGATCTAGCTGTATCATATACAGATAATCAATCTCTCCCACAGGATAGGGATGGGAATCAGTTAGGAGAACAGCAAATCACTAGGGACACAACCACAACAAAACAAAGAATAATATTAAAACAGCTCATCACAAACTGTTTCTGGCCAGTTCAACAAATTGAGGTATTTTATTCAGGGCCAACAAGCCCCAAACTAAAGAACCTGGGCTTGGATTTCCTGGTGTAAGCTCAAAAAATATCTGCAGAAATATTTTTTTTCTACAGAAAACTTTCCTTAAAAGAGAGATCATTTTATGAAAGAAAATTCTCAACCAGTTCTGTTGGGAACTGGTTGGGAATCTTGGAATCACTGGCCTTCTTCAACTCTCCTTTGTCTGGAAACTGTATTAGGAAGCTTCTTGGATAGTTGACTTTCTTGTCTTTTGCAATGCTTACAGTCCAGCTGCATCCAACTTAGCCTTGAACACTTCCAGGGATGGGGCAGCCACAACTTCTCCGGGCAACCTGTTCCAGTGCCTCACCACCCTCAGAGTGAAAAATTCCTTCCTTAGATCGAATCTAAATCTGCCCTCTTTCAGTTTAAAGCCATTGCCCCTTGTCCTATCACTACACGCCCTTGTAAAAAGTCTCTCTCCAGCTTTCCTGTAGGCCCCTTTAAGTACTGGAAGGCTGCAATAAGATCACCCCGGAGCCTTCTCTTCTCCAGGTTGAACAGCCCCAACTCTCTCAGCCTGTCTTCATAGCAGAGGTGCTCCAGCCCTTGCATCATCTTCGTGGCCTCCTCTGGACCCGCTCCAGCAGCTCCATGTCCTTCTGTGTTGGGGACTCCAGAGCTGAACGCAATATTCCAGGTGGGGTCTCACGAGAGCAGAGTAGAGGGGCAGAATCCCCTCCCTTGACCTGCTGCCCACGCTGCTTTGGATGCAGCCCAGGACACGGTTGGCTTTCTGGGCTGCCAGCGCACATTACCGGCTCATGTTGAGCTTCTCATCCACCAGCACTCCCAAGTCCTTTTCCTCAGGGCTGCTCTCAACCCATTCTCCACCCAGCCTGTACTTGTGCTTGGGATTGACCCGGATTTGTCTTCCTATCAGCGGTCTTGTACTGCTTGTTTCTCTTATTCCAGGTATCACCAGTGTCTTTTCAGGAAGGAGCTTACGCACTGTAATCAAATCATCTTCGATCTCCTGTTTAAAGAGCACGTACTGCATTTTTAACATCTTGGTGCAAAACATTCTTTCCAGCCCCTGCATAGTTACAGTAGCTCTTCTCTAGGCTCTTTCCAGCTGTTTAATATCCAAGTAAGATATAGGGCTTGATTCTCTGGGACTTGTTTAGTCATTCACAATCCTGAAAAAGGATTATGAAAGAGAATCCGTAATGTGTTAAGCCAGCCAAGTAGCAGTGTAAATGACAACATCTGAAGACCCAGGCGCATAGCGTTATCACTCGAGAGAGCGACAGCAAAGTTTCGTTTTGCCTCCTTTCTCCTCCAAAGGTGAGGATGTTAAGGTCACGTTTCAGACCTATAGTTTTGACATCATGCACCTTGAATTTTAGTACTTTTGCTCTGACTTTCATGAAATGCCAGAGTCAGCAAGCATGTCTTCTCACAAAGTCAAAGTCAAATTACAGGTTTGAAGAAATTCCTGTGAATTGAAACCGTACAGTTCAGCTCAGCTTTATCCTTAACTGTGTCTGTGTAAATCTTTCTTTCTTGGAATTCTTCCTTCCTCGTTACATTTGAGTCTTGAGTAACCGAGCAATTGTTTCAGACTCAGCATCTAAAGTCTTTCTCATCTTTTTTTCACCCTGATTGATGTCATCTGTAATAAAATAAAGTATATTTCCAAGTACTAAAAAACCGAAATCACACTATGAGCTGAAAACAAAAGTTAAAGAACATGTACAATTTTTCTGTTCCACGTAATACAGTCATTCTCAGGCTCAACCAAGGAAAAACAAATGGCGAGACTTAAAAAGGACTCTAATAATGGCTGGTAGCAGTATATATCTGGAACCTTTCACCTTCAGAATGGATTTGGTCCAGATTGAGAGCAATTTAAAAGAAATATTGACTTCTAGATGCTTAGTGACCTGTGTAAAAATGAATTAATAATCCCAGCTGTTTCCTATAGGACATCACTAAAATTGTCAGCACTGTTGCCAGACCAAACGACACCTTCATTGAAAGGTGTAAAAGATTTTTCACTTCATTTATCAATACAGCACGCATAAATAGGTCACAGACTATCCAAAGAAACTGAAATCCTTCCAAGTACCTGGCAGATTTTGCTACATCCTGCCATCCATCACTTAGTCCACGCATGTATGGACAAGCGGCCCATGTGTTCATAGGATATTGGGTTGGATGGCAAGTGACCAACATCCTCAGGCTACTCACAATCTTAGATTATTGGACACACATAAACTGAAGGTGCTAGGCCTCTCTGGAATGAATGGACAGTACAGCATGAACAAAAAAGTGAGGAGTAGACAAAACATTGACTTTTTTTCCTACAACACAGCTGGACAATGCAGCTAAAGTCAAAGTTTGTTGTTGGCAAAGGCCAGCAATCAATTACTATTCAGGAGAAGATAGGCTATAAATGGAGAGAAGCTATCTATCTCCCCAAGGTAGATCTTAGAGATGTCAGGGATAGGTCAGAGACAGAAGAGACATCAGCTCTTGCACAGATCTATGTGAAAATACAGGTTTCACTGAAACAGCTGGTTTGGTTATGAAAATAATGTTTTGGCATAAACATCTTTCTTCAGCTATTTGCAGATGGTTAAAAATACATTCTGATCCAAAACTTCAAAAGTGCAATGAAAAACTACTAATAGGTCAAATCAACATCTGTATTTATTAATTAGCTAAATCATTTAGAAAAGCTGTTACCAAGGAACAGGTTTCAAATGCGATTTGTCTTATTCTCTTCTGTCATTGTAATTATTCTCTCATCTTTTGCTGTTTCTAACAATTCTCTCCATTCTTTGAGCTCATGAAAGGTTTGCCCTCCTCATCTGAGGTTAAAATGAGAAGCTGGAATGGGTAGCAGATGAGCATATATACCACTTGCTTTCCTAGTGATCTTAACTCCAGACTATCTCAAGAACCAGCATTTGTCAGCCAGATCTACAAGTGCCGTCAAAGCAAGAATAGAAATGAAGATTTCTTGGTTCCCAATTAGCTTTTAGCACATTTCCAACACGACCGTGGGCAGATCCCTTTTTCCCATGTGTCAAATGAAGAGGTCAGCTACTCAAAAATATTACGCAAGAAGGAATTTGTATTGGCAAAACTCTTCAACACCCTTTGTAAGCCACAAATGAAGGACACTACTAACTATATATATTTTACCAACTGGGTATGTATTGTATTACAATCGTTATCAATATCTAGTAATTAACAGAGTATTTCTGTCATGGTTTAGTCTAGCTGGCAACTAAATGCCACACAGCCGCTTGCTCACCCTCCTCCACTCCCAGGGGATGGGGAAGAGAATTATAGGGAAAAGAGAAAGAGACCGTGGGTTGAGAGATGAAAAATATAATAATAATAAAAATAAAATATATATTAGGATAATGATAATGATCATGATATATACAAACAAGTGATGCACATTGTAGTTGCTCACCATCCGGTGACCAAGGTCTGTCCTATCCTGGCAAACGATTCCAAAACAGAGAAGTCCCGACACTGCGATCCCAGACAAACAAGAGGCCTGAAAAGAAAGAGAGAGAGTGAGATCTCCCAGATGAGCAAAAGTCCTTCTCACGGGTCAATCCTCTTCTATATACTGGGCATGACGTTGTATGATATGGAATATTTCATGGGACAATTTAGCCCTCAATCCCAAGTCTAAGTTCAAATCACAAGGGGAGTTGTGGACCCTCTGTCCTGGCCATGCTCCCCCCCCAGCCTGTTGTGCTCCTGCACACTGGCAAGAACATGGGAAGCTGAAAAGTCCTTGAGGTCTCAGTGCCAACTATAGACATCAGTGTGTTATCAACATTCTTCTCACAACCAGTGTCAGACTAAAATCAAAATGCAGAGCTCTTGTAGCTGCTAAAAAGAACTAACTCTGTCCCAGTGAAAACCAGGACACTTTCAAAGGATCTTCAATTCCGGAGAGTGGCTACTGAGAAAAAGCAAGCAGTCAGGCTTTGTTTTTAACTTTTACAGCGGAATTTAACTTTCTCCCTATGCCGTTTCTAAAGGAATAGCCAAAACTGATTGAGAGTAGAGGGTCCCTCAGTCTCAGAAGCAACCTTCCTAGTTAGCAACAAGTACTGAGAGACACTAGCCCAGCTGCTCCAGAGGCTGGAGAGCTCAGTCTATATGACCTGCAGTCCAGAATTTGTCATGGTACTAACCTATCAAGGAAGAGGAAACCTAATATTGTATATTATGGTTTAAATGGCAGGGTGGTATCCTGAACCTCCACCGGCGCTCTGAAAAAAATGAATATGCCTCAATCCTTTTTTTTATCCTGGGTAGGGCCTCAACAACGGATGAAGAAAATATGAGTGCAAATACCTCTTCTAACTTCAGGCATCTTCAGATGGTAGATAACTGCTGTCTGATTTTGCTGCTTAAATCTTCTGTCACCATGTGAGGAAGACTAAAAGACACTTCCAGGCTCCATTCATCTTGACCCAAAATAGCTGTCTGAATTAGCCATATTAAGAAAATTTAGCCATTAAACTTAGATGAAGGTACCCACACTGCAGCCATCTAAAGTTAGATGAGACGAATCCTGCAATAAAAAGCTGGGAGACTAGGAAATGGACTGTTTTCAGGAAGATGATTCTTGTGCTGATCTGACAGAGTTGAGCACCTCTAATGGCCCACAAATATCAAACCCACCTCACAATACTAATTTCAGCCTAAGACTTTGACATCTAAGAAAGTGAATCAAAATAATGAGGACTCCATTTACAACATGCATATGATGAGTAAGTAAATGAAACTATGGTAATTAGAAACTCAAAATCTAGGAAAAAAGTTGCACGTAGGCTGTGCACGTCTCTTTTATTTTTTTCCCCTCAGGTATTAACTTATCTTGGCCAAACCCTCCTTTCTACAAGTTCAGAGATATTTTAATTTTGAACTTCAAATGAAGTGCAAATAAAACACCAAACAAACTTAGGATGTTGCACAATTGCCAGTGGGGCCCATTTTAATTTTTAATGACCTGGACACCTGTGACTATCGCAAGAAATAAAAAGAATTAATTTAAAAGGAATTATTGACATAATATAACACATGATAGTCTGTTAATAAAAATGCATACTTCTAATTGAATGCTGGCACCTAGCCACCAACTAAGCATAACTTCAAAAGCAACAGCTGGGAAAACATCTTTTAGATTTTAATTACAGTAGCTCGTAAGCCACTTATCTTTTCAACTTTTTTCTTCAGAAAGCACTTCTGTTTCATAGGAGTGAGTTCAAAGGTATTTACAAGATGTAGGGTAAGAGAACTAGCTTTGACATAGTCAAACTTCACTTGTAAATTTGGATTCTGGACTGAGACAACTATTCTTAGCTTTGAAGTGTGAGTCCCATTTGAGCCTGAAAGAGTACAGGCTTCAGGCTTACTGCTCAGTTTTTTTATTTCTTTTCTATCTCTAGATGTAGGAAAATAATATCTATCATATTTGTTCCTATCTATTATTTGTATTTTAGTGTTATCTTAGGGCCGCCACTGGAATCGAAGCTTCATTGTGCAAGTCATTTACTATTCAAATACATAGTGAGCATACATAATCCCAAATGATTCAGTCATGAAAGGGAGAAGAAACTATTGAAGAGTTTGGGAAATGGGCATGGAGACAGACCCAAGTCTTGCAAAGAGATAAATGCTGTAGCTGAATCCAGAAAGCTGTTATGCTTGTGTTTACGAATAAAATACGAAAAACCCAATGAGTAGTTACTGTTTAAACTCTAAATGAGTTAAAATGATTTGCTAGATTGGTTACAGTTCTTGCCGTTTTTCAGGAACAAGTCCAGAGGGGGTTATGACTTATTTCATCTAAGATCTGAAGTCTTAGAGTCTGTGCAGCTACTCTAGACTTCCTCCACCATTAAAGAGAGAGACAGAGAGAGAGACAAACAGCCGCTGAATGACTCTTCCACGCTAAGAGAAGTTTCTACAGCTCATCTCTCTTCACTGACTGAAGAAATGCAGATCATGTCCTTCGATTAAGCACCAACATTTTAGCCAGTTAAAATTAAACTAATTGAATCCTACCTCCAATGTCTTTGGGTCTGTGTAACAACTCTCTCCCAAAAGCTAGGAAATTAACTGTCCATCTGTGATTTGAGACAAGAAACTCATCCCCAAGACCATCCATCTTTCCCCTTAAAATGCAGGGATAACTACTAGTTAACGTGTTTTTGTCTGAAATAGAAACTGTACAAACCAAAAGAACCTTTGTTATTTTCTTTATACAGTTAATAAAAAAAAAAGCTGTGGCTATAGAGGCCTTGAAAATAGCAAAGACATCTAATTTTAAATGACACTGAGACAGAGCCATGAACTATAACAACAGTAGCAGATAACCATCAGAAAAAGATTGTTGGGTGAGTTAATAAGTACGTTTGACATAATTGGGAAGATCTTTAAAGAAGACTTTTTAGAATGCTGTGGACCCAGTGAGGTCTTGTAATACAAACAACAAGGCAAAAAAACCCTAAATTTTCTTAAAGATAGATCCATTTATGAAATGGAATATATGAATTGGAAATTGTCACGCAAGAGGACTGAACCTGAAGAGCTCTGGAGGTCTTTTCCCATCCCACAGAAATAACATACATAGGAACATGGCAAGTTATTAAACTTGCTGGGGGATTTTTTTGACTGTAATTCTATCATCTGTTAATTAAAAGGTATCTCTACAACAATTAATATAGAAGACAGATCTGTCTACCTTTTCTGCAAAATCAAAATTTCCGTTAACCTTTTTGTAGCTTCTCAAGACATTATTCATACACAGATAACCGTATGTCTTTGTAGGAAGATAAACAGGATGCGGGAAGACTTGGAGTCCTCTGTCTACGCTGCAGACGTAATTCAGGACAGATTTTTACAAGAAACTAAGAAAAACATCTCTATGTTTTGTGCTTAGGTGTCCTGTCCTTCCAAAATGTACAGGACCTCCAGGAGAAAAGTTGACAGATGGGAATTGTTCCTCTCCATTCTTAGACATGCACGAATCCACCAAAAGAGTTTAGAGCCTTGAACAGTAAGTTTACAAAGGGATACTTCTTTGCACTCAGTTCTAGTCCCTGAGGAAGTGGCAAAACTTTGCCCTGTTCCCTGAATTCTGCTCTCCTTCACGGAAATCTTGCTTGTTTGAATGATAGCTACATAACAGACCAGAGCAGTCTTATATATTTAAAGAAAAAAAATCATACACAAGAATGACCATACCTAACTATGAAAATACCAAAACTTCAGTCAGCACTACTATAATCTAGACACCGAATGCAGAGTTCATCACAAATTTGGGGATACTGTGATCATGTTGTAAAGCCCCAACTGAATAATTTTTGCGTATGTAGCTACAACATCTTTCACAGCAAAGTCCAAGATATTTCCACAAACCTTGCACTCCGCATTTGTATCAAAGGACACGAAAAAGCAAAGTTAACAAAGAACCTGTGATCCAGTGCAAACAGGATGACTGAAGTTTATTAATCATAAATGAGGGTGATGAGTAGTTCAGGAGGCATATAAATGAACTGGCAACCTTGCTGAAAGGTCAGCACCTTTCAATAGTGTACTGCCTCTGCTCATTTCAGTGTGACTTTCTAGGTTTGAGGTCAGAAAGCATCCTAAATGCAACTACTAAATCTGAAGGACGCTTTATGTAATTTCAGTTTTATCTTGTCCCTCTTGTTTAAGAGCTCGGAGTTTAGAAGTGCAAATAACTTGGTAGTTAGGTTTTTACGGGATTCAACAGAAACATTTCTACACGGGTAGCAGCTGCAAATGCGGTGAGATTCCCTTTCCAAGAGTTTGACCTTCTGCTTCATCGCAATTATAGACACTGGGCCAATCCTGAGGTAAAGGACTGGAATCATAAAATTTATTCTTTGTGTTATGGCTGCCAGCGTACTCCAGCCTGTGCTGAGGTTACTGTAGAATAGGGATCCAGTTTTAAAGACTCTTATTTCCACTTTGAAATTTTTAGCAACCAAAACACTTTAGCAATGCAAACTTGCATTTTAGGAATGCAAATGCAAAACTTTTAGCAGCTTTTCTCAATTTGCTAACACCTCCATCTTTTGAATATGGGCTCAGTCCTTCTGAAGGCAACCTTTTCTATGCTATGTAAATTTTGCTTTTTAAATTAAAATAAACAATTAGTTTTTGTGTACATGTCTTCTTTTGTCACAAATATTTGAGGAAAGCAGTAGAGACTTCTAATGGTACACATTCATTTAGATGTCAAAGAGAGTTTTGTACGTCCACTAAATTAAAACATCATTTACTGTCAAGCCTTAAAGAATTTGGCATTTCTTCTGATTTCTATTTATGACAGCTCTCAGAGGACATGCTGTGAAGCACTTTTGCTTGCTTTAGGACCAATTGCATATGACAAATGCATTAGTTTTTAATACCAGAAGTGGACATATAATTTGATGAAGTACGTTTTTATATCATCAGCTGTTGTCTACCACCAGCCTTTTACAAAGGCGCTCTAAATAAGATCACCCCCAGCTATCTTGATAATTCAACCCCTTTTTCCCCTGTAACCAGACCAGAGCTAGCTTGAAATCAACTGAAAGACTTCAAATGGGGTTTGGATCAAGACTGTACAGCTGAAAATTTCCAGAGCTCTTTCTATCATCTCCTTTTCATGTGAAAGAACATCGTTCCCTGATGCACTCAGGCTTTCATAGCTCATCTTCTGCGCGGCTGAGGACCTGCACACCTCCTTCAGGCTGATGTAGGCAGTCCGATAGGACCACATCACATCCATGGAAACAGGTACCCTGCCAGGCTGTCCGCTGTCATATTCACCTGCAATGTCTCTGCGTGTTTTTGAGCACGATTCCAAACTCATCACATCCCTGCAATTGTTACCACTAACTCCCAGTGTGATTCCTCTGAGCTCATTCGTGTTGTTCCAAAGATCGTGGTACAGTTGACACCATGTGTGAGAGAACAACACCTATGTATATTCAGAGGTTTGGCCGCCTGTGCCAGATTTGTGTGGAAGGGTTCTGGTGGCGGGAAAGGGGATTCACCCCCTGTACCTTCGTGGGCTTCCAGACCAGCTCAGATGGGTCTCTGGCCAAGTCGGAGCCCCCAGTCCCTCGGGCCGGGCAGAGCCATCAGCGTCTCTGCAAATGGCCCTATTTAAGTTGGGACAAAGGAGCCAGGGGTGCTTTGTGCTCCGGACCTGGAGTGAGGAGAGGGGGCAGGCGGGGGCTACCCCTTCCCCCAAGCCCTCCGGGCGGCAGCTGCCTGCGCCGGGCCGGCGCCACCCGCTGAGGATGGCAGAGGCGGAGCCGCCGGGGGAACTCGGGGAGCACCCCGTTCCTGGTGTGCCACTGGGCCGAGTTCACCCAGAGAGGACTGAGATCTGGGAGAAACTGCCACACCGACACCGGGTCATTGCAGATAGAACGGGACAAGGTGCCAGAGCTGAGTTTCCCCTGCAGCTGATGGTGAGACGGCAAGCAGCCCCCTGCAGCCAGAATGGACTCGGTGAGGCAGAGACCCACTCGCAGCCCGTGGAGAAGCCACGTTGGAGAAGAGATGCCTGAGCCTGAGGACGGTCATGGAGCATGGGACACATGACAAGGTAGAGACGCATCTATAGTCCATGGGACGACCCATGCCGAAGTGAGTGACAACAACTCCCTAAGAATCCAAGACTGTGGTAAAGCCTGAACCAGAGCAATCCGATGGGGAAGGATTGCATCCTGTGGTTATGCAACTTATGTTGGAGAAGTCTGTGGACCACCTCATGAGTAGAGGATACACTGGAGCAAGGGAAAAGGGTGTAAGGCCTCCTCCTCCTTTAAGGAAAGGAGCAGCAGTAACAACATGGGATGAACTGACCTGCAGCCCCCATTCCCTGTCCCCCTGTGCTGCTGGGGGAGGAGGTAAAGTCGGGAAGAAAGGAAAGGTGGGAAGAGGAGAGGTGGTGTTGTTTTAAAGATCTGGCCTTGTTTTCTCTCTATCCTCTCGAGAAACTGTTAATAAATTGAATTGTTTTATCCTCAAGCCGAGGCTGTTTTGCCCGGGACCACGGTTGGTGGGTGCTCCCTCTGTTCCTGTCTGACCCTCAGCCCTTTTATTACGTTTTTCTTCTCTCACCTCACTGAGGGGAGGAGCGAGCGGCTGAGCTGCGACACCACCTCAGGAAAAGTGGTGGTGGCTGTAGACATCTGCCATTATTTTTGCACGTGATGCCAATATAGTCTGCGTTTTTACCCCCACTAGGTACATAAACATGTCTTAAAGTATATGTTAATTATTAACACATCTGTTTGACTCGCTGAACAGCTGAAAAACACCTCATTAAAGCTTTCTTTTCTTGTCTTTTGATTTTTCAGTGTTCGGTAGCCAGCTGTACACCTTCTGAATTACTCAACACTTGCCCCATATTTTTATCTAAAAGTCAGTCAAACACCAGAAGAACTCAATACTGCAGATTACATTATTTGATGAACATTTCTGTTATTTGTTATATAATTTATAGAACAAAACTGCAGGAGCTAGTCAAATGTAGCAAAACACTACTCATCACATAAACGATTTGATAAAAATATGGAAACAATTGTTGAAGAGTATATGTGAAAAATAGCATTTGGCTTAGGTTGTAGCATACCTGACATATGTAACAGCTGAAAAAGTTTTGAGATTATTTGGGTCTAAAAGCAAATCCCAGTTGCAGGCATCTAATACTGCAGAAGCATCAAGAACTGGAGCTTCGGTTTGGAAAAATCACCACTCATTTACAATTGTAACTGCCTGACTAACAACATTAACGTTGTGTTGGATGGTACTAAAACTCAATTCCTTCTATTAACATACATGTCTTTTTTTAGTATTCTAGTGGAAACAGTAACAACAGTTTTTGTTCACTGAAAAATTAAAGGACATACCTAACCACAGTAGCAATGTCATCAACACCCCTCATGAATAGTTCTAAAATTTTAGGAGGCTCTAAAATATGATTTTATCTACTGACTTACCGCAATAGCAGGGGAAATCAAATCACCTGTGAACGTCTTATTAGAGCAATCTCTCTTTGACATTTCTCTTACATCTCACTTTTACATCTTCAGTGCATTTTTTAAAATTAAATTAAGCATTTACAGGTAAAAATATTTTAAGAAATAATCACATTAGTGCTTTCTAAAAAAAGGAATTACATGTGAAAAAAAAAAGAAATAACTCTGGGACTGTGATCTGAACTACATCTCTCTCTTGCTTAAAGCCTAGAAAGTTGTTCCTCCTGCAGACTGTGGACAAGTTTCAGTCTCTAGATCTTAAGTCACCATTTCTTTTCTTTCAATTCCCTTTTCAGACTGGTTATTTATAAGAATTGCTGATTTTTGCCTTATTTCCCTTTATAGTATGAAGATCTGTATGAAAGGCAGTAAAGCACAAAACCCACAAACCCCCAAAACCCATGAAACCCACAAAAACCTCACCCAAAAGCCAAAACCAAAAACGCGAAACCACAACCACCACAAAAAACAAACCACAAAACCCCATGAAACCACACAAACCCACAAACCACAAAATCCACACAAAATCACAAAAAACCTTCGCCATAAAAATAAAAACACAAAAAAACACAAAATCACAAAAAAAAAACCCAAACCCAAAAATCACGAAACCACAAAACCACACCTCACAAAACCACAAGAAACCCCAAAACCAACGAAACCACAAAAACGATACCACAAAACCCACATAAAATGAGAAAAAAACTTCACCCAAAAAATAAAACCACAAAACCAACAAAATCACCAGAAGAGAGTCGGGGCTGTTCAGCCTGGAGGCCCCGGGGTGATCTTATAGCAGCCTTCCAGTACCTAAAGGGGGCCTACAGGAAAGCTGGAGAGGGACTTTTTACAAGGGCCATGGCTTTAAACTGAAAGACGGCAGATTTAGATTAGATATAAGGAAGGAATTTTTCACTTTGAGGGTGGTGAGGCACTGGAACAGGTTGCCCAGAGAAGTTGTGGCTGCCCCATCCCTGGAAGTGTTCAAGGCCAGGTTGGATAAGGCGTTGAGCAACCTGGTGTAGTGGACGGTGTCCCTGCCCATGGTAGGGGGGTTGGAACTAGATGATCTTTGATGTCCCTTCCAACCCTAACTATTCTAGGATTCTATAAAAAATACCCAAAAAATCAAAAACCTCAAAAATCAAACCACAGAAAACCTTCACCCAAAAAATAAAACCACAAAAAAAAAGCAAACAAAAAAACCACAAAACCCATGAAGCCACAAAACCCACACAAAATCAGAAAAAAACTTCACTCAAAAAAGTAAATGCAAAAACCATGAGAGCCACAAACCACGAAAACCACAAACACCACTAACCATGAAAACCACAAACTGCAAAAAACACAAAACCCACAAACCACAAAAACCACAAACACCACAAACCACAAACCATCAAAGCCACAAAAGCAAACCACAAAAACCACAAACCCCACAAAACTCACACACCACGAAAACCACGTACCACGAAAACCACACACCACGTAAACCACAAACCACAAAACACAAAAACCAACAAAACCACAAACCACAAAAACCACAAAACCCACAAAGCACAAAAATCATGAACAAAACACACAAAACTCACAGGCCACAAAAACCACAAACCACGAAAACCACAAACTACCCAAACCACAAACCACCCGAACCACAAACCACGAAAACCACAAAAACCACAAACCGCAAAAACCCAATGCAAAACCCACAAACAACAAACACTACCCAAAATCCAAAAAAAACTTCACCCAACAAATAAAAACAAACAAAAACACAAAATCACAAAAAAAAACCCACAAAAACCTCACCCACAAAACAAAAAAAACACAAACCCACAAAAACCAAACCACGAACACCACATACATGACAAAACCACATGCCAACCACAAAACCACACAGAAACACACAAAACCACAGAATACGAACCAGAAAACCACACGTCCACCGCAAAAGCACACACTGCACAACCACACACCACAAACCACACACACCTCACCCAAAAAACCCACACAATACAAACCACACAACACAAACTAGACAACCACGCAAATCACACACAACCACGAAAACCACAAAGAAACACACAAAACTACAAAAACACACAAAATACAAACCACAAAACCTCAAAACCACGAAACCACAAAAACCTACCTTTCTTTTCCCGCTTGCTAGTTGAGTAATGCAGTTTGCTGGAGAAACTCCATGCCAGTGCAGCGCTTACCACATTTTTCAGTCAGGTCTTCCAAAGCGTAACTGCTGGCTGATTCTCGGGGAACTTGCCTTTAGAAAGAAATTTTACTGGCTAAGTTTTCTCCTAAGGTCAATTATAATAATGGTTTAATAACTGATTTGTTGGACTGTCTTGAACTGGCAGGAGTGTAGAATCACAGAACGGTTCGGGTTGGAAGGGACCTCAAAGATCATATAGTTCCAACCCCCCCGCCATGGGCAGGGAGACAATAATGTCATATCTATCTGCTATGATCCCCAAATCCTCTTCCATTTTGCCCTAAACAGGAGTTACAAGCTTTCTCATTATGAAGCACAGAACGACCAGGTAAAGAGGACACCACTCTGGTTCTTTTTCTCAGAAGATCACGGAATGGTTGATGGAAATTCGGAAGAAGAACTGGGAAAGTATTACAAGTCGTTTTAATTTCATTTTTTAAGTCATAAATTAGAAGCTATTGGAAAGTCATGATGGAAGGTCACCCAGCCCTAGGTGGGGTACCAGTGATGAATCACTGTATGCAAAGTAAAATTGTATCACTATACCATCCTAATTGCTAAAACTGACTATACCATATTAATTGCTAAACATGTAAACATAACTCATTTACGTGCCAGCCTATTATATTTACTTATATTATTGATTCATAGAAAAGGAAGTGTATATTAAAAAAAATAAAAAATCTTACAAAGCAAATGAAAGATTATACAAGAATGTTTCTAGAAGCTGGCTACAGTTCCCAGTGATTTAGCATGGGACAGAATCTCATGGTAAAACTTCTTACTGATTAGGAGCTGCGATTTGCATGATTTTTAGGATCAGGGATTACCTTTATTATTAACACAAATTCATTTTGTTATTAGAACTCATTGGGGTACATTATTTCATGATGATTTTTTATATCAACATATTTATTTGGAACATATTGATTCAATTGAAAAAGTATATTGGATAATACTGAAAAATTATGTTTCAAATATATCATTTTATTATTTGGCAGGATACTAGGAAAGTGAAGAACTGATTCTGGAGAAAGTTGAAAAAATTATTTTGACAAAAAAAAAACACGTAAATATTGCATCCTGATATGAAATCAAATAAGATTTTGAAATATCAGAATTTTCTAAGGGAATGAAAATTCAGTCACTTCTAATTACACTTTTACATCAAAAAGAATAAAGGTCTATTTGACAATGATTGTGTTGCCTTTTTTGTAATTGTGATTATCTGAGGATCAAAGTGCTACCTGCAAATCAGATAAAGCACCCCTTTAGGTAATGTATAAGACAACAATAATGTTTTCCCTTTTATGTTGATGAAGTAGCAGTGTTCTTTTTTTCCTTTTAATATGAATACATTGCTGGTTTGATCTTATCTCTAAGAAAAAAAAGCCACACAAAAAAAACAAACAGAAACAAATTAAAAAATGGTAAATCTTGCTATATTTTTCCCTGGATTTGTATTTCTTACTTTCACAGCCATGTGAAGGTTTGCACAATCCTAGAATTTTTGAAAATCTCTTTCTACAACAAATTCTTTTCGATATGAAAAGTCTCACTCATCATCTCTCGGGGGGCAATTCAAAACTTTTAACCACAACGAGCAAGGCAGATTCCTATTGCCCTGATGCAGAAAACAAAATCACAATGCTAATCACAAAAGCATGTTTCCCCCCAGTCTTTTGCACGAGGCAACTCACTTCTCAGCCATCAAACTCAGCTCCTATCCTTACCAAATGCATCCTCTATATTTCAGTCAAATTCTGCTGACACCAACAGTTTCTCAAAGGTGCAAAGGATGTGATTTTCCCCATGTCACGCCTTTAAAAGGAGCAAAGCATGGGTCCTACATAGAATTTCTAGGCTCATTTTCTTGATTTTTTTTCCCCTCTCTCTCCAGTAGCTTCAGAACTACATGGCAATAAGGGCAGCCAAAGACTGGAGCAGGTTGCCAGAGAGGTTGTGTCACCTCTGTTCCTGGAGGTCAAGATACAACCAGATATAACCCTCAGCAACTTAGTTTGATGACAGCTACTTTGAGCAATCGGTTAGACTAGATGGCTTCCGCAGGGTCCCTTCCAACTAAAATAGTCTGTGATTTTATGCTAAATGTTTTGTGACAGTTTCTATGGGATGTTTTCTTGATCAATCTCATTGCTCAGGAACAAGCAGCCTGTTTTTTTTTTTTTATGGTTTTTTTTTTTTTTAGTTTGATTTGTTGTATTTGTTGTTGTTTTTCTCTCAGGTTTGATCTCTCTCTTACTATTTCTTATACTTTTTGAGTCTCCCAATGTCTTGATATGTTTCTCTCAGAGGAATTCTTCACCATTGGTACAGGGTTAGTTTGGAAAGGAGAAAAAGGAGAGCCTTTAGTTTTTTATTGACATGCTGCCTGCTGGAGAGCTGATGATCATTAACATTGGACTAAAGGTTCTTCTGTCTTTCATCTGGTTTAGGGCTCATTGACCGGCTCTTGCTGCTATGGTTATGCCCCAGCTGTCATATCTATTCCTCTGCCACAGTTCTGGAGATGGCCAAACAAAAGTTTTGCCTATACCTCACCTACAGCAACTCAAAGTATTAGATTAAACCACAGGTACAGGTGAATTCACACTTACAGTCTGATGGGGAAGTGGAATATCTGAGTCCTAAGTAAATATCACCTGTTTCTGCTGCTCCTGTGATGGAGGCAAAAAATTGTCAGTACCAGAGCAGTGACAGACAGATGGACAGTATCTAAAACTACTGCAAACATTTATTCAAAGACAATGGATCAGAACCCTTCAACACAGTTAGCTGCACATTTATTCTTCTGCTGACTTAGCTAAGGTAATGTGAATTATAACACTATTTCCAGCCATGGTAGTGATATGTTGGAGATACTATTATTAAAAAACAAACAAACAAACAAACAAAACCACAAAAAAAACCCAGAAAACCACAAAAACCCAAAACCACCACGTCTCCAAAACACTCTTGTTGACTTCCTCTCAAAGCTGATACCTATGAATATTGCTTAGAATTTCACAAAAACCAATTGCACGATATAATCAATTTATTGCTATTCAAATGCATCCATTTTGTTTTGCAAGTTTTAGAAGCCTCATTAGAGATTTTAGGATCATTAGAAGTAAGGAAAATTGTTTCCTGATTAATTTCTAGCAAAAAGCTCAGTACTTCTTTCTACCCCTCCGCTACTCTGAGTCTTCAGATTAGAAACACATTATTCTGATAGCTTCAGTGTGATTCAATTGTTGTGAATAGGTCTGCATTTTTACATCTGAAGCCAAAGGATTCTTTCTTCAACTAACATTATATGATAATCAGCTAACGTAGAAGAAAAGCTTATTTCTATACCTGGGGAATTTGAGGAACCCCAAGCTTTGTCCCCATGCCTACACCCAAACAAGGGTCTTTTAGCCTTTTTGAAATAAAAAAATAGCTTCATGCTTGGCTCATTACAGTCAAACCACTGCAGATTAAACCTCTCTATCAATTACAAGCAGCTGAACATCCTTTAGCATCAAACAGAATGACAAAAAGCTACACTGTAATGAGTAATGGCTAAGGCCAATTGCTATTTAATTATGTAGATGACTTAACATCCTTCCATTGATGTTATCAGTGTGTTTCAGGATGAAAGTTATCATGCATTGCTTCGCGACCAGCTCTTAAAGTATGTGAGAGCAGAGGCAAAAAGGAAGTCTTTACCAAACAGAAACGGCTATAACTAGCAAAATACATCAGCCCAGCAATACAAGTCACATTTCACCATGCACCTACAACAGACAGAAGCTTCAACATGCTGTGGAAAAAAAAGAAATTCATACATGACAGCTTACAGTGGGGAGGAAGCTTGAAAGAGAGAGTGACAACTGCAGCAGCAAGAGCCTATGCCATGAGCGGTTCCCATGAAGACGTCTGGTCCCTGAGTTTTATAAGTGAGAGATAACAAGGACAGAGAAGTTAGTCATAACATGAGAGATATTTTAGATGGGAAGGACCTGTTAGGTCATCTGTCCATCCCCCTGCCTAGGCAGGATTATACTTTGCTGTATCTTCTCAAAACGATTGCACAGAACAATTTCACATGAGCAGAGGCATGGAGTAAGGGACATAATAGATCTTTTCCATCTCTAACTTCTACAAGTCAAGAGGTCCAGCCTGCAGCCGGTGTGAGGTGGCTGTGGGCACAAATACTGCAAGTGTTATAAAAAGGGAAATTTGGAGGGAAATTCTACCCTTGGATCAAATCATATGCAAAATACGATGTATGATGTTAGTGAGCACAGAAATTACCCCATAAAGGACATTTTCAATTCAGTCATAACCAGTGACCGCATTTCTATGGGCATGGTGCTGCTTTTTCGACAGCTAGTGTTTGTGCGTCACGTCATACAGACAGATCTATGCTTACTTAAAAGGCCAAATGAACTAAACTATTTCCATTAATATTATTGATGGAATCTTGCACTCACAATTTTTTAAACTTCCAGCTTGAGATGGTAAAAACAGCTATTACAAAAAAGGTTTGCTTGTACATTTACAGTATGGGGATGACAAGCATTGTTTAGCAACTATTATTTTTCATGAATTAAATGAAAACAGCAACACCTGCAAGTACATAATAGGTCAATACTAGCGGAAGGAATGTAAGACGTGTTTTTTATACACATCCTAAGTGAAAACTTGAAAAATATGGAGAAAGAAGTATATAATTGTTCCTTGTAATCCTTATGAGAAACATAAAGGAGGAGGTAATATTCTTGAAAATGCAATTAAAAGACAACAATTAAAAACCTTCTTGCAGGAAACCCTTACATGTGTAAGAATGAAGGGAATCCCACTGATTAAACCTAACCATATATTCGTTTGCAGAATTTGAATATAAAATATTAAGCAATTAGAGAAAGAAAAAAAATAAAACACACAAGCTGTTGGCTGGACCGGTCTTAAAATGAACTGATTTGCCAAGACAAGGTTTTGCAGAAATGAGAAATTTAAATCTGCCTCCGTTTTGTGTTTTCCCTCAACATTAGAGAATTTTTGTGGTCACTACGATAAAATAGGACATAAAGGAGGACTGTCAGAGTTTCAAAACAGTATGAAGGTACATGCATATTTTCCTACACAGAGACTAGTTATTAGTGAAAGGCTGAATCTGAATTGAAAACAGAAAATGTTGGAACAACAAACACAGTATTTTCTATTTAGGTGCTGATAACACGAAGGAAAACATTTGGCAAATAACGACCTCCTAATATCAATCTCTGCAAATAAAATGTTATGATTAAGAATGGCATTCAAATGTGTATATTATTTGTAGAATAAATTTGTAAAATCAGAAATCGTAACCAGTCGTAATGGTTTGTATAACCAGCATACGAGCTTGTGAAAACATGTATATGGCCTAAATATAGACATGTGCACCTCTTTGGAGCTCCTAAAGCTCCCTTGATTTCTCTCTTATTCTGCTGTCATTTAAGTTTTCACTAAATTTATATGTTGTAGATTAGAGTACTTTATAGTTGCTAGATTCAGCAGATTTTCAATAACACTTTTTGATTTTGTACCTAATCCTATGGCAGCCTTTGAGTCTTGATTACAAATGCACAATCAATGTCATTGGAGTAGCTCAGTGCTGATCCGTCTGAGGAAGCAGAGCCCTTTCTTAATTAGCACTTACCAAAGAGCAGCCAAGATGCTCTCTTCTCTTTTGACGGTGAGGAACTGATCTTGTTGAAACTGCATGTAGAGCTTTATTTCTCATACAGATAAATCTTTTACAGAATCTTTCTTCTGTGTCCTCTACAAACTCCACAGCTCCGTTGCTTCACAGTGGAGAGCACACCTGAGAAGGCGTGCTTTTCCAAGACAGATATATTTAGCAAAAATATTTGACTGATGGATTCAGAAACAATCAGTTAATAAGTCTAGAAAAGGAACCTCATATTGAAAATCACTCAGCTAACATGAAAAAAAGGTGACAATAAAAGGGGAAAATATTTTCACTATTTCTAGCTTTAAAAATCAGGACAACAGCTAAGAAGGGATATAAGAACTAGTCATCTCAGCCTTGGGGCACAGACCTAGAAGGAAACTAAATCAGACTCTAAAGCATATAGAATTATTTCTCTGATGAAATACCAATCAAGTGGAACCACAAATAACTTTCCCCTATCAGCTAACACAGATTAACAGGTACCAAAATCACCTTCCAAAATAGTAGATGTGGAATAGAGTGGGGATATTTTTTACTTTCTTCTGCTAAGGATTTCATAACTTCATCAACATAAGTATGTAATGAGAAAGAAGAGACATATAAATTCTTAAGAAATATGCCAAATACTTAATGCTTCTTACGCTGCTGAAATCACATGTGGATTTTCAGACCAAATGCTTTGATCAACTTTCAGCCTTTAGACAACACTGAGTCTGTAACTGAGTCCCCTCATTTTGCTCATGTAACATTTTCAGCAATGCCCTTTCGACACGAGCAAATGAGCTCCTCTACCTTTAGGTATCACTGCATTAATACCGAGGCATCCATTTAGCCATAAGAATCCATTCTAAAAAGGCAAAGTACCATGGTTTTTGGGGAATTTTGGGGTTTATTGTGGAATCTAAATAAAGCTCGTCAGTTCCCCTGCATGTCAATAGAAATCTAAAGAAAGCAGCAATATTTTTCCCAGTGAAATCCTGCCCTACACACTGTTTCACTTTAAAACAGGATCTTTTGCTAGAAAAAGAAGAACAAAAAGTCCCGATGGATTTACCATATTGTTTGTTCTTCCCATACTATTATCTTTTCTCTCTAACATACGCAGGCCACAGGCTGCTTCAACTTGAGGGGCCAGCAGCAGGAGGGAGGGCACTGCACCACTTGGCCCACTGCGCTTAATAACACGCTTCTGATCCACCGAGCAGAAAAAAGAAAAGTGGGCAATGGTGCCAAAAAATTCAGAGTCAGTCATGCTTTTTGAGTTTTGTGATGTCACAGCACTGTGTCTCACTCAGCAGTATGAGGCTACGTCAGGCGTGCTTGGTTTCTTAGAAGTGATCCAGGTAAGAATTTCCATGCTCATCCCTACACATGTGCTTCGTGCCGTGTGAGCAAAGCCCTGATCCACCAGGGGCATGCCTTGCCTCTGCAGACCACTATAATATATCATTTTCGGTTCATTCTTTTTAATTACTTTTTTTTCCTCCGGAAGATTTCTACAACCACAGGCAATCTTAATCCTAATAAAGTGAACATTTAATAAATACTACTCGTGCAATTCTTAAAGGCCCTGTTGAATTCTAATATAGAATCGCTTTATTTTAAGCTTTGGGATGTAGACGATGAAGTGAACAGAGGTGATTCAGAGTGAGGGCAGCACATTGTCACCTTTCTTACTCCAGAAAGACACTCTTCTGCAGTGTTTCAAATGTAGGGAAAAGTCTAGTGATTGATTAGCTAGTTAAGTGATAAGAGGTATATCAGGCAGGGATGCAGAAAAAGTACAGATGATAAGGACAATCAAGTATCCTTGATCTGAAAAAATTACAGTGCTTTCTAATCATTTAAATTATATTTTTAAGTGAGAAAAATCTACTGCACTGGGTATCTAATTTTCTACACACTTTCTTTTTTCCTTTTTTTTTTCCTTAAAGACAAAAGCTATGAGAATTGCGTCCATTTTTCCAGTGGTGTGATCTTTCCTTGAGGAGGAACTTACTGGATCATCAGACTTTCATTTGTCCATATATTTATATTCTTTGATCTCTTACTGGCATGTTGTAATGCCAATAATTATATGCTTCTCCTGTTTTTTATGATACCATGTGGCATTCTATTATGTTTTACATTATTAACAATATTATACCTATAATACAATTCTGCCAAATCAGGTTGTGGAAGTTGTACAGTATCAGGTAGGCTATTAGGCTTCAAATTAATGATCTCTATAGGTCACAGGCACACTAAGGATACTCATAAAATATTTTCATTGTGATTTTCAGGACCTTGTACAATTATATTAATATTTCAGATATTTTATGCATTTTATGTTCAAAGGGGAGGGATTTTCATGATCAGATGACAACTTTCCATTTTCTCATTATTCAGCCTCCACTACCATAAAGCCCTGTGCTGTGGTGATTCTGATTTTGCTTAAAGAGGACTTGCAACAAATTCCATTAATATATCAGAAGCATTAACTGACCTGGTTGGAGTGGTTACTGTCAGTTCATAAGCTCTTGTTATTTGGATGTCTTCAGCCTAAGTTTCAAACCCCTTTTCTTCCTTCACATTTGTTACGGTAGGGCTTGAAAGACTCACTAATTCTAATTTTGTTTCTTTCTTTCTTTTTTTTTTTTCAGTCACTTGTTAACCTACAAGAAGTGTTTGTTTCCTTCCTTGCCCATGAAAGTTTGTATAGTCTTTTGATAAAAGACACTGTCATGAGGAGTTTTTCTGTACACATTGAAACAGCTTCTACTGTTTTGTCTGGTAGGCAGCAGTAGTTTTCTGGATCACTATTTAGAAATACAGTAGTTATTTATATACTATCTCCATTAAGAATAAATTTCAATTTTTACAGGAAACCTTAATTTTCTTGACAGAACTGTTTTAACTTTGCATCTTTATCACTTTCCTTTCTTTGTCTTTTTATCCTTCTCTGTAAGGAGAAACAGACATTAATTTCTAGTGCTTTTCTTTTTTTAGAAAATTTTGACTGCTATTGAAAGGTTTCTCAAGTGCTTTGTACAAACTCTGCAGTTTCCAGAAGATAGCCAACCACCAAAGAGTGAACTACCTCTGAGGACTAAGTCCACATCTAATACAATCTAATTCACCAATCATGGTTATCCTATGAAGACAGATAAATGGCTTTAGTTGTGTTTTTCCCAGAGTTATCAATATTTTAACATAATTGCCAGATAACAGTGAAAGTAGTAGGAAGTTAAGGGCAGAAATAAAAGAGTGTTTTGAGTGCTAATATTCTTGGAAATAAAAATAAAGCTCAAGTAGTTTGGTTTTTTTTTCTCATACAGATGTGCACCAGGACAGGAGTCACGCATACTGTTCCTCAGCATGACTATCCTCTCTACAAGTCTTAGACCTGCTATACCCTTCTCTAGTTACAGTCTTACTCATAAATCCAGTTAGTGTTACTGGTATCTATTTGGTTTTCTTCTAACCACCTATCTCTACTTGAGACAAAACTACTGCTAACTAGAGCACATCTGGGATATCATCTCTGCTTTTGTTACCCTGTGGATGATAAGGTCAATGCTGCTTTGCTCTGCTTTAACTCTCAAGGAGCAAATCCAGTTAGGCTTTGCTGTGAAGTCTCCTATGAAGCAATGACATTAGTTCCAGTCCCTATCATACTATACCCACAGATCAAAGACTTACCAAAGGCAAAGCCAGAGCAAATCAATGTTCTTTATAGCAAAGTTTCTAGTCATTCAAAAGGAGTTGTCATACTCTTCTGCTGACCACTAGCTTTGGTCAGATAGTGAAACCAACTACTTGGAAACGCAGGCAAGTCTCCACTCTAACTGTACTTTTGTACACTTTCATGAGTACAAAAGAAAAATAGCAATTAACATTCACACAGTCAAAAAAGAAACAAGACTCAGTTAATGCAACAAAAGAGATACGAGTGAAGCAACTACGAGTAATCTGTATTAAGCAATGTAATTTAACTTTTTTAAGTTGGCTTTTCCCTTTCCTCCCCTTGGCAGGCACAAAGCGTTCCAACCTAGCTGGGGGTCCAGGTGTGCAGATACATACCTCACCAAATACTGCTATACCTTTTGTTTCAGAAGATGAAAATACTTTTTTCATATAAAAAAGAAGTGGCATTCAGTCGATAACAGCCAGGAATTGGGGAGGGACTTAAGAGAGTAACAAAAGTTGAGAGAGGAAGCAAGGAACTAATTTGTACCTTGCTTTTAAGGGTCATTTTCCCCTGATTCAGTATAGAATTAAACCCTGGGGGATTTAAACTATTTAGGCAAATAGTTATGTGCCTTGCTGAAAAAGGACAGTTTGCTGAATGATGTTTTATTGAATCAATGTTCTGCTACCTCCAATGAAAATCTAGCCACGGTCAACTACTAATGACAATCCTGTGCTTTGTTTATTTATTTATTTCCAAAGGTCATGCATTTGTATCCTGAACATCTCTTGTCTCCCATTTATTATACTATTTCAGGGTTGGTTAATCTTTACAATATTGAATTATGTAAGTTTCTAAATGTCGTGGGTTTTTTTAGGACTGAGGGTCGAGACAAGAACCGAGAGGGAGCACCCGCCAACCATGGTCTCGGGCAAAACATGACTCAGGCTTTCTTAATAAAACAAAACATTTATTAACAGTTACTTAACAAAAGACAAAAGGGGACGAAACCGGTTACTTGAGAGGAGAAAAGAGGAAAAACAAGGCCCGATCTTAAAACAACACCTCCCCACCCCCTATTTTCCTTTCGTTCCTGGCTCTGCCTTCCCCCCAGCGGCGCAGGGAGACAGGGAATGGGGGAGTACAGGTCAGTTCATCCATGTTGTTCACTGCCGCTCCTTTCTTAAAGGAGGAGGAGTCTTTACACCATTTTTCCCTTGCTTCGGTGGATCCCCTACTCACAAAGAAAAAGTCCCCAAACTTTTCCAAAGTAAGTCCTGCCCGCAGGATTGCAATCCTCCCCATGGATCGTACCAGTTCGGGCTTTACCACTCTCGGCCTCTTAGGGAGCTGCTGCCACTCGCGTCGGCGTGGGTCGTCCCACGGTCTCCAGATGCCTCCACGACCTCGTCGTGCATCCCATGCCCATTATTAACAGTACCTGGTCGCGCATCCCCTGCTCCACGACCTCTCCTGGGCTCAGGCATCTCCTTCCCGACGTGAGTTTCTCCACAGGCCACGAGTGGGTCGCTGCTCCGCCGAGTACACCCTGGCTGCAGGGGGGCTGCCTGCCATCTCACACCGATTTGCAAGGGAAGCCTCAGCTCCAGCACACCTCCTCCTGCTCCATCTTTGCTGACCCGGTCGTTGTGGTTGTCTTCTCTTAGATATTAATCCTCTCTGGGGAAGCTCGGCCCGGCGGGCACCCCGGGAGCGGGGCGCTTACCGAGTCCCCCATGCGGCTCCCCCGGCGCCATCTTGAGCACATGGCGCCGGCCCGGGCCCGGGCAGCCGCCCGGCCGGGAGCCGGGAGCGAGGGCAGCGCCCTCCTGCTCTCTCCTCGCTCCTGAGCAAAGAGCCCCTTCCCGCCCCTTTGTCCCAACTTAAATAGGGCAATTCGCAGAGGCGCCAATTTGGCTCAGCCTCCCCCGGGGGGGATGGGACTCAGATCTGGTGGCACAGGGAGCAAATCCCCTCCCCTGCCACCAGAACACCCCCCCCCACATCAAACTATCACACTAAAGCACAGTTTCCCTGTTTCCTTTCTTTTGTAGTAGCAAATTACTACATGTTTAAAAGGTTATGAAAATTAATTATATCCATATTTACTCACAGCTGTGGCATTAGAAACTGCTCAAAAAAAAATTATATCCAGTTGTCTTCTATTTGTGTTGGAAAAATTTAAAATTCAGTTTTAGGGATTTAAAATATGACTTTTTTCTCCCTTAGCGAAAAAAAAAACATCTAGACAGATACAGATAAAGACATGTTTCAATTACATCTGTAGGCAACAATGATGCAATCAGGTTCAAAATGCAAAAAGAAAATTTCCCGTTACTTTTCCAGTAACGAAAATTACTGGAAAATAAAAGAAAATTTCCAGTTACTTTTTCCAGTGCCTGGAAACTGCAAATGAGGTTGAGGCCTTCTTGTTCCTGAACAAGTATCATAAGACACAGCAAGAGCTACTGTATTCTCTGGTGAGGTTCTTGCTTAAGCACATCTATTCGGCTTTATCAAATCTCAGTTTAGAGGTGAAAGCCTGAGCAACAGAATTCTTGCCCAAGGCCAAATCAGTGTTAGATATGGTAAGTGCCAGCAAGATGCAGCTATCATGTTTTCGTACAACCAACTTCACTATGCCTGCTCTCCTGCATTGCCACCCTGCTTGGAGGCAACACAGCTAAATCTAAATTATTTTTTTCCTGTGTTTTGTAAAAGCCCTTGTGATCAATCAGGATGAAAAACTTTATACAATTGTGAAGTAATCTGTTTCATATTTCATTTATTCCAACAGTAAAGACCGGTTTCTGGTCATGACTTGAGTCAAAGCTGAGAACAGAAATTAGGATTTATCATCTCACCATTTGTGAAAACAAACCTGAATGCATTCAGAAACCTAAACACTGCCTTTTCCTACAAAACAAGCCACCGATTTTCACCATAGCAGTACTAACCTTCAAAAGAAACTTTTTTTTTTAAATGTAGGTATCGATTTCCTTAAAGTTTTTATTTCAATCTCCTAAAATAAGTTAAGATTTAATACCAAATAATACCATTAACTTTATCTTTTCCTTCCCTCATGAATTTTAGGTCTTTTCCATAATCAGACAATCCTTTGTTCTATGGACTATAGCATGTGCTCTATTTTTGTAAGGTATTTTATAATCTTTGTCACTGAGCAATAAAGTGTTTTACTTTATTTATCCTTAACAATAAACATGATTTTTCTGGTTTGTCTTCATATTCACATTGAGATTGATACAGGCTTTGCTAATTTATTGTGCATAGCATTATGGAACATAAAATTTGCAATTTAATATAAGTATTTGGTATAGGTGCCATTACATTAGAAGAGAGTTGTAAATGTCTCCAGCATTTGTTAAGTTTTATGACTAATCCTCATTCTAAGTAGTCCCATTGGACAGGGGTGGTGGTTTTCTTCCATACATATCCTCTTTTTAGGCCTAAACATGCCCTTTCTGACGAGAGCCATTTAAAAATAATAAAATTTGCAGGAGTGCTTCATTGCCTTGGGCAGTGCTTGCTTTGCAGTCACTGCAGTCTACTGTAGACAAACTCAAACTAGCCCAGTAAATAACCAGTTTGTGCCCTGGTAACTGCGTAACCAAAGTGCCGTGGTGTCAGTGCCAAGTTACGTCTCCTACCTGCCCGGCCAAGCTGCTCAGCAGTGGTCAAGGCACGCGATGCTGCAGCTGGTTCCTAAGACAGCCCCTGGAAGAATACAGCACAGCCATATAACCTCTACAAAAAATCCTATTCTAAGCCTGTGTGTCCGTGGCAGTCAGAGGCATGACACACTCAAATCAGTTCTACTCTAGGACAGTAGTAACCCAGGTTTACTTTAGATGAGTAACGTAGCAACTGGAGAGCCATATGCCTAGATATTCCCCATGGTGATCGCACCAAAACGCAGGAACTCCTAACCTCTTGGTTAGTATTTTCTACTCCCATAATCATATATTGAGAGAAAACATTGAGATTAGGTGGTCAGGGTTTCTGGCGGGGCTGGTTGGACTCTCCAGTACTGCATCTTCACTAAATCTATTTTTTCTGTTGCTGAAATGAAGCTAAGCATGCCAAGAGCACCAAGTAGGACTTTGGAGAATAGGTGCATAACCTGTGCCTGTATCAAGTTCACAGCTAATTCCACCTGCATATGCCGCCACTTGGCTTCCAAGCGAAAGGCTGCGTGTGCCACAGCTACACATACACCGCCTTTTCTCGCCTTGGTCCACAAAATATCTGTTTTGTCTCTTTTTTGACAAAGTCACTTGAGTTTAAGCCCTCTCATGTTCCAGGCGTGCCCAGGAGCAGTGGTCTGTGTTTCCACACTCTGAAAACACCATCACCTGCTGAAATAATTTCTGTGATTCCTGTCTAAATTACAGATGGGACTTGCAGATCAATGACAGCCTTTCTACCCGTTTGAAAAAGGCTTTGGATGATATTGTGTTCAGCAAGATTACAGCCACTGTTTAGGGCAGCTTACAATTTTAGATAGACAGAAACTCACCCAGAGACACCCTGTTAACTGTTGACACTCCGTCTCGGTTTGAAAAAAAAAAAAACAACAGAGGTCTGCTAAGGAAGGCAGGAGCCTCCCTCGAAATGGAAAATGTAAACCCCCTCCCTCCGAATTACTAAAATTTTGAAATTAAGGGGCTCTCAGGCAAAGATATGGGAGTAGAAATAACAGTTCTTTACTAGGAAGATTAAAGAGAAGGGAAAACAACAACAACAACAACAACAACAATAACCACCCAAATGCAATAGTACACCAAAAAGAAAAAAAAAAACAAAACAAAACACAACCCACTGACAGAGTCAGAATACGACCTGACACCCTGCTGGTGAGGGTGCTGGGAGCAGTCTGACCAAACGGTGGCTGCGGTCCTCCTGCAATGGCAGCCGTGGCTCCGCGGAAGCAGCGATCCTGCCGAAGGGCGCGGGCCCCCTCCGAAGGGCCGGCGGTGCTGCAGATGGCCCGGTCTTCCTTCGGGAACCCGGCGGAGAAGAAGGAAAAAAAACCGCTCCTCTAGGGTGTCAACGCCGGCCGGCCCAGGCCTCCCATGTCTGGGAGGAAGGCACGCAGCAAACCTCCAGTGGCCGCTCTGTCCCAGCTAGTCCAGCAGCAGCCAGAAGTGCCGTCTGTCTCCCCCGGTGCCTGCAAGAGCCCGACTCCCGCCTCCGCTTTCCCGCGCGCGGGTGCCGTCGCGAGGTGCCCCCTCCCCTCCCGCCTGGAGCATCTCCCATGGGGCCAACGTTGTTCTGGGAGTCTGGCCGCAGATCCTCGATTGCCCCATCAAACAGAGATGGCTCCTGGAGGGAGTGATCCACGAGTCATGGGCAAGGCATTGATGGCCCATTAACAGAAGACAGTCTGGGAGGAGGAGGCAAGGGAAACATTGCCCCACCTGGTCTCAACAGCTCATGAAGATGGTGATAGAATACATACTTTTGGACACATCTTAAATCGTAACCTAGGACACACTCTCATCAGATGTTGGGGCAGGTGTCCAGAATCACAGTTTTAAGGTAAACTGCCACCAGTAGTTCACGGGTCATCATACAGCAAATTCCGTGGTTTCACCTAGCAAGGGAAAAGAAACACATCCATGAGAAAGAGATCGGGGAACCCTGAACTGACACTGTATTTATTTTACTTCACTTATGCTGTTGAAAAAATCCTCATTTCTAGATGCTACATATCTTTAACTCTCACTAATTTTAATGGAAAGAACAAAACCCTGATCTCCATATATGAACACGAAAATCTGATCAAATTAAATCCTCATTCTTGGCGACACTCAAAAGCTGTCTAGACATGGTCTTGGGCAACCAGCTGTAGGTGACTGCTTGAGTAGGGGGATTGGACAAGATGACCTTCAGAGTCCCTTCCAACCTCAACCATTCTGTGGTTCTGTGCAATCTAGGGGTAATACTGGATTTTGGAAGCAAAACTTAATTTACTGGGTTTCATAAGGAGCCTCTAAAATACAACGTTAGAAGACTTTCTTTATGCACTTACCCTGCTAGTGAAGTGACTGATAGTGTTCACAGGAATATCTTTTCCCTTATGACATAACAGTTTATAAAGATTGACCATACATGTCAGTGTTTCACTACGCAAAGCTGAGAGTCATATTCTTGTTTACATCTCAACTTTACTTAGTCTTGAAAAACAGAATTTAGCCTTGGCAGAAGAAAAACAATGATGTATAAGCATTTTCTGTTGAAGTATGTGTTCTCTAGGATAAACACAGAACTAATTTAATCTCTTGAAGTTTAACTTTCTGAAACCTATTGCGAGTACAACATGGATAAAAGACTTGTCATTTTATTAATGAAGAGTGACCAGTTGTCACCCCACATGGGAAAAAAAAATTGTGACACATTAACAGTGAAAAACCATGAGACAAACCAAATGTAAATACCCGATGGTTTAAAGAAATAATTAAAGCTCTTGAGACTGCAATTATGACAAGGCAGCATGACAAGCCACAGTATCTCGACAGACTATATTTATATTGACAGAATCTGTCCGAGAAATCCTTTTTGTACAATATATCTGCCTGTCACATCTTTGGACTGCACGTGCATTTATTGACTTTGTGTTAGCGTAGATCTTGAAATTTGTCCCCTTTGCCTTATTACTCAATGACATTTGGTTAAATATGCTATGTTTTCAAAAACCAGGCATTCTGAAACTATTTTTCAAAAAGTCTGAATTCAGTGTGTACATTACTAAGTGATCTTTCCATTACATTACTTATGTTATACGTGTTATATCACTGTCACCCACAGATCCCTAGTTAATATGAGTGAACACGTATGCAGAGTATGGATACTTGGGCACTGTATTTCTTAAGAACACAGAGGACTTCAAAATCAGATCTGACCTTTGAACATGTGATTAATTTTCTAAAGAACTTGCAAATAAACAAGTTAAAATTAAGTTTAAAGTCATTCTAGCTTAGAAACTTAGCACCTGTACTTTTCCTCTCCTTGCCAGGTCGGACGTGACTTCTTTCTCTGGTTCAAGCCTCCTGGCCCACCCCAGCAAAGAGGGACTCTGGTCGCAACAGAAGCAGAATCATGTGGCATAGAGGAACGGACTCCATCTCTCCATTACAAGGTCAGAGCCAGTGGCATCTGGCTGCTGTTTGAGGACATCTATAGAGAGAGACAGAAAGAACCTGAAAACCAAAACTACTCTCATCATTTCTTCTCCTTTGGCTTCAGGAGCCAAACAGATTCTGATTGCATCTTCCTATAGGGGGGGGGAAAAAAAAGCATGTTAATGCATACTGACACATGAAAGGACTATATCGACAAAATTAATTTGTATATACATAAAAAGAAAACTAATATTCAGCATTTGTACACAGAGATTTATTCGTTTACATTTGCATATTGAAGAAATAAGGTCAAAGTATCGCCAAGGTGGGATGCTCAATAAATAAATGCTTCAAACTGGTCAATAACATTCTTAGGTAATAACACAGAAAAGGATTAGAAATAGTTTCTACAATTTCTTTAGTTGGAATCCAGCACTCTTTTTTTGATTAATTTTAGTACTTTTAACATTTGATTTCATTATACCAGCAAGAAACACACATCCTGTTTTATCTGCCAAAACTAAACAAGAAAAGTCATACCTTCCATTAAGACTCTGGCATTCCAATCCTTTAAAAAAAAGTCTAATTAGATCTATAATTGAGTTTATGCTGAGCGCAACTCAACTTTCTAAGTCAGTTGCCAGGAAGAACAGGCAAGGAATGTCTCCTCAAAAATATGTTTAAGCATTTCCTTCTATACAACTCAATCTCCAGAAATCAGATGACTGAATTAAGAAGAAAATCATCTTTAATTCAGTGAGTAATACATTTTGAACTCTTGTGGCTTGATAAAAGAGTGCTAAAAATGTGACTTACTGTTTCAGAACAAAACAGCAGACAGAAGGTCCAAATATAAGTTATTTTTTCTTTGTGAAGTTCTACTACAAATGGCTGATTTCCTACCATTCATGATTATATTAGTTCCTGGTTTACTGACATTTGGGTGGCCATTTGGAGAAGAATCTTCTATTGTTCTTATTGAATTACGGTTGTAGAAATCCTCTGCCTAACATCACTGTTGAGTCTGCTCTCAAAATGCTGAGAAAGGAGTAACGCAGGGATTTTTTTTAAAAAAGACAGAAGTTGCGGATTTAATCCTGCTCATAACTGTGCAAGTAATCAGCCCTTCTGAATGTGAGATGAACTTGGAGCGGGGGAAGAATTTATCTTGGCTCTTGAGAATTCGTGGCCAAAATCACAATTCCTAAAAATATTTCTCTTCTAAATGTATAAACAGAGAGTAGGAAAAGGGGAATGTGAGAAGGACAAGAAGAGAACCCTGGCAAATGCATGAATACACAAGTACAAGGAAGCAGGGGGAGATTGTGCTTGATGTAGACAGGGGAATGGAAGGAAGGTCCAAGCAACAGCGCGAAGCTGGAGGACTGAAGGTAGAGGGAAAATTAAGACACACTACCCAGCTGCTTTGCAGTGCTCTGCCAACGCAAAGCATCTGTAAACGCTGCTTAACTGGCAAATTCATTCTGGCTCCCTCACAGTGCTCCAGATTGACATAAGGTTGCCAAGGTACGTGTTCAAATATGCCCATAAATAATTAAATTATTAACACAAAGTAAACCTAGGTTTGATGTTTCTTTTTCAACTCGCTGTAAGATAGCACAGGGTAAAATTTTCTAAAAGCTTCCTATGGAGACCTCATCCATAGGAAAAGAAAAGTGCTAAAAAAAACCCCAAAAATCTGAACTCTGTCCTATAATGATACAAATAGAGAACAATCAATATTTTAAAAAAATCATTGCATCATGATGACAAGCATATTCCGTGAAACCCAGAAGTGCAGGTGAGGGGATGGACTGCCGGTTTTGTAGAACACAGCATTGGAGAGAAAAAAACAAATTAATATCTGACTTTTATCCCCTTTTCTTTAGCTGTCAACTCCAGAAACTCCTCCTGACATCTAAGAGGCATGGTTCTTACTAAATCCTGCATTTTTCCTCAAAGTTTGTGTATTGTTGGAAAAGTTTCTTTCCTCATTGAAACATAGACAGTAATCTCCTCTTTAGAAGTACTCTGAGGTACAGTTTGTACTCACTGATACAATTTAGTGATTCTGGAGACACTACATAAAACCTCCTCCAGTGCTCCTCCTCCTTGCCTTTGAAGTTCAGGAAAAACAAAATAGTACAGTCTTATTCATCATTCAAATTTGAAGAACTAGCTTTGCTAAATGCAGTAGTCAGACCTGTCGTGTCAAAGACGCCTTTCCAAAGTCACTTTTCCAAGGAGAGCTATGCAATTTTAAATCCCTATTTGCTGTTACCTTTTGCTACAGCAGTCCCCACTGCCAGACTGGGCAAGTCTAAGTCGCACGTGAAACCTTTTGAGAATGAACTGCAGTGAACCTGAATGGTGCTAAACTGCACACTTGTTTGCCACATTGTTTGGCCTTACCCTCCTCTGCTGAGCTGGTGCTCCATGAGTCCGGAGATCTTCATGCAAACAACAGGAAAATCACAGTGGGGGATGGAGGAAAAAAACCAAATCTATAAAAAAGGATGGTTTCCAAATTAAAGATGACCTAATCCCTGTCTTCAGGTACGGAAGTCAGCAGCAAGCACCGCCTGGTAGCAAGGCGAGATGCCCGTTATCCTTGCTCAAAGAAACAGACTCCCACACCTTTCCAGTGGCAGCTCTACATCTCCAGCTCTCCATCCACAGCAGAGTTAACAACAGGAGAGAGACGCTGCCTGCTGAAATGATTGTAGTCACTAACTCAACTCACAAACATTAAACAACTCACCAGAAACCAGATTCAGTGAGCTGAAGCCTTCAAAAAGAAAAATGCTTTTCTAGATTCATTGATTCCTCTTCACTCAAGAACATAGGCCTAAACCAGGTAACTGCTTGAGGTTAAAATAAAAATTCAGCTATCGAGTTATATCCTTAACTATGTTGGTACTGGGACTTAAAAATACAAAAATTTTTTTTTCCAAAAAGGATCATTTTTCAGAAATATTTTACTTCTTGACAATGAAAGAATTCTGAGAAGTTTCTAAATTAAGCAGGCTTAAAAATGTATGTTTATTTTTTAATGTCATTTCTTATCAAAGACAAACTCCTCATGGACAACTCTCAAGTCTTCCTGATATCTACAAACTCTACGTGATCCATTTGAATGGTTGATATCTGCTTACCTGGCTGAACTTCAGATCTGAAATTCTAGTTTAAGTCAGAAGCTGCCCTTTACTTCCACTCACAATTCTGCACTGTGTCTGGTTAAAATCTGAAAATGCAGAAATAAAGCATAACAGTTTGCATTTGGTATTCTGTGCTGATATGTTTTTTCCTTTTCCTTTCTATTGCAAATGTTTTTATAATCTTAAAAGCCGCCAACGTTTTTGTAAACTCAGACAGATATCTGGAAATCTAGGACCGTTTTTTTCTACCACATGCCTCTCCACCATGGTTCTAGTACTGGCGTTATAATTGTTTACTTGTATAGAAAGAGATTTTTGAAATATCAGTCAGTATATTATGCAAATATAATATGAACCAAAACACTTGCATAAAACAAATATGTGCAATATAGCTGTTTTGAAAAGTACCATTTGAAATGATTAGAAGTAGCATCAGATGTTTTCAGAGCTTTCTCACAACATCTGTCCCCGGAAACATTTACACTACAGTCTGGAAAATACAAAGCACAGATTGGGTCAACAGCAGACAATCTGGATGAACAACATGTTTGTTTTTACTGTTTGACTGGTCTTTTGCAAAGGTGCTTGTGTGATATCTTCATGCGTTCAAATAAACTGAAAATATAGCAAGAGTATACAATGCCGGATCACTAGACCCAGTTCCAAGAAAAGCGTTTTAGAAGGTTCAAGAGGCCTTCTAAGAAAGGAACAAATTTCAGTGTTTACCAGTTGTCTCTACCCAGTGAGACAAAGTGCTTCCCAGAGGTGCTAACATTTTAACTATAAATACACTATAAATCTCAAAAATGCTTTCTTATGGCTGAAGTCGCTCTCAATCTTTGCATGTGTGAGTGAGATTTGAGGAGAATCTGAATACTGAATATCATGGGTTTTATGCTGTTCTTTTAAAAGAATCTCATTGTCTTTACTATCAATAAGGTTTAAAAAGGGTTGATATGCTACATGTATTGTGGCCAAGATAAAAATTAGCATTTCAAATGGCTGGAGCTATTGTACTCTTAAGTATGCCTGTTTAACCCATCATTCAAGCAAAGGAAATAAAACAGATGAAGGGCTTCAGCAATATTTTCATTGGAGTCGATTCCAAAGATGGTGCCTGCTGCAACTAAGATCTGGATGTCCCTTTAGCCAGTGTAGTAACCATGCTTTGGGAAGCCACAATGCCATCCTCAGCTGTGGATACGAGATAAGGACGCTGACTAATAAGAACAGGTCTAGGACAAGCACAAATGAGATTACTTTAAGAAGACCCTAGGTGTGCCAAAACCTAGGCTGACTTTTTTTGTCTTGAGCTGTCACAGCTGGGAAGGCTTAAGCATGTGTATCACGTAGTTTTAAAACGAGGTTGCAGAACAAGATTTTCAAGGACAAAGTGTCAGTGAAATGACACAAGGGTTGGACTTGCAGAAAGAGCTCAAAGAACTAAACCTATTAAAAAACTGGCACATTACAAATTTTCACTCTCTTCAGCAATTTGGCAGAATCCATTTATAACAGATTTCATGTTGCGGATTGAGTCCAAAAACGACTCCTCCCCTAATTATGAACTGAATCCCTCCCCCCTTCTTTTGCTTTTTCGTGTGCAAAAATAAATGTAACAAACCAATGTGAAATAAAATAAATACTCTTTGTTTTGACTTGTAAAGAAACATGAAGGAAAATGAAGGGCAGTGGTGTGAGTGTCCCCATCAGAATATGTTACCAACTGGAAAATTTGGAGAGAAGCAGGAACATGGGATTTGAGGCACCAAGCTGGTGGAATCTGAGTATGTCATAAAGGTTAAGCACAGTCTCCGAAGGGGAGCCAGGCATCCCACGCAAGAGTAGCCCCGCTGGTTGATGGCCAGCTAGTGCTGGCATTGATGCTGTGGCAGATGCTCATTTAAACTTCTACCCTAAAACTTGCTGGAAGAAAAGTTACAGCAGTAGGTGGGGGAAGACGAGAAGAGTGAAATGAGAGAAAACAGTGGAAAGACTGGAAACTGAAACAAACTGGCTACCGTACAAATGCGTTTGAATTGTCAATGTGTAGCTAATGGTTCTTGGTCCCAACTGTCTCTTTGGCTGCCATCATTTTTATCTTTGGGTCATTATAGCATAATACATCTGACAGTCACCAACTTTCCCTGTAGTTCCTTCATAGTAAACTGAATTACGGTTTTGCAACTTTAACGGAATTGTTATTCTATTACATTGGAAAGTGGAAAAAAGCTATTTGGTAGGGTGCACCCCTTGTCACTTTATCCTGGAAATAGTTTACCTGGAAAAGGTCTATTCGAGGTCCAGTTATGAGGCTAACTGACTTTGTATGTCAGAAGGTTCTTGATTGCCATGCCAAAAGTGAATTTGATTTTACATGTACCTGTGTCATTATTGTTTGATGCGAGATTTGAAACTAAGTACACTGACTTTGGAGGGTTCTTTAATGCAGACAAACTGCAGCAGCAGCTTAGGCTGAGCTGCAAAAACGTGACCCATATGATCAGCACAATTTTCAAGAGAGTCTAGGCCAAGTGGGAACTCTAGTTCAGGATTTTTCAGGCATTTCCCATTGAAATCTCCTGCCTGAGTTTTCCCACATGAAATTATATTTAACTTACATAAGACTTTTTTTCCCCAAAAGTATGTTCTTTATATTTATTTCATTTTGTCATTTCATGTTGTATGCCAGATGCAGAGTCTGAAACCTAGCAAGAAACGGGACTATGAGGCACTGTAACTAGGAATCCTTGGGGTACCAACATAACATTCTCATATTGAAAGATAAATTGGAATATATGTAGTTATGCAGAATATACAACCATACTACTGTAATACAGTTGATATTAGATCATAGATATTAGTTGTAAAACAATATATAAAAATAAGCATACATATTGATAAACATATGTAACTAAAATCAAAATGTATCCCAAAAAATATTTTCTATAGTGACTATTCAAATAGGACTCCATTGGTTGCATTTTCAAGAGGTGTTTATTTGTGCTGGCCTTTTCTGAGATCTAATGTACAACATGGCAACACAATTTTTTTACTGAGTTGGAAACTACTACTACATGTGGTAGCCTATTACTAACCTCTCCAAATTTGTTGTTAGTTTGGACACAGTAGTGGCTTACACAGTTCCTACCTTCCTTTTCATTTTCATGTGATACCAATAGATACCTGAGGCCTGAATTATAAGTTTGAACAACTGCACTGCATGTACAAGTTTTCTATTTATTCCAGATCTTTTCAGTGATCCAGTTACCTGTGAAGCATCACAAATATTTGTGCCAGCAAAACTAAGTGGGAGGTGAAAGACTAGAAAAAGACATGGGAGAGCTTTAAGAAGAAGGAGACTAAGATCTGCTGCCATCAGAAGCGATGGCTGTTGAGGAAAAGGCAGATGGAGACAGATTTTCGGCCTCTTGTCCAGTGTCCACCTTGCAGTGAGGCTGCAGGCAGAAAAACTCTGATAGGTTTTAACAGTTTTAGGAAGCCTGCAATAGTACTTAGGTGAGTTAATAAAAATTATCTGCAGCCCCATCAGTGCAATGCTAGTTCCTTGGTATTGGGATGCCAATTAACCATGGATGCTGCTCACTATTGATCATTTTAGTATGAAATTCCCAGCTACTTGTGAGTGCATGCTGCTGGGTTTACATAAGGTATTCACCATTGTTCCCACTGCTCTACGTGACCTTGGATTAACTAATCTGGTTAGTTTACAGGGTCAAACATCTTAGCGAAATGAAAGCTTTGTGATAGTTCCATAATGCAAATGAAAAAGCTGTTGATTTCTGAAGCCAAGAGCTAACAAGTGCTACCAATGACTGAGTCAGGTTTGTTGCAATCTTTACTTTGAAGATACACTGGAGTTCTCAAAGGTTAATGAACCACTTGTGGTAGAGCTTTCCTTCAGAGTTTAACTCTGTTTTATTCTTGATAGAACCATTAACTTCTACACTAACCTTTCTACTTGTTACTATTACACACATTCTATCCACTAAAGCTTTTTATTGATTTTTGCCAGTAAGCTTTTATAAAATGTAGGCTTAAATACATAGGGTTTGTGGTTCTGTTAGCACTGGGTGGTATACAGACAGACAATGATTAATTTGGAGGTTTTAATTTATTTTAGATATATTTTGCAGTCACTATGGCAATACTATTGTCCTTAGGTTTTGTTTCTTGAATCATTTGCTCTAATTATTCCAGATATCTTTCTAATTGCCATAGTTTCCAGTTCAGAAAGTAAACTTTGCAAGGTATGATGAACAGTGTTAGCAAAATATATTGAGATGCTGGAAGTTCTTCCAAATTTAGGATCTGATCTGTGAAGAACGGTGCCATTGGGATGGAGGACCAACAGTTCTTGCCATCTGGAATCTAGCTGTGTGTTGGAAAAACTTGTATTCTTTTAACATTTTAATCTCCTGCCTCTTCACTTTGTTTATGCAGTTTCCGTATCATGATTTCTATTTCATCTCTACTTGAAACACTGAAGGACTATAGCCATAAATATTTGGTGAATAAAATGTTGGATTTATCCAAGATTTTGAGTCAAAGAGGACTTTTCTGGTATTGCTGTATTTCTAGTCTTATTTTTCATACAGAAAATCATGTGCTAATCAATGCCAATTCGCCATACAAGCAAACAGAATAATTTCCTCTGCTAGAAAAATAAATCGGGGATAAAATGTTTCTGGGATTTTTTTGATGACTATTTTTTTTAACCTCACCATAGGCAGCTAGTGAAAGCAGACTGCAGGTAAAGTATATTAAGCTAGTTGGAACCCTTGTGTTTCGCAAAATTACTTGTAGTTGTTCTCCATGGGGATTTTACATCAAGGACGCTATTTCAACACCATTGTTTTTACAATGGATGACAATAAAAGCTTGGATATTTCCTTGTTTGATTAGGAAAAACCCCACATTTACCCAGTCTAGAGACCTGAGCATGTTACTACTGTGAAGATGCTTGGAAATGACTTTCCATTTCAAAAATTAGTAATAAAAGAATTCTTTGCATTATCGGTCAAATCTCTATCTGTATAGTCAGGCTTAGGTCCCTTGATTTGATTGCTCTATACATTCGAGAAATCATTGTAGCTTTGAACAAGAGTTGTTTTCAATAAGACATTATTCATATCTGCCCAAGAATTAGGCTTTGAGAGATTTGTACTAATATTTTCTATTATGTCAGTCAACAGGGTGGCATCCTGTAAGTTTCACTTTGATATTCAGATTCAAATATTCACAACAAAAATATGAATGTCTCATGATTGCAGCTGTGCAAATAGCAAGAGATTACACCAACTTTGAAGTTGGTTTCTGTTCTTATTCTTTTCATTATTCATTTCCCTGTGAACAGTAATGGCAGAAATTTGGGGAACTTGCTTAAAGCGATGGACAATATTGCATATTCACATCTGAGCAATTTGCTATGGTAAACAGCCCCTATGCATCAGTGTATGTATGAAAATAGCCCTGCCCTAAAGTCTCAGGAGAGATGCCTACCACTAATATGCATTTAATTATTTGAAATGTGCAAATAGGTGGCATTACATCAATGCACTCCTAGACTGCTTAGTGCAGCCATAGCTACATTCAACACAGAAACTATACAAGGATCCCACTGAATTCTTTGGTAGTAGTATTGCATGCATTATTCTGTGGTACCAATGTAGCAAGAGAAAATTTAATGTAAACATTTGCTGTAAGCAGCAAAAATGCCTTGCATTCAGCAATTTAGGTCATGATCCCTCAGTCAGAAAGAAATAAGTTTTAAACAGTCTGGTGTTTGTGAGTATTGTCAGAATATGAGAGCAGCTGGATAATTGAGGGGGGAACAAAAAAAAAGGTTAATGTGTCCTAATTAGATTACCTGAGTCTTATTTATCTTTTTCTAAAAAAAACTCTCGGAGTTTTCTTCCTTCAGTCATTCTATAATAGTAAATGTATCACATCAAGAATTAAATATATGGGAAGAAAATGACCCTATCAGCTCTAAAAGTAAATTCAGAAGTAATACTTTAAGTGTGTAACGGCAGTCCAGAGGCAAGAATTTGTCAACAGATGATATTTGCTGGGTAATTTTGAGTAGGAAACACAATCTTAAAACCTATGTCGTTTATGAGCAAGCTATGAACAAAGAACAGTTAAATCCATTGAATTAATGTATCAGTAACAAATAGTTCTGTCTTCCCTAAACTAGTCTAAGTTAGCTCAAAAATAAGACCACATTTGTTTAAAGGCTTATGAACCACGGTGTAACTTTTCAGCAAATTAGAGCAGTCTGAAGCAAAGTACAAAACCACAGGACATTAATATGTTGTAATACTTCACGGTGAACATTTCATGCAGCTGTATAAATAAAACCACCATCATAGTAAAGACAGTGATTGATGATTCAGTGGAGCATGTTTCCAAGAACTAAGACAACTCCATACTGCTAAAATGGAAACCAATTTAGCACAAACTAGTGAGTTAGGAACTGATAGTTTGCTTAAAAAAACACCCAACAACCTTCTCTTCTTTGTAAACACTAAAGTGATATAAAATGGAATGTCACAAGTAAAGTACTGAAAGCACAAATTTTAACTGAAGTTCAGGAATAGACAAGGCCAAAATTTGACTCTAAGACATTTTCTCTGTGCAGAAAATAAACCCACTACATATATATACACACATATAAACATACATAAATTTGTATTTTAATATGATGCCACTCATTACTCATTATAATCAGGACAACATTTGAGCATCTCTTAGCTGTTCTTCTCTGTGTGTCTGACTGTACCTTCCAAGCTCTTCAGCATTAACAATCCTCTTCCAAAGAGAAAGAATCACATACTATGTAAAACGTAGTCCCATAGACATGGCTAGAGGAACATAACACTTAAACATTGAGGTATGATGAAGTAAAACTACAATTCTTCTAAAGACTATATAGAACCAATTAGACTACATTCTTTCCAGCAGAAATGTTTTGGTTTCCTAAATTTTACCCCCAAATAAGTTTGATTGAGTTTTTGATTCTAGCTAAATTTGTCAAGTGTTTTCAGATCACATTTTTATATTTAACTATTTAAAACACAGGATCATTGCAAAAGCGAGAGGTGACAACATCACCACTGATTCCTTTCAAGAAATTTGATACAAGTTGTGAAGTCATATGAAGGACAGTTTTTTGCAGGAAGGCCAAATAAAAGCCGTTCTTTCTTTTAAAAATGTATGGGGAAGATTGTGACTGTAAATACAGGTTGCAAAATGTTCAAAGAAGAATTTAGAATGGTAACGTGGATAAAAATGTTTCCTTTGAGCCTATTTTGAATTACAGTGAAGAATTTTTAATACAGTTCGTTGTTCTTAAGTCCTTCAAACCCAAACACGACCATGAGCTTTTAATATATAATGAGGTCTGAAAATAAAAAAAAAAAAAAAGTGCAAAGAGAATGCGTTTATATATATATGTTTCTAAAAGATGAAAGAATTGGAAAATCTTGAGAAAAGAGGGAGTTAACACGGATAGGTAAATTATTTCTGTGCTGTTAAACTAAACAAAGCATTATAGCAAAGACATTATTTTAAATGGATCAATTAAAAGAATTTGTAACCCATCTACAATTTAAAATTTACGTATTCTAACCTAGAATTTCAGTGTCACTGCAGATATTAAATATCTCGTCCTTTTTATATTTTAAATTTAGATTCTTGAATCACTAAAAAATCCATTTAATTTCATACTTATAAAAAAAATGCTGAACACCGTTTCCAATGTATTCAGTACAATAGAACACCAGCCTCCAACACACTGTCCCAAATGCATTGGTCAGAAAAATGTAATTCTGCCACTCGTGCTCCAAACTGCAATGTGCCTTTGTGCTCTTACTACATAGGCTTTAATGTCACTGCTTCTTTAACTTGCCTTCTGCCAAAAGATTTAATTTCCATGTGAAAAATCTGCACTGCACATCTCAAGAATGCACACCATCAGCATCGCAGTGGCATGAACTTCAGCTAATCCGAATGGTAAAACAGTCCCAGCGTGTTCGGATTAGAAAGACTCTACCCTGTGGTGGTTTGTGTAAAATGATCGTGAAGGTCGCGGCCCAATCCCCAAAAGACAAGTGTTGATATCATAAAAATCACCGCACTCAGTAACTGGCACCAGTGCTGACAGACTTGGCAGAGAGGCCAAAGATTCAATTGACCTAAAGACTAAACAACGCGCTTTTTTTCCAGCGGAAATGCTCCCTTTAGATCAGAGTTGAGATACAATTAGCATGGAAACAGTACTCTGTGAAACAAAGCTATTCCTTATAAAAACATCCTTAAAAAAGGAAAAGCAGCAAAAACTGGCTTAAGGCATGAATTTGAATAAGAAAAAGTCAGGTTCTTTTCCAGGAGGTAAAGTGTGTCTTTATTCATCCCATTCATTATTCAAAGACACACGCACATATACAGAGGCATATGTGCACATGTTTAAATACAAACTGACTGAAAACTAGTAAAGATCATTCTAGAGCCAAATTATAACTGTATATTGGATTTCTGTTTAAATATAAGAAAAGCATCTTAGATTAGAATACATGCCTGGTAAAGAGGATATTGACAGGATGCTGATGGATGCAAGACAAATTCAGTTCTCAGCCATACCACCTTAACTCTGGAGAAACCTCACAGATGTCAATGGAATGGTATTGGATTTGTAATGGAGTGAGAACAGAATATTGCCCAGCATATCTTTTTTTAATATGTTTTATTTTAAGCAAAACATACAGAAGAAATCTTCTTTTGCTCCCCTGTTATCAATCAATGACCATTGCTCTGTTAATGTATTACAATAAAATATCTCAACGGTGCATTGAGCTAGTTGACTGCAATATATCAGCAGATCAATGGTTTGCAAAAAGAAAATGGTCAAATGCAAGACAACCTTCTCCAATTAGATAATTTTCAAAGATTTCACAGGCTGAATTCATAATGGCTTAGAGAAGCAAGTCAGCAGTCTTAACTGACTCACTGGAGATACCACAGGGCTTTTCAACATGTTACTCTCCTTCTTCCCCCATTATTAAAACCAAAGACGAATTATGCATTAATTTAAGGATGCTTGTCTCCAGATCCGAGTACTGCAGCTTGGACATATCTCTGATGTTAAGAAACTCTTACACACTGGAAAGCTAGCAGAGAAAGTAGCGACCCAGAGAAACAGAGGCCTGCAGCCCACATCCTCAGGGTGGGAAGATTTCAGCCCTTTCGTAGATCCCGCGCAGCACCCGTGCACCCGCCGCCAGGTCAGGCTGGCGCAGCCAGTCCTGCCACTGCTGCCCCAGCACCCCGGGCTATCTCCCCCACTGATCTCCTGAGACCCTGTTTGCAAGCCTTGACAGTGCCATTTTATAAGAAGTTCTCAAAGCTTCTAGCACCCATCGCATACATCTTAAAAGCAGGAGCAATGTTTCGAAAGATAGTGCTTATAACACGACTGTGAGAGCCAGGAAATTCAATGAAGAGGTGCTATTGCATACTCTCGAGAAAAAGTGAACCAAACTTGAACGGACTTTGGGAGTCTCCTCTGCCAGCTATGTGTTTTTAATGTCCATGAATATACAGTTATCAGCGTGAAGTCATTGGAAATTTCCTTTACGCCAGAAAACTAACACAACCAACTACAACTCTTTTCATTATTATTTTCTTTTTAACAATTAATAACGTCAAAACTGCAGAACTCTACTTTTTGGGCTGCTTTCAGGGTTCATTCCCTTCCAGAAGAATCCTGTGTTACCACTGTGGTGTCATCCTGCCACATCAGTTCTTTCTCAATACATTTTATTTTGTCTAAAAGCTGTTTCAGGTCTTTAATCATACCTATACATGGAATCAATGGTATTTACAGAGTGGACGTGTACTTATTTCTTCGTATGCAAGCAGACATCTAAACATGCAAAACAAGAAGCTGTGCTCCTAGATGTGTGATTTCTTCCTCCCAAACAAATTTATAACCTTCTTATAGGTGAGACTGTTTATGTGAAAAAAAATAACTGTTCAAGTTTAAAAACTAGAGCTAAAAGCTTTGCTCTGCATGCAGGTCTTCTGCTACAAAGAATTTTTTAGTCATATATCCCTTTTTTTCATTAACATCATATATTTCTGTAATGGTGCATAATTAAACATTGACCAATCTAAATCAATAAACATCTGCATCGGTTGGGGTAGCATCAGCATTTGGAAGTGCTGCCTATAGAGAAGCTCTGGGGTCTCAAAGATCAGATCATATATTTCAAGATATCGACATTTTTGATTTGTTCTGGTCTGGGAATACAATAAGGAAAATCTCTCTGTTTTGCTTTGCTTTTTCTTTCATTGAGAAAGTAAGAGAATAAACTAAAGAAAAGTAGCTTAAGCAATATAAACAGTTACATCCATTCTGCGGTCTTCACAGGTAAGTCACGTTTTTAAAATAAGGTCTCCACATAGCAGAAGTACGAGGTGACGACTTCTCTGCAGGTTCAGATTAGTGTCAAAGAACAGCCCAGAGTGAGCCAGAGGTGGGCTTTGCTGTATGCTGTGACTCACCAGATGGAGCTGTTCCAGACAGCTGTATTTACCTGGCAGTAAATGTCGAGTGCCTGAAGAAACGCTTCTTGTCAGATATAATGCCTTCTTTTAAAGAAATTGAATCCATCACCAATAAAGTCTATTCTTCACATTCAAACCTGGCCCTAAAGCACACAAATGAACAATAAGCCCTAGTGCCAAAGTATTACATACTTCATTTAATTACTAGAAGCTCAACAGAGTTATTTTAATTGAGGGGTTTTTGTTTGCTTTTTTTTTTTTCACTTCTAAATGCTACATGTACAACAACAACAAAACCCATGCAATGCATGTGTAGAAAATTATCGTTCTCTGCAACGTGGTATTTCTGTTTCTGCTCAAAACTGGAAATTGCAAAACACAGAACAAAAGTAAGCATAACAAACAAAAAATATTTCCCTTTACTCAAAACAGATAACTTCTCAGAAAATATTAGAGACCTAAGACAATATTAATGAGCACAGGTGTACTATAAGCTCATCAAAATTGGAAGTTAAAATTGTCCATTCATTTTTAAATCAGCCTTTCCCATTGTTTACTTTAGGATGTGCTCTATTATTATCACTAACTATAATAGTGGAATTTGATAACTGAGTATTAGTAACTTGTATTTTTCAATACTAAGTAATCTCAAAAGACTTTCCAAATAAGTAATTCATCCTTACATCATACTTGTAAGTAGAAAGGAAACACTGTCTTACCATTCCACACAGAAGAAAGAAACAGAGATACATCTCACATAGAAAGTTGATGCCAGAGCTGGAACTAGTTCCTAGTTCTCAAATTCTGCTTATTGAAACTCAAACTATGGGCTGTACTGAATTAGTGCAATATAAAATATGGTGACAGTCTTAGAATTACATGTGTGTGATCTTGCATGATCCAGAAGAAGTGAAAGGAATTTATAATACACTGCATGTCATACAATACAGAATATCTCACAAGAGTGCTGAGAAAAAGTGTGTGTTATTACCATTCAGTATTAGACAATTAGTGTATGATTCCATAATGACTCCTAAAAATTTGAAACTTTCAGACACGCTAAAGTCAAAGAGAAATACAGATGTCCTCAAAGTCATATTTAGTCTTAAATAACTTGCAGGCTACCAGCAGACTACTGAGTTGCCTCAAGTAAGCAAGTTTAGCTTGTTAACATATGTTAACAAAACATAAGCTCCCAAGAGAGTGATTCCCTCCCATGGACAACAAATGAAACACTAACCATGACAATTCTGGACTTCTAAAAGCTTGAACTTCTAACTCTGATTCTGTCCTATATTTTTATATAGGACAATATTTAAATAAGGGTCTTGAATAGATAAGGTTTTAGTTTTGTTTTGTTTTTTTTAAAGGCAAAATACCTACAAAACGACCAAAGGTATCTCACAAAGGAATATTTTAGCTGTACCAGGTAAGAACCACACAGCTTTCTATTATTTGAGGGACACAAGGGATGAGACAAACTACATAGACCAGCAGCTGCTCAAAGCACGCGGTGAACGGAGTGAGTGGGGCAGGATCCCTCCCCCCAGCTCACAGGGGCACCGCACACTTCCACAGAAATCCATAACGTGTCAGCACAAGGGGAAAAACTACTGTGTCATGAGGACACTCATGAACACGACAAAGGTGCGATGGCGTTTGCTGTAACATGATGCTGTGCCAAAACCATTAACACCTTTTACTGTGATGTTTCCACTCAAGGTAGTGACTTGTTCATGTCAGAGTGTGTCCTACTGGACAAGCTACAAGAACTGGCAGCTCTGAACAACGTGTCTACTTCACCTCACAGTCACCCCTACCTGCAGGATTAAAAACAAACACAAAACAACAAAAAGAAAAGCCCCTAACAATTATATTGATTGCAGCACTACAAGATGGATGGGCCAAATTCTACTCTGTTTAACCAGCGTGCTCTACTACTTCTGACAGTTACTCTAGCATGGCTGAGAGTAGAAATCTGGTTATTATTGTAGCCTTTGACAGAAAATGTTGTTAAAGTGATGTTGTCTTCAGAGTCTTTCATGAAATCTGTAAACACATTTAACACTTCTTTGAATAGAAAATAAAGCTTGTCAATCTATATTGACTCAGTGAAAAGAAAAGCCCAATATATTCTTAGATCCTTCAGGTATTTACTTTCTCTAATGATTAACTTTACAATATAATTTCATCCTTTCACAAATCAATCACATTAATCGTAAGAACTCAAAATGAATGTTCACTCTGCATTTGTCTTCCGGTTTAACCCTCTTGGACAGCGCTTGACTGAGCAGAATACAGTATGGGGAAAAACATTGCATAAGTACTGCTCCAAAATTAGGACCACAAATGTACTAATACAGAAAGAGTTACTGAGTTTTTAATCCAAGTTCTTCAGGGGACCAAAGTCCATCCCACTGAAAAAGATAGCTTTTCTGAAATAATGTGATGAGTAACAAGCATTCCATGGTTATCCATCGTGGGGGTAAATCCATGGCCAATAATCTATACTGTTTATAACCTACACAAGGATGTTATTAGTCATCCAGAGCACCATGAATGGTGCTCTGGATGGACCATGCATAAAAATGAAGAAAGATAATGGACCGTGCATAAAAATGAAAAAACGAGATATTCTCTATTTGTGGGGAATTTAGAACTCAGAGAGAAGAAATAAACACTGTTTCGGTATGGCTGTGTTTTTTCTGTGCTAAGTCCTCCTTTCTGGAGTTCAGTCTGTATGTGGACAGAGAAAGTGGTCACCCCAAATCCACATGTCATTGTGGTTTGGACTTTAATCCCTAAGCTGAGGGATGAAAGCACAATGGGTACAACACCATTCTGGCTTCATAGTTTGTCTCCATAAACCACTTCACACTATGACTGTTAGTGGTAAATTTTCAAATAAAAGAGATAAAATAGACAAGAAAGCAGAAAAAAATACCCTGTGATATATATGACTTTTCATATGAGGAGAATCATGAATAAGAAACAGGAAAGTCAAAATGAATAGTTTGCAATCCAATAGTTTTAAAAAAATCCAAATATCCAGTAAGATGTGCATAACTGCATTACTGTGAACTTAGTAGTCAGGTTTTAATGCTAACTACTCAGTATGGTATCTTATATAAACCTAAATGCAAAGATAAGCAAATTAAAAAAAAAAAAAAGTTTTACTCACTTGTTGACATCAAAACATACCTGTGAGACAAAGACAAATTTAATAAGCTTCTGCCAAAAATCAGCCAGGATTGCAGGATCATAACAGGACTTAGGTTTTGAAATCTTCAGTTGGTTTCTAATCAGACACTGCTTGGTTTACTGCCAGGAATCCTCTCTGACTCCTAGACAGCTCCTAAAGTCAAAGGTCCCAAGCCCTCAGCCTCCAGCCCAACCCCACTGAACAGAGAACAGTTACTTTGTTTTGTACAGTCTGAACATAAAATAAAAATAGCAGAAGTGTAAATCCTTGCGGGAACAGAATTGCTATTTTTCACTGAGCTCTAGAGGTAGGAATGATGACCTTTAGGAAGCCTTATAAACAGTCAGTTTGGATGCGAGATTTCCAGCTGCATGAATTGTTCAAGAGGACTAAGGGGGACCAGTGTGTGGTCCCTGCCTGCTGTGGCTTCTGTCCTGCATGGGTGGTGCTCAGCCCCACTCACTCATTCAGTGCCGTAACTCCACGTACCCTAGTAACACTTTCCATTTCATGGAAACCCCTAATAAACCTTCAGTGCTGAAAAGGAGCTGGGATGTATCTTGCTTAGAGCATTTGAAGTTTATTTTCAAGTGAAATTAATGTTACTGGTCACAAAAACATCGGCTGTAATTTATTTGGATGCATTATTTGTCCAACACTTTTGCGCTGCCAAAAATTCATTTAAAAAATCATGACATTTGAAAAGAAGAAGGACTCCTTTTGCTAGGTAGCTGTTTGTTAATTAGGTCTGAGTTGGTCATTGTTGAATAAGGTCCAAAAATTAAGTGAACTCTACATGAAATCCCCTAAGTACTCTTAGATGGAACATACTAATGCTTCATCCAGTTCTCCTGCTGCTGCACTGATACAGGGCTGGACTCTGGGCTAAGTATGTCTCTGAATGTCTTCTTGATAATGGTGTTGGTTTAAGAGAAGATACAAACTGAAAACCAATTTGCACTCAATTTTATTTTGCAAATAAACGAAAACCAAAACACTAGTTTGGAAAAAAACACTACAACAAACAACCCAACCCCCCAAAAAATCCCCAAACCACCTACTCATGGGTGCAAAGGAGCTCGATGCTAGTCGGATGGCTGGGGAAGGGGCTGCCCAGATGCAGTAGTTTTGTTCCCAGAGTGACTGGACTGTTCCTCCAAGATAGTCAGGTAAATCTTCAAAGGAGCATCTAGTCATGTCAGTCCTTGTGTAAAGAACTTGATACCGCTGACATTCCCTTACTTCAGCAAATAACAGGAATCTATGTTTTTCAAATAGATAGCGAGACAAGACATACTTTTTTAATCCCTACTGTAGGGAGACTTTAATCAATAAAACCTCCAGTTTTGATCTACAGCCAGCCAGCCTGTATATCAGAGTACATATTGCCTGTAAAACAAGCCATGATTAAGCTGTTTGAGGGTCAGTCTTATTGTTTAACTTATCAAAATTTTAAGATTGCTTTAATTATATATTTAATGTTCTGTAACAACTTCTACTCAAGGCTCAACAGCAACTTTCTAAATATTTCTGAACAAAACAAAAAAAATACAGGTGGGGATTTTTGTTTGATTGTTTTATCATGTAATAAAATTTTAATTTAGGTTTTCTTAGCAGCTAACTTATACGGATAGTCATGGGAAGCATGCTAGTATCCAGCCAGCTATCATTAATTCTCATTTCAGCGAACAATACACAGAAACTTTTTCACTCCTATTTTCTAGTTCTTTAACAAGAAGCACATGCTCACCATACCTCAGATGAGGTGTGGATGGAGAGTAAAAAAAGGAATTTACCAGATTTTGCACCCCAAAAGAAAGTCCCGGTGAGAGATGTTCTTGTTAGGTAGCAAGACCTTGGGTCTAATAAGGCACAATTGCTGAAATACAAAGGTACACCAATTCAGCTCAGAAATAAAGTGCTCATGCCTAAGAATAAGGTACGGGACAGCAGAACTGTAGTTAAATCTTGTATCACCTATAGTCTCTGCATGAGGACTGGTAGTCAAGTGAGGTCGGATGGTTTGTGAAACGCAAGACAGATAAAAGGGTCATCAAATTACCTTATGTGAGTTTTCAAAAAGTCTGTGAAACATAACACATAGACATACCAAATAATTAGCTATGTTGCCATAAACCAGACTTCTGCCCCATAGCAATGCTAACATTGAGAAAGCTGAAAAAATTTATACTTTATGTTCTATGTATCCAGGTAAATACCTACACATCAGAGAAGTAGTCCCAGAGCTTGCACATTTTAATTGTGCATGACATTATTAAGCCAATTTTCTTCAAATTTGTCTTCATATGTAGATCTCAGCATGCCTTGCAAAACAAAGGAAACTTGAAGAAAATGTTCTTAATAGTCAAAGTTGCATATTTAATTTCAGCATGCAACTCCAGGAAGGCAAACTCAGAATAGCCAGTCAACATGGCTAAAAACTCCCAAGAATTTATGAGGGGGTGTGAACAGTAAACAACAATAGAAACAAGTTTTCTTGGTTTAATTATAATGAATGCTAACAGGCTGAATATATAGAGATAATTTATATTGTAAATACCACTTGAGATCAGAGAAATTTAATTTAATTTTGCAAAAACTGTAGTAAAGAATTCTCACTTGATTTACTTTGTGTAAGGTTTCCTCCTGCTCCCCAAAGCCACATGGCCAGCTGCACATGTGTGGGCCTCACCTGAACAAGCAACACCGTGACAGTGTGAAGTAAATCCAGAACCTTTAACTTTGGATCTTTGTCACTCCAGCTAAAAAGAACCCTTTTAATACCTATAAGTACAATTAAAGTTTATATCATCTTTCTCAAGGTTTACAGCTATTGGAGAAGGGAGGGATTATTAATGCTCGAGTAGGAATATTTTTATTTGAAAGAGGGCAGTATTCATGCTTCGCGGGTGATGCATCATAGAATATGGCAGTGGGACATATGTGTTTTGTTCCTAAATTTCCCAGTGCATATGTCTTTATCTATTAAAATGCAACCATTTCTAGGATTGATCAGAGTAACCTACACCACACAGCAACATTATAGACCAGGTTAGGACAGGAAGTGAGGAATAGCTTTTCCAATTAATGCCAGGTAGGGAAGTTCGTTAGATAGGATGCAATTACTTAAGTTGGAATTTGTCGAGAAGCTGGAGTTCAGCCAGGACACTAGTTTAACATTAAAATCCTAAATAAAATCCTAAATAAAATAAAATAAAAATAATAACAAAAAAAACCTTAATGATATCCAAACCAGACAAGAATTTCTTACTTCTTGATGATGTTACCTTGTTATCCCATCAATGCAGAGCATCTATGATACCCAAAATAGGGTTTCTCTGGGACCCAAAGGTAGAGAAAAGGGAAAAAAAGAAATTATGAAGTGTTCTCTGAGGTGCATTTATTCATGATAATCTCCTAGTTAAACACATAACACTCATGATTTTTATTACAGATTTGGAAAAATTATTTATCTTTGACAAAATTTCAGCTGACTTTATAAATGATTAAATGAAGCTCAGAACAAAAATTAAGACCTGACAATTTAAACGAGCAAAAAAATCTCCCCCAAAACTAATGCAAATGGACACTGATGGTTGTTAGACGTGCCTAGCACAGACAAATATATATGAGAAATGTAAAACGTGCACAAATTTGAACGATCTACTTGTACGTCTCATGCAAATGATATTACCATCGCTAGTCCTGAAATCATCTTCATCACTTCTAGGATTTCCCATGGATTTTCCTAGATCTCCTTAGGAAGACTTCCATTAAAATCCTAGTGAATATCTGCACTCCAAAGTACACTAAAAAATAAATCTAGTTAATCTGAGAGCAGCAGAGCTAATGAAGACTGTTTCCCAAATCCCTACTCAATATATCCAAGTCCTCTTCTACGCTACTTACAACCTCCCTCCACTTTTGCATTCTTGTTCAAAATGAGGACACAGCGCAGCCGCCTCCCTCCCGGATTTCCTAATTACTGAATAGGGAAGAGGCAGCACGAGAGCTGTATTTATGCTGCTTGGCCAGCCGGCACATGCCTGCTCCCAGAAAGCAAATAACATGAGCTCACAACACAGTCTTCCTTGCAGCAGGAACCCTAATTTGCATCACCTTCTCTTGCCGGTAGCCACTTACCACAAAATTAATAGAACTCCCACAGTAAACTTTGGTTGAAATTAATTAAAAGGTTCCAAAGTTATGTAGAGCAGGCCGCCAGACAAACGGCACAAAGGCATAGCCCGTATTTCCTTAAGAAAGCAAGCTAAAAAAGGAAACTTTTAGTAATTATTATTTTCATATACCATGTGGCCCAAGTTCTTAACTAAGGCCTATAAATGCTACAGCGATAGTTACAATAAACAGAAAAATTTGCCTAACAGAAGGAACAACAGTAGATGAAATGATAATACAGCTTGCACTAATTAACAACAGAGCTCACTATTCACAAAGGAAGTTGCCATAACTATGCAAACCTGGAGCCAAATTTTCACTAGAACTGAGCTCCCGTTTGCTGAGGATGCTAAGACAAGACAGACATTTTCAGAAATACCAAAAAGTCAGCAATCTCTGTTTAGGTATCAGCAGAAATACTGAGAGCTTAAAAAAAGATGAGAGTAGTCTCCTACTGTTCATTGCGGCTGGGAGTGAGGATGTCCCAGCAGGAGCTCTGGTCTTTTTAACTTAGTAGGGGGGCCAATGGCCTCAGATTGCCTTTTCCAAGCCTGACTATCTGAAAGGCAAATAATAGCTGTAGTAATAAACCCAACATTAATGAATAATTAATTTAAAGTAGAAACAAACAAACAAAAAATGGTGGGGCATTATACTAGTATAGGAAAGTCATCTTTTAAAGTAAGCATTTAATGATTAAGACACTGCCTCCTTTTCCTTTTCTTAGAAGACACTTAAACATAGCTAGAAATTCGTAGGATTAAATGGGATACGCAGAAGGGACCTATAATCTCAAAAAGAAAACCCTTAGAAGACCAGTCAGAGGTAGAGTAGAAGAGCATTTAAAAAGTGATGATTACATGACAACAGTAACAATACCAGTAAAGTTCACTGAAGATAATTTTTGCTCAGTAGCTCTCAGAAATTCCTTGAGAAAATCCTAACATCATTCTGGAAAAAAACCCAACAAAATAAAAAAAGCCAAACAAACAAACAAAACCCAACCAACAAACCAAAAAGTGTTTTTAAACTTCTGATAAAATAGCATTCTCCTCAGATATCAAGACGTCCTCTTCGTGGAAATAAAACCTCAAATCTCCAGAAAATACCCCTGAAAAGCAACCTTTAGAATTGATTGAAGCTGCCTTTGTGACTGTCCAGCTGTTCTACAGAATATCCTGTGAGTGGATATTGCCAGATCTATCTAGAAGGTCTTTGTTTTACTGCACAATTCAAATTACACAGGTCAGCAATGCTCTCAGGAACAAATTGTAAAACATTCCCATCAAGTGCTGCTTAATATACATTTGTGTGCTAAGTGGTTATGCTTCACCTCCTTATTTATGGTTCTGCACTTATTTTTCTTTTAAATAGGAAAACAGATGAATAGATTTACAGTCTGTCACACCACCTTGCTGTAGAAGTAGTCAACCTATTATGCAGAGTTAATCATCAACTTCAAAATGCATTTTGAAGGCATGGAGGGCCTTCATAATATTTGCTGCACATCTCTGCAACCTCATTGTACCAGAGATATGGATGTGCATAAGCTCCTAGTAAATAGGCCTAGAACACCCCAAAACAATGTCACATGATTAGAAAGAATTAATTTTACAGGCTTAAGATGGAATAAGTATGATTGAATGCAGTTCTCCTACAAAACAAGATTTTAACTCATTGATCTTGGCTTCAGGAGGGCTGCAAATATGCATCACGACATAAAATTCAGGGAGAAACCAAGCTAGAGAGTGGTCCTGCGTGGATCAGTTAGGTCCTTTGCTAGGGATCCATCATAAAATGAATTATTTCTTTCGATCTGTAATTGCTTTCCAAAAGCACTGCCATTAATTAGATATACATCCGGTTATATTGAACGCAGACAGCCCTTTCTCCCCAAAAAGATCTAGATTTTTCCAGTAAATAACCCTGCCTCTAGTTCTCCGATCCCCTGCTGCCTTCATTTTACCACCCATCCTCCAAGAAGTGAATTTCAAAGCTCTGGCATGCACAGCAAAAACTTATCTCTGACAGAGCCCTCCTCTGCCAAACTGACTGAAATACTCCTGATTGGAATATCACAAGGATATAACCCTAAAAACTGTTCCCCTCAAGTTCAGTTGGGTTTAGGTAATTTAGTTTTTTAAAAGTTAGCATCCACATCTGAAATTTTATGCAGTTCGTAACTGATGCAGATTGTAAAATGTAAGTCCCAAAGTGAGCTAGTTCTGGAGAAGCAGAGATCTCAGTAGAGTGGATGAAGTTGCTACTGGCAAGTAACTTTGGCGATGGCTGAGCCACCTGCAGAGGAGTCAGAGTCCCCTCCAGCCCCGCAGCACCCTCCAGCCAAGTGGCAGACTGCCCTCCGAGCCTACAGACCTACAACCCTGCCCAGACACGCTCCTGACGCTGGGGGATGAACTTGTTCACAGCCAGCCCACGCCTCCCTGCTTGCCATGAGGCCCAAAGTGTGAGCTTATTCCTGGTGTCAGAAAGCACACCAGGTCTGGAGTGTCTCTAGACGATGTGTCACTGCTGTGACCAGGAAGATGAGTTCGTACCTTCTCAATAAGCATATCGGGAAAAGGCTTACCTTGTAACAGCTACCATTTAATTATCAAAATGCAGCAGCTGGTCTAACTAGATGCTGAAATTATGAGCTTCTTAACCCCTGTGACGATAATGGCTGTTGATAACATCTATTTCTTTCTTTCTACTCATCTGCCACGTCTTCACTACGTGTAAATAGAGCCACGATTAGATGAATTGATCATTAGTCATTATTAAGAAGAGAACAACAACCAAATTCACAAATGCCAGCCTTGCTTTATATTCAGGTATAAAAGCTGTAGCAAAGTCAAAAGTCCAGGACATCAGGAGTAAACAGAGCCTTGGAGATGACTTGGCAAAACCACCTCTATTAGTTTAATCAAAAAGGGAAGATTAAACCCTACCTGTGGCAAGGCAGATCGTTAAAACCAAACGATGATCTCTCAAGCAAAGCATAGTTGTAAAGTTGAAGGCTGTAAAGATGAAGGCTTGCTAACCTCCTTAATGATAACCTTGTCCAATAATAGATTTGATTTCTTCTTCACAACTTTTGACAATCAGGAGAGAATTAGGTTTAAAACAGAGGTGGTAGGTCATCACTTTTCTACCACCACTAGGGCCTTAACAAGCCACATAGGCCAGAAGTAGTGCAGTACCATCAAATGTTTTATAATGAAAATCTATTTTATTGCAGGCTAAAGTAAATGGAGGGTTTCATCGTACAATTTAAAGAGAATATGGTTTAGTGGTTCAAAGGAAAGTGGGAAGGAAAAGAGCGGGGAGAGAAGCCCAGGCACATAGGCAGTGCAAGAGAGTCAGTGACTTGTGTCTTTGAGAAGAGACACAGGAGTGTCACAAAGAAGAAACTGAGAAAGGAAAAGAACGCTGAATACTCCTACTCATCAGGATAAGTAGGAAAAATAGTAGTGCAAGCTTCATTTTGAACCTTGCAATGACGTTCACCGGAAGGACTCAAAACCCAATGCTTTTTTATGTGAATGAGTTGGAGATTAGTCTCCTCAGACTGGCCAGAGCAGTGGTAAATCACATCTGTTTTCTCTGAGAAAGCCTTTGTCCCAAACTTCATAGTGGCACACGAAGCAAACATAGAAACATAGCATCAAATATTTAAATGGGGTTTCCTTTCAATGTGATTATTAATGTCAGCTTAATCATTTTAAAGCGTAGCCATCCTCAGTTAGGACGTTTTATGATTGTCTGGTACACAATACACGGAACTTAAAAAAATAAAACGGCTTTATAGAACATTTCCAATTTAGTTCATGGCTTAGTCCAACCTTGTCTAAACCAATATCTTCAGTGGATGAGATCACTTGCGTGATGAGTGACAAAAAAAAATCTAGCTTTAAATAAAATAAACCATCTCCAGAAAGGGCAGTGATCTTTCTTATCAGGCTAGGTTGTGAAGGCGTGAGGGGTGGCAGAAGAGAGGGAAGGAACAGGCAAAGCGTGGGTCAGTAAGAGCTCCTGGCCGTGCAGCGCTGGGGTCTGCTACGGAACTCTCTCCTGCTCCGCATCAAACATGTCACCAGTCTCTGAACTAGCAACTGTCTGTCCTGTCTGGCCTCTGAGCTTTTGCTTTCCTACCCTGAAGTGATTTCAAGGGGGGCATGGCTGTGTGAGAGGTACCATCCTTTAGATGAGCTAGAAACATATGGCATTGACCACATGTGGTCATTAAAAAGTCCCACGCCAATTTTTGCAAGGCTAACAATATTAGCCCCAGTATCCTGGCCAAATTCCAATATAGGTAATTATATTCTGGGTAATGACATACTGGCTAGTTTTATAAGGTTTAATATACATTGTGGAAAGTGGCTTGCACCTAAGGGCTCTGAGTTAAACTCATTGCACAGTCAGCTGGGATAAAATTAGAGAAGAAACTACCCAAGCATGTCAAATGTTTAAGCTTTAAAACCCTGGGTAGAATGAAACAAAAGAGGAAGGGATCCAGGGGTGCTTTAGCATAATCAAGCTGGCTCATGCCGCTGAAGACACAGCTGGGATTGAGAGCTCACTGCTGCGAGGAAACTTGTAACAGCACCCCCACCCCACCTTCAGCAGTGGGCGTGCGTGCATGTTAAACTACCAGGTTAAGGGAGAAGACCGAGCAGTACGATGCAAAATGTTGTTTGCTGGGTTTTTTTGCTTGCTTTCCCCTCCTCCAGTAAAATCTTTACCAAATCAGGGTCTTATAAAACAAAAAAGACTCTTCAAATACTTACCTGTTGCATGATACCCCTGTCACCCCAGCCAAAAACGCCAGGAGGAGTATGCTACTCTTTTTCTAACTTCTATTTGTCTCATCTTGTCCCACTTGAAGACATTCTGCCAATACCAGCACAGGATCCAGCTGTAACCATACCCTGGCAGGGTACCCACTAGGTACTGCTGATGAAAAGCTCCGAGGTTGATGCCCAGCCCCAGGATAATCTGGGTGACAGCACAGGTCCCTCCAGCATGCCATTAAAACAGAAAAGGGGCACTGGGAGCATGCCACCTACACCTCCGTTGGGGCAGGAGACCCTCACCAGCAAGGACTTACCGGCTTCATTCGCGATGTGTCAACATGACGTGCACTCGGATGACGCAGAACCTTGTGATGAAACGCAAGCAGAACACGTCACACATAGGGGTTGAGTGCAATCACTAACAAAACAGTTTGGCTTTTTTGATCTCATGAAGCTTTCTGCAGACGGTGCATGCCATTTTCTGCATTGCACAAGCCTGAAAACCATCCCCCCATACCGCCCAGTATTTTACAGCATGCAGAATAGAAGAAAAACGGGTTTGAATGCAAAAATGCAGGTGGAAGAGAAGCCACAAAACCACCTTTGGATTCGAAGCCTCACCTTTGGCCGACAAGTCATTCAAAGCAATAGCACTGCGCTACAAGGAACCATCATTTCGTCTTGAAGTTCAAATTAAGCTGCGATTTTGTTTTCCCAACTTACGAGCAGGTGTGGGCTTGTTTTGGTGGTACCATCCAGATTCCAAACTTTAATCCGCGTATTTCATACGCTGGTGTGTACTCCCTATGCTCCCAGGCACACCAGCTCATTTCAAGATGCTCTGTGCCTTTCCTGGGCTTGGATTTCAAGCTGTCGAAGACGGGAGACACAGGCTCTCCCCCCCCTCTCCCCGCGTACAGAGCACTGTTTAATCTCCTCGATTCCTTTCTCCATTAAAACACATTCAAACATAATTAGTGTAACATTAAAAATGGAGGAAATTTTGTAATTGCCAGTTGTTCCGTAGCCATGGTTACATCAGAGATTTATACCGAGCCACTCCGGCCTGAGCACGCACAAGCAGTTAGGAGGAACAGCAGCAGGATAATGTTTGTGTGCACGTGCAGGTGCGCTGACGCCCGCGTTTGCCAAAAAAAAAAAAATAGAGAGGGGGAGGATTGAGGGGGTGGGAAGTGGGGAGAGAGGCCGAGGGAGAGAAAGGAGGGAGGATGGGGAGGGGAGAGACGGAGAATATTCGGTGACATTTAAGGTGCTAATATCTGGAAGTCAACCTTTAATTTGACAGCTTTTAGTGCTAGTTAATTTCACTCATCCAGACGAGGTGTAGGAAATTTGCAGCACCTTTAAATTATCACGTTTTCCCACACTGCCTGAGGCCCATGTGGAATACCTGAGCCATACTTTCTGCCCCCTCCCCGGCTCCCCCTCCGCCCTCCCCCTTTTTTCAGGTCAGCCGAAGTAAAACTTTCATTCCCTTTCTCAGACAATTAATCTTTAGCTAATTGAAGCAGGAATGCTGCAGGATGGGTTTCACTGGGGCCTGTAAATCTCATTTAGCAAAGTGAATTCCAGGCACACGCTGCACCTAATGATGTGACAGGTGGGCTGCACCGCAAGACAGCAGCCGCCGAAAAGTTGATTCTCATTAGACCCTCGGAGTCCTGCAGTCAGTTTTCTGATGGCTGAAGAACACTAATCGCATCTGTTTGCTGCTGGGTGGGGTGGGCAGGGGAGGGAAGAGGGGCTGTGATGAGAGGCAGAGGGGGGGGAGGAGAGGGAGGGGTCCCTTCCCCTCTTTCATGAGTTAATATCCTTGACTCCTGCCCAAAAAAACAGCGGGTCTGCCTCCCACCACGCGCTCAGCCTCCATTCTGCTGACTCCTACAGGGTGCACCCTTTTTCTAATTAACTGGAATGGATATGGAAAGCAAAGGAGGCCTTGTGTTGGGTGAACCAATTATTTTGAAGGGTATTAAGTCATCAGATTTACTTTTATCTTGATTGCATTGTGGAAATCGTGCATAATTAATGGTGGGAGCTTATTAGGAAAATGATTAGGCAAATTACACAGGTGTCGGATGCATTTTTTATGATAAATTTGCTAGAACAATCCTGCAATTCCATCTGTTCAGCTCATATCAGAATGTCACTCTGGAAGAAATTAATGGTGCAGAGTCGCACAAAGTTACTGGAGGCCTTGGATGCAGATTTATGTTTTAAAAAAAGATACAGTTAAAATTACCCAGCAATTTCCTAATAAATACTTGATGTTACAGTTCAATAAATTACTTATTTAATCTTAAAAGAAAATGATAGTCAGCTGGAAACTAAAAAGTGGAGAAAGCATAAACCTCATTTTGTCAGTTTGATGTGTATGTAAATAAAAAATAATCATAAGACGTAATAATTCTCTGCTGTGGGATGCTGACTAGAGACAAGCTGTCAGTACACCAGTACTTCTGCTAGGTATTTTTTCTGCAGATACTAAGGCTTGTCTTACAAATCCCGTGTTGGTTCTGAGGTGGCAGAGCAGGTTCCCTTTTCTGTAATTTCTGCAGCATTTAACAGCAGATTCTGGAGCTGGGAGCTAGGGAGGACGCCAAACGCCGTGCTTGTGTCCATGCCTCTTTCACCCCACCAACACCAGAAGATGAAAATTATGAAACTAAAACCCACAAACACGTTCTCCTTTGGAGAGAGGCAGTCAATGAGTGCGTGTCTTTTTCCATGTGAGTGTGTGTGTCTGAAAGAGCATATGTACGCGCGTTTGTAGAACTAAAGCAATGATATTCTACCCCTGGAAGTGCTGAGAAACCATGGTGATGAGTTAGCTGTTATGCAGCAAATAAAAAACTCGCCACCCATTGAAGAAACATAATATTGTACTGGCTAATATAACACGATTTCTCAAAAAACACAAGTAAGGGGGCAGAAGTTGCAGGCAACTGGGTGAGGGGAGCATGACAAACTGTTTAATCAAGGCTGGGCAGTTTAACAGTCAAATATGATTTTTAGGAGTATATTTTTCGTAATCTGACTGGCTCACTGTAATCACTGCTTCTACCTTTCTTTCGGTACTACTTTTAACAGAGATTGACTAGGCAAAGGTACTTAACATGGCTGTTGTCTTCTCCAGAGACAGCTCTGAGGAAGGCACAGTCCTGGATGTCAACTAGCTTGGAGTCTGCATCCAAGTCTGCCATAAGGGTCTGCATCACCTTAGATAAGTCCTTTTGAGCACTTGATCTCCAGGCCCCTGGATATAGACCAGAAGACATGTAGGTTAAGGGTAGCAGTGAACATGGTGTTTTGCCCCAAGAATGGGATAGGGCTGCTCAGCATGGAGGTACCCCTTCAGGATTACTCTAACAGCTCAACGGGCCTGAAAGGGTATCTCAGCACTGAAAATGCAGTATACATACAGCCAAACCAGCTACCAGTTAGTTTCATACTGTCTGGCATTGAAGATGAAGGGGCCCTGGCAGTAAAGTTCTCAAGCACAGTTTGCAAAATCCATCTAAGAAGCTGAGTGAAAAAGTTTATCTGTTTATTTGCATGGATGTTGGCATGGCTTTGAAGTGAGCTTGATTGTCTTGAATGCCTTCAAAACTGCAGAGAAGACTTGCCCTAGTTTGTAGACCCCTCTCCTTGTGGTGCCTCAAGGACTATCATCCCATCCAAACTCCATAGCACCATGACTCTACAACTTCATTCCTCTCTCTTATTCCTCAGTGTCCCAAGAGTTTACTCATTGCCACAGGCTCGTTGGAAGGAAGACTTATTGCCAATGTGGCACGGTCTGTTTGGGGATTTCTGGTCTTTTCAGGATCTTTAACTCGTAGTGTTATCAGAACAGAAGTAAGCATCTCACTCTCTTTCGACACTCTGAAAAGGAGGCTAGTAACGATCACAATTTAAAAAAAAAAAAAAAACACTTGGAAATTTACAGCTAAAGAGCGACCAATGGGAGAAGTGCATTATTTTTCTGCCTAATATCCAAGTCTTGTTAAATACCAACGATACCAATCTCTGTGACTTTTGCATCTGATTAATCCTTCTTCGCAAAGTAAAGCAGCTGATGCCACTCATTACCTTCTGCTCTTGTGATGGAGGCAAAGGAACTGAATTCCAAACAGCCTCTGTCTGCAAGGGGGGCCACGGCAGCAACACCTCCTGAGTGGTTTATGTCCGTTACTCAAGGAGTGCTCAGTTCATCTGAAAACCCAACTACTCCTCCAGACCCTTCGCTAGGCACATTCTTTGGAATCTGCTTTCATACATCTCATTGTAGTAATTGCTACAGAAAAATTACAGCCACACACAAGCAAATGTGACAAACTAGTGTGCTCCTGAGTCGGTTTATTACTGCTTGTTAATTAAGACTACTGATAAATCTTGGTTTTATTCCATGAAAGTTTTCAGAACAACATAGATTAATGCTGTTAAGCCCAGCAGGTAACCCTAATTCAGTTACTAAAATATTAGAGAATATTTGAGATAAATTTGAAGTTAGGGTGACTATCCTCCTACATTTTAAGGGATGCCCCTTATCTGGTGCCTAATGGCCCATGACCCATATCCAATAAGGAGTTGCTAAGCGTTTGATCAGATAAAAAGCATGTTTTCAAGCAATCATTATTCAAAGGATCAGACACTGTGGTACTAATGTATGATTTTGTACCATGAATAAAACATTTCAGATGATATCCCTCAAAAAATCTATACTGGAATTTATATAGGTGAGCAAGGAAGGGTCAGGTGAATTTCGCTGAAGGAGATAGAGACCTGTCTGGATTAAATTAAATGGGTTAATATAAAACATAGCAAGGCCAAGAGTCATGGGTTCGGAATATATAGCCTTAAATGTAAACCTGACATAGAGGTTACTTCCCGATTTCACACGAGTGTCTCCATCCTGTAGAAGAAACTAATACTATTTGTTCCTAGAAAAGCTTAGCTAGTGTTATTGGCAAGATACGACATAACACAGGGGAATCAAGCAACTCAGAAGTCCTTTGAAGTTCCTGTAGTTAATGTGAGGACACAGAAAATTGTTGCCTGGCCAACCACTCACCTGTACAAGTCTTTCAAGTATATCTCATCCAGTTCTCTTTCAGCTGCCAGAATATCTCCAGGTGCTTTTACACAGAGGCGTTTGGACAGACCAAATGTCTTTGCTTTACCCTCCAGACTCACCAGTCTTGATGAGCTGTAGGAAGCTGTGGCAGGAAAACCATGTTAGAGACACACTGTGAAAGTATTCATCCCCCTCGAATTGGCACATTTACAAAGACATGCGCCTAGAGGCATCACAGTAAGCAGAAGACCCGACCAAATTCGAGGTTCTCTTGTGAGTGACGAGGTACCAAAAAAGCAAGTGCAGGCAGTTTCTGTTCCCAGGAGCAGGGAACTCAGGCAGGAAGGAGAAAGCGATGTAGGGAAATTCTTAGAGACAGGCAGGAAGTTACTGACAGCAATTGCCAGAAACAAAGTCTAGCTGTCACTAATCTCAGTCCAAGTCTTGTGCACCAGTCACACTACTCCTTCGATTTTGAGTGTCAGTGTCATATTTCAAGTGTACAGTATCCCTCTAATACTGTAATCAATATTTGTTTTTGAATTAAACATCTTCTCTTTTCCAGAGCATCACTCAATTTTCATTAAGCCCTATCAAAATAATAATTCCTAATCCTTAGTATGGATAACTAGCTCAAAATAAACAGGCCCTTATTCATATTGAGAGTATTACGTTTTTGGCATAATATAAGATTGCAACTAACACCTAGACATTTCGTAGCACTACGTACTCTGAAATGTAGGTGGTAAAAACACAAAGCTATTTGTTTATCCAATTTTCTCAGTACACCTCCTACATAATGGTTTCAAATTTTAGCCTTCAATTGCAGAACATTCAAGACTTGGCACTGGTTTTGCCCAGATCAGATTTTCATTAGACAACAGACCAATTCATACAAGCTTCTGAAATTATCTAAAGTGACTTTTTTTTTTCTTTCTTGGTGAGTGGTGCAAAACAATGTTTCCCATCCAAGGTAAGTGGAAGGGCCTGAACACAGATCATATATCTAAATACCACAGAAATGTAGGACGCTTTGGATAAACGTTTATTCTTGCTCCATGTTTTCGTGTCTTGACCACCATTGTAGAAACAAGACCTTTTTCTGCAAGTAGTCATGGCTTTAAACATTAAGGACTGGATGTCTGAAGCCTTTCACCAAAAAACCTTTGCATTTTGTTTTAAAGGTGTGGGTTTGGATTGATGAGGAATGCCTTTGGGATGTGACTTTACAGATGGTGAGCAGTAGAGCAGGCAGTACTTCCCTTTGATGGGGAGGAGGCAAACCCTTCATTAAAACATCAGCTTCCCCCAGAAGCTCATCCTGTCTGACATGCCTAACCTGTGTGCATATGTCAACACAGAACGCTTGCTAATGTTGCTGAGGCTGTAAATAAGGGTTCATGCTATACTATGAGGGAGATTAATGAGTAAAGCGCTTCCTTCTCTGCTGGAGGCTGAGGTACGTTCCCTATTAAGATGCAGTATCTGTCACTGTCAATAGAGACATGCTGTGTGGGTGTGAGGGGAGGCTAAAGAGGTGTCTCTGAATCCAGTAATTCCTTGCTTTTAAGGGTCTAGCACAGGGGACTGACACACTTGAGCAATATCAACTTCCTGAAAGATGTTTTCCATTACTGGAATAACTCCAGTAATGTCTGTGGCCAAAGAGAGGGGAATGCAGAGGAACAGGAGATATTCCCTTTTGAGGAAAGCACTTAGAAAAGGAGGGAGAGAATGAAACTAGCATCCTGTACATAGGCCATGCAGATTTCAGGGAAGGGAGAAGGGAGAGATCTTTCCTTCTCTTAGTTATTCCCATTGTACATATTGAGAGATTTCTGCATTTTTATGATAATTTGGATGTCTACCTTCCTTACTCACGCTCCCTTATCTCCTTCCCTCTTCAGTCCAATTAAACGACTATTTTTATTTACCTGTATAACATCCATTTTGGTAGTATCACAACGTCTTACAGAACCATCTCATCTTCACAAAACATTTGATATCTTCCCTTTGAGAGAAGGGTCATCCATTTTACATATGGGGAAACAAGGCACAAAGAAGTTCAGTGCCTTACTCAAGCTGACACTGTAAATGTACTGGTGAAGAAGGTTCTCAATTCTGAACTCACAAGCCCTTAAGCATGTCCCCACTCTGGGACATGAAGTCAGAAAAGAGGATTGCCCATATTTCCCATGCCTGTGATTCAGTAAGGAGTGCTAGCAAAAGTGGTCAGCTCACTCAGCCTGGGCCAAGGAAGGTCTTTCCTAGATTATTAAGGAAATATTTTCTACATGTTTGAACCATAATGACTTTCTAGATCAGAAACTTGTTTCATACAGTTGAACTATATCACAATTTAAAAATGCCGATGCATTTAAAGACAGATATATAACCCCCTGGCTCCTCTTAAAACCCCTAAGGAACATAGAAGTGCATACAAATCAGCCTTTCTCCATTAATTAGAAGATCAGTCTTTTTCCATTACTTAGGAGATTGAATAAAATGAATGTGATACAGAGCAACAGTTTTTTCCTAACACTTCTGCCTCCTTTACAGAAGCTGAAAGAACCTGAGGAACTTCTCTAGTCATTAATTTGAAAAGAAAAAGAGTATAACAAAATATTACATTAGGATTTTAAGGTCTGGTTAATTTTAGCAAAAGCAACTAATTAAGAAAGTGAAAATCTGAAAAGGGAGAAATTGGGAGGCTATGCCTTAAAAAAAAAAAAATCACTTCTAAAAATTTATCTTACTTAAGTACCTGGATATGTACCCAAAGTCAACAGAATTGTAAAGAGCAGCATTTTTTGCACAATAGATCACTTCTTTAGCTCAATTCTCAGTTACAGACATAAGGCAAATGCTATTTATTCTTCCTTTACATCACCAACCTTACTGAACACTAAATAGTTTTTTTGTTTGGTTGTTTGGTTTTTTTTTACTTGGAGAATAAGTCTATTTATAATAAAGTCTGTTAACAAAAACCTCAATAAATCAGAAAAGCTACCTGCAAATCTCGCTTAAGGATAAAGTATTTGGAATTTCACTTCAGAATGCTATGTCGTGCCACTTGCAAAAGGAAAATTAAAGAAAAAATATGTTTCCTAGTTTATCAATAACATGTTAGTTTTATGTATAACATTTGTATTAAGAAATGAATGTATTATACTACACCATGCAATGATGCTTTCCCAGCAATCTTGATAACTTCTCTGGAATTGGTCAAAGAGCATCTGGCTCCGGCCCTGCACATGATGAACTCAGGCTGCCGGGAGGGTGTGCACCAGGAAAAGCAACATCAGCACTCTCAGCCACTGTGAGCAAGGAAGCACGTGCATTTTAGGATCTGTCACAAAGCAGGACAGCAGTGTCTTATTTGACGAGGAGAACGAAGCCAAGGCAGAGAAACAGCTCAGCAATAGAAATGAATAGAAAGTTATAACAGAGCAAGGCGTTTGGCCCAAGTGCTCGGCCCGCTCCAGAGGCAGGGAGCATCACAGCTCCGAGGTCAGCAGGAGGGAGCGTCTCTGAGCCAGCGCTTTGCCCCTGGCTTCGCAGGTGTAGAAATCAGCAAAGCTCTACCTGCTCGCTGTCTCCTACGGTGATAGCTTCACAAAGTTCTCAGCACTTCAGGGGGTACTGGGAGGGAGGAGGCTTTTTTGTTGTTGTTTATGCACACTTATGAGAATGTGCAATATAACATTGCAATATAAACCTTTCATTTACTATGAAAGGTTTATATTGCGATGATGGACACAGAAGAGATGGAGTATGTTGAAGCCGAAGGACCTGCAGGATGAATAGGATGAAGAAGGATACATTATTTTTCACATTTGCATGATTCCCTTACTCTTTAGCCACCCCATTGTAAAGATTTTTATGAGCTGCTTCACCTTAATATTGCAGCATTTTCAGAGTCTAGACAGTGGGAAGCGTCATCCCCTTTTCCTTCAGCCCGTGAGAGATATAAATTGATCAATAAACAGGGGACAAATTATACTGGTTGTAGAGTTTTTAAAATTCGTTATTAAACGTATTTTGTTTGTGTGGAAGGAAGACCCAAGACAAAGAAACAAACTATGAATTAAACCTCGATAGTGAGTTCAGTTTTAGAGGTAAAAATAATGCAGTCCAACCCAGTCCTTCAGAAAATCCAAACTCACATTATGTTAAAGTGTCTCAGACAATGTGAAAAAGTCAAAATTCTTTTTGTTGGCAAAACCAAAAAAATGAATCCCTCTTTACTTTCAGTTGTCTACTTTTGTTTCATGTGTACAGCCAAAGGGCTTTCAAATAGTTGGTATGAGTCTTATTTTATAGATATAGTGTCCTAAATCTTAAGCTAACTCCCTAATCCTACTTATTGACCCTGGTTAATAGCTCAGAATGGGAAAGAGAGCACTGTGATGTAGAAGGAATATTACTTTACCTTGGTCAAACATAGGATAACATTGTGGAAAAACAATCAAAATGAATAATAATAAAAAAATCATTAAGAATCAAATTAGACTTAAACTACCAGGAGAATTCTTCTTTTGCTACAAATAATTCTCTCTACAACTGTTCTTAAACAGCTCTTTGTACTTTGTGGAAATAGCTACCAACAACATATGGAGTCACCAAATTTGAATCACCATAAAAGTAATTTTTGGACTCCAATGGATGATGATCATTAAAATGAGAGCTATAGAGAGAGAAAGATTATGTTTATAAGAAGGTGATCTCTAAAGTACCTAAATAGCTAAGGCAGGTCCTGTGGGAAATGGAATTTATTGGGACAGGTAACTAGAGCTGGATTTCAACAGGAATTTATTACGTAAAGAGGAGACAAGTCCTGGGCATTTCATCAACAATGAGTCAACTGTAGAAGCAGTACGACACAAAGCGTGTGCTGTCTTGTGTCACTCAAGTGATAAACTGCTTCATATCAGAATAAGACTTTTGGGGGAGAAGGGAGACAGAGATACAGAAATAAAACTCCTCTTCAAATCTCCAGATAGATGATACTGGAGCATAGACAGACAGAAAGATAGATAAATCATGTCTTATAGAAGCAGATATGACTGATAAGATACCATTTTTTCCTCAAAAGAGATGATTTGTATGTACATCTCTTTGATGATCTGATATGACTAAAAAACTCAAGTAACCCAACACCTATTGATACCCATGTGAAAATCAGGGGCAGATGACACCAATTGTTATGTTTTGTTCGTAGAAAGAAGAGAAAAAATCATCAAAACATATTCCTTAGAGTTTTCTGGATGAAGAACAGACAGCTACAATAATATAACTAGATTCCCAAAATGGTGGGCAGATGGCATTTGATATGTTTGGGGAAAAAGAAAAAAGAGCTGAGAAGGGCTCTCACAGGTGCCAAACAAAAAATCACAGAAAAAGACTCCATATAATTAGGACTAAACTTAACATAGTAACAGGACAAAAAGTGGCTGAAAGAGTGAAATGCAAAGGTGCAATTTTGTTGGAGAGAAAGGACATGTTTTTGTAGTATTAAAACCAATTCTTAGCTCAAAGTTCCTCTTTGGATTATTTTTAATGGAAACATAGGGACAGAATTCAAACTGAGTGACCTAACCTGTTCATTTTTACTTCAAAACAGATATGTATTTTTCGCTTAATGAAAGAACTGAAAAAAAATATTAAGAAAAAATCCTATAATTATCTCTCAAATATTTTTTATCTTAAAGTTACTGTTATAAATATTCCTTCCTAAAACAAGATCCTCTTTCATCATTTTAGGTTCTGAGTGTACTGAGAGAAAAAAAAATACCACTTTTTAAAAATTTTATTACCAACCTTTCAATTTTATGTAGTTCAGTCCTAAAATCCACATTTCATAAACTGCTCAGGCCTTTCTGGCATGGAAAGGAAGCAGCAGTCAATTTCTTAGATGGAGGACTGGCAACTGTCAAAGATTAATGGCACTGCTGGTTACTTATTTGGCTGATGGCCAGGTGCCACTTCTTTACGTTTCATCTGAGCAAAACATTAGTTAAAACAGGTGCAAATACTTACACTGTGCATTAACTTCTGTTTATCTTTTGATACAGCCCCAGGAAGAGTGAATCCCATCAACCTCTGAGGTCTCAGCCTCTCAACAGTCAGGCCCTGGAAGAGCCTTTTTAACTCTCCTTTTCAGAAGTAAATTCTATGAAAGCCTGTGAGAATGAAGTGTGGCTATATTAACACAGGTGGAAGCAGTCATTCACACAAGTAGATTCACACAATACTCTTTGGAGTACTTCCAGCAGGGATGCCAAATAATATGCAAATTATTTGCATCCCCAGAGAAGAAACCAAAATAATGGCTGGAGTTAGGTCTTTGCAATCAAATCCCAATACCCTTCCCTAGTCACTGATGTTATTCTTTCAAGTGGCATTAGGATTTGTCACTAAGTTTAAAACTGCTCTTTTCTGAAACTATGTAGAGTTGAAAAATACAAAATACAGGCAATACCTTTTCATATTTTAGTTTGTGAATCATTATAGAGCCAGTTCTGTTAGAAACCCTTGGCACCACATTTCCTGGGAAAAAAAAAAATTAATAGATCACGTTCTTTGGGCATAGCATCAAAATGACCCAACCCAGCAAAGATATGTCAGACCTTGCAATCAATTTACACTGAAAGTGACAAATCTGCAGTAGCAGAATTCAGGTTTCAGAAAGTGGCTCAGGTTACTAATTCCATACTAAAAGACACTGAGGATTTTAATTACTCAAAATTGGGAAAATAACAGTTCGTAATAAATGACAGGAAAACAACACAGAACCCTCTGGACATGATCAGATTCTAACAAAGTCATTACAAACATTCTTGCTCTTTGAAGTCAAGATTCTACAGCAAAGTATTTCCATCAAAAAACGAGTTTTTAAGAACTCTGCATGAAGCCAGTTGCCTGTCTGTTCACTGCGTTGACATGTGTTGCCACAACAGAACAGGCAATTTCACCTGGTCTTTTCCAAATGGGTCCTTGATGATCAGTTTTGAGTTTCAAAGGCTGGCAGAAATCCTCTACAGTGCATTCACTCTACTATGTACATGAGGGAGCAAAGAGTTGGGGTTTTTTTGTGCCAACTAGTCTTGAAAGAAAGTCTTCCGAAAAACTATACTGGTCCTTAAAAAAACAAATAAATATTTATTGACAGGGAAAGGCAGGGAAGAGAAGAGGTATGAAGGATCTGCCACACAACAGAAAGCAAGCATTCTCCCCTAACCTACCAATGCCATCAGGACAAGTAAACTAATAAGGCAGTCTGAACAAACTCAAATAACATTTTTTTTTTTTTTCTGCAACCTTAGCATTACCTATCTGATTACTCTTCAGTACACACACCCCACACACACACACACACACACACACAGTGCAACAATTTATTTTAATGTAATGCTGCCCCCTTGTGCTTTTGTGTACAAGGAAGTTTTTGTCAATAACCAAGGTTTGTAGCAACTAAAGAAAAAAAGCAAGAAATCAGCCTTTTCCTCAGCTCTGAGCTTTCTTACAGATTTTTCTCACTTAAGCAGTAATATGATCTTAAGTAACAATCAGCAGTCTTGGAGCCTAAGGAAATATAAAACATAGATTAACACAAAAATTAAAAATAGAGTAAAAAGAAAGCACACTGTATGTAAGTGAAAGATGAAAAATGGAAACAAAGGTCAGATCAAACAAAGTTACAATAAGCTACTGAAAATAAGTGCAAAATAAATGTTTAGATTTCATATATCAAATCGTGGCATGCCAGCACAAAGAAACAGGCTTTGCAGAGGAAGGCAAAAAAACCCCACAAAAACCAAACAAACAAAAAAAACAAATCAGAAAAAACAAGTGATAGGGCAAAAGGAGAATGAGAACTCTACAGCTCAGGAGATCAGTCTTCTTCACAGCAGGAATCTAGCACCAGTCAGCCTTGAGTTACCAGCTTTTGGAAGCCTCTGCCACAAAAACTCGTCAAGTGTCCATGTTAAAGGCACTATAAACTTTTGAGAATTTCATATGAGAAAAATATCGCTTTGTGAGGAGTTCGCTCAGAGTCAATTATCTATCAACATTGTAGATTCAGCAACTAGGGATTGCCTGGTAAATCTGTCTTCCTTAGAGATGGTCCCCCACAAAATTGCTAATTGGTTGAGCTATGAGGACTTGATGCCTTTCCGTATGTCATAGTTTATGGCTGAGGACAAGAAAATTCGTTCTAGCGTTTTTCAAGAATACTAAAATTTCAAAAAGTGAAGTATGTAGGCATGATATGAAGCCATGGATGTATAATATCAATACTTCCAACCCTTTATTTCGAACTTTAAATGAGTCCTGCATCCTGAAGCAAATATTTTGTTTGATGACTACTTCCTGCAATTCCATACGAATCATAATAAAGCTTATGCATGTTCATTTACTTTTTACATGCATATCGAGCAGAAAATTGCCTTTAAAAACATACCTTTGTTTCCAAGCTTTCAAAAGGTGTCCTGATAATCTGTAAGCCCTTACCATCACAGAATAATCACCTATACATAGATATCTATGTACTTGCTTTCTGTGTGCGCTCTATTCAGGCTACTGAATACATACATGACCTTTACTGGCCATTTTTCCTTCTGAATTTCACAGCTGAGAAAGTTATTCATAAATAAAACAAAACAAAATAATGATTATTTGAGTAAAGAAGAGTGTGACAATTTCAAGCAACTTTTAGTAAAAAAAAAGCATGGAAAGTAAGTTGGAAGTATTTTGTTCTGATAGCTACTAAATGAAAGAAACATTCTAATTGCCAGCTACAATTGGGTTTTTTTGCAAATTTACATGGTATTTTAAATATTTCTAAGCTTTGACAAAGTCAATGAAAGTCAAGAAGCTAAACAAAACCTTTTATGTCAGTCTGAATGACACTTTTAATTTGAACTGAAATAATTTGCTTCAGCTTTTCAGAATGCTAAAGGAAAACTGAGCATTTTTAATTTAGAGGTGACCCAAAATAATTTTTCATTGTGTATCCGGGCTTGGCCATTGACCTGACTAAAACCCAACGTAGTTGTTCAAGGAGGTCTGCTGTAAGTAAGATCTATCTTCAGAATTTCTGTTCTTTGCCTTGTTTCATTACCTCTTACCCTTCTTATTAATTTTTGATATGCAAACTCAGCAGATGCCTGTGCGAATGTAAGAGTTTATAGTGTATCATTAGAATGTGTGAAGTAGTATGTGAAGTGCCATCCTCTGATTTTCTTCTCTCTCACATGAACATAGATCTAAAAGGTAGATAATTTAAGTATGTTGGCACACTGTCTGAAGCTATACTAGTCATTTTAAAACTGTATGTTCTCACTTCTCAACATATACATCTTAGGTAAATTAAATTAACTTGGAGCCTCATCCTCTATGACACTCAGGTGACAAAAAAAATGGGCTCTAAACCAACTGTAGAAGCTCCTAAGGAATTGTCTGGTTACAAAAAGAGATTGTGTGTCTCACTGCCCATACCTCCCCACTGCCATTGGGAAAGGAAGGACCCGCAGTGGCAGGTCCTGAGGCTGAGAGAGGTTATAGGAGGAAGACTGTGGCAGCCACTCGTTATGTTGTCATTCCTGGTACCAGGCCTGGGATTTAAGGAGATGTAAGTAATGGCACTATGCCCATTCACACCTCAGCAAACCTCAGTGCAGGCAACAATAGGACTGGCTGCCTGTTATTTTGCCCAACAGCCATCTTAATAGTCATTCTAAAATTGTAACCCTTCTTTTAACTAATTCAATAAAAAAAAAAATTAAAAAAGAGAATTCTGTTACTTTCAGCAACAATGTGACTATAGCCACAAGAGTTTTTGGGTAGTGATAGCCCTTCAGAAAGAGCTCATGAATCAAGGAAAACTTTTACTGTGTGTTTTCTAAGCAACACATAACCAGTAATACTAATATGCTTTCATTTCTGGTTTTGCAGGCCTTGAAGGAAAAATATTGTTAACCTTAATTTTCTGGTGCTTATAATTTCTTCTAGTTTCCCTAACTGATTACTCTTGTATTCTTTTCAGATACTATGCTTTTTTATTTTTTGACCTACCTTGTATTTTCCTCACTAACCTCCATTATTTCTGTTTTTTCAATCAATTATATTTTCAGATAGATGTGCAAATTTTTTTAATAAACTTTTGCTATAGTTACTGTTATCATTATTATTAAAGGATTTAATACGTGTAACTCACCACATTCTTCCACCATTTAAAAAAAAACATGTAAACAAGGAAGTTATTCATTATATCTACAGACATTTACCTTAGGAGGCCTGAGACCCTTCTAGTAAAAGCAGAAAGAGTCCTTTGGGGGCAAATCATAACAAAAGAAGAATTAGGTTAGTTTAAAATTGGTTTCTGAAGTTGTCCTTGACATTACATTGCCTATACTAGGATTTTTGTGAAATAAGTCTCCTAATCTAAAAAAAAGAAATAAATGTAATGATTATGTGTCAAAGTTAGGCTCTATGAATGTCCCCCAAATTATTAACAATTGGCATTAGTAAGCACTGTGCTACCTGATCAAATATTTAACCTGCCACAGTCTTAAAAAAACTCAAATTTATTGGTTGTGGCACAGCATATTGTGGGAAAAGCCAGGTAGTTCAAAGCAAATTTTTTCAGTCTGTCTCAAACGAAAAGTCCTGGCAACATGAGAAACAATTTAGACAATCAATTCTAAGCAACTTCTGCATCTATTTGGCACACATTGGATCAAGGCCAGTCTCTTATATTAAAAGCAAGGAGACTCGCTCCATTTAGAGAATGGAGACTACTTGACCTACATGCAGCCTTGTTTTCACCTTAAGGTCAAATTCAGGACAAATGTGAATGTGGATGATGACCCAGTCATGCTGTAAGAAAGCATTCATCGTTGTAATGGCACTGCTTATGCACCAAGTTTTGTTGCCTGAGTCACTGGCTGACACCATTCTTGTACATGACAGCTTGAATGTCTGTGTTAGCTTTGTAGCCAGAAGCGTACAACGTTGGAGACACATCTGGAAATTGGGTTTTATCTCATCTAAGCCTGGAATCTCCAGTACTACTTAGATTTATCTAGGATGAAAGTAAAACCTTTCCTAATTGCTTGTGTATTTCTATTTTCAGTCCTTCTCAAAACACAAACAGAAAAACTTAACAAAAAACAAGAACAAAAACAAAAAAATACCCCAACAAGCAAAAAACAACCCAGAAATAATATCACTTCTTTTCAATGGCTTTTTCATCTATAATGATAAAAAATACATTTTGATTAATTCTTACTTGACTTTGGCAATTTAACTCACTCCTAATAATAATAATAATAAAAGTCTCCTACATGCCATTTGTGAATGAATCCAAGATAAGTGCTGATTGAAAAGATCAGCATAGCTTGTGATAAGCCAATAGAAAAATCAAAATAATATTGCTTACAGTGAAACAGAAAACTTGTGACAAGGATATTGAGACTTAATTCTTGAGAATAAAAAAAAAACTTAGGCTGGATTTCAGAAAGCATTTTTAGTGGTGACATCTGATGAACTACAGCATAGTCTCCCAAGACAGGAGTCTTATTGCACGAGTTTCTTAAAACAATGCAAAGCACTCAAGAGTAGAGTGTAGGGAACAATCTAAATTGGTCCCCCGGGTAAGGACTAGCTGACCTAATTGGTATTTCCCATCTTTAATTTATGTGATCATACAGTATGCTGTTATCTTTTCATTACATTAACCCATAGGGTCAAACATTCCTCTCGTGGAGTTCTATTGGCACAGGCGGATTTGCACCAGGGCTCAGTTTGGCCCACACTATTTAAATATGAAATGAATGTCAAATATGGCTGTAATCAGCCTTATGGAGTAATATTATTCTCAAGCAAGAAGACCATGTGGTTCCCTTGCATGAAAGACAGATAATTTTATCAAGGCAAACGTTATAAAACACAATACCCATCAAATATTACATGCCAGAACAGCACTAAACCACTTAGAGTGGTAAATAAAACATTAGTTTGGAAAAGTATTTGGATTCTTCCTCACATTATTGCAATGTTTTATTCATATCCTGCTTATATATTCTCTTCATTCTGTTAATCTAAGTGACCAGCATGTGATCAAACAGCGTAGTTCTACACAGGTCTGCTTCCTTTGCACAGCACCTCCATCACCTTCAGGGCAAGAGGAACGTCACTGTGACAGTCAGTTTACAAATATGTGCCTTTTAATTCATTTATCAATCTCTTTTCACCAGGCTACATCGCTAATGTCAAGTAAAACACTCATAAGTTCTGGAGCAATCTTCAAACGGTAGTTTCTGCAAAACGACAAATATCAATTTTGTGAAAGTAAGTGAATGTGGCAGTCCAAAATAGTTTCCTTAAGAGATCTGACCATGATGTAGAGCTGTTGTCTTTAATAAGCAGTAACACGGGCAATAGTTATCTCTCTTATTCTTGTTCTATCAATAAGGAAATCAAAATATCTGAATCTATCATTCTACATTTGCCTCAAAAATACTAAGTATGCATAGGTAAATGATGTGCCTTTGTTTACTCATCTGTAAAATGACTTTGAAGTCTCTCTGAAAGTATTTTTAGGCACCTCATGATAGGTGTGACACTAAGTCAAATTTGCAAATTTGCGGCATCGCTAAAAACTTTAGGTATTGAATGAGTTGCTAAAAAATATTCCATCTAAACTGATATGTGATGGATAGACAGACAAATGGTTTCATATATAATCAATCAAGCAACAATTCAATTTTCTCTAAGAAAGCCAAAACCTGCTGAACCAGAACTACTTGGATTCTGAAATGCAACTGTGCCTCACAGAAGCTGTTGTTAATGCCTTTTGTATCAAGACTTTGGGACCAAAACCCAAAGACGTACTAAATGATTAAGAGGGACGACAGCGGAACATCATAGAAGATGTAGATTATGTCTATACTACAGTAACCTCAGAGGACTTTCTGATTTCTGAGCTCACACCCATGGTCTGTCCACATCCAGCCTCCATGGAGGATCTCACCTTGCTGCTAAGAACGTGGCAGAACTGAAGAGTGGTAGTAAGGGCTTCCCACTGCCGGCTACACAAACTATTCTTTTCTCGGCCCATTTATGTCTTCAAAAGGAGGCACTCAGAAACTGACATTCGGGTCAAGACCACTTCAGAAAAATTTGCCTTTAAGACATCTCATGGACTTAAAACACATTCATCTCCGTGAGGACAGCCATCAGGACTCATCACCATGACAGAATCCATCTCAAGATGAGATGGAAGAGTTTGAGCTTTATATGCATGGGTCTGCAAAATCAAATGGGCTTATCATTCTTAGGTGTAAATTGTCTTAATTTATCCTAAAAGTCTTTTTTTTTTTTTCCTGTTTAAAATTTTGTTTTGCTTTTGTCAAGAGCAAATATTAATATTTTTCTTTGAAAATGAAAAAAAATGTGTGAGTTTGTGTTCTTTTCTTGTCATTTTGTTTCCATAGCCTGAGAAATATGCTACTTTTAATCTTCTCTCAGGGAAAAGAAAAAAAAAAACAAAAAGAGTGAAGATACTGATACGAAGGATGAAATTTCAGTGATAATTACTGTGCATCAAATAGGTGTATGAAGCCCAGTACATAAACTCCTTTCATCATTTGGGGAAAAAAGAAAAAGCCCCTGAAAAATCTATGAACTGTCAGGGTGAGAATTGCAAAGCTACCCTATCTGCCTTACCAAAGGGTGACTTTATCAAGTAACTTGTAAGTTACAGGCACACATCACTGTTGAGGGAAAAGTAATTTGTTGTAATCATTTTTAATTATAGTTATTCTTAATTATCTTTGCTGTATGTTTAAACATTAAAATACAAACAGTGCTGCCATAGCACAGATGGCTGGTGCCTGCTATGCAGACTGTCAAGCTTCATTTAAGCACCACTGTCATTTTTCCTTACAGTTGTAACTTTAATAATGCACTTTCTCTGAACCGTAATTATTCATGTTTTAAGAAGAATACCTACCATAAGGTACCTAAACAAAGACATTCTGAAACAAAAACACTTTCTACAAGTTCCTCTAAAACAGAGGCATTTGAAACCTGAATCCAAAAACTGGGTGTACCAATAAAATCATGTTCATAATTGAAAGCCTAGTGGATAATTCTAGCTGTAAGCAGCTGGGATCAGAGTGTTAAGGGCAGCACAATACCCCCTGCAACAGGAACAGAAAGAAATTAGTTGATTTTATTATCCTTCCTTCTCCAACTGTGGTTTCTTTTGTCTTCAAAGATGTTATACATAAAAACAAGATGGGAGCTTTGTTCTCTTTTTACTTCTGCATGTATCAATACAAGTATTCCGTTCCTTGCGATGTTTATTCAGGACATTAAGAACCATTTTGCCCAAACCAAAACATTTGTAAAGTGAGATATTGCGTTAGTGCTAGAGCATCTATATGTTCTGTGCAACCTCAGAATCCTTTCAGGTGAATTCACAGCCCAGGAGTATAAAAATAAGTTCAAAATTAGGCGACAAAAAAGTCTCCGTTCTGGGAGACAAATATTTTTTCATAACTGAACCCAGGGAGATGTAGAGCAGAGGAGAAACATGAAAGAGTTACAAATGTAAGTACTAAAGAAGAGACTGTGCCTAGTCAAGAAAGTTTTTCAGGTAAATTTGAAAAATGTGACTGACTGAAGACACTTCCTGGACACTAGTTTGAAACACTACCTGGAAGAATAAACAATACACCATAAAAGATGGATCAGTGGGTTCAAGTAGAACAGTAGGCAGGCTTGTATGTTAAATAGTATAGTTAATTGTGCAATAAAGTGATGTATCACACAGAGCTTTGTAGTAGTCAACTACTTACTTTCCTACTGGCACTATAACTTCATCATTGTTCTATTGTGAAAGTGGTATCTTGTTCTTTCCAGAAACTCATTCCAACTATTCTGCAAACTACATGTCATGTATATTGATGATTCAATGATTCCTTCACTTTTATGGACAATTATTTTCACTCTTTCATACCCTATTTTTGTAAGTTCTCAAAAGCACAGTCCTAATTTGCTGGACAGAGACATTATTTAGGTTGATCTAGAGAGATACAATTCCGATTCGCAAACAAAAATATTCCATGAAAATTCTCTCATGATAGTACTACTTACAGCAAAGGAGAAGGAAATAGTCAAATGCACATTTCGTAGAATCATAGAATGGCATAGGCTGGAAGGGACCTTAGAGATCATCTAATCCAATCACCCTGTCATGGGCAGGGACGCCTCTCAACTAGATCAGGCTACTCAAGGCTCTGTCCAACTTGGCCTTGAACATCTCCAGAGTGGGGGCATCCACAACTGCTCTGGGCAATTTATTCCAAAGTCTTACCACCCTCGTACTGAAGAATTTCTTCCTAAGATCTAATCTAAATCTGTTCTCCTTCAACTTAAACCCATTTCCCCTTGTCCTATCAGTGGACACTCTTGTCAAAAGTCCCTCCCCAGCCTTGCTGTAAGTTCCCTTCAGGTATTGGAAGGCAGCTATTAGGTCCCCCCGAAGTCTTCTCTTTTCAAGGCTGAACAATCCCAGCTCCCGCAACCTGTCCTCGTAGCAGAGGTGCTCCAGCTCCTGGATCATCTTTGTGGCCCTCCTCTGAACACACTCCAACAGATCTATGTCTCTCTTATGGTGGGGACACCAGAACTGGATGCAGTATTCGAGGTGGGGTCTCACAAGAGCAGAGTAAAGGGGGAGAATCACCTCTATCGACCTGCTGACCACGCTTCTCTTGATACATCCCAGGATGCGGTTGGCCTTCTGGGTCACATGAGCGCACTGCCGGCTCATGTTGAGCTTCTCATCTATAAACACCCCCAAATCCTTCTCTTCAGGGCTACTTTCAACCCACTCTGTGCCCAGTTTGTATTTATGCCTAGGATTGGCCCGACCCAGGTGAAGGACCTTGCATTTTGACTTGTTGAAGCTGATGCAGTTTGCACTGGCCCATTTCTCAAGCCTATCAAGGTCCCTCTGGATGGCATCTCTTCCCTCAAGTGAGTCCACGGCACCACACGGCTTGGTGTCATTGGCAAACTTACTGAGGGTGCACTCAATGCTGTCATCCATGTCGCTGACAAAGATGTTGAACAGCACTGGACCCAGAACAGACCCCTGAGGGACACCGCTTGACACTGGTCTCGATGTAGACATCGCACCATTGACCGCAACTCTTCGAGTGCGACCATCCAGCCAGTTCTTTATCCACCGAGTGGTCCATCTGTCAAATCCGTGTCTCTCCATTTTAGAGACAAGGATGTCATGTCACATTTGTTTGAACGGAGTCCATCTGGAACACTTGTAGCAACAAGAAACCCAATCCGTTACCCTGAGGACCTGGAACTTCCACTGTGGTCAGTGACTCAATGTCACAGATGAAAATTCACCATGGATCAAACTGACATAAAGCTTGATTTACACATTCAATACAGAGCTGAAACAGGCATATGGATTTTATGACAGGTCTTCACTTCACAACACGTCTAGCACAATGAGACCAACTTGCTGATTGAATTTAGGCCCTACGACAATGTGAACACGTACGGTTAAAGCATGACTTAAATGAACAGTTAGTAACAAAAGAAAGTTGCCTGTTTTGGATTTGTACACCTCCATCCGTATCACACTTACTTGAGTCATGGATGCTCAGCATGCTGCTCCATCAACATGCTTTAGTTAATGCTTACTCCAGAAGAAGAAAGCCAAGCTCACTCTGTAAAGTCTTTTACTTCCTTCTTAGTCTCTGTACCATAGGCATCCTTCAGTATTTTATGCCTTTTTTCGATGGTAAAGTTCTACAAATGGGCTCATTTTTTCCTAGAAAACGGGCATATTTAATGTTTCATTTCTCATATGTCATCAAAAGATATCATGTAGTAGTTTCTGACCTGGTTTGAAAGTCTCCTTATTCCGTTATCAATTTGCTGAGCCTCCTACTGCCACATTGTATAGTTTTAGTCTTAATTTTTAATATTATTTTCATGCATTTTTAAGGTAAGCGTGGGTTTTTTTTAACTAGAGTGCAACAATAGCTTCTCAATATTAAATAAATAATGTTAGTGTTGAGACAATTACGATTTTTTGACAGTGTTGATATATTATTGTTTCAGCTACAGAAATTCATCTGTTTCATGCATTTTATGGGCACTTTTTTGTTCTTTACCCTTCTTTTTCTCTTTTTGAAAAATTGAATTTGTCCAATTGCCAAGGTGCTTTCCTCAGGCCAATACTGACTAACACTTCAGGGATGGAGTTTTTTTTTTACTATGAATCAATTCAATGCACAATATCTACCTCTATTTCCAAAAGATCTATAGCAAGATTCTAGAAAAAAAAAAAAGTGATAGAAGCAATGTTTTATGAATCAGACTCCTTTTGATGTTACATAGTGGGATTAAAGCCTTTGTGAAAATTCAGCGTGGTGTTGTCATGAAATCCAAGTCAGTATGAGACCCCATGAGGTTTTACAGGTAGTTGTGTCCTTCAGAAGACTTTTATCTGAAGAAAAGAGTTTGTATGTGTGAAACCACCACATGCACATCCACTTCCTAATAAACCTCAAAACGAATACACATGTAGGGAATGGGAGACATGGGTTTTGACAAGACTAAACTTCCAGAGTAAGACTTAAAGAAATTTGCTCTGAAGAAATATATAAAGTGCTGTTTTACATAAAAATTGAACTTCCAGTTCAATAGAAAATCCCAGTCTCCTCCTCTTCACTGACACTGCTCCCATTTCCCTCCCTCAATTTTTTCAAGAGAATTTAGATTTTTATAAAAAGATTTCTACAGGTTGGTTGTGGATTCGAGTGGTAAAGATGAGAGAATAGTAGATACTGTCAGAGACATGAGAGTTTTATAGATGCTTTTTTTTTTTAAATAAAAATTATATCAAACTCTATATATCTATAAAGATGAAAATTCCAGACAACAGAAGGGTTTCTAAATTTAATACAGGTCATGGGGATTCAGTGCTCTCTTACAACGTCTTCAAGAGATTTTTCAATATGATTTAGCAGTAAATATATTCAATCTTTGCCTAGTGAGCTCCACTCATAACAGAAACAATGAGACAACCTCAATGATAATGGCTCCTATGCACTACTCCGAGGCATCAATATGCACTTTCCTTTGCTCGTGTTCTCCCTCTCTATCCCTTATTCTCAGCCACGCTGACTTTTAACTTGCACTGTTAGTAAAAAAGCTGAATTGGGAGCATTAGAATCTCCCAACTGATCTTTTTTTAAAATATAAAGTGAAGTTAAAAACCACTTCAACAAAGGGTAAAGCACTCTTAAAAGCCTCAGACACCTGCAAAGGTCAGCTTTAAATTTGAAGCCACCGCCATTTGGGGCAGAGGGAGAAGAGCAACATGGTAAGTCCAAGAAAACTAAAAAGGAATAAAAAAATAGGAAGAAGAAAAAGATAAAGACACAAAATAGTTTAACATTTTCTTTAAAATACACAGAGCCACATCACATAGAAGATGATGCTTTTCTATAGAACACCATCCAACCATACAATGTTCTCAGAACACGAAGAGGTCACAAAGCATTCAAAGTAACATCTTTAAATGATAGTAATTAAATTAGCCATCTCTTTCCAGTTAAAATCGTTAAGGTTTAGGATGCATCTTTGCATCCTTCTCTCATGCTGATTGTCCAGTGTTGAGGACTGAAGGCGTTAGCTTCACATATTACCGGAAAGATGTCATCCGAGAAAAAAAAAGAATTTCCTTTTCTTGCAAATACCCTTAGATCTTGTTGGTATATAGTCCAGACAAATCCATTTAGTCATTGACACCTCCAGACATAGCAGATGTAGGTAGCTGGGAATTAAGCAGCTTTGGTTACAGTAACACCCACTACGAAATGGGAGGAAAAGTAAGTCTTTCAATTCATGATTTTCCATGGTCTGGAAAGTTAGGTGAAGATAAATGCTTGAAAATTACAGTTTAAATCCATATGTAGATATCTGATAAGTTCCAGAAGTGGCAAGTTACCCATCAGCCCAGACTGGATTCAAATTTCAATTCTCAGCACTTCTGGAAATCTTTCCACTTCCTTAAGTGCCTGAATATGGATTTGAGAACGTAAGTTCAAGTAATGTTTTAAAATTCAGTTCATATTTATGCACCTTAGGATCTTCCCTGAGAACTAACCACACTCATTTTTTTCCTCAAGCCATATTAAAGGCTTAGTAAAGGTTAGGAAGTTGCAAATATTGTACCATAAGAGGAAGTTCTAACTGGCCAGTCCCTCCCTGAGGACATATTTTCATAGTAGCTTCTCAGAACTAACACTTACAAATTAACCTCTTATAGGAGTCATGGTAGCCAGATGAAAGATTATGACCACACATGTAAGCAAATCCGAAAGCCATAAACAGCGGAGTCTAATTCCTAATAAAAAATATAGACTTTTTAACTTGTCTAACATCTTCTGTCTCAGGGCACTGACCCTTTGTTTATAGACATGGACGACCTCAACACGATGATAGGACACCATAACTCTACTTTTACAGGTTGGAATGCAGTAGTATATGCTAACAAGAGATAAACTTACTTTGTCAGTGTCAATGGCAGAGCTAGGTGTTCTACCTAGATCATCTTTTTTCCATGCCTAGATTTTAGACAGTATCCAGAAAGCTACTTTAGTGACTGCAAAGGCACTGGAGCAGGCGTAAGTCACCTAACATGCAAATCCTGGTTCATTTCTGCTATTCTTTACTTCTACTTACAAGGAGTTGACATTGGCAGAGGAAGTTAAAGTGTTTTCAGTACACAAATGCCCAAATCAAGGGCCAGAACATCAGGGTTCAACAAATTTATGCCAATTTACGTGAGCTGTGGATTTGTCGCATGCTGTCTATCAACACAAAAGGTGCATAGGTATTCCATGGCACCTCTGATCACTGGACTGACTGCTTAATTGTCATGTTCCTCTCTCTGCTGGGGTCTCTGTGCCAATTGAGGAGACTCAACTGTGTTTTTCAGAAATTATTTAAAAAAAAATTACTTAGGCAAAACATCTGTGTGCCTCCTATGTGTTTATATATTCATTACATCAATCTCTTTGTTAGGTACAGTATTTGCTAATGGAAGCAGATAAACCTTTTCATTCCCTTTTTATAGGTTCAGTTTGTTACGCAGGCAATAGGGGAACAGCATATTTGGATTGAGAGGGGATATTGGAAGCCAAGGAAACAATGTGCACATAGTTCATTTTATTCCTTTGTTTAAAGCAACTCTGTCTGATAAAAGAGCCATTAAATATGGAGAACTGCACACAACATGTTCAGTGCATTATGCTGAATAAAAGAGGTAATACAGTGCCTCTCGCAGAGATCTACACTGTGGTTTTCTTCTGGCACCACTGAAAGAGCAAAAGATCAGCACATTTCAGGATCAATCCAGACAGGATAGTCAAGCCCAATCATACTTCCAACTATGAATAAACCTGAACTGCCTATACAGTTGCTGATTTGAATTCCTCTCAAATCTGTAAATATTCAGTCTGGGATTAACCCCAACCTTATAGCAAAACCTACCAGATATGTTGACTAAGATCAAACACTTACGCAAGTGGTGATATTTTCATTGCTGTAATAATATACTGAGGGGCTTCATGCTGGGAGCACTAATTAATATCCAATCCCATAAACCTCCAATGAGCACTAAAAACACAAGGAAGTTCAGCAGAAGACCCTCGCAGAGAACAGAGGAGCAGAGAGCATGCATGTAGAGGGATGGATATGGTGTGACTATTCTGTAGAAGTGCAGGCAGCAAAAATCTACAAGCCCAATGCTGTATGAGTGGGAACACGAGGCCATAGTAACACCCTACGATATAGGCCATAACACTAGATCATCCTGACTGAGCACCACATTTATGCTGTCTAGATCTCCGAATCTGTGGCCATTCCCTGAACACACAGATTATATGGATTAACGCATTGATTCCCAGGACTTTGTTCCATATTGTTACTCGATTCACATTTAATTTGAAATGCAATGGTTGTACTATAGAACGTACTTTGAAAAGATGTCATGAATACTTAATTTTACCCACTGCTTTCTTTGAAGTGGTCTGTATTTTAACCTTTTTTCACTTCACCTCCTCCTCCTTAAAACCATATTTACATCATCAGGTTCATCAGAAAAAATAATGTTTACTATCTACATTCTTCCTCAAGACCTGAATCAACCAGCTAGTACTGTATTTCCTACAGGAAATTTAAGTTCTTTACCACTGAGAGCCTACTCTAGAGTTGTTTTACTTTACAGTTAACACAAAAAAAAATTTAAGCCTTGTGTAAAAGAACTAGCCGTAGCCTTGCAACCACAGCTATCAACAATAGAATTGCTGAGGATTTTTCCAACCAAAAAATTAGTTCTGACTTTTTTGGCCACTAATGACTTTTATGCCGACACTCTTTGTACTTTTTTCATTCAGCAATGGGAGGAAAATCCAAGTTCTCGTAATATTTCATAGACTGCACACGAAAGGAATTGACTCACTTTATAGCACATTTTGAAGATTTTTTTTTTTGAAAACTGCTGTTTGTCTTAAGTAATATTATTTTCACATGAATCCAATCAAATGAGAAGATCCATTCATTTTTCGCGTTCTCGCTATGATTATTTCATTGTAAATATACATTGTACAGAAGTTACTCTGTATCATTTCACTGAGATAAATCTGTTAATTCTTTCAATAAATCTTAACATACAAATTGTGTCATATTTTTTAAATCCTTACCAAGTCTGATGCTGCTGCAAGAGCTTTTTGAAACAGATGGTTGGTACTTGTGTGTGGTGCTTTTCTTTCCTTCTCTCTCTCTTTTTTTTTTTTTTTTTATTTAAAGCACATATTGTTAACACTTGACCTGATGTGTTCCTTCGAATAATTATTCTGGCATCCTTAAAGCAAAAAAAAAAAAAAAAAAATCTGAGATTTTTATCCTTATTAACAACCTAAATATAATTTAAGAAACTAAGAAATGTCAAACATGCTTGTAAATAACACTAAGCATGGCAGGCTTGGTGGTTTTCTCCATCAGCTCTAATTCTGCCTTCTGTGTGTTGCCTTCTTTAGTTGGGTGACTTCAGCAATTAAAGAACTGAACCCATGTAGCACAGAGTGATCTCAGTTATCCTAAGCAACTTAATTTCTTTGAGGAGTTTCTCAGTACATCGCAGGACTGGATCCTCAGTTCTCTTTCAGCTGTTACCCAAGTGAATAATCAATGAGACTCCTTGACTGAGCAAAAACTACTGAAGTGGGAAAATATTAACAGGTCTCCATACAAAAGACAATATTAAACAATGCTGTGAGATGTTTATAGCTGATCTCCCAGCACCAAAGTATTTCAGGACTTGGTGTTATAAGAACAGAAAAGAGACCAATAGGAGAAAAAAACCCCATGAACCACAATGTCATGCACATGTACAAAATTTAACAAACCTCTTCACATATTCCCAGACAACAGCGAGTATTTTACTCATTTATTTTCTCTGCCTACCCTGTGCTCAGATTTTAGAGAGAGACATCATTCTCCGTCCTTCCTCTAGACTGAGGACCACAAATCTCTGATTTTACAGTGTGAGGAACTGTTCCTCTAACTCAGTCTAAAAGGGTGAAAGGAATTTCATATGCCTTTGAGCCTTCCCTGGGTAAGTTCATAACAAGTGGGTTCCTACTGTTCTGCTTGGCCCTGAGTTTAGCATTACTGATACATCATCTCTCCTACCTGTTGAATCATAGAATCATAGAATGGCGTAGGCTGGAAGGGACCTCAGAGATCATCTAATCCAACCTCCCTGTCATGGGCAGGGACGCCTCTCAACTAGATCAGGCTACTCAAGGCTCCGTCCAACCTGGCCTTGAACATCTCCAGAGTGGGGGCATCCACAACTTCTCTGGGCAATTTATGCCAAAGTCTTACCACCCTCGTACTGAAGAATTTCTTCCTAAGATCTAATCTAAATCTGTTCTCTTTCAACTTAAACCCTTTTCCCCTTGTCCTATCAGTGGACACTCTTGTCAAAAGTCCCTCCCCAGCCTTCCTGTAGGTTCCCTTCAGGTATTGGAAGGCAGCTATTAGGTCTCCCCAAAGTCTTCTCTTTTCAAGGCTGAACAATCCCACCTCCCGCAACCTGTCCTCGTAGCAGAGGTGCTCCAGCTCCTGGATCATCTTTGTGGCCCTCCTCTGAACATGCTCCAACAAATCTATGTCTCTCTTATGGTGGGGACACCAGAACTGGACACAGTATTCGAGGTGGGGTCTCACAAGAGCAAAGTAAAGGGGGAGAATCACCTCTCTTGACCTACTGACCACGCTTCTCTTGAAGGGGCAGCTTTCATGGATGTGGCAAGAGGTGATTTTTAATTATCATGTAACGTAAAAAATTAGAAGCAAATGAAAAAAAGCAAAAATCATGAAAGGAATATATAATAACAAAATATGTCTATGCAGACGAAATGTATCTTCACCTTTTGAGACTCTCCCAGGTATGAGATTATTCTGAGGTTTGAACCTTGTAGTTAAAAAATAGTATATCAAAAAAGTAGTGAAAAATGCTTCTCTCTAAGAAGTTCTGACTTCAGTCTCCTAGCTCTCAAGAAGAAAAATCAAAGCAGATTCTAAATTACCAACTCCCCCTAAACTTACAACTCTCAGTTAAGATAAGAGTTTCCAAAAACAAGCTTGAAAATCTAAGCATCCTCTCTTTTGAGATTACCAATTTAAATACTGTGTGGATGCCACAGGCAATTGTTTTTTTTCTGTGAGGATCTACAGCACATGTCATTACTTACAGTGCAATGTTAATACTTACTATTTTCTGTCACTTTAGCAGGATCATCTTAACTGAAACTGTAAATATTTTGAATCGATGTAAAATTAATGCGTCTTTGCTACATTTTACTTGTATGTCTGTGAGTATGTGTGCATATAAATATATTCCCATATAAATATATTCCCATACGCACAAAAATGTTAACAGAGAATTAAGGTCGCCTACGTTCATTTCTCAAGTCTAACCTGCATAAAAACTACAGTGCTAGACAAATTCATGCTAACTGGAAATCTGGATCTACACCCATCAAGGACTACTACTAGTAAAGCTGAGAGGAGCAACCAGAGTAATTTCAGTCCACGTCTTAGCATGTAAACATTCAGACTCATTCTCCTTCACAAAAAAAATTATCTTCTGGCTTTCATCAATATACTCTCTTGGATAGATTTACAAGGCAACCAGAGGAAGACTGTCCCTTCACTGGAATTGCATGCTGCGGTATGCATCCTGTTCCACAGTGAAGGCTGTGCTGTTTCAACATACTGTCTTCATCTACCCACAAAACCCCACCCTCTGTGGTACAGTCAACTCCTTCCAATAATATTCAGACACACCATCTTAATTTTAGCCTCAGCTACATTAATATCTGTTACCGACCCAGGCTTTAGAAAAATAGAGAGCTGATTTATACTTTAGTAGAGAAATTAAAGATCAAAAAGATTTATTAGGGTTACTCTACCATCCCCCTTACCAGTGCATAATCATTCCTCACCATATATTTTTTATGGTAATTAGACACTCAGGGCTCAATCCTACAGAATGCTAAGTGTTCTGGCCCAGTCCAGCAGAGTGATTAGATGTGTGCTTAACTGTAAATGCCCAAGCAATCCCTCAAAAGTTAGCCATGAGTAGGTGAACTATCCTCTCGATTTAAGCACGTGCTGAATTATTTTCCCAGGATTAGGTTCAGAGGCTCAGGATTGGGTAGAATAGACCTAAAGCTTTGTTTATATCACCTTTGTATTTCTAAAATGTCCCACTGCTGTGGCTGTAACAATAACGACGGCATCAGTAGCTAACAAAGCTATTGGCACCCTGCCTTTAGCAGCAACTGGTGCTGATTTTCACTAAACCAGTTTGCTTACATTATTGTACTGCTTAAAGAGCGATCACCTTTGAGCCAGACCAGTTAGAGCAAAACTTGAGGACCACTGCAACTACTACTTGAAATAAAAAATGCATGTCCTGAGCAAAACTTGTACTTAATCCAGTGATGCGCTCTGGGTAAATTACGCTTGCTTAGGAGCCTGCTGCTGCCAGAAGCATAGCATGTTTCTCAAAAACTTTGGCTGCCCTTCCAACCCCACAAGGAAATGAAAGCAACAGAGGCAAGAGCAGCCCAATTTCATGAGGGAAGATGTCCACCTCTTCATTGTACAGTGCAGGTACGCACATCACCGTCCTTTTTCCTCTTCCTTCTCTCTTCTTTCTTCCTTGTTTTCCTCTATGCCTTGATACAGTAAGAGCCTACATGAAGCACTGAGCATTGTACAAGCAGTTATACAGGAAAGTTCTACCCTCTCTAGTCATTGGTGTGCAGTGGTAGAACAGGACTGAATCAATACGCTAAAAATGATTTAAACATATGCTTAAATGTCAAAATGTATTTAAATGCCTTTAGGTTATTTATATTATACATGTAGAGGAAACATATTCCATCCCAACAAGCACATGCTAATATTTTAAATAAACACATGAAACATACAGCTGACTCTCTGCAGATGTGTGTGAAGTTTATAATCTTTAATTTTTATTCCAAACACATTAATGTTTCTTACTTCAAAATGACCTGGGTAAACTGTGAAATTTGCTTAAGCTATTAAGAGTAAATCTGTCACACTGACAATTTCAAGCGGTGTCCTTATTGCTAAAAGGGCATATACTGTAAGTTACAGGCTTAATAGCTATTGCTTTTTGCTCTGATGTGCACAAGTCCTTTACCTTCACATTTATTTATTTCCTGATAAGCAATCAATGTACAAAAATAGAAAAGCCAAATGGATTAAGAGGCTGGTTCTACCCTGATCTCAGTCTAACAAAAAGGGTTTGTTGTCATGAATAGAATCAAATCTTCAGTTAGAGGATTTTGTCACTGATGATTGAATAGATGAGTATGAAACAGCATCAGAACAAGCACAGCTCATCTTGTTTCTGAAGGTTAGAGGTCCCACACTCTACTTAAGTCATTGACATGGACATATGCAGGGCACAGGATATTTATGTGCATCTTCTGTGCTATACAAATATTTGACTGTCTGGCCCCATAGCTGCGGCCCAAAACCCTGTCCTTTTGACACATACATGTCAACTTTCCTTCATCCATGAAAACAACATAACTACTGATGAACATAAAGGCAAGTGCATGTATGAGGGTTTGCAGGAGAGCTTTACCCATGTGGACTTGCCTACAATTGACTTTAACAGGTCACCAAATAACTATGAGACTTTCATTTTCCAGATATCACATGGAATCAGACTAGTGGAAATAGAAAATATAATATTGCATACCGCAAGATGTAGACATACTGTGAGGTTTCAGAATTGTCTCTCTTCATCCAAGAAAATAGACACCATTCCTCTTCACTGGTGAGGCAGTGTATAAAATGTTTTACACCTATACACTAACTGCAACTGGAGAGTAATTTCCTAGCCCTTGTCACCAGCTCTACATCAAGGGAACAAATGGTAGTCCCATGCCTCTGAAAGCAGTCCATTCTTAAAGACTACTTTACAATAAAAATTATAAAGATTACAGAGTATTCAAAGACAAAACTAAAAGTAGCAGCTATTTTGGAGAGAGAAAATGATTAGGAATATATTAGGTATAAACCAGAGCATGGGAGAATTTAGTCCAAGGGCCAGGAAACAACTCCTAACAATGAAGTTTAGTAGAGTGTCAGGAGGGGAAAGTAGTGGAAGAGCTCATCAACTGTGTCACTTAAAGCTGCACAAAACAAAGTACTTGTGGTATATTGGCTAGAATACTTCTGCATTATCACAGAGAGGGTTAAACAACTGTTGACCCAACAGCTCTCCTCACTATTTCTCTGATTCTAAGCATCACATGTTATGTAGGCGGAGAGGTAAGGGTCGTTGCTGCAGGAAAAAATTAACACGTGCAGTGATGTGTCAGATGTTACTGTACTGTGTACATATATTCAGGGCAGATTTGTGGATGACCTTATAGTTCTATAAGTCACACCAGACATAATGAGTTTTTACTCAAATAAGTGTTTTTTGTATGAAATTAGCAGCTAGCAGCCTGATTTGTGCAGCCACAAAACCAAGTCTATATTTCCTGTACGTACAGAAAGGCACGTTCTCAAAAAGCAGACTTTGGAAGTCGTTCCTCATCAGGCTTCATAAAGACACCTTTTATAGAATGGAAGGATCTCAAAATATAAAGCAGAGGAGATGAAATCATTAATAAATCACAAGGATGAGAGAGAACCAAAACATGAGACTAACGAAGAGTTACAAAGGAAACCTGATCGCGATGAGTGCAAAGCCTGTTAGAGACAGGCAGCTGATAGAGGGAACTGCAGCCAGACTGGAGCATTGCATAGGCACTATACCCTGCCCACTGCATTGCCTTGCAGAGACAGACGTCCTCTGTTACTGGTTTGGCTGGCTGCTGGGGCCATTGATAACCATATGAAACCTCGGAGCTAAGTCGAGCCGGGTGCTTTCAGAACAGCTCATAGTGGGATGGAGTCAGGCTGTCTGTCCATTACAATCCACATCGTGAGCACCTAGGGTTTAATCTAAACAAGGGGCTTATGACTGCAAGTATATCACTATATTGGCGTATCATATTGACTTTCTGATAATGTTCTAAGCCAGTCGGGTAAGAAAGAGAAAGTGCCACTGGGTACAAATTGTGGCATCAATTCTCTGCCAGACTGATCAATTGAATTTATATATTACCTCCAGCTACGTACTTAAAATCTATAGTTTCACTCCCTCCAGTGCACAGCTCACAGTTTAAGTAATTGCAAATACAAATGAATTTTAAAAGGATTTAGCAGGCTTTAAATTAAAAATGTGTGAACATTGTTATTTTAAGCACTCTAAATTATTTACTAATATAACCCAGCTGATTCACTTTTCTCTTCTTTCTGTCTTTGCTTGATTTTTTGATCCCCAAAGCCTCAGTGGAGCTTAGTATACCTCTGATACAGTGCAAACAGCAAAATAGCGCTCTATTTTACCCAATTAAAAAAAAAAAGAATCTTCAGATTCAGTCTACAGAATAACTAGCGAAATGTCAGCAGTACAAGGACTGTTAAATCCTGCATTAGAAACAGGCAAGTCATCAAGAGACATAAACATGGAGTTACTTTAAGCATGAGTCTAAATGCTTAAAAATATGCAAGTGTTTGGGGGATGTATTTTACAAGGGCACTGTGGTAATATAATAAGATGAGAGGGTTCCAAAAAAATTCTTAGTACAGTACCTAAAAGGACTCTAGTTATAAGACACACTTACTGAGTCTAATTTACCTTAATCAAACATTGCAGCTATCTTCTGGTGTAGTTACATCTTTTGGATTAATCTGTAAAATACTTGAGTCATAAGATAAACATCCCATCAAAGTAATAAATCAGGTCATTCGAACTTGTGCTAAAACACTGAGCACCATGTTACATTTTTCCATATTTTCTGACTTCAGTCTATTAATTGTAAAAATGATTCATAAGCTCCTTCAGAGACAATAAGGGAGCGATTCAATGCAGTCAAAAGCATCTGCATACAGAAATGATGACAGGTGACTTCAGTGCCTCTACTTACAGAGCCGGGTCCAGTGCTGGATCATGGTTTATGCCTCTCTCATATGCCCCTATTGATTACCAAACTACAAAATTTGTGAAGAATAATCTTTAAAGAAGCAGTTAATTCATCTGCAATATTAGATTCTCCGTTTACAAGGGTATTGCCTATTCCCTGAACAGAGAAATGTGATAAAATTCTATTTGTCGTCTTGCTGGGAAAAGGTATAGGTAACTCTATATATGTTTGTCTTTGATATTTTTTTTTATTCAATTTGTTGAGTGAGAGAAAGAAAAAAGAAGCTAATGTATAAGGATTATAGCACAGTGCATAAAAACATAATGTTTGGAATTTGCAAATCATTGAAGAAAGAGTACTATCAGTTTGAAGGAAATAAAGTTATGTTCTCATTATGGGGATAAATATACAATCACAACAGAAATGTTTGTCCTTATTACTATTTTTTTTTACTGTTAAAGTTATAATCTGATGTAATTTGTGATTACTTTCTCCCCAAGTATTGCTACAGCCTTTACTCAGGTGCATCTTCATCAAACTCAACAGTAGTGTAACTAAAACCTGCCAAAATGACTCTTACAGTCAGCATCAGTCCAGTTCTAAGACTTCTCTGATTGTGTTTGGTTTTTTTTTAAATGTTGAAGTAGGGGGGATTTGCATTCACATCCAATGTATCCTTAAGAAGCTGAAATCTTATCACAAGTCCAGGCTAAATATAATACAGAAAATTATTTTTCCCAACACTGACTCCCTAAATTCATCTAAATCACTCTAGAGAGGACTTTCTTAATCTAGGCTTCAACAGCAGTTAGAGTTATCAGGTATCCTGTAACATATGGGATGCTCATAATTCCAGTTTGAAGCAGCAAGGTCTCACTAAAAGCATATACAATATACAATATTACTACTTCCTCCTCTCTCCCTCCCTCCCTCCCTCCCCAGATTTCCCATTTACTTGTAATGTGGACAATGGGTCTGAGGCTGAAAGACAGGCGGAATCCTCTTGCTTCACCAATGTTCCTATATACTGTATATCACTATTGCAAAGCTTGGAGCTGCTGTTTTTCCAGCTTGCTGTCATCAGCTTACTCTCTTTTCTCTGCTCCCCAGGTTTCTCTTGGATACCTGGAGCTACTGAATAGCCACCAGTAGCAATTGTGGCAATAACCTACCAAGCAAGCCATAAGAAACAATTAGGGGAATAGAAATATTCAGAATCTGCAAGGTTGGGAGAAGAGATAGAATTAAGGGAATGCTTTTTAGGCCCAAAGCCTCAAATTTAGGATTTGTTCTTGCTTTCCTGAGTGATTCTACCATGTGTGAGGAATACCTTTAAGGTTAATAGGATTCCAAAATCAATAAGAATGACTTACTAATGGTTCAGGAAAGTTTTTGCACTACAGAGTGTGAATTTACAAGGTTATTAGCTATTCTGCAACAGCTCTCTCATTCTCCGCTTTCAAAATGGAACGAGATGTCCACAGGAAGACTGTTTGCAAGGGAAGATATTGTGGAGTGCCTGCATGCTCTGGATTTACACCCCAGCTTACCTACTCACAGAGTTCCCTTTGTGCACGAGTTAGTGTGAGATCAGTATTGCAAGTCATAGGGCAATTTTTGCTGATTTGTACTAAGATAACCCATACAGAAATGTGCCTGTAAATTATAACTATTGATTCAAATAATGGAGACAGCTAGATTTAAAAGATTCTACTGAAGAAACGAGTTCCAGGATGAGGTTTGTTAAACTATTTCTCTTTTTTTCCAGTACTCTGAGTAAAATGTATTATTTTTGCTATTAACACTTAATAAAGCTAAGGAGTTTTCATTTGGACTATAGTTCTTTAAATAGAGAATAAGGTAGCCCATTGTTTCAGAAAGGAGCTGCAATTGCACAGTGATTCCATCCTACATGAAAAGCCAAAGCAAAAATTCGAACAGCCAAGTTTCTTCATGAAGAGGCAACAACTAAAGGAAGTGTACATTGCTGCCATGTCACGGGGTACCCTGCACTGTGGCAGGACCAATCTCACATTATGTACCTAGAGGACACAGCAACACACTAGCAGTTTACATGGGAGAAAACACAACCCTTTTAGATATCTTGTCCTCCCTGAGTGAATTCCACCCTGATCCATGTAAAATGTAGTATAGGTTAAAAGAAATGACGCCATACAGTTAACCTCCTGATATGGAAAGAGTACACCACATGATAGAGACTTTAAAATTCTCCTCCTCTTCTACTGTGAGAATCATATCAGTATTACTACTTCAGACATAAAATAATTCATCTATGTTTTCCTTAGAAAAGAGAATTTATTCAGAGAAAATCTTGAGGAAGCAGCCTGATCTGTCTGATATTAAAGGCTTGTTTGACAAAACAAATTTGCAATAAACACTCAGAAAACAGGAGCCATGCCAGTTAGAATGATAGAAAATCATGTCGAAGAGATAAATGGATCATTAAAGAGAAGGTACTTGAATTTTCATTACAGATCGCTACACAATCACTAAAGGTTTCTGAACTTGTCTGGCTTGTTGATCTTGTGTGCTCCTCCTACCTCTAACTATTATGCCTAATATCCATATTTTCGCATACCTTCTTGAAACCTATATATTTCATCTTCTGAAGGTATCATTAAAAGCTCTTTGTAACCATCAGAATTCATGAATTTTGATATGCATTGGCCTGAACGGCATAAGAAACTGTTTAGTGAGTAATAATGTGAGCATCATACCTAATGATTCAGAACCTGCATGACATAAGTGATGGTATTTTGTTGAACATATGGATTTTAACTAGAGCTTGGCAGAACAAGACCCTTGTTCAGTTCAGTGTGTTGGGCTGCTGGGGAAACTAAATCAGAAGGATGACTGAATTATTAGTTAGGATTTTTTCCCTTTCTGTCGACTGGCAAGTAAAATGATACTGGAAGCCAAGAGATCCGGTTATAAACAGGAAGCTGGCTTTCCATTTCTTAGGTTTTTCAGTGCTGTAAAATTGGAAGAATTAATTTTGCTGTGCAACTAACTCCTGCAGTGCAATGAAGGCTTAAATGCTCAGGACCCAGATGTCATTAACTGCCAGGCCCCATAAACACTGGCTTGAACAAGCGAAATGAACGCTAATTCTCCAGTGTTTCAGATTCAAGATGAAACATGGATTCATTCCTAGGAAGTGCAGAACTGGTACTACTTAGTCTTGTAGCAAAAGGACAAGAAAGGAATTCAGTAAGGTATAGATCAAGAAATACTTTGGATTTCTGCTCAGTTTAAGGTGCAGTAAGATTTGTATCATCAGAGATGTCTTGATTTAACTAAGATAAAATTTTGACGCAAACTGGTATCTTTTGTCATCAGTATGAAAGCACTAGGATAAGACAGCATTATTCTTCAGTTGTTACTGGAAACTTTCCAGCATAGAAGAGAGCCTATATCCCTGCCTGTTAACCCCAAGCTCATGGCTCAACTTAAGAAACAGAACAAATTACCAGAAGGTAATAGGAAACAAATTGATTCCCCAGACCAAAATAAACCGTGGTCTCCAGACACTTTCCTCTTAGTACTTCCAGCTTTTAAAAAGGATAGTCCTACTTTTATTCAGGCAGGTCTTTTCTTTTTACCTGCCTGTGTCATCCTGCGACAGTTACACCACAAAGAGAAGAAAAAACGGTTTATCAGCATATCTGGCAGGTACAACTTCGCTGTTGAACCCTCCATGTATAAATCTGAATGAGTTGCAAAATCACCCAGAGAAACATTACGTGTATCATAAAAATCACATTAAATCACAATATATTCAATTTTCCTTTCCTTTCTGGGGAAGAAAAAGATTTTTTTCTTAATATAACTGTCTTAAAGAGTTTGAGAAGCCACAGCAAATCAACAACACTGGCACTAGTTGTCAAGAACCAGCAATATCTTTTTTGATAACAGTTGATCTTCAGATAAAGTATAGATATTCTAGCAAATAGTAACATACACCCAACAGAGGACAGGACAGCTTTGAATATAAAAGCATTAGACTTTGATTAACACATACTCTTTCTTTTCTCACTAGCACTGGGTTTTAGAGCTTTGGCTGGGAGAGATGCAGATGATGACTACAGAGAGGTGGGTGAGTGTCAGAGCTGCACAACAAACGTCCTTGCACATCAATGCTTCGAATGTCAAAGATATGAACTGATCATCAAGTACAAGCCTCTGCCTGGGAGAGGGGGAAGTGTCAAAAAGGCATGGAAGGTAGAGGAGAGCCCTTAGCTATTGGCAACTCCTAACGTGTAATGATCATACACATACTATAGCATGTGTTCTGAACAATGGAAGTGCATCACAATAAATATAGATATTGTCATTAAGGTCTCAGCTAAATTATAACTCAGAAAATTAACTTACTGTCTCCATAATTTTCTTAGCATCTTATATTCTATCCCAAGTGTGTTTAATGATTACATTCAAAATCACTATTTGCTGTTAAGGTTTTATCCCAGAAATGGCTGCCTTATGATGATGGAAGATCTAGTCCCTGTATATACCCGAATTATAGCCAAATTTGTGGCTGCTGACAATGGTAAGATTTCCGGTTGGCTTGCTCCTCTTCCAAACACACATTGCACAGCAGCCGCCACTACAAGTCTGATAGACATGTCTGGCATCAGCACTGGTATATTTACTTCTATTGGAAAGATAAGAGACTTCATAAAAGCCTTTAAAAATTATTCAGAAAAAAAAAAAAAGAAAAATAAGAAAGGAAAAATCCATAACAAACAAAACAATAAAGATGATAAAAAAGTAAGTCTGATTATAAATTTGATCTAGAGAAATTGTGTACTCTATCAGCTTCAGGTAAACCACCTGCACAATGAAAACTAGGTGAAGCTGGACTTGGTATGCATCTTAACCAGAGAACAAAAATCTGGTATTGTTTTTTAGCACGTGTGTGTACTTCCCAGCTATAGATCCCGAAGTGTTTATAAAGCTCCAGAAATATAATTATTTCCATTTCATAGCCAAGGAAATTGAAAGGCAAAATTAAGTAGTTTGCTGAGGGCCACACAGTGAATCATTTGAAGAGCCAAATTGTTACTGTAAATCACACCTGGGCAATGATTATGCTGCTATGACTCAGACAAGATATTATTCTAGAACATCAATTGCTGCTGCATATCCAGTGTCATACACTGGCTCCTACACACTCTTCATTATGTTCAGCTGCATGCTGGACTTCTTAACTTGTCTCTATTTTGCTCAGCCAGAAAGTAGGTGCTTTTCAGAATTCGCCTTTCCAGAGTTGGAATTTTCTTCCTAAAAATTTTAAAAGCACTGTTTAAGCATTTAACTTCATTTTGCCAGCTAACTTGCATCCAGACTCAGCAAAACAATCCTATAAATGTGTTTTTGAGGATAATTTCCTGGTCACTGACAGTGGATCTGAGATAAAAGTCCGGGAAACCCTCCCATGACTGTACCAATATCTATATTCTGAAGCACAAGAGAATAATGTGGTTTTCTGATGCCCACAAAGTAAACAAATTAGAAAAATATTTTGAACTCACTTGAAGTGTAGGCAAGCCCCATCACTTGGGACAGAAGTTCTACTTAGTGGTTTTTCAGTTCACAAGCACTGTTGAAAAACTGCCCTCACTGAGCAGGAGGTAGACACTTCTGATATCTGTCCATTGTCACAGCTTTTGAACATTTGGCTCTCAGTAACTTCTGAACACCGGATGCATCTACGGGAATTTCAAAAATTTCATAGACAGTGCTGTTACTCCCCAGTAACATCAGATATTGTAATTTGTATAAGCTTTTTTGAGTCTTCTGCTAACAGAAGCATCCACATGAAGTACCTTCCATCTTAGTGAACTAGCTTATACCTTTCAACCATAAAATTTATTCCATTTAAACAATTAAGCAGACACTTCTCTTTCAATGTGCTGTATAATCTCAAAAAGATATACTAAACATAGCTAAAACCTTTTCAACAATTTACTGTTTCAAGCCCTCATTGCAATTTTACGAAAATCACCCCATGCCTACCCATACATCAATTATTTTCGTTCTGACATCTCTCTTTTCCCTTAATTTTAAGATGAATCTATCATTCCCTTTCCGACTGCAGAAGTGCTGCAGAGGCCACAGGTGCTGAATTCCACCACAGAACTGCTGCATTTTAGCAGTAAAACCAGGCGCCTTTGACATCATAAAATTTTCTCTAAGGATTTACCTAACCAAAAATTGAACATTTTTGCTACATTTTTAGTTCACAAATAATTTTCAGAAACATTTTCAATTTTTTTTTTCTTCTTTTCACAGGTTTATAAACTCCCAAACTAGAAAAAACCTCACCATCATAATCAAGTCTGACCGTCGATATGCATAGATAACAGGATCTTTTCCATGAGGCCTCTTTTAGAGGGAGTCTCATTTTAAAGATATCAACCTATGGTGAGTCTACTACTTCCTTCAACAAACTGTTCTAATATTTAATTATAGAAATCTACATCTTTTGTAAGATGGAATTTGTCGAATATATCTGCAAAGGAAAAAGGCCCCATGAGTCAGGTCTCTTTCATATCTATTCAGACAAATACATACACAGAACTGTAAGGTACATCACACCCTAAGGCTCATTTGCCACTATCTAGAACAGTGCAGTGTTTCTCCTTTCTGCTTTGTCCTGGTATTTATTTTCATACTCTTCCTAAAGGACATGTCCAAAAGGCGGAAATGCTCTTTCCAGTGCAGGGTGTAGAAATGAGGCTTAGGTCCCTGTTGCTAGATGTAAGCTTCTCTTTTATCCACCTAAGGATGAATTTCAGTGAGTACTCATGTTGTAATAATTTCTGAGGACCTATCAAAGTCCTTTTCTGAGTCACCATTTTCAGAAACAGTCTCCCTAAATGTTCCTCCTAAATATATATACTTGGTGTTTGGCTTTGTTTAAATAAATTTTACTGGTTCTTGACCATTCACCAGGCAATTCAAGCCAGTTTATAAAAGTATTTTATCTTTCTCATTGGTATGTTTATCTAATTCTGTGTTCACCAAACCCTTATCTAAATGGTTGGCAAAAACATTGAAGAGCATTGGATCAAACCTTGATCCGTAGTCAGCACCACCAACGATGTTGTAACTCAGTGATGCTTCTTCATTAACATCTCCACTCTAAGATCTGTCACTAAGGCAGTTTTTAATCCGTTTAATGTGACTCTTTAATCCTGTATAGTGCAAGTTGCTATAGATTGCTTGGGGCCCTTGTTTGTCTGTTTGCTTTTTGAAAAGATGGTATATATTCCTAAAGAAAGTAACTTGGAGAAATCCTAATATACGATAAAGACATTGACAGCACCGTGTTTGTACCAGCCTAAGGAGCACTCTACACTCTAAGTAGAGATGAGAAAGGTTTTGTGTTTGTTCCGTGAGACTGGTTTTGCATCGCATGGTGGAGATAGGTATTTCCACTAGTCTCCCAAAGTGTGGAAGTTAGGTCCCTACAAGACAACAGGGCAGGACTGACGCCTTCATTTTCTACATTTTGATAAGCTGGCTAAATTTAGCTCCTTGGTACGTTCCTTTGAGACTCCTGGGTCTAAAATAATCTAAGCCTGTTGATATGAATATGTTCCATTTTAGCAGTTACTGCCTTACCTCTTTCTTTGTTACAGATGGCAAACTTTCATTTCCATCCACAACATCATATGGGATGGATACATCCTCCTGTTTCATTCCAAGTGCAGAACAGAAATATTTATTAAACATTTCTGCCTTTTCTGCGTCATTATTTATGATTTCTACCATCTGCATCTTCAGTGGGACTATATCTGACCTAAGATTCTTTTTGATGCTAAAACGTTTTTAAATTGCCTTCTTGTTGTTTTTAAACATATTGGCCATTGATGTTTAACCAAGTTAATTTCTTTTATCATTTACTTGTAAGTTTCAGTATGTAACTTAACCTCTCTTTTTCCATTCCTGATACATCATTATTTTATGCTTTTATACTACCTTTATTTGTTTTAATCGGGACATTTTAACTACTGTACATTTTTGTGTGCAAGTTTACGTCCTTGAACAACTCCCAGTATTCATTAATATTTCCTAATTAAAATTTACATTCCTGCTCAGTTATGCTAACTGATTTAAGCTTGGATAAACTGACCCTCAAAAACATCTAAGTATGCCTACTTAGTGTTATATGCAATGCATATTCATAAAGTAAATATAACCAGGTTGTGATTACTAGTCCTTACCGCTTCTTCCTGTTAGATGGTCACTGGTGGGCAATGTTTATCTCTTTGGCCATCAGAACAATGTTCAAGTTTGAGCTCTTTTATGAATCTCTACACGCTGAGATTATCTGCTACCATTTTTGCCAGGTCTAGGGAATCCTGATGCTGCCAAACCAAAAATCTCAGCAAATATTTCCCAGTTCAAACTCTACTATGATAGCAGAGGATTTGCTTCTCCCCACACTGAAGAAAAGATGCTGAAAGAGCAGCTCATCCCACTGTCTACAAGGTTGTTTTTTCTCTGCAATGTACACAGATATCCTATCTCTACTTATATTTTGACTCAGAAGTCCTGAGTTCCTGTTACGTGTTTATTTTTGACTCTTCAACATGCAACATTATATTTGATGCAACAGTCCATCTCCAATCCTTCTTCTTAATTTAAGAGGATTAAAAAAAAGAATAACAACTTTCGGTAAGATTCCAGCACTGTTACATCTTACCAAGTTTCAGAAATATGAACTATATGACATTTCTCCTCACATATGGATACTGCCTCTGCCTACTTATTGCCAAGATGCTTGAACATTGCGCTAGTGATTTTTTTACAACATAACATGTCCTTTATCATTTGGTTTTATTACATGTCTCTTATCCTGGTTGTAATTCATACACACAGAAGTGCAGACACACAGATTCATATTTGCCACAATTTCCCTTATTCTTATTCAACTCCACGCTTAGACTAAGGCCCTTCTGGCAGCCTTCATTGGCTGGTATGGCTCCGAGATGGTCAACAGAATCAGTTTCCCATCATCAACAGCCTGTTAGACGATGCCTGGACATTCTGCTAACTTAAATCTCACCTAGGCTTGACTTCAAATTCTTTGTCTTTGATCTAGAAAAACAGAAAATTGTCAGTTGTCCTCCTACTCCCTTGGAATGTCTTGCAGGTTCTTCCTAGTAGGATGTCAGGAAAGCTATTAAGAAGGACTACATTTTGTTGTCCTGCTAAGGATACTTTCACAGCATCATGATAGTTTTTCAAGGTTCTCCTGGTCTGAACTACGCTCTAGTTCTCTTTATGAATGTTAATCCAAAAGTAACTTCTTAAAGTCAGTCAAACAATATGGAGAAATAAACCATTTCATTTACAACAAGTCATTGTCTTGCAGCTAAAATGATCAATTATAAATAGATACAGTATGACATAATTGCCACGTGAAACATCTTGCAGGCAATCTGTAGATTGAAATTCTTCGCCTAAACTATTAATCAAATAGCTTCAACTGATGAAAAAAGAATTCAGGTCTGCACTTGGATAATTCGCAAATAGAAAAAAAGAAATAGATTTGTCAAATCAATTATTCATTATGAGTAGTTCAACCAGATCTATCCCTTTTTATCATGTGCATTGGTTTTAAATTCTTAAAGTGGTTTGGGAACCTTAAAGAGTAAAATTTGCTATAAATGCTTAGTGCAATGATCATTTATATATGCCATTGTAAACATACAAACATATTTTACTCAGCATTGGATTCTGCAGTGGAGACCATGAGGGAGTGGTTGCAATACCTTTAACTCTCAAAAAAAAAGGTAGAAGCCTGATATTTTCCAGACAAACCAAAACATGAACTGGGTACCTGCAGTTTGAAGGTTACTGCTGCAAGTGTAAAAGCATCACAGCTTAAGGACCTGTTGGCACTTTGTCCATACCCCAGAACAATAAGATGACACCAACAGGGATGCAATGGCTACACTCCACAGTCCTTGGGTTACAGCAGGGGCCCAATTTCTAGAAATGCTCATTGCAGTTCAGTGCTGAATGTGTTTGGTGTTTTGTTTTGGATTTGTATTTTTTAGAGTTTCCTTTTTTAAAAAAAAAAAAAAACAACAACTTTTCAAGCTGACACCCAATCCAAAAATACTCAGCTTGCTAGGACAAATAGATTCATAGAAGCAAATAGACAAATATGTGACTACATCGCTGAGCTCAATCAGCGTGATTTGAGGTGGGATTTGTTTTTTCTAAAATATCTCTGTTTTCTGACAATTAGAGTAATATCATCAAATACGTCAGAATAGCTCAGATTCTGGCATCCTTGTCCATAGTATATAGCATCAAACTCTGTATGCAATCCATGCAAAAGCTTACACTGTGTACTTTATGTATTACTATAATCAAAACTACTTGCTAAATTTAGAAGATTAAATGTGATTAGAGAGATCAGTGACAAACATGATTTTGAAGTTTAACAATGACGTAAGTGACAGAAACAACATAATAAGATTTTCTTTTTAGGTGGTTGGGACAATGTGGTTGTTTGCTTTGTTTTGGTTTTTTACAGCTCTGGTGTTTAGCATAGAGGCTCTGGTTTTAAATCTGAATAAATCTGACATAGAATCACCTGGAGGATATAAGTATAAAACACTAGGAAGTCATGCCTACAACTACTTTTTTTAAACTCTTTCTGCATTAAGTATGCCACATCTCTGCATCACTTGTGCTACACTGTGCAAGCAATGCAGTATTAAAATGACTTTTAATGACAAAAAGCCCTCTATTTTAAGGTTGAACATCTGTTATCTGTTCAGACAGTGAGTACTCAATTCAATATTTGGGTGAATAATTTGCAAATTCAATGCATAGAAAATTTTGTAATAGTGCTAAGGTTAATCCATTTTTCCTGGGATGGTTTGTAGCCAAATGGAATGAAAATGTCCTCACACATTACTGCAGACCTGCTTACTTCTCTGAGAAACTAAACAGTGTGTTGGACAGTGCTGAAGGGTCTAAAGATAACATGGGATAAAATTGAAGGTATGAATAAAGCAGGAAAGAGAAAAGTGGTTTAGATACAAGCCTACAAAATGCACTTTTTAGTTCAGTACAGCAGAAACAAAGTAGTAAAAAAAAATCTACAAAGGAACCATAATGAGAGGTATCTCTGTTTGAATTTATTCATTGTTGCAACAGCAGCTAGTAACCTAGTTTCACGAAGAGACAGCACAATATCCTACACATGGTGTCGGATAGGAAGCTTTCAAAAGTCTTTAAAACAGGAAGAAACACCTTTGATCCTCAAATATTTAATCCGCAGTATATGGCTTCATATGATGTTGTTTATTTTAACACAAAAATACACCTGAAAATTTCATAGTTCTAATTACAGCACTCTATGATGTTTCTAATGGCATAGTATCAGGGTAACTAACCTCTTACTTCGTATTTCTTGAGGGAGATGAGTAGTCCGTGAAATAATTCAGTAGCATCCAGCACTGCTTGGTATTCGGAAGCTTAATGGGGAGTCAGTGACTGGTCGCACGGGTGGTCTCTTTGCTCCTTGGTCTAGTAGTTTGGCCGTAGCAAAGGGGATCAGTCTGGAAGATGAGGGCCATGGAAGAAAAGTGTGCTTACATTTCTACATGTTCTTTTGATAATAATATATTAATAAGAGTACATTGAAGCGGAGCCCAATGGAAGTTGTTCAGTGCCCTTTGGATGAGGCCTCAAGAATTCACCATCTGCAGATTGCAAAGATCATCAACAGCAAAAAGGAGCAAGAGAATAGTAAATGGATCTGAGGACTGTTAAAATTACCTTCTCCTTTCCGCCCCCATCCCTGTTATACACAATACAGAAAGTTAGCATGAGATTCAGGAGCGAAAACTAAGCCTGAACCCCCAGCGCTGGACTGGAAGATCAGAACACTTTCATCTTTTTAACTTTTTGTTTAACTTTTAATAGTGAGCCTGGCTCACTATTCTCTAACAACTCTTCACAGCAAAGGTCTGGGGAACGAGGGAGGGGACAGGAGCAGGTAGGGAGCACTTTGCACCTCGCCTGCAGTTCTGCAAACCTCATGAAGTAGAGAAGTCCTGTTCTTTAGCAGGTTACCTAGACTTTCCTGGACACTTCATGTTGCCTCTTTTTTATTGGGCTTCTTGCTCCAAGGAATCTCCCAGGAACGAACTTTCCCATGATAGACTCTCACTGATGATTAAAGGCTATGTCATCATTGACCTTATGTACAACATCATTATTCACAGTTAACTGGTTCTTGGGTATGAAAAAGCTTTTTGTCCCTATAGAAAAATGAGATTATAACATTTTATCCAGAAATAAAGCCCAGTCTATTGATGCCTCATAGTGGTTACTTCAGTACTTGATTTCAACACATTAAAGAATTAATGACTTTCATATACGCTCCCTATGTATACTTTAAACTGGCACGGTTATAAAGTTGTGGGGTTTCAGGTTGATTCCCTAGCTTGGGAACAATAAAATGCAATTGTTGAGATCCTAGATTAAACCTGCATCTCTAACGAGATTGAACGTAGGACAAAGTTGCTGTGTATTGTCTGCTGGCTTTCAGAGTGGTCAGACCAATTTTCAGCTGTTTCTCTGAAATTGTGCCTCTGTTTTTAAGTCAAAAAAGAGTGCTTCATTAGGAACATCTAAGTGGGCATTTTGTGATTTGTTAGTGCGGTGTACTAAATGGCATCAAACGTTATTCTGCATGTTTCTCTAAAAGCCTACACAAAGTTTTCAGTCCTGTTAGTGCATGTTAACACATACTCCTGGCAGCTTTTCTATACTAGCTCAATCATAAGAACAGATCTAAATTTCACATGCACAAACCAGCTGCCCAAGAAAGAAACGAGATAAAAGTCCTATTTCAGACTATAACTATTTTAACACTCTCTACTCACCTTTCTAATACTGCAAGAGAGAGGTAATGGCAGAATCGTAAGTCATTACTGTTATGTCTGTTACGAATATCTTCTAATACTCAAAAGTTTCTTCCCAAAAATGTAAAAACCTTAAACTAATAATAGTATCATTTCTCTAAATGAACAGAATATCTGAGAAACTTTCTTGGACAATATAATTTGGATGTTTTCAACGTCGCTTATTTTATTTCACAACAAACTTACATTTTATCACATGATTGCTTTCCCAATTATAGTGCAAAATAAAAGGCATCATCAAATAGTTTAATAGGTGCAGAGGAAAATGTAGTTTTGTTCATCAAATGATGCAGAAAATAATGCGACAACAAAAAAAAATCTCTGTGTCGGGATGGGAAATTATTGCTATGGAGTTATTTGTCCTATATCTCCTCAATGGAAAGAAGGGACAGAGGGCCTCCAGGTTTGATTATTATTTTTCTGATAAAGTGTACACTGGGATAAAGGGAAGATTTCCTCTTCCAAGCAGGGTCTGCAGTCCTTCTGGTGAGTGTGTAATCTCAACAGTTAAAAGAAAAATCGCATTTATCCATAAAAACAGAAGTCCATGCTTAGGCTGCAGGGTAGGAGATTTAGGAAGAGAGACTGACAGTTTTTCTTTAGAAAACTGTTTGTATTTTTACCGCAATCTACTCAGACATATACTAATAGAATTTTAAAAGGTCTGTACACATCCACCGGTGCTCAGATCGCATGTTGATAAGTATCTCCCGGTGATTTTCAGATCTCCGGCGAGGGCCAGTGATTACCTCCATCTGCCTGGCAATACAAAGCACTAATCTGTCTTAAAACAAAGGGCCCGAAGAGCACAGGGGGCAGCAAGGGGTGGATCACCATTGCGTGCTGCAGTGCTCTTACGAGGGCCCGCATCCAGGTCTCGGAGCGCAGGTATGTATTATTTATAGCCGTGTCTCTCTGTGATTACCTCCAGTTAACTCGAAGCCTCTCTTAAAACAAAGGTTGCTCCAGTCCTGCTTGCCATTGGTGTGAGCCTTCCTTGCTCCTGCTCTCCCCCACTGGTGTAAGCAGACATAACAAGCCTCTCTCTAATTAGCTGTCTTTAAGGCAGGGCTAAGTGGGCTCAGTGGGGGGAATGGGCTTTCTCAGGCCCCTCCAAGCCTCTCCTCGGCACTGGCAGACAGAGCGCACGTGGCCTCCAAGAGGCACAGCAAACTCACTGACATTATGTCCACGGGTTATCATTATCATCTTTTTTTAAAAAAAAAACCTGATCGATCGCTCCCAACCACAATGATGCTTCAGGGCATCTCTCTCTGCTGGGGAGTGATTGACCATTGGGTATCATTAAAGAGGGGAGGTGAGGGGAGGGAGATGAGGGGAAGATGGAGGCGGCTGCGGTAGCAGCACCAGCTCCAGCTCCTCCTCGCACACACTTCTCCCTCCCGGACGCTGCTGACCTTTCACTCAGGAGCCAGCTGGAGCTGGGAGAGATTTAATTGAATGGCTTCCTCAGATGTGTTTGGAGTTTGGGTGATGCAGGAGGAGGATACAGCACTGAGAAGAGAGAAGTGGGGGGAAAGGAAGGGAAAAGAAAGAAAGAAAAAAAAAAAAAGGAAAAAACAACAACTTTGGATGACCTTCAAAGGCTAATTGCTTGGCTCTGAACCGGGCTTCAGCTTGCATGGGGACCCTGGTATGGGCAGCACCAGAGCTGTCCTTCTCCAGGCACAGTTGCCTCCACAGCAGCCCTACTGCCCCTGCTCTCCCCATCGCCCTCCCAGAGTCACCCACAGCAGGTGAGCCAAAGCGGCCACCTCTGCCCCTCCTGGGCCAAGGCCACGTGAGCAGGAGAGGGCCATCCTAATTTCCCAGGCCTCCTCATTCATCAGAGAAAGGTCTTGGGAGGGATAGGGGAAGGAGCAAGCATCTCTCTGAAAGAGTGCATGAATACACAGACACGTACATAGATATTTTCTTGTCTTTCTAGCGTCAGTTTTTCTTCAGTTTGAACACAAAAAATGGGTAGTAAACAAAAATCAAAGGAGACCCCAGCCAGCGAAATCTAGCCACTATTCTGGCACCGTCTCTTTTCCACTCGTCTCCCATTTACTGAGGTTTTGCTCCTTTGTTTGTGCCTGGGACACCGCACCACGGCAGCGCAACCCACGCGCCGCCGCCATCTCCTCCTCCTCTACTTTCCTCCCCCTTCCTCGCACGTCCCCCTCAATCCAAGCTCCCCCCTTTCCTTTTTAACATAACTAAAAAGGAACGAACAGATCTCAGCTGAGTTAAATGGGTGACAAGGGAGATGGAAAGAAGGAAATTCATCCCTTCTTGTCTTTGAGAGCAATTTAATTAGGCCCAGGCCCCCTGTGAGCGGGTAAGGGAAAGGCTGAGGATTGGCTTGTCTGGGCTTCCTCTGAAGGCAAAAGCGGCCTTGGACACACATACAGAGAAAGGATTTTTAAAGGATCATGTAAGAAGATCAACAGATAAGCAGCTAATTTTGTGTACTTAGGGAGCAAATGAGCGCACGCACTCCCACTGGAATAGCCAGAGCGATGGGATGAGAAAAAGAAAAATGAGGAGGAAGCAAGAAGAGATCTTAAGGCATTTCACTGTTACTGCTGATCGCCAAAATTAAAGATTTATACTGCTTGATAGGGTACTTTGGCTATGGCTTTCACAGTGACTGTGCATGTGTACATATATCTATATACATACATATATAGATATAGATTTTTCTTTATACAGCTCAGTTATTTCAAGAATTTTCATCAGAAAACCACTTTTAAACTAATTGGAGTCTGTGGAGAGGAAACCTCATTTTTGGTTCAAATGAATTTTCTGAAAATGTCATTTGATTCGGGAAATATGACTGATCTGCCCGATTTCTTGATAAGAAATGAAATGAGCCGTTGTCCTTCAGGATATCATAGACTTGAAATGGGGGATTTTATGGTTAATGCCATCAGATAGAAGTGTCCTACTTTGAAAGGAGAAGTCCATCAGCCCCAGGGAAAGGCTGAAGCCTGAATTTCGTCTCTAAATCCGCAGCTGCAGTTAGAGCTGGCACACAGCACTGATAGATTTTTTTTTTTATTTCCCAAGCAATAATTACAAAATAAATGGCAATAAATAACACAATGATTAATAACAAAAAGAAGTTAATACTTTTCCAGCTTTCCATGTTAATTCATATTTTTTCCCCTCAGTGATGTGGTCAGCGCTGACCACAGAGGCTAAAATTAATCCACAGTATTATAACATCTTAAGTTTTAATTAACTCACATAATCACATAGAGTAAATATGTATTTGGAGATGGCTGACTTCTTAGTGCAACACAAACAGGATCTTTTGGATGTCAGTGTACATTGTTACCTCCATTTTTCATATGGGAAAACTGAGAAAGACAAGATAAGTGACTTTCCCAAGGCCACGAAAGAAATTAGTTAGAGAGACAAGAAGTCCCTCAAAATCCTTGCCAGAGGGCTGGCACCATTAGTTAGTTTATCTTTTTCATAGCAGCATATATGCAAATAGAAATGGAGTCATATGGATGAAAAAAATGAGATCAGGGACAAGAGAAAAGGCAAAGAGAGAAAGTCAAATAAGTATAAGCAAATGTTCAAAAAAGCTGATTCAAGTTAATATTATAGAAGCAGGTTTTATGCAATGTGTTAAGAGGAAGAAAAATGAGTGAGACTTGTAACAGATTTGCACAGAAGATTGTTTTACAGAAAGATTTTTTGCAGAGATTTGCTAGGCTACAGAATTTGGATGGAAACTTTCAGGCGTTAGAACTTGGACTTTTGGTTCCAGCTCATCTAGCTTCCTGTCCATAATGCAAGTGTACAAGCCTTAGGTACTCAACATGCTGTCCACAAAGTTTATGGCCAAACTCCTGTTGACTTTGCTAGGAGCTTAAGGAGGTCTTTACAGAACAGCAGCTATTTTATAGCTTATTAGATTCAGGCAAGAAGGTCAGATGCTACGATAAGTTTCTCTTCAACATCAAGATGCCACAAAAAAAAAGCCAACAGGAGGAAAGAGAAGCAAGGAAAACCCAGGTCTTCATATTTCACAATCAAGAAATCTTTAAGGAGCAGATAGAAATGTCTCAGGCTGATAGGGGTTTATTTTACCAAAGCAGCATCTCGTTAGTGGGAAAATTACCAATTCCTTTACTGACACTACTAAACTGGTTTCTCTGTATACAAATTCACTTCTCAATTAGTGGCTGGACAGATTGTTTCTTAAGTGCACAGAATAGAAGCAGCAAGATGATGTACTACTCTAACCTTTTCCCTGTTAAATGGAAACAAATGGGCCTTTCTGTGATGCATCACTGATTATTCTCAATGCTTCTTTGTATTTCAAAATAATGTCATGTTAGAGCTTTGCCAGGGCTCTTGCAAGAAAGAAATCTAAAATGTGGTAGAAACATTTTATTTCCCTCAAAATGCACTTCAGTACACACTCCATGTTATGCACCTTCTCATCACCCGTGGCTCCCAACAATGACTGCAGGTATAGACAAGACCAGACTCAAAACTGGTCAATAGGAAGACAAATCCTGGGACTGCTGTTAAAGAGAGGATCTCTGTCTTCAAAACATTACTCCACCCTGCCTAAGGTCTCTCTGCGAGACCTGGCCTGCTTTGAGTTGTGGAAGGGAATGGGAATGATATCTGGGGTTGCTTTTTGCAACCACTCTGAGATAGAAGGTGCAAATAGAGTGGGGTAGCTTCTTGGCTGAGCAGTAGTTCAAGAGTATTGCGTGTGTAGACCTGGTTCTGCTTTCTTTTCCCCTACCAGTTTTCAGTGGGTATGAAAATCCTGGATAGTGCAGAAAAAATCCTACATGAAAGAAAAATGTTTCAGTCTTTCTCAGTCAGGATGAAATCATATTGCAATACATAACTCTGAAACTCAGGCATAAGTATTACAGATGGAAAAGAGTTATTAGGTCATCTAGACTTGCGCAGGATTGTTCCCTACAGTATATTCCCCAGTTCTAAAACTAGTCTAGTTTTAATTGACACAGGCTATGGGCTTTCCATCATGTTCCTTGGGAGACTGTTCCACTGCCCGAACTCACTATTAAGAAATATTTCCTGATACTCATCGAAAATTTCCATTGCTTAATTTTGTCTTACACCACCAATACACTACTCCTTATACTACATTCTGCAGCACGAGGCAAAAGCTGCTGCAGGCTTTCCTCAACAAGACATTTCTGCTTATGTGCACTGAGTGCATTCGTTTCATTGGGTGGATAAATGTATATGATATACAGTATTCTCTGAGCACAACATACATTTGTTTTGTACAGCAAGTGCTGAATAAAGAGCAGGCCAAAAAGAATTACAATTGTGGAGACTTTGATGTACGAATAGTTAGAAGAGCAGAAGAGGAGAACACATAACTCAGCCTCAGATTGCACCCTCAAGAAATCATGTTGAGATTCCCAACAGGTAAACACCTTGACAAATCCTTACTAGCTTGATGAAAACAGTTCACAAAAATATCGTAAGAGCACAGAGTGGATAACACAGCAGATAGATCAATTTCCTTCCCTACACTTCTACAGTACCCTGTTTAGCTAGAGAGAGAATAATGTTCTACTGCGTATAGTATCAATTAGAAAGATTAAAATATATCTAAGAATCTCAGGGAAAAAATAAATATAGAATTACATAGGAAACATAGTGTAGCAAATAGCACTTACAATCATAGCACAGCTTTTTTTTGTCTTCAAAGAGCTGCACAAACACTGACTAAATGAGTAATCAGTTTACTTTTACAGATCCCCATGGAGCAGGTAAGCATTATTTCCAGATGGAGACACGGGGGCTCATCCTGAGGAGTGCTGAGTAAATTGCTTGCCAAGACTTCAGAGAAGACTGGAAGTATATACTTTTTAAGGCCACAGTGTGACAACAATGTGCATCCAGCTTTAGGCCTTCTCTGTACCAGGTCAAAAATCTCTGAGACCACACAACACGCAACGCTGGACTTGTATAAGCTCACACTGCCCCATCAAATATAATGGAAATGTTTTAATGACTTAATTTTGTAGTCACAGGCATTGCACTAGGCTATGCATCATCTGTCCTCATCTCTCTAACTTCACACTGGACTAGGCATCAACTGTCCTCCAACATAAAGACAACATAAACACTGAATAAAATCTTGAATATGAACTCTCAATAAGCTGTCCCATTCTGCTGATGCCCATAAAAGACATGCATTTAATTTATCTTGTAACTACAAGATCTTGCAGATCACACAGTACCGCTAATGACTATTAATGAAGGTAAAATCAAAGCTTTAACATCACAGTCCATAAGAAAATGGTCAGCACAAAAAGAAGCAATGTGGTGTGGTGCTCAGAGCTGCCGTCACAGCTATGATCCGCTGAGATCCAGATGGTTGGTGACAGAGGAATTCAGTGTACAAGATTAAGTGTGTAACACAGGTTGTTGCCGTTCAAGCGTCGAAGCGTATCAAGGGTGACAAAATCATCACGGATGCCAGTAAACAAGGACAAGTTCCCTGTAAACACTGTTCTCTATTTCAGAGTAGCTAGTGTTTGACTACCACTCCTCTTCAACTAACCACTGTAGTGACGGTTGAATTCAAAGAGGTAGGAAGCACACACAGCCAGCACCCATCCTACTGCTCCTGTGCCCCATATTTTACAGCGCACAGCACAAGGTACTGGCAGCAACAAGGCATTTCTTCTGATGTGCACTGGGCAGAGGCTGAAGAGGAGGAGCAGAGGCCAGGGAAAAAGCAGGAGAGGTTGCTTTTCAAACAATCTGTAAAGTGCTAATTGGCATTGTTTGCTGCAAAACTGTAGGTAAGCACATAACTGCTAATTTTAAGATGTTCACTCAAGTTGCATTTAGTCGCTTTAGAGCCTCTATTCTTTTTCACGGTTGAGTAGTCACTCAATTACATGAAGTGACACTTGAGTGCAAGTCTTCTGAAAAGAATGTGTTGTCCAAGGATCAGTGGGAAAGCACTAGCAATAGGAGGCATTGTTTGTCAATGGGAAGAACAGAAAAATAAACTCCCGAGCCATATCAGCCTGTAACAATCCGAGAAGTAGGCCAATGTGAAATACAGGCATTTGGGACCAAGTCAAAGTCCGTTTTGCTTTGTGAGTTCTTATCCAACACTTAGACATCTCAGTGACTTCTGCTGTGAAAACTGAGTAGGGGATGGATCTCCTACCCTTCAAACTCACCTGCATCATTCCACCCATTCCTACACTGCTCCTAGCTACATGCTCCTAACATCACCCTCCTTCCTCCCAAAATCTAGTGCTCGTCTCACCTTCAGCGAGCTAGTCTGTCTCATTCACCTGCAATAAGAGACGTTGCAGAGTCGTTGCTTTAACACACCAGGGCCAGCATAAGGGTAGTGAGAAACCCCCTGCTAAGGACAGAGGAGGGGTTGGAAGAGCAGGGAAAAGAGGGAGTAGCAAGAGCCTGATGGTAGTAGTAGACTCTCAGATAGACTAAGCTGCATAATGTGATTTCACCTTCAGTTTAATTTCCGCCTCCTTTGTTTTCATCTCCGATACTAACTTTGCCTTTATGTCCTACATCAGTGAAAAGCTAATTAGAAATGGTGAGGCAAATAGAGCTATATATTAGCTGGACATTGGTCGTACTGTACTTCAATGCTCCATACAGACAGTGCATACCTTCTTGAAGCCTGTGTATTAATTCGTAAAGGCGGTTCTGAAATCTTTTTAGAAATAAAAACCTTGACGAAATAAACCTTGGTTTATTTCATAGAATGTGCCTTTGAGCACACTGACTGAAAGCAGCAAGTTACAAAAGTCCAGAGTAACACACCAACTCATGGAGTCTAGGTCATAGTTAACAGAACAGCAGTGATCCACACTAGCATTTTATCAAGGTACTGAACTTTTACAACTATATAATATTCTTAAGAAAAAAGAAAAAAGCAGAAGGAAGACTCAATATAAATCCAAATGTGAGAGGATGAGTTTACTACTTATTCAAAAATCTAAAACTGAAGAGTTACTGTAGAGTTCTAAATTTCTGATATCAGCAAAAGGAAAAGAAAAAAATGCCTAAAATGTCTCTGTGCAGTCAAAATCTAAAACTGACATCTAGACCACCTATCTTTATCTTTTATGTGACCAACCTCCAAACTATCTTGGGAAGAAGAATTCACACAAAAACCACACTTCTAGTCATTCTCCTGTTGCTCCTCCATCTGAGGGACACCAAGAGCACTGCTTGGTCTCATAGGTAATTTTCCCACTTCGGAGATATTCACTAAACTCTCCTGTAACTACCACCCCTGAAAGGGCTCTGCAGTACACCTGGAAATTCAAGTATTGCACACCTTGACAATAATGATACATACAGAGGTGGATGAGATTGGAAGGGTAAAGTATGGATCCCAGGCTGAACGACAGCCTCTGGAACCTCTCCTTCTACTTGCTGGTCTTGTTAAATCTGCAGTTAGTGACAGCCTCAGGGAAGATAGGGCACCTTAGCATGTGTCCCTGTCAGGATCAATAGAGCAAGGGATTGAACACCCCCATTTGGGTGCCTGGAGCAACCTGTGACCAAACCAGGGGGAAAAATAAGGGAAAGAATGCATTTAACTTATCTTATAAAGAACATATTTTCAAAAATCTAATCTTCTAAGAATCTGAGTAGCTTCGGGGTTTTGTTTATATTTTTCATTTAGGAGTCTCCCTTGGGTCTTTTCTTGGCCAGGAGCACAGTGGGCAAAATCAGGATCTTTGGCTTCCCCAATGTGCTCAAGAACTCTATGGATAATTTAAGCTTTCCTACTGCAGTAAAATAGAAAGTTCATAAAAATAAATAGAGTAATACTTTGCGCTCATTCCACAAGAGGCTTGTGCTTCACAAAAACTATTCAATGAAACATCTCTTGGAAGTAGGTAAGTGTTGGTTTCCTATTTCACAGATATGAAATGGAGATACAGGATGTGTCAAGACCACCTAAGTCACTGAGGACCATTCTTCAAAATAATTATTTTGTTTTTTTCTGGAAGTCATGACTAATTCACCTTTATGTGACATGTCACCTTGACCTTGGTATGCTTAAAATAGTAATGCCTAAATATATAGATATATGTGCATAAGGGCTTTAATACAATTTCTTACTGTTAACCTCACCTCTCAGTGATGCATACCACAACCATGGCAGAAAAAAACATATACCAGCCTTTACCATATACCATCCCTCAGCCATTGCAATGCAAAGCCCAGCATGCTGTTTGAAACTGAGAGCGAAGATGCACCAAAACTAAGAAGGTGGACTTTGACCTGGAGCATCAGAGCCACTTGTGCAATTTTCATTCTGCTGTTAACAAACACTCCCTTTAAGTTCAAATGACCTCTGAAAATGGGACGGATGCTCCTGAAAACTGATTGTACTGTGTCTTTCTGATGTCATGCTCTGAAACTTTGACCAGGTATACAATCGAGGTCTTCCAAAATCCCAGTTTCTCATTTAATCAGAATAAATTCTACCAATAGAAAGCCTTAGAGATCATCAGTGTAATCTTAGCAATCATTACATCAGTAGCAGAAACAGGACATGTCAATGTTTAACTGCGGCCTGTGAAAAGCTAGCTCATCAAGTGGCTTTTGGTTTTCTTCTCTTCCAGATATTAAATTCCATTAATAGACAGCTAAAAAAACCCCACATATTAAATACTTTTGTTTGATTATTTTTACATATGCTGTAGTCAGGCCGTATCATCCCAAAGGCAGTTAGTGGGGAAGGGGGTGGCCTGTATGATCTCAAAAGAAGTTCTAGAAAGAAAGATACTTTTTCAAGAATGATTCAATATATAGTCAAAACAATGGCAGTAACAAGCCATGGGGTAATCCCTTCCTTTCTCTTCCACATTTATTTATCCTTGTCTCCATTTGATAGAGTCCAATCTTGAGAAACAGGCAGAGGCATAAAGGATATAAAAGAGAAAAGTGTTCAAAAGAAATTCAGAATATGTCAATAATCATCTTAGTTTACTTTGTTTAATTGGTACATTTTTCATCATGATGGCTACTTTACAAGGATCTCTCCCAGGAAGCTAATTTAGCCTGAATAATGGGTACCTTAGCCTATTAGACTAATTTTCATTACTGGAGACACAATGATATGGAACTTAAATGCCATCTAACCTTGTTTCAAACAAGTTTAAAATCTAAACCAGGAGAATTTAATCTGGTAGTTTAATCAAAGTTATCACACATTCAGGAACAAAAGATGTGAGCTGAATATTTTTGTTACAGACACAAAAACAGCTCTTGTAGATTAACTGAGTTGCATATCTAACCTATAATCCATTTTTTCAAGACAGGATTCAACTCACGTGGCTTTAGATGTCTAAACTAACTTCTAGATACTTATAGTCACTTGCCTAACACTTTCTCTAAAGTCAAAGGAAACAAGCGACTCAAGAATACAATTAATTACACCATTAGCTGAATGGGAAAATTAGAACATGGGAGATTAACCTCATTGGAGATGCCTCTACACTCATCATAAAGGGAACCTAGAGGACTTTCTTAAGCCAGGTGATCCCTTAAAACATCGTTAAAATTAGATGGGCTGAATATTTTTCTCAGAGTCATGAATACCAGATTCTTTTTAGGAGGGGGAAAACAACAGAGAGATTACAGACTGAAATGTCTGGTTTCTTTAAATCCATTTATCTTACAATTCCCTGTTTTTATTCAGCACAGGAGTTGACACAGTGTAAAGTCCACTTTATTTTAAATAATTGTGTCTCTTGATAAGGTAATCTGACTTTAATGGTGTACCTTTAACCTGTTTCTCTCACTGGTTCTTGCTACTGCTCTGACTAGCTCAGCTTCCAATTCTTGTTCTTCAAGGCCATTTTGACTGTTAACACTAAATCCTTGCTTTTCCTTTCCAGCATCCTCTCCAAGTTCTTCCTGCTCCTCTTGACTATTCTCCCACCATTTCCTGAATGACACTCCATTTTTTTCACTACTCATTACAAAAAGCAGTCTGTCTCCTGAATACTATCCAATTCTACATCCATACGTGAACTGATAAGGTGTTTATTTACATATGTTATTCTATCAACAGCCTATTGGAATCAAGAACATTGAATTTGATCAAAATAATCCAGAAACACACCATCAGTGGAAACAGAATTCTATATGCTGCTATGCCTTATTATAGAGGTTTCTACTGTGCAATGGTTATCACAAGAAAGTAGAAGAAATGTTAAATTATTAGAGGAAAACTCTTTTTAAAATTCAAAGAGTTAGGAAGATGAATGACAGTTAAATGCCTATTACCTTAAAATACCTGTAGGTAACCTCAAAAATTTCTTCCTTACCTTCTAAGCACTGCAGTTTGATGTCAGCCCTAAAGTGCATCTTCAAGATAAAAAAAACCCAAAGCCAATGATTTCAAAACTACTTTTGCTTGATTACATTCTTATTCTAGCCCACAGCCACAAAAAAACACCTAACAGCAAGTTTCTGGCCTGTAAATTACTTCCATCTCATTCTGTCATGTTGGTAGAAAGCATGGTGGAAACTTCCAAAGGAAGGAAGCCTCAACTCATCATGACACGTTACTTGAGATCAGCAGTGGCATGAATAGGAACTGAATAGTTCAGAGATTTAGGCTATGGAAAAATCAAGGTCACAGAATGTTATTTCTCTCAAGAACTTCTTTCCTTCTCTTTCCTTCAATCATTTTCTTCCTGCCCCTAAGGCTTACTGCTATCAATAACATCAGGCTGCTGACCTGGCCATACTGAACACCTTTCAGAGTTCCAGCTACGCTGATCTTTAAAGACAATCCAGCATTTGGATTGAATAAAACAGACTTGCTGCATCATATCAGTCATACACTCCTCTAATTTCAAAAGTGACTTGGCTAGATAGAAAAGGCCAGATTCAATACTCTAATATCAGTGTAAACCTGAAATTGGTCCTCTGACCTTAATGAAGTCTCACAAGACCAACAGCAACAAAACAAAGAGCAATGACCAACTTGGACTCAGATTTCAAACCTTAGTACATCGTTCAGCTATCACTGTTCTAAGGTGTGGGACTTCTGTGACCACACAAAAAAAACAAAGGATATACCACATTACCTATTCTGTGAAATAAATGAAATTTATTTCCAAATGTATTCTGTAGACAATAAAAAAAAAAAAACAACATGAAAAAAAACAAACACTAAAACCCACACAAAACCCCCAAATCTCAGCTCAGTGAACATTTCTAATTGTACGAAGACATTATGGAATGGCAAGGAAAAATATCATAGGCATAAACTTCATTAATTATGATTTTAAGACAGAATCTACACAGTAGATTAAAAGAGTACACATTCATGTTTAAGGTTTATACACAAAACTGCCCACCAAATGAACAAATTGGTTTCTCAGGGGTACCACCAAGGCAACCAAGGTAATATCTTGCATTTATCTACCCTTACACCATTGCTAATGTCTCTTCTCATCACCTTTACCTACTAGTAGGTAGTAGGTCTACTAAAATTTAGACCTATTGTAAGATGACAATCATGATACATCCTAACTGTAGATTACAGTCCGTCCTAGAAATTCATACAGGCTGATCCACGCCACAGTTGGAAGAACATCCTATATTCTTAGTCTTACAGGGATGATTGGTGGGATCTGGGTGCTTTTTATGTAAGCTGTATGTTACATCTTTCCAGATTTTGGCAAATTCACTAGAGTTTATGATAAACATTGAATGGTCAAGCCTAGAGAATGTATCGCTTTCTTCCCTGCAAGATTTTGTGATGTGATTTTTTTGCTAATTTTCTAAGGAATAATTTCTTGATTTACTGTGCTAATTCATAAATGATCAAGATTATATTCCCTCTTCTAAGCTTAGTCTTCTAAGAGTGTTGAAACAAGGGATGGGATATACGTACAATATAGACACTTGTATCAGAGGCAGTTGGAATTTCCATAAGTCAAGAGAGAAAAATTGACTCTTTTGTGGTATTACAGGGTGATATCATAGATGCCAACATTACTATGAGCTGAACCAGCATTCACAGCAGGAAACTTTTGGTACCTCCAAGATAGACACCTACTTTCTAGATGTCTAAGGTTAAGTGAAGGAAAGCTTATCATAAGTGCTGCTCTGCCTATGATGAATTTGTCAGAGTCAGTGTCTTATGGAAGCTAGGATAAAACCAGTTAGCAAACTCATATATGCCAAATAAATCAGGTCTCAACAAGCTATGTGAATATCCATTCTGTAAATCTGCTGAGTTTCATAGAGGTACATAGCGAGCAGCTGATAGAAGTCAGGCAATAAGTTTTCTGTTCCTGGCTTGGCCACTCCACAACTGCTATGTGGGAGAAGGCTATTCTTTGGTCAACCCTTTGGAAACTTTTACTTCTCAAGTGAATAATATAGCAACCAAAAGATATATCAGGTGCTACAAAATGTCCTGAAAGTATCAGCTCTGAAATCACTGCAGCTTGCATATATGTGTTCTTTCTAACTTTTAGACCCATTATTTCAAAACCTACAACTTCTTAGGTCAGGCTACAGCTAATTAGCCACCAGACACTCAGATTTTGGAGATGTACTGGGTTATTCAGTACCGCAATTGAGGCTAACGTCCAGTGATACTGGTAATACTTAACTAGTTAGTTACACATACGTAAAGAGCCTGCATGTTAGAAGCAATAAATAAAACAAGATTTCTCTGCCTGTAAATTGTTGAGGAAGATTTTTTTTTTCCTTATTTTCTGGGATACATGCACAGCATCGTGTTTCATTGCTATCAATACCATATTGTATGCAGTGTGGAATTTAGAATGACAGTGGAATGGTTTATATTGAGAAAATGCTAGCTGAACAGTACTGCAGAGTCTACATGTTTTTCTCATTGCTAGATCTCTTTATAAGAGAATATCTTTTTAGCTTTTTTTTTTTTTTAAGAAGAGAATATATTTACGATGTAACTGGTTATTTTTTGGTCAAACAACGAGGCTGTCATTTGTAGAAATATTGAAGGAGGAGGGGAAGGAAGCTAAACATCCAACCAATATTAGCTCTGAAGTGCTGGGTAATTGTACAGGGCCCTGGGCAAAAACAAAACATAGATGTGCAGTAGTCATAGCACATCTTGTCTTAACTTGTCTTTGTTAGTGTAAGTGAAAAGGTTAATGCTGTTCAATTCCGTCAACACAGAATGAGGGACTGTGGCACCTTTGAGATCTAAACTTACCCACCGTGCAACTGATGTGATTCCTGAGAGAATCACATTATTTACAAGTTAGTTTAATAATATGAATGCCAATTAACCACGTGCTGGTGTATTATATAAAAAAGAAAAAAAAAAAAAAAAGCCCAACAGATTGCTTTTAGTATGCTTATCACAGGGTAAAGCTTTGCTGCTGTCTACCAGCAGCATATGGTAAGGTCTCAGCCACCTACTAGCCATAAGGGCTTAATCGTACTAGCCAAGAGAGATACGAGGGATGGATCTCTGCAAGAGTTTTGAATAGCATGCATGGCAGTTCTAAGGAATAAAGCTGCCTTTAAAGCAGAAAAATTGATGATGACTTAAATTCAATGCCAATTAAAAATGTCAGAGGCTGCTTCTTGACTGCCTTGCACTTTGTGTAGTCAGTTAAATTCAGAACAAAGCGTGTGCAAGAAAGCTGCCAAACTGCCCATGTTTGGCAGAGACCTGGCAAAGAGATACACGGTGACACAGGTGCAAGTGAGGGAAGAAACAGATCCTCAGTTTTTGGGGCCACATCTTCACTAAGCAAAATGCCATCCAGCTCACCTTAAATCTCTGAAATTGCCTGAGCTGTAAATCAAGAGTCTCATAATAAAAGCGAAATAAGTATTAGGACTGACTGCTATTTCCTTATGAACCCCTGTCCTAGTTCTGAATAGGACAGAGTTCGGTTTTCTTTTTAGCATCCAGAAGAGCTCTGTGTTCTGGATTTACTATGAGACTTGTTACGAGAAGAATGTTGGTAGTGCACCGATGTTGATAGTTGATACTAAGACAGCAAGGACATTGCAGGTTGCCGTGTTTTTGACAGTGTCCAGGAGCACAACAGGCTGGGGGGGGAGCACAGCCAGGACAAAGGGCCCACAACTCCCCTTGTGATTTGAACTTAGATTTAGGATTGAGGGCCAAACTGGCCAATGGAGTATTCCATATCATGCAGCATCATGCCCAGTGTATGGGTGAGGGCTGACCGGGAAGAAGCGCTGGCTCTTCTGAGGTCTCTCTCGGGCTCTGAGTTTTATCTCTCTCTTTTCAGGCCTCTCACTTGTCTGGGATTGTGCTGTCTGGACTTCTCTGCTTCGAAATGGTTTGCTAGGATGGGATGGGTGTTGGTTGCTGTATGGTGTGCAATTATACTGTGCATCACTTGTTTGTATATATTATTATCATTATAGATATCTTTATGTATTATATTATTGCGGTTGTTATTGTTCTTATTATTAAATTGTTCTTATCTCAACCCAAGAGTCTCCTTCCCTTTTCCCCTTTAATTCTCTTCCCCATTCCCCAGGGAGTGAGGGAGGGTGAGCAAGCTGCTGTTTGGCACTTGGTTGCTGGCTGGGATAAACCACAGCAATCTCTGACTATTCCTACTCCTTTTCAGTTTTCTGTCTAACCAAACCCTTCAGACCATTCTATCCTTTGGTGCCAGCATACTAACTCTTTATAACACAAATGTACTAATCTCAGGAAATATGTAGCAAATAGGGATGCAGTCTCTCCTGTACACACCTTGCCCTATTAATAGGGACAGAATATTCAGATTTATTATTTAGAGAATAGTCAGCCTAAAAGGCCAGGTGTAGTGAATGTAGCGCTCCCAGCACACCAAACCATGGTAGTGCTGCTGACTTAAAACTCTGCACTTGAACAACAGTATTCATTTTTACCAACCACAGACTCCAGCGATCAAGCTCTACACACAGACGTTTCCTTAGATCTTCTATTAGCTTCTCTACATCTGATCCCAACCAGCAGTTCTCATGTGGGAAATGGAAATAGGAGGTCAGTATGAAAATATACCCCAGTATCACTACTGCCAACTCCGGAGCTGCAAATATGACCACAGCCACAGGCGTACCTAGCTTGCATAGGATGATTATGACACTGAATCTGCATAATGCTTCTGGCTCCATTCCCAAAACTACCCTCTGTGCTAGCTCATGCAGGGCTGGCAGAGGATTACTCCATGAGGCACAGACAATACAGAGAGCCCCTGTTCTTCTGCTCCTATGGTGATGCCTCCCTTAATGCATCATGAAGTGATGCAGACTCCAGACTGGATTTTTCTGCCACCATTTATAACTAAAATCCCTTATTCTTGTCATCCCCACTCTAAGTTTGATTTCAGAGCATTTCAGTTTTCAACATCTGAAAACACGAATATGCCAAGAAGCAGACCCAAAGCTGCAGGTATCTTTCCTATATTGCTAAGGATTAAAAGGGATTAAAGGTTTTGTTGTATACCAGCAGTACATCTATTCTACTACCAGTCGCCTCCAAAATACAATCCACTATTTCAAGATCACCCATTTTGAGAAGACCAGCTTTAGAACTGGGCATCAGATTTCCAGAAATTATTTCAAGCCATAGAATCCCATTAAATTTGTTCAGACCAAAGGTGTCTGGAGTTGAGCACTTAAAACAGGGAAACAAAACAAACTCTGCTCCACCTACACACCTAAAACCTCCAGAAAGTGAACGCTTTTCAAAATACATTTACTTTAATTCTACCTTTGAATACATTTCACCTGCATTTTAATTCAAAGCCTTTTAACCGTAGCAAAACTATGTCACACTCATGTCATTTTGATCGAAAGGCAAAAGGTCTAAAATACTCTGCTTTTTCTGTCTCTCAGCAAGCAAAAGATGGGTCAAGTCTACTCCACAGCAATGGTCCAAACTCCTTTATTTTGATGCTCTCTGTTCACCTTTCCCTGCCCAGAGTAGTTCTTCTGACATAGCCGGAACCCATCCCCACAGACCTACCTAAATTGCTCTTGGGACTATTATTCATTACCCTACTCCAAGACAGAAAGTGGATGAATCCACTAGGGAAGAATATGCCATATCCATGGTACCTGTGAGCCAAATTCTTGTCTTCATTTGTGTGAGTAGGCAGAAGAAACAGTGTGTCTAACGTTAGTGAACACAGGTGTTCATAGATAGAAGCAGACCTGGACTAGTGTCCAAGCCCATCATTTGTACATATAACAAGGAAAAGAGAGGAAATGGATTGCCACGTAACAACAGGAAGAAAGCGGTATTCATGTTCAACAGCAAAAGAAAAATGGAAGCAAACTGAAGCATCTGCAAACAGGAACCGGTTGGAAGCACCTTTCAGACTTCCACCTTCTTCTCTCAAAGAGGAGATCTGTCCTCCTGTTTGCTATTGACATCTTTCTAAAACAACTTTAATTTCTCTTGCTATTTAATACATGTCAGAGCACTTGACAACACTCACAGTCTCTGTTAATCAAAGCCTCGGTAGTTGCTGCAGCCTAAGCGGGAGTATAATCCTTAAGATTCAGTCCCCCCTCAAATGGGGGAAAAAAAAGAGGTAGTAGTTTGCCTGACAACAGGGTAAACAGATTATTGTGTTATTGCTGGCTGATTGCCGGAGTTATTTTGGAGCTCCATAATTCGTTTAAAGAGATTTTTGACATTTATGAAATGACTTCTATAATCAACTGACAGTGCAATATCCTATAATTGTTCAATTAAAAATGACTACTAGTGCATTCATTTATTAGCAGAATCAGATAATTGTCTTGCCACTAAAGAGTACTTCACATTTTGCGCATCAAATGAAAATGTTTGAGTATAAATCTGTGGCACAGCAGCCAAAGTCCTGGGGATTTTTCAAGTGAAGGTGTAATTATTACAGGCCTCTGAAGTAAATATGGTTTCATGTGATAATCTTTAAATGGATTGCATGTGTCTTAGAAGACACACTTCTGCATAAACTGCCACATCTGGAGAGATGGACACGAATAGGTTTGCAGTGGCAGGTGAGATTCCTAGTGATTTAAAACAGGGTCAGCTTAAAAATTGGCATCTAAATCATGGAGCTGATCTTCCTTCCCTCTGCTCCTCCTGTTCCTGGGAGGGCACTGTTCTACTGGAGGAAGGCAGCAGAGGGTGGATGCACAGGTAAAACAGGTTTGCAAGGGGAAATTGGACTGGAATACGAACCCATAGGACACACAGCCCCAGTCACAAACACACATGTCCACCCATATCCTGTGCTCCTAGGAGATATCAACATCTTCACGAAAGATCTAGTGATTTTTAGATATATTTGAAGTCCACTTGAGGTCACTCAGCACCTTGAAACAATTTCAGAACAGAGGCTTTCTTTTTAAAATGGAACGTTTTAACTCGCATTATCCAAACCATCTGCTAAGCAAAATCACAGATCAATTTTTCATTAAATAATAAAAAAGCTCTCTACATCAAGTAGGTAGAGATCATATGGAAAACCGTGTAAGCAGATCACCGAAAGGCAAGCAACAGCAGCAACCCCTTCACAAATATAATGATTTTTTTTTTAATTATCTCTCTGTTTCTAAGGACAACCTCTCGGAATTCTTGGCTAAAACTCACAATTTATATTCAGATAATAATAATTAAAGAAATCCAGTGCATAGTCACCAGATGGAAGATAATACTTAATTTGTGGCTGCTACAGTATACTATTTAGTAATGTCATTTCAGAGTCTCAGCTGAGCTTAAGCTCTGCTCTTCTCTTCCATCCCTCCCCCACCGCACAGCAGTTCGATAACAACATAACGCTTCTTCACCTCGCACTTGAGCTTTTCTGGATTGCCTTTCCTCCAATGATCTTCAAATGCTTTAACGAACCAATAATTAACGAGTTATTTCGTATACCGTGGCTTAGCCAAGTGTCACTTTCTCCGCGTTATGCAGGGAGAAAGCTGTAAAACGGGGGAATTACTGCCAAGTTTTTCACTCACAGACCCGGGATTGGGGGGAGGGTAGCTGGCTCCCATCTAGAGAGTGTCAATGGGGATGCACTGGGAGAGCACCTCGTTTTACAGAGCAGCCCAGTTAAAACCAGTGGGCGGATGTAGCTGCGTGGACCCTCCTTTGGCAGACCTTTACAAGGTTGCTGGTGCTATCCAGGCATGCCGGAGCCCCGTGGCAGAGCACACACCAGCCCTTGCTCTCCCCTTCTCCACCGTAATCACAAGCTCATCCTTCCACTTAGGGGAAAAAAAAAAAATTAAAATCAATGTGTCCTCATATCAGATCAGCTTCCCTACAAAGCTTTGCAAATGACCCATCAAGGATACGCTGCTTCATTGACTGCGCTTTTCTCCCCTCCCCGCACCTTTTTTGTTGTCGTTTGCTGTTGTTTCAAATCCATTTTTCTGCACGTCGTATGGATTTTAGGAAGACTTTTGACAAAGACGGTCCTGGCAGCTGGGTGATAAATACTATTTTCTTAACCTGCCTAGCTTTGTCAGCCACCTGCAACTGCAGCCTGCCGCACGTTGGAAGCAGCTCATTAACTTTCCCACAGCTTCCCAGGAGTTTTCCTTGTTTTCTTTCACCTTGGGTGCGTGCTGCCTTCTCCGCGAACAGTTAACTACCTGAGCAGGCCGAGTGGGCTTTGGCACCAGGAGCAGAGCACGCTTCAGGCAGCCTCCCTGCTAGGGCTCAAAATCTCTCTTAAACACATTAAGCAGCCCATTTTGGATTGATAGTGCAGTAATTATTCTGCTTCACCCTAAAAACCATCCTGGGGTAATTGGCGCAGAGGAAAATTACCCAGAGTCCTCTGCCACCTGGTAGTTAAGGAACGAATCCAGGGAAAGATAAGTGAAGCAGGGAAAAAATCGGCACTTATTTGATTTTAATCTCACCACTTTGCAAGCATTTAAATTGCCTTAATCAGGTGGCTGGCTCCCAGCCTAGCTGGTAATCTGTTATCAAATTTGAAACTAGATTTTTTAAAATGTCAGTGTAGGCTGAGAATTGAAGTCTATTAACAGTTATGAGCCTCCCTCCTAAACTTCCATAATCTATGTATTAATGATCCCTTTTACAAAGCTGTCAAATATTACTTTATTATAACTATATATTAGTAACGTCAGTGTAAAAGTAGGGATTAATTATTTATTTTTTAAAGATAGGGGGGAAAAAAAGCCAAACCCCATACACATACACAATGCCAACATTCTTAACACTGAAACCCGATTTTTCCGAGGCAATAACTTGAGTGTATGGAATAACCTTGATAAATGTAATTGAATTTTTCTCTGATAAGATTAACTAGTGGTAATTGTGAATGGGGAAGGTCTGACCCACTACAAATGAGATGTATGACGAGCTGAAAATAATCAATTTTTTTTTTCCTTTCTCTCTCCCCCCTCCCCCCCCCCCCCCCCCCCCCTCGCTTCCCCATTAGGAAAAAAAAAAAGTGAAATAGTAATTTTGGGCCTGGCAGGATGAAGCATTTATGTCTGAAATGTTTTTGTATGTGCTGATTATCTGCTATCTTCTCAGTGTGTCTAATTGTGCTGAGCTCAGTTTAAAATGAGATCAACACATTTAAACCCCAGAAGGCTTAATTAAGGGAGGGACTTAATGCTTTACAAAAAAGGGGAATTTACGTCTTTTGAGAAACGTAGTATAAATTCTACCTGCAACTTCCCTGACTAGAGTACTCCAAAATTTTGTAGTTTATTGAATTGCTTTTAAAAAGCAAACACAAAAGACAGAACTTTAGAACACTGCTGCTGGTAGTGGTTGAGAGCTGCGATTTTTTTTTCATGCTTACTACTTCTTGCTTTTTGTTTCCACATGCTCTTTTTTCGAGCTGTCCTGATCAAGCAAGCAAGAACACAATATATAAAACAGGCTAAAAAACCTCCAGCATTTAAACTCTTTAAAAACACAGAGCAGCTATGTGCTTTTCAGAGTTGAAGATGCCTCTCCGGTTGCATAGAACAAACACACATGCAAATTCAGACAAAGCGCTCTCCTACCTTGCATTTGTTTCCATTAAGTAGACAAACTATTGCAGTGGAAATTAAAAAAGAGTGATGGGGAGGATTAATTGTTTTTAGTTATGTGATAAAAGTCAATCAAGTGTTCTTTGAAAACAACGCCACAGTTCATTTTTTTTCTTCCTCCCTCATTATCCCCTAACTCTGACCATTGAACTTTAGAGTTGTAGATCAGGCAAAAACACCACTGACAACTGGGTATTCATATTCTCTTCATTGAATCCTGTGTAGGTTCTGTGAAAGACTCTTCAGAAACATAAAATCTACCGACAATGAAATTAATCACAAAGTACAAAAGAAAAGCAGCTGGCATCCAACTACTGAATAATGCAAAATGTGCAGATTTAAATTACATGTCACCGTTAATGTACACAATATATCTATATCTACACACACACAGAGTTGTGCTATAATCAGTAAATAATTTTTCACTGTCTACAAAATAAGTGTTTTAATTCAGAAATAGTATATACCGAAATTGCATCAAAATTAAATACCAGATGAGTTCATCGTGATTAATGTTACTGCAGTAAATACCATAAGGAATTAAGCTCAATAGGAAATGGTTGTAATACTAACAGAGAAATTAAAAATAATAAAATATGTTTTTATATGGGAAAAAGTTGTAAGTGAAACGAGTAAAAATCTGTGTAGATAAATCTGCATATTCTAAAAATACAAGGAAAGAAAGTTAATTTTGCTTCATTTATGTGCTCATTAGAACATAGATTTTTTTATAAAGGATCTACCTGGGAAACTATAGGAAAAAAAAAATCACTGGTGAAGTCACCACTTTCGTGCAACACTGTGGGTAAATTATAGTCCTGGAGATTGGTATATTTCTTTTATCCAAAAAAAAATAGTAATAGAATTAAAGAGAAAACTAGAGTCCATAACTACTTGCCTTGAATTCTGAAGTTTGCTAGCTCTGAGCTGCACAGCCATATATCCTTAAGAGCAAACAAGAACCCCGTGTACTTTATTTCTCAGCTTTTGACAACCTTTATTATTTCGTTTATCTGCTATTCATAGTGAGATGTAAACATCTTACTTCCCAGTGTGATCCTCATATCAACAGTGGGTCAGTTTAAAATATTGGGAATCAATACGTTATAAAACACCAGCCAGTACTAAAAAGACAGAGCTAGAGCAAATTCATTGAATGTCAAATAAAAAATAAACAAACATGGATAGACAAAAAAAATGTAGCAAGATCATAAATAAAAAGACAAGGAATTAGAAACATATATTTCTAAAACAATAACTTGACAGGGAAGATGTCCCTACGTTAAATACTAAGCCACTTAGAGCAAGGAAGCTGACAAATTTCATGTAGGCACAGAGCAAATGAGCAATTTCAAATGAATATCTTAATTTAATAGAAAACTTGCGTGGTAGCAGTGCTCGCTACTATTACAGGAGTGGTGAGAAGGGATAATATGGGTAGAGAAAACTTGGTTCAGATTCAGCTTGTTGTTTTGTTTTAATTTATTGGACTAGACGTTTCAGACTGACTGTGCAGAGGAGGGGGACAGCATTCACATCTCAGGCAACAAACAGGCACCATGGACATCCTGTAACACAAGCCTGACGCAAATGAACTCTCCCTCCTGCTGTTCTTTCCCCTTCACAGACCTCAGTCTAGTCAATGATAAGCCTACAAACAGAATTGGTCTAAAAAAATTTTTTGACAGAACCATTTTCCAATGCAAATTCGTAATTTCATCGAAAAAAACCCAAAACTTGCAAGAAAGTGCTAGTTTATAATATTGCTTGTTTGTTTTTAAAACTAGAGCAGTCCATACTGATCCGTTCAACACTGAGGTGATTAATTTCAGATTAAACTTTGGTTTAATATCATAATTTTGATTATTATTATGCCAAAAAAGTTGATGCAACAGCAGATATTCAATGGCACTCTGTGAGATAAATATATTTTTATGTTGTACGTTGCATGGCGATGTTTTGTCATGAACAAAATGAATTGATCAGAAATTATCCAAATTAAATTACGGACTACAACTTCACATTTTTGAGAACTTGTTTCATGAGAAGACTGTGGGGTTTTTTTTGTTAAAAAATGGAAATGCATTAGTTTCTTATCAAACATAATCCTTTTCCTGACCAACCATGCTTATGAATATACCATGTTTTCCCTCGTCCTCAAATAACCATCAAATTTCAAAACATATAGCTAAAATAGACTAAACAAAAAAATGGACCTTGGGGCTTTGAAACACTGAAGGGTTTACAGAAAGGACGAAGAAAGATATGGAAGAGGAAAAGGAAGGATGAAAAGGGAAGAATTGGAATCCAGGGGTTTGGGTCAGATCCTTGTCTTCCTCAGGGTATAAACCAGCATTTTCTTGTGACCTTCCCTACCGTAAGTCCTGTTGGCTCCGCAGACCAGTATTGTTCCAACTGTGCATTATATCAAAGCAGAATGAAGCACACCAAAACGTGAACTCATCTCTCTCATTTTCCCAACATTTCCAAGAAACAGCAGTCTTCTGCATCAATTCGTTCAACCTTAAACATTCAGTTGTAATCTATTATAAGGTTGCAATAACTTTTTTTGTTTATTTGGTTTGTGAAAGTCTTTCATGTTTTGCTTGAATTTAACTTTTTAAGTGCCAATTTGAAATGAGAAACTGCTTTTTTTTTTTAGATGAAAAATACATCCTTTCTGAAATGAGACTGCATCACAAGGATTACAATGTTTTCAAATCTTCCTGTTTCTTTTCCCAAATTTCACGTCTCAATTTGTCAGATTCTATTCAAATTTGCAAGCAGATTTGCAGCATTCATTTCCTCCCCCATAGTGACGTTCCCAGCCATTTTGGCAAATACACTATTAATCACACATATACTGTCCAACACTCTTAATATTCATCCTGTGACCTCACGGGAACCCAGGTGTTGGGAATTTATCATCAGCCACTGCTCACAGCCTTTCCGAAGACCCTCACATGCGCTACCTGACAGGCAGAAAGTACCATCAAGGCTAGGGCAGAAGGAGTGGCTAACTGGTCAATTGGAAATTTAGAGGCCCGATGGAGACAACCTAACAATGATAGTGCAGAAAGTGTAGATCATCCTTCACTGGAATTGATCTCCTACACTTCTTCTCTCGTTCTTTTTGTTGGAAGCCTGTATAAAACAGCAGCTTATTAATTGTGCCACCTTAGGACCCTTGATTTTTCGGCTGCTATCACTTGCTGTAACTCCTTTTCCTCCACTCAGAAGTCTTTGCACAGACCCAAAGCTCAGTCCAGCCAGTGCATTCATGGTGAGTAAATGTGCAGCCTACTAAGAAAAATTTGCAGAAGTCAAGGAAGGAACTCAAATATTTTCTCACAAGCTTACGTCCTCACTTAAAGACATTTTAAAGACATTTTTGAAAATAACAGTAAACACCAGCCTGGTAAAATGGTAAGTCCTTGAAATTTCGCTGGCAGAGATATGGTACTAGTTAGCTGCTGCCTGAGGAGTCGCCCTCTCTGAGGTGCCAGCCCTGCTGAGGTTTGATCTGGCAAGTTACAGATTGCAAAGCAGCAGCTCCACCACTTGAAATGGGAAAGAATCTTTCCTGAGAGACAAAAATTATAAAAATGAGATCATCTTTCAGGTTTCCTGACACTAGAGGGCAAGCCCATTTTAGGTAACACTATATTTGATGAGGAATCTTAAAATGTTTCCTTAATAGTGAGTAAACTGTGCCAACTCTCAGTCACTTGTGTCTCCTCATGGACTCCTCTGGCTCCTGAGGTAGAACAGTTTTGCTCAAGTTGGTGAAACTAAGAGGACTGAAGTGAGCCATCATCAAACTTTAAACCATAAGCAGTTACTCTCAGAGCCTGTAAGGAAGGCACTGATATTAGTGATGGATAACAATCGGCTCCAATCATAAGGACATTTTCCTTATCCTTACAGATTTTTTTATTTTATTTGAATATTCTAGACTTTTGGTACTTGTTACAAGAATATTCAGTGCCCAGTGGTCAGCAAGATGGATACAGGATGGATAGAGAGATGCTTGAGGAAACACTCTCCTTCAAGTTAGCACCTCATTTAGCTGTTCCTACCCACTAACAAGAAGCAAAAGGAAAGCAGTTTAACTCATCTCTCTTGCTGCTTTGCAGGCTTCTCCACGGCGCCTTCCTTTTTACTGAAAATCAGACACCACAGCTCATTAAGCCAGACTTTGAAAGATAATAAAACTTATAGACTTCTTCACTTCTCTGAGGTTAACATTTCTTTAATAGAAGACAATGGTCTTGTGGTTAAGCCACAAACCCAGTGTCAGGGGACCTTGGTTACAATCCATTACACATACAAACTTTGGCAAGCCATATTACTTATCTTGCCTTAACTACATTTCAAAGATGAGGGCTGAATAAGTTTCCCTTTCTGCTGGGATGGCACAAGGATAATCAAGGCACAGAATGAATGCTGTGCTTCCTGCAAGGACGGCTACCTTGTAATGAAGGGTTGGTGTCTAATCAAAGGGCATGAACTCTTTGGTGCTAATCAAAAGTGAAAAAAATAAAATAAAAGCATAAATCAGCTTCCCTCAGATGAAATTGTAAATTAAATTGATAGCAAGTATTGAAAGAATTCAGAACAAGCATACAAAATCAGGCATCTATACATCTATTTTGAAACTAAGTTGCACCTTTTGTCCAAAGACTTGGTATGCAGACATGAAAAGATCTAGAACTCAGAAGATCACCTTTGAGATGCCTGCTCTGATAAACACAGTCAGAAACTTGGGGTTGGACTCAACTGACTAAATCTGGCTTTAGCATCATTTTAGTCACCTTAAGGTATCATACAAACTCCTCAGCTGTCAATCTGGGACACAGGTCTCCAGTTTGTGTTAGGGCATACGCCATCTACATGTAAGTGTCCTTCATGTAGCATCTAAAATAGCACTAGACATATATGTTTAGACATCTGAACCTCCCGTCTGTATTTCCCCAAGCAGAAATATTTGGAAAATGGGTAGACATGAAAGCTTCCTAGCAGTTCTTATTTATGCTGCAAATTAGGACAAAATTCACCCCTGAAGTTGTGATTACTGACTTCAGCTAAATTATCCAGAATTACACATGGTGCACTAATATGTATTTTCTATGTCACACATTAAAAATATCATCATACAGAATAATCACACACAATAACAGTATTGTAATAATCATACACAATAACATTTATAAACCTTGCCTTCTTCAAATAAAAACAGACTCAGTTTCCATTTGAGTATCACAATTTAACAGCAGAGTGCTGTAGTTGCTAAGACCTTAAAGACTAAAGCAGGCATAGAATAAATGTGTGCAACTACAGCTGACAACAGTAGGAGGTAATTCCACTATCTCACTTCTCAATTGTGCAAACCACACTGAGAAACTTTCAGTTAAGTCTTGCATAACATTTTATCATAAATGATTACAGCTTAACTACATTTGGCAAATAAACTTACAAAGCATATGCTATAAAGCAAAATAATGCCTTTTGAAACTTTGCTTATTCACCAGCTAATTCAAAACCCCCAGCAATTTGCCATGCACTTCGAGAGTTTTTGTAGAACAATGTGTTTTTCTATAACAAGACGACTGAAAGTATGTGAAATGTTACACAAATAATTGCCAAAGCTCCATCATTTGGAAATAACTTCACTTACAACTGACTTCTTTTTAATCAAATATCAAATATGGAATCTGGCAACGCATTTGGCAGGGCAGGTTTTAGACAGATACAGTTTAAAACAGTAGTAGTGCTGTCATATCTGTGGCAAGCTTTGTAGGAAGAATTGATCGATTTATCAACAGATTTGTCGGGAAAATATTTTTTCTAGTTCAATATCATTTCCTCCAACTTTACCACTCAGTTCAAGAGAAGATATCGTCATTGCTTGCAAAGCTTTAAGAGTTGGATTTAAAAAAAAAAATAAAAAAATCAGGCTCTTACAAAGACCTGATGAGTAAAGCCTCTTTACACTAGAAGTTATGGAATACCATGATAATTTGTGCATTCCAGACTAATGATGATACTCTCCCTCTCTCTCATTTAGGGTGCAATGCCTCTCTTTTATCATGCTATGTATTGCTGCTGCTTAGAAATATTAATTCACTAAAATGTCTCATTCAGAAACCTATTTTCAGTAAGCAACGCCTACTCCCCACACATGGTCATTGTGAAGTCAATGTGATGGTTTTGGACTATTAAAGGTCTTTTGCTACTGAAGTAGTTTATTAGTATATAGTCTATAATAGTTGCTGCAAGCCATTAAAGAAAAGAAAAAAAACCACCCTGCCTTTTAGTGACTGTACCATTTGTATGTTGCGCTACTGTATCCTTTTATCTGGAGAACAATTCATTCGAGGTAACCCAGACACTCATTTAAGGCGAGAGGACTGATGTCCATCTGTTAACTAAATCATCGAAATGTCTGACAAAAATTGCACCACAGAAACATTGCAGAGAGAAGAAGAAATCTGTGTGTGAACCAATATTGAACTGATGCTGGAAACTAACCTTCCCGATGCTCTCCATCTTCATTCTATGCCTTTGTGCAACTTAGATTGCCCAGCAAGAAAGAGCTGATTGGTTTGTCATAGGAATTAAATGATTCAGATGTATTTTGGAAGTATGAATTCACTGAGATTAAAAAGGGGAATTAGACTGCTGAACTCCAGATCTCCTCATGAGTGTGTACTATAAAGGAGAAGTACCATTCAATGTAGAACTTCATCAAAGCAAAGGGATTTGGTTGGGTAAACAAATGAAAATATTCTAATCTTGGGGATAACTAAGTACTTTAATCAAAATGTGAAAGAAACACATAGCATTCCCAGATCAATACCTATCTTAGAATTTCCGGTCTAAAGAAGTGAAAAATGTAAAATTCTTGTACTGTTGTAGAAATGCCGAAATTTCCCATGGAAATGGAGATTTTGGGCCATCTAAGGGGCCATAATGCTTGTGCTTGACAGAAATTGTGCTGAAAGTTTCTTGAGACAGATTCTATTTGCAGCTTAAGGTTGATTGCATGTACAAGCTCAAATACAGTTTTGAGATTTTTCAGGTATTTTTCTAAAAGAAAAGCATCTATGATAGATTACACTTGATGTTCTAGATTGTCTAGGTAATATATAAACAAAAGATGTAAGAAGCTTTCCTATCTTCTTCGCAAAAAAAATAATTATAAGTTGTTTCTACATAAGACTGCCTTTTGCCTTCATTAGAAATTTAACTTTTTCTGAATAATAGGTTTTCTTGCTAACTCCTTAGACGCTGATGTGATGCATCTATCACAGTCGGAGATGTAGCTCTTAATGGCTTTAAACTGAAAGAGGGCAGATTTTGATTAGATATAAGGAAGAAATTTTTCACTCAGAGGGTGGTGAGTCACTGGAATAGGTTGCCCAGAGAAGTCGTAGATGCCCCATCCCTGGAAGTGTTCAAGGCCAGGTTGGATGAGGCTTAGGGCAACCTGGTGTAGTGGAGGGTGTCCCTGCCCATGGCAGGGGGTTGGAACTAGATGATCTTTGAGGTCCATTCCAACTCTAACCATTCTATCATTCTATGATTCTATGAAATTCATTGCCCCTTGTCCTATCACTACATGCACTTGTAAAAAGCCTCTCTCCAGCTTTCCTGTAGGCCCCTTTAGGTACTGGAAGGCTGCTAGAAGGTCTCCATGGAGCCTTCTCTTCTCCAGGCTGAACAACCCCAACTCTCTCAGCCTGTCTTCATAGGAGAGGTGCTCCAGCCCTCAGATCATCCTCATGGCCCTCCTCTGGACCCGCTCCATCAGCTCCATGTCCCTCTTGTGTTGGGGACTCCAGAGCTGAACACAGTATTCCAGGTGGCGTCTCACGAGAGCAGAGTAGAGGGGCAGAATCCCCTCCCTTCAACTGCTGGCTGCGCTGCATTGGATGCAGCCCAGGACACGGTTGGCTTTCTGGGCTGCCAGCACACATTGCCGGCTCGTGTTGAGCTTCTCATCCACCAGCACACCCAAGTCCTTCTCCTCAGGGCCGCTCTCAGCCCATTTTCTGCCCTTTGTTGCAATAATCATTGCAAGATGGATTTTCTAACACCTGCAAACTTGTCAGAACTCAGTCGACCAAAGAACCAAAAATTAAAACTAAATATTAAAAAAAAAAGAGATTGTAATCTACACAGTGGGTAGGCACACTACAAAGACAATAACAAACGCATGAAAATTAAACCAGATTTCTTTGACAAGGTGATCTGCCCACAATGTGAATGAAAGTCCTTAGAGCTGTTTCCCTTACTCATATAGTCTGCAACATTTTACACTATAATAGCTATGTTATAGCTGGTAGTTCAACCACATTTTATTCTATAATTACACTTGACCAAATCCTACTTCAAATTAAAGAGCATTGGCTCTTATTGAGTTTGAATACGCAAAATGCCCTCAGCAGCCACAGGCTTCCAAAGACAATGAGGTGCCTGACTCATCTGAAAAGCAGGTCACCTCTTCCAATACCTAAACATGACTATGTATGCCCATTTCTCAATATCTATTTCAAAAAACATGTATTTGTCACTTACAAGTGACAAATTTTTGTATGAAAAACAATACTGTGTGAAATCAAGTTTTATAGTTGAAAGAATATGGAATATGTTAAATATCAATATTCACCGAGCTTCTTTGCCAAAAATCACTCTCTGAAACAGGTGTTTAGCAATAGGGCTACCATATTTTTCATCAAAATGGTGTTTCAGAGGCAGAAGTTACCGTATTCCTTGAAATAATGTTTCAGAACATCAACATTTACTACATTTTGTGGTTAAAAAATTCTCATTCTCATTTTGTGGTTCGGGAAACTAGTCTCAGGGAAAATAGAGAGCATACTCCTTAAAAAAGCTTGTGGAAGAGATTTGTGAAGATCAATTTCCAGCTTTCAATCAAGTTTCTATACTTTTCCTAACATGAATATTCCACTTATTCCTTTAAAGCATTATCAAAAAGAATCATTAAGACTATCCCTGACATAAAGAGTCAGAAAATTCTTGGGTTTACTCCATATATAGAGATAGACGATAATTTTTTCGGATGCAACAGAAAGGAGAAATTGCAACTCTATTCATTAAAAAGACATAATGCTATATATAATAATATAAAGGTATTGTCAAGCAAACATTAGGCCTTAACTGCAGAAGCAGCTTGTGCAATTCCTCAATATTGTAATTGCCAGCTTTATTTTCTTATGTCTGAGCAAAAGACTGCATCTTTGGGAAATTTACAATTTGCACTATTTATTGAGACAGTTCCAATTCCTTTTTTATTTGTTTTCCAAAAGTACCTATTTTTTACCTCTGCTGACCAGTGCAAAATCAGGCCCACTAATGTTTATAAAATACCACATTATTGTTAGATATCGAATCCAAATGCAAGCACTGCAGCTTCTAACAGATAGGAGCTTGATGGAATCCGTCTGGAGATTGCAGGTGTCCAGAATGTCTCGGCACCTACTCTGGTAATAGCCCCTGACACAGAAGACAAAAAGAGCTCAGCATTTTCTAAAACTTCCTGAAGTTTTGACGTTTTAACAAGAATATAAAAATACATCTCTTACTTTTAATTTTCAGGTTTATTACGAGCTTGATAATTCTAGACTCAGAGGAAATCTAGGCAGTTACTTATTAACATTTAAGGTAGCTATCTGCTACGCAGATTGAACAAGAGAGGAGGGATAGCGTTGATTCAATTTTTTTTTAGCAGTGCCTTTATCTAATGTTTCAGCTAATGTGTTAATAGGACACTAAATGATCAAGGCTGAAGTTACTCTGGCAAACACAAAGAACTAATCCTTCATAGTACTTCAGCAACGTGATCGACTACATAAAAATTTTGCCAGTAAATCTTAAAAGGCTTCATTAAGGAGGTAAACGTTAGTATTCCCATGCTGCACAGACACCCTTAAAAATCAGCTAAAAAAAAACCAGTGGGTTGGTGGCAGGTTTGGGAGTACAACCAAGATCCCTGGAACTGTGGAGCAGCGCTCTGTCCGTCAGTAACACTGCCTCCAAAATACACCAGCAGTCCCAGGCAGCAAACCAAGGTCAACACAGGCAGACAGAGTTCTGCACTCCCAAAGCCCTGTGCAGAGCAGACCTTCCAGGTCCACTGGGCTGTGGGCAATGCCCAGCAGGTAGAGGGGGGCAGGCAGCAGCGCCTGGCCCCTCAGCATGGGCTGAGCCAAGCCAGGTCCTCTGCTTGCTGGTCCTGGCTGGGATACAAGTGGTGACCCGGGGAGGGAAGGGGGAAGATTTCCTTCCTGCTGAATTCCTTCCACTAAGCTCAATTACTGCAGCATGGAGTGAGGAAGGAGGAGTGAATTGCTCTATCATTGCTTAGCTGAAAGCAATTGCTCTTCTGACTATGTTAAAAAATAAATTTTCTTCTTACTTAAAGATTCATAACCCAAAGAGGAAGTTGCTGTGCGTGCGCTTTTCCGCTCTCTGTAAACAGCACACAACAGGCTTCAGTGTAAAACAAGACTTGGGATTTGGTCAAGGTCAGTAAGGTGTGTACTGTACCCTAACTTTTTTTCTTTAACAGATACATTATTCTATTAGATGGAAATAGTACCAGGGCAATTCACCCCCTCCTGGCTTTTCTATCTATGTGTGAGCATCTTTGAGAAGTGGGATTAGAGAGAAACCTGCAGGCATATTAATAAATAAACTTCACATGCTGTTAGATATTAAGTAAACATACCGCTAAATATTTCCCTAGGGGGTTGTGATCTCATAACCCATGGACTTCTAATTTGGTTACCTGTGACATGTGGTTCTTACCCCCAGGCTTCCACAATGAATTAATTCTAAAACGCTTTTTAAAGTTTAACATACTAAGATAAAAATAAAATAATCAAGCATATGTTCTTAGAAAATGTTGGCTCACTTTGCTTCATAGATAACATGAAGTGCTACTATTGAAAAAAAAAAAAAGAAAAAGAGGACTCTACAACTGGAGATCTTCAGTCAAGGGGACACACATGGGCCTCATATAAATTAAGCAGCTAGAACCTGTTCTGGAATAAGGATCTACCTCTATATTAGATAAGCTTCCTTTACCAGCAACACCTTTGTTGTTCCAATAAAGTGTTTCAGTTTAGTAAAGCATGTGTTTGTCCATGTATTCACATATAGCAATGTTCTAGGTCTCTTCCCTACATGACCATCCATTTATTCCTCACTGTAGAAGATAAAAATTCACTACTGAAAAACAATTAAAGAGAATATGTTTGCAGAGTTTTTAGGAGTGGCTGTTTTCCCCTTCTTAAGTGAAACTTCATTTTGCAAGAGGAGTGTCTGCTTGACATTGATCAGACAGACTGGGTTGGATATTATCCAGACTTCAACTTCCCATAGTGGGCAATGATCAGGAACTCCCACAATTTCAGATTTTTCTTCAACATGACAAGAGGCGGTGAGGAATCACAGGAAATGCAAACCATCTAGGCTACCAGGGGAACCTGAACATGGGACGTCCAACTCGCAAATTATTACTGACTCCTGACGATGTGACAACTCCAGGTTTTCTGAGTTTGGCTAGGTTTTCCATCCAAAGAGCTTTTCTGAAAAGCAGTTAGACAGTAATAATTTCCCCGTTCTAATCAATTTTGCTTCATAATTTCCAAATTCCTTTTCTCAAGCTCAGTCTCTAGTAGCTTCTTTCTTTAACAGAGCAAAAAGGACTGTAAGTACTCTTTACATTAAATGCGGTACAAATATAGGTGAAAAATAAAACATAAATTTGCCTCAGTTTTCAGTTAAGATAATGACTGGAGAATTAACTGCAGAATGCTTAGAAATAAAGTTTAACTCAGAAGGAACTCATACTGTGAGCCCATTGCCTTCATGTAAACAAAAAGCAGGATCATTGCTATCTACTCCTTAAAAGAAAAACAACAGGAATATCAAAGTTATAGATCTGGTAATAACAATCCTGAACAATGTTTTTCAATCAGGAGCAAGGCTCAAGAAAAAATAAATACTCTCAGGAAAAAGATCTTTATAACTACAGAGCTACAAGCCTCTTATGCTGACAGAGTCAGCGTGAGAAAAACAGTTTAGGAAAAAAGTTATGAAACAGGGTGCTTGATCAGAGACCATCTTCTTCACCTCCTCAAAATGGATTTTTAAATTGATCTCAACCTAAATCTGAGCTAAAAGTCACTACATCAAATAAGTATTAAGTTTCATTTGCAAAAAAGTATTCAGCGTATTTTGGCTCAAACTATGGCTTTTATATATTTCACAATGTAATTGAATAAAGTGAGAAATTTTTAATTCTGAATATTTTTTATGCTTTGGTCCCTTTTTTATGTAAGAAATTGGTCAAGGCCGAACATCCCATGAATAATGATTGCTTCTACTTGAAAGGCACTTTTATAAGGAAAACCTTTAATACAAGTCTTTGGACCACCTTTTGGGATGAGAACATTAACACAGCCCACATTTGTTTTCCTACAGGACTTAGGGGATGCTAAATGCTACAAACCATATGTGCTCCAAACATCATCATTTTATTTCACTTTAGTGAGGTAAAGTGACTATTATCACAGTTTTTTTAGATTGAAAGCTGAGGAAACAGATTTTAATTGAGATGGCCAACATCACACAGGACAGTCCAGGAATAGAAGCCAGATGGCCTGATTAGCCCAGTGAATTAACCACGAGGCTCTCCTGCTCCTAGAGAGAACGTACAGCTATCTCAAGATAATAGACCTTTTAATATCACATGGATTAAAATTTGGCTGTTTGTGAAGAATTTTTTTTTTCAAATTTCAGGATTCAGAAAGCAAGTCCAGAGACTTGACATATGTTTCATTCAGCTTTCTTTTTTTTTTTTAGAGAAAAGCCTATTTGCAAATGTAACCGAGCTTGCTTGTAAAAAAAGAAAACATACCTAGAGCTCCAATCATTATCTAGCTTTTCTTCCAAATTTCCTGTTCTCAAGATGGACAGTCTTCTCAAGATGGGAGAATCATGTCATGTATGTTGGTAGTTTATTATTTTCTACCTCAGTCTCATAAGAAGAGTTAAAAATTTGCTTGGAAAAAAAAATAGATGAGATATAAATGTATACATGACAGAATCAATTTTTCTTTTAGCCAAAGGGCATAATATTCAGCAGTGTCTCCTGCTGCTGAAGGGAAATTATTGGAACATCATTCTGCTGCCCTGTGAACGGGGGCTATCAAAGAGCTTAAAGAAAGGGATATTTACTAGGGAGAGAGGGAGAAGACAGGAAGAACGTTAAGTTGTTTGACTTACCCCTATATTTCCCTACACAAGAAACCTGGTGTCTAAAAAATACACGTAATCCATGCAGACTCATACATCCTTGACTCCAGCAGGAAAATAGGGTTGTGCTTATGGAGAATCCGGCTGCAAAACATTTCCTCTTTTTCTTGGTAAACTAACTATTACTTCGACTTTGAAAAAGGGGCAAAGGAGACTCCACGTTTATCTTTTCTCGGCGAGGTGCAGCCTAAATGTTCGTGAGCCCTGGAAATGCAGCCTGGGAGCTGGGAGTCGAAAAGCAGCTTCTTTTCCATCACACACCTCATTTGCAAGGGCTGCCTGTGCCAACACCTGGGCAATGCTCACAGCTCCCAGGGCTGTGCAAGAGCAACTAGACTGTGGCCAAATAAACATTTTCATCGATGCCACACAAGAGTACGCTCCTATTTCACTCTGCCTCCAGATCAGCAAAGCACTGAAGACTTTGTTTTGTATGGTGTAGCAACTGTGAGTCCCTGCAGACACACAGAAAGCACATATTTTGAGCTGGATGATGATCCCTCTACACAGTCACCTTCCAGAGAATGAGTGGGCTTCGAGGTTTTGAGGAGAACACCGAGACGAAGAGGGATAAGAGGAAAAGCAGAAGTGCCCGTTTTGCCAGCAACATAAAAAAATGCTGTATTAATTAACTAAATTGCTACAGCTCCAAATGGCACTACGTAGTGATCATTGTAGAAGCTTGTGAGCTTTTCTGTATCGGGCACTTTTCCCTCAGGGAAGGGGCACTATCTTGTTTTGTGCATATAAATGTAAAACGTACTGTATTTGCTTCCGTATCTTTACAACTATTGATATAAAGACTTATAAATCACTACTAGTTGCAGGATATTTCCATATTAAAAAGTATTTAGACAATATGACATAATAAGAAGTGTCTAGACACTGAAGCCTGTAAACAAAAGGGCATTATCAAATTGTCTGAAAATTAAACTACACATATCACAGCATAGCATTCATTGACAGCAGTCTGGGGGGGCAGCAGGAACTGGACATAAACTGTATAATGCGAAAAAAACTCCAAACTTTTCTAGGCACTGAAAATTGGGCAAAGACTAGTAACAGCTCACCCTGTGTAGCAGAAGACACCTCTAAGATTTAGAGGTTTCAATCAGGTGGAGACTGTGGCTAAAGCAATGGCTGACAATCAAAGAGTGCGTTCTGCGTCACAGTTGTTACCTAAATAGCTCACCATCAGCCCTAACCACCGCTCTGACACAGGTTGGGGGCATGACCTTACCTTCTTCATAAAGAATATAAAGGTAAATAAGCGAAAAAATAGAACAGACACCTTTAATTGAAGCATTTTTTCATTTCCCATAATACAGAATGAAGAAAAAGAGATTATAGCAATAATTTTCTTTATTCTGATTTTATTCTCAAACAGCTTGAGAAGAGCTTCCCTCCCCCTGTGGAAGGGAGATGGAGAGAGAGGCTCTGATCTCTTCTCCCTGCTATCCAGTGATAGGACACGTGGGAATGGTTCAAAGCTGCACCAGGGGAGGTTTAGACTTGACATTAAAAAGCATTTCTTTACCAAGAGGGTGGCCAACACTAGAACAGGCTTCCTACAGAGGTGATCGATGCCCCACACCTATCACTGTTTAAGAGGCATTTGGACGATATCCTTAATCATTTGCTTTAACTTTTGGTCACCCCCGAAGTGGTCTGGAAGTTGGACCAGATGATCATTGTAGGTCCCTTCCAACGGGAGTAGTTCACTCTCTTCTGTTTTAATAAGTGCTCTAATTCCTTGCCACATGATTTTCTGATCAAGTTGAATACTAACTCAACTGGAGCAGTGTTTGTTAGAAGAAGAGGGAAAAGGTCGGGAAAAATAATTAAGTGGGAAATTATCAATCCTACATTCTTTTTTTGTCACATTGTCCAATCCTTTCCTGCACACAGTGCAGGTAAACTCATGTTTCAACTGAACTTAGTAAACATTTTGTATGGACTTTTCTTAGACAACACCTTGTTCTTTTGTCATTCAATTTAAGCCAAAGAAGAAATTCAGACATTGCCAGACTATTTTAAAGGGAATTTGAGCATAATACTTTGCAGTACATCCCCATTCCTACAAGATATTACATTAAAAAAAAAAAAAAGCCACAAATAAAGTATCTCAACAAAACCAAAAAGTAATGGTGTACTAATGAAGTTTAAAGCCAAACTAAACTCCATACTTTCTGGTCATCTATAACAAGCAGGTCTACTAGTGGCCCCTTTTTAGCACGGTGATTCTTTCGGAGTTTTTCCAGAGACAATTCATGAGAAATAAAATTTAATGACTCTCCAAAGCTGTACTTTCTTGACTTATTACATTAGCAGGGCCTCTCATCTGATTGGGAATTTTGAGAGAATCACAGAATTCATTAAAGCAATTTACTGTATAATGGTAGATGGCTAAGATAGATCCCTACTAATGAGATGAACATTAATTAAATAAATTGTCGAATAGAAGTGAACTGTTTAGCTGAGTTAAAAAGCCTGCCAAACAAGCCTCACACTCTACAAGTCTGAATTATGTTCACTGAGAAGCAGACCAGTTTATTTTTTTTATGAGAAGGCACGTATCCAGCAGATCTGGCAATGGTGACCAGCCTAAATCTGTAAAAGCCAACCACGCACTTTCCAAATGAAAGTGCAAATTTTGTTATTGTTGTTGTTGAATTATATATTAGAAATGGAGCTCAGCAGGTAATCATCCGTAGTATCAGCAAAGATCCAGTGCAACTACAAAGTGAGATGACCCTTAAAAAATTCAGAACATAAGCTTCAGGATGAGATCTCTCTACTGGCATCTGCATCTGTAGTTTGATTTAATGACTCAAATAGCAAGTAACTGCAACATTACAGAAGAAAACATAAAGGAAAGATTGGTACCCAACTTTCAAAACACATCTTAGCTTTATTATTGTTTTCCTTTTCCAATACCTCTTATCTACTACCTAAGCATCAACCATTTCTTTCGTATCACACAAAACAAAAGAAAGACTGATTAAACCATTATTCACTTAGTATCTGGTTTAAGTCTCACAAGATGCCTTCAGAGACCCCAAGGATGGTGTTGATCCATCCATCCAGCTGATTCCATTTTTATTCTTTTGTTTACTTCGGTCCACTTTTGAGACGACAGCTTGGACAATACAAAAACTCAAGGTTTTTGCTCCGTAAGGCCCATTTTACACTGAGCATTTGAAGGTGAAAAGAGCATACATCTGGTAGAATGAGATTATAGTACTCAGAGATTTTTCCATAGATAGGCACCAGTGAAAGCTTTTTTTAAAAAATTAAAAAAAAAAATTACATAGAATCCAATGATACGTGGATTTAAATGAGAAGAAAAGACAATGCAGTAAACAAATGTTTTAGTTCTGGAAAATTGAAATAGAGAGGGAATTTCCAAGGGGCTCGAGTGAAAGCAGCAGCAAGATTGCAAACAGTGAGGTCATGCAAGGAATAGAAGAGCAAGAACTTGACAGCTCTCTACACCTCTTTGCATAGAGACCTTGTCATCTGCAGCTGTCCAACAGGAAGGAGAAGGAAAAATAAGAGATTTGGGAATAAGAAAGAGAAATTTGTTCAAAGCTCACCCTGCTCTTGGAAGGGTAAGGGTTATGAAAGCCTGAGGAACTAGAGATATTCATTGCAGAAGGCAGAGCAGTGGGACAAGGTACACATAACTGGAGACGCATTCAACAAGGAATTCCTTGGTAGTAAGACTCTAAATTTTGAAGTCCAGATATTTAAAATTTCAGTCAAACCAAAGCATGATACATCAGCAATAAGAGTTTGACTTTCAGCAAGCTTGATGGTATTATACATACTCTGACTCCTTCCTCAGCAAGATGTCCTCTGTTAAAGGCTTTCTTTTCTAGCCCAAAGGAGAAAAAGCAACAATGCTTAATTTTGAAAAGCTTTGTTATAACCATTGCATAGCAAGTTTCTGTAAAACAATTAACATTGCCACCATTTGGAAGACAGACAGTTCAGCTGCATGTGGTGATGTGTGTTTTATATAGATAGCACCAAAGAGGCAGTAGAAAGATGTATAAGGCCAGCCAGGTAGAAAGAGACTCCATCCACAGCCCTACTCATAGGGAGCGGGGGTAAAAGAACAAAACAGTATAGTGCTGAGTGTGAGGCAGCTCTTTTTGGAAGCTCACGTGAATCTCATCACCTATTTAATCAAAATAACTTCATCAGTCAAGATTAGCTGACTCAGGATAATAGTGAAAATAAACCAAAAAATAAACTAGTTTTCCATATAAAGGCAAAACAACTCATTTTTTTTCTCTCTAATAGAATAAAAAAATTTCACTGAAATGTGACTTTCAGCATGTCAGATCACATATAATTACGCCTATCTAATTTTGTCTCACAATCAAAAGAAAACAATATTGCCTTGATCCTAACAAAGAACTTCCTCCCTGCTTTTTTTCCAAAATATGTTTTTAACTTTGAATTCAAACAGAATGACTTTTTCTGACCAGTACACACACATATTAGAAGACATCTTGCAAAGTTATCGTTGTCATTCAATAATACTGAAAAATTAAGTCTGTGTATAACACATATGTGCCACTAAACTCATCACTACTACACACCATCTACATCTGATGAAATTGGTTGGAAGAAACAGCAATCTTAAAGGACTTATTTAAGCAACCCACTTCTTAAGAGTCAACTTAACATTCTATGTCCAAGCCAGTAAATCCTGGGAAAAGCTTTCCTCTTGCCGGTATGTTGGTCTGAAGAATTTACAGGCAGAACTGTGAGGATGGGCCATTGCTGTGATTGCAAAGGGCTCATTGGTACTGTTCATCCTTCTAGCACTCATTCAAACCCAGCCTAAGCTCAGCATCTCCAAACAGTTGTATATCATGAATGAATCTGTGTGGATGCCCGATCCCTGGAAGTGTTCAAGGCCAGGCTGGATGAGGCTTTGAGCAACCTGGTGTAGAGGAGGGTGTCCCGGCCCATGGCAGGGGGGTTTGGAACTAGATGATCTTTGAGGTCCCTTCCAACCCTAACCATTCTATGATTCTATGAATTCTGAGAAATCTCAACCTAGCTTCCACTGTACAGGTGTCCACATCTCAAAACTCTTATCTGCAAAGGCAAGAGGGGCAGAAGTGCCAATGGCTGTGTTAGACTTCAGAGGTCCCTTCAGAAGAGGATTGAGACACCAGGTTGTTAAGAGGAAACGTGTTCTGACACTGCCTGTTCTGTGGATAAATAGAGGGCTCCTGAGTTGTCAATATAGCACTTTTGCTACCGCTCAATTCAGTGCAAAATAAATGAGGATATTTTCCTCTTGCTGCGTGTATTAAATCCCATTAGCATTAACGAGAGTTACACGTGAGTTTGGCAGGGAGCACATACAAAGTGCAGAGCAGACAGTTTCCAAATTCTCAGCCCTCCCTTATATCTTTCAGCCATCTTTCCTCTGTGAAAGCCTTACTGTACAAAGTCCAAAATAAAAATAGCAATTCAAATCACTGCACATACAGTATGTTAAGATGATGGGTTGGGGTGGGGAGGGAGGAATCCAAGGGGCTAATGTACAAATAATTACTGTGCTTGCATTTAGCTAAGTGCTACCAGTTAAATTCCCAGACAGCGCTAATACGGTAGTAAAGCTTTGAGTTGGCTGAGCAACTTTTCACAGCACACTGGTAAAATAATAAATTGTGCTATAACCGATAACATTCAATAATTTCTCTGATATATTGCTACAGCCACTTTTTCTACAGTATAAAGCTCATATTTCTCTGTCATATTAGTAATTTCCATATTGCATTTCAGGCTCCATCTTGGAGTTAGTAGGGAAAAGTACATCATAGCAGTAACAAAAAGAAGCTGACTGTTGGTTAAAAAAAAATAGAGACAGAAAAAGAAAAAAGGAAATGTCAGGAATCTTTTTATTTTTTTTATGAACTTCCACAATACACCAACTGATGCCTACAGGAATAAAAAAAAAAAAGAAAGAAAGAAAAAAAGAAAAAAAAAAAGACAGCAGCTGCTACAACACTGCTTCATTACAGACCTAGCAGAGTAAGAGCCGTGGATCCATTTTGCCTTTTTCTACCTTGATGATATCACTAAAGCATTAATGGAATCCTTACTTCCCATTGGTACAGTATGAATTTATCGACAGCGCATTCTTTATTGGTTTGAGTACAGATATGCTATTTTTGTGTATGGGGAGATGAGGAAAATGGGGTTGCCTGCATCTTTTAAAGAAAATACATTCCTTATTAAGTGAAAGCTGAAAAAAAATTTAGTACAAAATAAAACAACATTGATATTCAGGTTAGGTTATGAGAATGTGTAAGAAATTAAATTTGGAACGCAACTATCATAAAAACTTTTTTGACTTGGCCTTAAATTATCCATGCAGTCTCTACTAAAGCTGGCAGTTGTTATGGCTGGCAGCTGATGTTAAATCATATCACTCAAAAAGTAGCTTTATTTTAAGAGACATCTACCTTTGGAACTAATTATTATATAGAATCATAGGATGCCATTGTCCTCATTTGATTACAAAACTGCAAATATTTTACCAATTATTATCCACTTAAAATTTTCTTTATCAACATATTTTTATATGTATTGAGTAGAGAGAAAGAAACAACATTATTAAGTATGATTTTAACATATAGAAATACACTTTTTTCTAAACAAGGAATCATTATGATCCTGTACTGTGTTGTTGAAAAGTCTGTGTGAAAGAAAATTATTATAGGTACTGGATGGCATCTGTGTGAGTGGAATTTTCCACCCACAATTTTATTCTGAACTTGGCAATCGGATTCCCAATTATAATTCCCTAAGTCCCTCCACACATCAGTACCATTTGGGAACAATCACACTCAGCATCCCTTTGCACATCCAAGAAACAATATGAACTTTAAGCACTAGACAAGGTTCTGCCCTGATGTTATACTATGAATGAAGTAGAGAATGAGGAGCAAGAGCCAAAACCCAGTCAGTCCTTGCATCTAGCTGACATCAAAACTAGCTGAAGCAAAGGGGGTGGAGGGATGAGGAAAAGAGAAAAAGAGTAGGAGAAAAGGAGACAAGGCTTGTACAATAATTATGTTCACGTTTCCTAACGGAGTTTACTAGAGGGTCCTCAGCAACATAAACAAGATAAGTGGGTCAGATCAACTCTTCTAGGTTGAGGAAAAGAGATGTAATGATGGAGGCTGGTAAAACAATTCCAGACACTCTGGGCTCTTGTGGAAAAGGACAAGGATTTTTTACTACTAACCCTCCCAGTCAAAGTTGCCATCTTACAGACTTTTCACTGGTTTAGCAGATGTAGCAACCCAGCTTCCTGGGGCACTAGAACACGCCAAAATCCACAGGAGAACCATGGCTATTTTGCTGCCCTAAATTGCCTGCATAGCCTGTGCTTGAGAGTGGCTCTGCTCTTAGCCAAACGGCTCTGGGGAGCATTGACCCCGTCAAGTAAATACTGAGAGGGACAAGAGCTTAAATATTTTTTAATGTTTCCAGAATTTGAAATCTCCAGTATACAGGAGAAATTCACTGTCAACAGACATCTTATTTGCTATCATGCAGCCAGCATCAGTTTTCCAGGTCCTAAGTAAATTACAGAGAAACCTATCTATGCTATTGCCTAAGGAAACAGCAAGAATCAGTGTCAGAGCAGAGCTCAAAACACACAGAAACAAGCCAGTGCATATAAATGATCACTTCAGAGGGCTAAGTCTAGTCAATGAGATCCTTCACACCCGTGAATAACGCCTCAAACGTCATTGCAACGAATTGTGAAAACCACAGGTTGAAAAAGTCACGAGGTCGATTTATTTATCCAAAGGCTTGTCTGCATAAACAGATTTAATACGAGGCTTTGCTGTAACTAACTAGCTTTTGTACTAACTAGCCTGTCCAAATTAACAGCTGTGTTTTATTAAGAGTCATATAATAAGAGGACATGACGAAGGGGGAGGGAGAAGGAGAGTGCTCTCTCAGGTATGAGCACAGCTACGTGACCAGGCAACCTGCTCTCCTCTGCGTTACTGCCTGCCCAAGGGGTTTCCGGGGTTGGTGGCATACAGGCATAACAGAAGTTAAGGAGAATCAACTGCTTTTTGCATCAAGGGAGCAACTTGGCCAAATCCTCATCATCTTCCTTGCCGTTCCTCGAAGTAGATAATATGATTCTCAGACTCAGCAGATCAGCACAAACGCCACGCGCTGCCGTATGGCAGTGTTGGCAGTTGCTAACGTGCCAGTTTGATCTGATACGCTATCACCAAACAGCAGCAGCTTTCAGGCCAGCTCCCGTGACACCACCAAGCATTCCTGCCTGAAGGATTTGTGAGAGCAGCCATGGTAACTACCACCGCTTGTCTCTGCCTGCCTTTCCAGACCACTTTTGGTGACTGTGAAAGACACGGAGTGAGTAGTGGCTTCAAGAGCAACAGTTTTCTGGAACAGCCTCTCCCCACAAAGCCGTTTCTGGGCTCACAAAACAAGCACCAGCTGGCCCTGGAGAATGATACTGCAGAGATATCATGCCCAGGAACAGCTGCAGAACTTCAGCCTGATGTAAATATTGCCTTTGATGTCAAGGAAAGTCTGTAGCTTAGTCTCTTGTGCTGTAACAACAGGGTATCAGCACGAGAACTGTATGAGCTGTGAGAAACACACAGCCATGGCTAGGCAATTGCTAGCCCTGTTTACTGGCTGAAGATCTCAGTGGTTGGACTGTTAGAGTGGAGATGCAAACTGCCCTTTTAGAGCTCATCACTATCTACATGTTGCAAGTCTCGCCATTCCGTGGGAGGACAGTGACAGTTTGCGTTTCCTCCAAGTTCATTTGCAGAAGATCTTGGAGCTTATTAGAGGAAAAGGTACTTCTACACTATACTGCATGACCATCATCTACACACAGTTGATCTAACAAAAAGAATAATAATAATAAAAAAATCAAAATATCTAGCTTGTGTTACAACTGTACGCTGGTTTCTGCTCAGAGTCTACCAAATTGATGGGTATAACCTCATTGTTAGCTAGAGGCAGCTTAAAAGCCTCTGTCAATGCAGCCTATAGAATACCCCATCTAAGTTAAACTCCTACGGGATGACCTGTGCATATTCTTTGAGGAAAGAATGTTACACACTTTGGGTATTTGCCTTGTATAGCAGTTTCTGCTGCCTGTTGTGGCTTGAATCTGTGACAGAACTTGCACAGGTTCCTCAACATGATGAGTCAGAGGAGGGCTTTTTATTTCTGTGCAACTGATTTTGCATATTCTGCATGGCTTTTTTAAGGTTAAACAGAATGGAGGATGTCAATTCATGGTGAATGATATCTCAACATTTTCCCGATGTAGTTTTATTGTAGAAAGGCAGATGTGTTTTTCACTGGGGTAGTGAACATCGGTGATAACACACGACCTTGCCTTTAGGGACATTAGAGTCCCTCTGTTTCCTTCTGCTGTTCTTGACACATATGTATTGCGTGCGTTCCTGAGTTTCTAAATACTTGATACTTGTGCTTTTGTTTTGGTGCTGTCAGCATCACAGCCTGGGGATGATGAGGTTTCTTTCAGCAGGCAGTACACATGTCCTGTGGATCTGTCAGGAGCTGTGAAACCAAACGGCGGATAAGGCTTCACTGAATTTTGATGCTGACTTCAGAGTAGGAATTAAAAGAATTCTAAAATTAAACAAAAGTCTATTTTTTTAAAGTAGATGTGCTGTGCAAACAGTAAAGGGTTGAATTGAAAGACAAGAGACAGCTCAGCTTAGACTGTTTCAAAAAAAAAAAAAAAAAACCCACAAAAAAAAAGCCAGCAGCCAACTGTCGTTTCTGGCCACAGAGTTTTCCTTTCCATGGCCAGCCAGGCCAAAAGGCTAAGGAGATTTGCCAAGCTGTGAAACTTTCATGAGCGGTTGGAAGGGGATTGCCACAGTTTTGAGAGCTGCAGGAAGGGCTTCCTTATTTTGCAAAGTTAGAATTATGACTGTATTTCAGATATATTTTATATCTAAAATTTCAAATCTGTGCAGGCATGTTAAAAATTATCTGTACTGTTAATTCAGGTTTCCAATGAATTTGAGTCATGTTGGGAGCTAATGGTGTTAATAGCTTCATGCAATATGTTTCCTATCTATTATTTCATTTGCTTTTTTAAAAATACATTTGCAGTGATAAAAATCACAATTCAGAGATTTATACTGATAAAAAGCCTTACTGATAACGAACTTGCACAGACAATCCAATTAATTGTTGGTTTGATTAAAATGCACTATATATATGATAACTGTGAGATCTTTTGGTCACACTGTGACTCTGAAGCAACACAAATGTGATAAGTGCTCATTTTTAATCTAGAACAGTGGGCATGTGCACCAACATCCTATTAGAAGGGGACGTATGTTCAAATAGATTAAGTAACAAGCAACCTCTTCAGGATCCCCAATATCAACAGGAGTGGATGGTGCTCAATTGGAGGGAATGAGAGAATACTGGGAAAGAGATGTGCTGTTACTCTCAGCCTACTTCTTGCGTCTTCCCAAACAACATTCTCATCATTTTAACGTGTTGAGAGAGGTAGCAATTGAGAGGAAAGAGGAAGGAGAGTTCAAAAACTAGTATGAGATTTTATGAGGTTTACATCCACCCTTTTTAGGAGAAAATATCTATCAGGTGTGAGTTAAGCTATGCAGAAAACAACTTCTAAGGTTAATGTGATGATTCCCTACAGCCTTTCCTGATGTGAAGAAGAGCTTTCAGGGACATTTTCATCACAGTAATGTCCTAGCCAAGTCTCCTGTCTATTGTGGCTCTCAGGCTCTGCATCATACAACAGTTGATATCGTCAATCCTCATAACCACAGCACCATAACATCTTAGACAGCACTATTTGGGGGTGATGTCCTGTAACAAAATTCCTTCAAATTCATTTCTGGATAGAGAATGGATGAGGTATTACCAGAAGCCCTGTTTCCATCTTTTTACCTCTATAGCATGTGTTTGAACCCGATACCACATAGCACTGTGGACGTGACTCTGACTGAGCAGCAACTCGGTGCTGCCCACAAGCTTTCTATTCTACTAAATCTGGGCCTTCACATCTTCAGAAGAGATCCAGAAAATAAGCACAAACTTAGCTGGAAGTTGAAAAAAGAGGACATAGTATGGATATAAAATGTGAAATAAAATCAGAAACAACACGTTTCCTGGGTATGCAAATTCCTAGAGCACAAGGAAAGTCTGACTGTGTACCAGAATTTAAACTGAGAAGTGATATCAATACTTCAGAGCAGTAGAGGACCTACAGGTAAGCACTGTAGTTAGAATATCCTGGTTACATGCAGAGATACAGCTGTATGGATAAAAAAGTACATATTCACATAATTAAAGACTATATTATAGTGCATATGCAAAAGAGAACTAAATTAAGGTTCCACTGGCATCTTTAATTCTAGCACTTCCATTATATATATATTAGTTAAATCAATCACTGTAATTACTGTAAATATAACAACTTAGCACAATTTTGTAACAAAAAAGCTGACTTTCAGGAGAAAAATCTTGCATCGTACAAGACTGTCAATAAAATACCCCACAGCTATGCAACTTCAGAGGAAAAAAACCTCTGTTTTTTACTGTGCTTTACCTTCTCCCAGGAAGGAATTACCTAGAACACTTTTCTCTTGAAATTCTCTTGCATGAGCATAATCTCAAGGCTGCAATAAGTGCTTCCTGAGCTCAGAGGAGCACTAGCATTGCTCATGGTACCAAAAGTCACTGCACTTATGCCTTCTCTGGGTTGAAAGCGTTGTCAAGGCTCATGTATTCAACTGTATTTAGCAAAACACCACGTGTTTTTCCCTACAGCTGTCACAATGGTATCACAATGGAACTACATTTTGTATCATCAGCCTAGGTGTAATGTACTTTTCTCTAGCATGATTCCTTCAGCCGTGTCCTGGGCAACTTAATTGCAAGAGTCATCCTTTACTCCCTTGCTTTTACGCAGACAATGCTTATCCCGAACTAAAATGTAATGCTAATAGCAACCTTTGTATATGGAACCACTACATACCTCCAACTTCTTCCATAAAATCTCAATTCTGAAAGACAGACTAGTGGACGATAACAAAGAAACTGTTGCTAACAGAAATGAGTTGTTGGCGCTTTATGACAAGATTTATTATAAGACAGAACTTGTCGAGTAATGCAAATCCAGTTCAATACTCTTTAATCATTTAAAGTGAGAAAACAATAATTTTATGTAACACGAACTATATACGTCTGTTTATTAAAGGATGTGAAGAATAACACGTCCAACAGAAGTAGAACAGAAACTTTCAGAAAGCTTTTGCCTGGCCTGATGCTGAGAGTAACACAATATACTTCACTTCTGAGTTACTTTTAGATTGAAAATATTCATCAATGTGTCTCTTAATTATTAGAAAAACTTCACGACCCAAAAAATCATACAATCCTCAGCCAAAGTGAAGTCAAATAACACCTAAACCTCGTGCATGGGTTAAGATCTCAAACTGAAAATCCTTGGTTTAGCCAGATGAAACAAGTGCAATGTACCCTGAAAAACTGTCACAACTACCCAATTTTGGCACTAGCGAGAGGATATGCCAGAAGCACAGCACTGCCCTTTGGCAAACAACTTATCATCCCACCAGCCACTCCCATTTATTAATATTCATAAAGATGTACAGTAGATTTATTTTCTCTTTAGAAGTAAGCAACACATGCAGAGATAAGAAACGGCATCTTCTGTTGGTCTTTTTAGGTTTAGTCTTTATAAAACTTGATCTATAGCTATAACCAAACTTTGTCAGCTGCTCTCCCTCTTTTCTAGTGCAAATCTCTGTGTGCTCTATAGTGTTACCAGAAACAATAAAAATAGTACTGGAGGAAGACAAGCTTTTGGTCATGAAGCATTTCAGCATCAAGAGAATATCGTGTTGCATTTTCAACTTCTACCCAGTGTATTTTTAACAGTTTTCACAATAAAAGAAGGAAGACGACATTGCCAACCCTACAACAGTTAAAAAAAAAAAGAAACCAGAGACTAGACGAGCAAGATCTGTTTCAAGAGAGTGAGAAAGATCTTTCTTAAACTCAGAGGTAGAATTTGAGGGATGGAGCAATTTCTCTTTCTGGTTTTTCTCAGTCCGGAGGAAACAGAAGTAGCCAAAGGGACCCTGTAGTTGGGAATCCTGTTCACCAACAGCTATTATCTAGATAACAAACAATTCCTACAATCAAGACTCATGTTCCTGCAAAATTATCAAGGAATCTTTAACAACTGTAAGTGACTTCAGTTTTCTCATTAATCTGATAGGCATAACCTAAGGTACCAAACTGGTAAGAAATACCCAATTAGGAACAACTCTGCTACAGGTAAGGATAGGGATTCAGTTACATAATGTATGTTAACGCAGAGACTGTATGATAACGTTATATTCAATAAACAGTTTGTACAGTACTACTGGCTGCTTTTTTTTTTTTTTGCAAACAGATGCAAAACATCAAAACATCAGTGACTGAAAGAAGCAGTGTTTCTGAAGAGGAAATAAACAAAAAAATAAAAAGAAGAAAGAAGATAAGGTATTATTTACTGAAAAACAGAAGGTTAGGAGCCAAGTAGCTTTGTGATGCTTTTACCTTAAAGATCAGAATTGAAGTTATACTTTAGGTCTTAGGTGAAATGAGTTTGACGGATTAGGTCCAGTTACTAGCTGTCAGTGAACTACATAAAAACACAGCACATACATACACAGCTTACTACAACTAACTGTTCTCTGCTCGAGACAATTTCCCTCTGGAGCCAACATGAAGATAAATGAACTCCTATCCCCAGGGAGAAGTGTCCCTCAATGAGGCAAAACAATACGCACTCATAAACATGCTACAGTGCTGCTGCTCTTCTTGACTGTTACAAATAGAAGCAGAAGCCTGTGTATCCCAGTAGTTAGATGCAGGCACTACATGAACTAGGAAGTTATTAGAGCAGGGGCTAGGCACAGAGTGGGGGAAATCCCTAGAAAGGCCTTTTTTTTTTAAATAGAGAAAAACCTTAACATTTTTTTCAGCTGCAGGGATTCTCTCTTATGTCTGTTGCTGTGTCCTGATTCCTGACTGTTCTTCAACAAAAGGCAGCATTTCTTGTGAGAGTCTGACATAAGGCACTTTCTGCTAAGATAAATTATCTCACTTCCTTTTCTTTTCTTTCTATTGTTTTGTCTCTTTATCTTCCAACCCCTCTGCTTCATACTACTTTCGCTATTCGCCACAATTTTCTGAAATGAAACCAAGCTTTAGCCATCCTACTGATGTTTGCCCTATCGCTTACTAGATCACTCCAGGATATCCTGCAATTCCCTTCCCTAAAATTGATTCCATTAGGAACAATTCTCTCAGAAGTTTACTGTTGAGCATATTTGCTAGCTCTTATTTTGAAACAGCAACCACTTTAAACACAAAATCACCAGTTCTGTTGTATTTTTAAGCATGTCTTACCTGAATGACATCACTTTGCACCTGAAGTGTAACCCACAATCAAGAAAAGTCAAAAGGCACACTACTCATTAAAAAAAACACATGAATTCTCTCTAAAACGAAGTACCATCTGCACAAAAACCTCTCAGGATCCCCCAAGAAATCTCTAGGATCACCGAAATGTTGCTTAGATATTATCAGTATCCAATACCTTTATACTTGCAACCATCCATTGTGGAAAAAAAAAAACAACAAAACAAAACAAAACTAGAAAACCTTTGTTTAGTGTGAAAGGAACACACTGTTATCAAGAGAAGTACAGCAAGGACTTCATGTCCATACTTGCACCTATACACAAGAAAATATTAGCAGAGGTTTAGTAACTGTGCCCCTTGTGAAAGTTACCCTCACAATGTTGCTTTCCTTTCTCCAGCCACTATGGCAAGCAAGGGACAGAACATCACATCTTTGCAACACTGGAGACAAGGCATTTACTCAGATTTGTCTCCAGGCCCTGCGAAAGTGCTGCTTAACTTCTTGCCAACATGTAGCAACGTTACAATGACTTTGGATGTCAGCAGTGGCAAAGGCTGGAGAGGCTTCAGCCCTGCTCTGTAATTTCCTCGCACAAACCTCTCCGCAATTTCTCTTCTTCCATAAGATTTTTCGAGTTAGGTACATCTTCTTTGGAGAAAAAAGCATCATTATACTAGTCTACAAGTATTGCTCTCACTAGCAGAGATACAAGTCTCCAACTAGTTAGTAGCCTTCTCCTTCCCCTTTAAGATCCTTTCCCAAACCTGACCGTTTCAGAGTGTTACAGAGGTTCCCAACACGATAACTGTGGTTACATAGGTTATGCAAATGAAACCCTCTCTGTAGCTCAGTTCCTTTCTGTTCACTCACAGACTAAAGCAGAGCGCTTTTTCCCCTCCAGTGACTCTGTTCATCTCAAGGTCTGAACAAAGCACTATGCAAACAGCCCTGGGGCAGCATTTTACCCTTTTCATCAAGAGAAGAGAGTAGAAGACACTAGGGCTTGCATCGGACTAAAAGGCGCAAGAAGCAGGCAATGTCCTTTCCTTGCCAGCACAACTAGTGATATTTTAGCTTATTTTGGCTTAACAAGTGACAGACCAAGTTTAATAACAAAAAGGTACACCTTTACTTAGGATAACAGTACCTTTTAAAATAGGTTACTGTCTAGCAGTATGGCTAAAACTCTTCCTCTTCAGGGAATCAACCAAGTCTTCAGTTCCCAAGCAACATCTCTTGCAACCATCTTTTCATGTCATTAGGTAAATATCGAAATGAGTTCCAATGCTCATATTAAGAACCATGCCATTACATATTCTTTCCCATTTATACAGGACAGTAACTCTCATCTTACAGCTGATGATGATTCTTATCCTGTTTTTAGTTTGAGCTAATCTTCAGCCATCTCGCATTTTCTACTACTCGTCATGAAACCTACCCTGCATTTTCATAATCTTCCATCAACTTCGACTTCAAGTGCAGAATCCAGATGTTTGTGTTCGACATTTTCTTTACCTTATTAGAAGTATAATTCCTACCCAGGTGAAGGTTTGATTTTGACTTTCATCCTCATGCCAAAATTCAGGGCAAGTTCATCACGAAAGTTTCAAGTTTGTCCTGATAATTTAAACAGGTGTTAGTGAATAACTTAATCAATGGCAGTATAAAGTTGACCTCTAATTAATAATGAAAGCCAGAATTCTGAATGAGATGAGAAGGACAGCCCAAGGTTGGCAGCCCACAAAAGAGAAAGATACCAGCAGAGCAAACACCCTACTTATGCCAGGGTTCAGGATTACCAATGCAGGTATTTTCTCAGCATTCAGTGACACTAGAGGTTATGTTATCCAAAAAAGATACTATCCCAGACACACAGGTGGTGGTCACTGATATAAATGACACATTTTGTCATCACAAAAGAGGAACATGATTCTTTGCCTAGAGAAAAACTGCTTGAAACAGTGCTGCAGCAGTGATGGCCTTTTATTCTCTAAACTCAGCTCTTCTGGAAGGCAGTGACAGGGTTAACAACTTCACACCTTCTCAAACCATCAGGCCATATGCTGTGTGAGCTGTGTTACATAGCATCCTGCCAGTCTTATGGATACACAGATGAGCTGCTCGCTTCAGTCCCAATCTGAAGAACCAACTCAACTGGGACAAAAGGAGGGTGCTAAACATCGCACACGCTCACACGCGAGTCATTGAGTGGCTTCATTCAAAGCAGTCTCTTCACGCACGGAATTCACAAGGGTGGGCTGGCAAACACACGCAGCACACACAAAACCACTGACCTAGAAAGCAGGGCGCGTTCCGTGACAATCGGTGGCAAGAGTTTGAGAAGGAATCTTTGAAAAATTCCATTTGAGGACAACAGGACCTGGCAGCTGTCAGCCCTGGTAGTCAAGTCAGTGGGGAGGAAGGCTTGGCTAGCCGTGTGCCAGCCTCACCAAGCTGTTTTGGCTAAGGCTCCAGCCAAACCTTTCAGCACACTGGACATAATTAATGCAGAAAAGGCCCTTTGCCCTGCAGCAGCCCGAGAAGAGCTGATATGGAAGCATGGTTATTGTCCTAATTTTATCCCTGGACTATTTAGTTCCATGCACTCATGAAGTTAGGTACTCGGAAGCATTCAAGATATAAAATATATTGTTTCAGTTTCTGCAGGAACTTTGAAAGAGCCCAAAGTGTTTATTTGTTGATAATTACTAACTTAAAAGCATGTGCAATTATCACCAAACATTTTCTTTAAGAATACAAATATAGTCAAGCCAGAACATATATCAATATTTACTGGAGACTGATATGAAAGCTTCTATCAACAGAAAGTTAGAAATCGACATTGCAACAAAACTTTTTTTTTTGTAGACATGGCTTCAGGAGCTATAGGAACATGCATCCTGTTGTAAGTTGCACCGTCAGTGGGCATTCAGGTTTTAGCTTAGGCACCTGGCTAGGAACGCAGACATCCCATATAGGTAAAGGTATGGATAGCTGTTTCAGTGAATGATTTAGAATGGGAGTCTACCTGAAATGGTCTCAATTATTCTCAGAAGAAACCATCCCTTCTCAATTGGCCATGCAGAAAGCTTATCTCCTAGACACCTGCACTAGGTGCTTGGGCCCAGTTTCTATTGAACAATGTCATCTATCTCCCTTTGTAGGAAATGAAGAGAGTTAGACACTTTGGGATGCACCTTTGTACTCGGCCATTACTGTGCACCCGCTCACTTCTTGAAGAAGACTAAAGAAATTTGGACAAGTCATTTTACTTACATACATAACTCCTGAGCTTGAGATGTTGGGCAGAATTAATCCCATGCTTATAGTAGATCATGTGACTAATCCTTCATCTCCATAGAATCATAGAATTGTTAGGGTTGGAAGAGACCTCAAAGATCATCTAATTCTAACCCCCCTGCCATGAGCAGAGAAATCCTCCACTACACCAGATTGCCCAAAGCCTCATCCAACCTGGCCTTGAACACTTCCAGGGATGGGGCATCCCCAACTTCTCTGGGCAACCTGTTCCAGTACCTCACCACCCTCAATGTAAAGAATTTCTTTCTTATATCTAACCTAAATCTGCCCTCTTTCAGTTTAAAGCCATTGCCCCTTGTCCTATCACTACACGCCCTTGTAAAAAGTCCCTCTCCAGCTTTCCTGTAGGCCCCCTTTAGGTACTGGAAAGCTGCTATAAGATCACCCCGGAGCCTTCTCTTCTCCAGGCTGAAGAGCCCCAACTCTCTCAGCCTGTCTCCACAGCAGAGGTGCTCCTCTTATCATCTTCGTGGCCCTCCTCTGGACTCGTTTCAGTAGCTCCATGTCCTTCTTGTGTTGGGACTCCAGACCTGAACACGGTATTCCAAGAGGAGTCTCACGAGAGCTGAGTAGAGGGGCAGAATCACCTCCCTCGACCTGCTGGCCACGCTCCTTTTGATACAGCCCAGGATACGGTTGGCTTTCAGGGCTGCCAACACACATTGCCGGCTCATGTTGAGCTTCTCATCCACCAGCACTCCCAAGTTCTTTTCCTCAGGGCTGCTCTCAATCCATTCTCCGCCCAGCCTGTACTTGTGCATGGGATTGCCCCGACCCACGTGCAGGACCTTGCACTTGGCCTTGTTGAACTTCATGAGGTTCTCACAGGCCCATCTCTCCAGCCTGTCAAGGTCCCTCTGGATGGCATCCCTTCCCTCCAGCGTGTCCACAACACCACACAACTTGGTGTCATCTGCAAACTTGCTGAGGCTGCACTCAATCCCACTGTCCATGTCTCCAACAAATATGTTAAATAGCACTGGTCCCAGTACTGACCCCTGAGGAACACCACTTGTCACAGGCCTCCACTTGGACATTGAACCGTTGACCACAACTCTTTGAGAGCGACCATCCAGCCAATTCCTTATCCATCGAGTGGTCCATCCATCAAAACCACGTCTTTCCAGTTTAGAGGTAAGGATGTTGTGTGGAACAGTATCAAATGCTTTGGATAAGTCCAGGTAGATGATGTCAGTTGCTCTTCCCCTATCCATCAATGCTGTAACCTCATCGTAGAAGGCCACCAAATTAGTCAGGCAGGATTTGCCCTTAGTGAAGACATGTTGGCTGTCAGGCTGTCACCAGTCACCTCCTTGTTTTCTATGTGCCTTAGCGTAGTCGCCAGGAGGATCTGCTCTATGATCTTGCCAGGCACAGAGGTGAGACTGACTGGCCTGTAGTTCCATGGGTCTTCTTTTTTCCCCTTTTTAAAGATGGGGGCTATGTTTCCCTTTTTCCAGTCATTGGGAACTTCACCAGATTGTCACAACTTCTGAAATATGATGGATAGTGGCTTAGCAACTTCATCTGCCAGTTCCCTCAGGACCCGCGGATGCACCTCATCAGGTCCCACGGACTTGTCCACCTTCATGTTCTTTAGATGGTCTTGAACCTGATCTTCTCCTACGGTGGGCGGTTCTTCATTCTCCCCGTCCCTGCCTTTGCCTTCCGTGACTTGCGCCATGCCACTAGAGCTCTTGCCAGTGAAGACTGAGGCAAAGAAATCATTGAGAACCTCAGTGTTCTCCATATCCTGGGTGGCCAGGTCCCCCGTTTCCTTCCGTAGAGGGCCTACCATCTAAACACAGTCTTTCTTTGCTCATACAGGTATATTGTAAAACCATTCAGATCTCACTTGCTGCAAATAATGAACAATTTTTCTCTTTCAGAAACGCTCTGTTAAAATCCACCACCTTCCTGTGCACCCAGCATCTACAGCTGGGCACACTTTCCACAGTACTCCCCCCAGCAAGACGCCAGTTTGCAGGAGCTGTTGATGGTGGTACAGCACCTCTCTGATAGCCTCTGCCAAACAGCCCAGTTGCTGTTTTGTGGTCATGATGGAAGGGTTTGGCCTTTCTCCTATTCTTTCTAGGCATCTATGTAAGATACTCAGAATGGATGCTGAGGATTAGAGATACATAATACCTCCAAAAGGACTGAACAGAAAGGAACAGATTAATGCAAGTAACCACATCACACCAGCGCAGGTGGAAAACATCCACCCCAACAGACAAAACCAAGAACGGCAGCAGAGTGCATGTGATTTGTGGCTAAGCAGCAACTCAGCGTGTCAGAACAATGATTTAGATGTTCTTGATATCTAATCTTATGTTGTATTGAGGACATCACAGTGCAACTCCGAGCATCCAATTCTGTAACAGCTACAGCTGTACATATTAATTTCTTTACAACATTTCTTCTGTTCTCATGCTGCCAAGACTTGTGTCCCTTCCTAACACGTTTTGAGGATTTTTTTGTTGTTTAAATCACAAGTCAGACAAAATAGTCTGTTAAATCAAGAAATTCTCTTTGAGAAAAGCAATAGATTTTGAGCCTCTAGACTACTTTGAGGTCACGTTTTCCGGCTTTCCTCCGCAGCAATGAAGACCACAAATACACATTAAAAACAGAAAAAAACTATAGAGCAAGAGAAAGAAAATTAGAGTGGAATCACTTGCCTTCAGCATCTGGCTCTTGAAGAGAAATGTACGTGACCACCACTTTTTCATTATTCTCCACTCTTACTACCCTCTGTTAGAAGGAGAGTCTCACTAGGTGATTCACAAAGTCCTCTGTCTGCCAAGCATATTTGGGGCCATATAATTTTACTCCTCGATTATAAATACTGTTGTTATGTAATGATGTGGGCACACATAGCAGGTCATACTGTTATGTAATGACATGGGCATACGTACCAGGTCACCATTTCTTTTGGGAGGCAGCGGTTCTGAACTGCAAGCTAGAGTCAGCAACAAACTCTGCCTGATGTTCTGCTAGTTAAGTAATGCTCAAATAAGAATGATATCAAAGTGATAAACACAAGCCCTCTTTGCTTTGCTCTTTTCATGGCCTCAGTCTACATTTCATGTCAAAAAGCACTATGAAGTATTGTAGATGGAGCTGATTGTTAAGCAGCCATAACTTTAGTTTTCACTTTCTCAATTATAACCTCTTTTTTTCCCCCATCATTTATAACGTTGGCAAAAACAATGCCTCAAGCTGGTTTAAAGGAGGAGGGGTTCAGTAATTAAGATAATCTGTTCCTGAGAGCATCAAGGAAAACTAGTATTTAGCATCATATTTAGAGGAGGAAAAAAAATTCCAGTGATTTCTTTGAAGCCTCCATACATTCCCCTGCTCCAAAGCTGGTATCCGTTAAGTATGTAAAGGATTGTCCTATTATAAAGGAAGTTCCTATTTCACAAAG